>NC_089837.1:516157449-516836615 GCF_035609145.1 Eleutherodactylus coqui
GGCCCGGGGGTGGGGGGGCCCCGAGCTGAACTTTTGCACCCGGGCCTCTGAGCCTTTAGGTACGCCCCTGCTTCACTGAGACTGTCCATAAAAGAAATAGCTTGTGAAACCTACAGAGGAGGCAAAATACTGCTTAGAGGAATAAAATGTGAATTCCAGTGTAACCCATACCTAGCCCTAAAACAAATCTGTAAGTGGCAAAGCGAATCCATATGTGCTCGCTGATAGAAGGATTGCCTTACCCTTGGGCTAAGAAGGATTAAGCCACATGGAACTCATCATAATAAAATTTTACATGTTAGAGAAGTAAAGATGTATCCATTTTGTTTCTTGTATCCATCTTATATGCTTCCATATATTATATAATATTTTTTTTCTGCATTTTTTTTTGGACAAACCTTGATTGTTGAGCAGCTGGACACAACAAAACCAGTCTGACGGCCTTGGTGTTATCAACACCTGTTCTCCAAGACAAGGCCATTTTACAGAAGCCTCATGAGAAACAGTTCCCATTCACATAGGGGAGGTCCTGCCTCGAATTAAGAAGCAGAAACTAAAAGTGGCAACAACACGCAAAATACATCTACTATCAGAAGTATACATACCTATAATAAATACTCCAACCAGATTAAATAATGCAAGGTTCTTGGTATATAATTTGGCCCATCTACCAACGTCCAGGTGACCAAGCTTTCAAATGGGTCTTAACTAGAGATGAGCGAGCACCAAAATGCTCGGGTACTCGTTACTTGAGTCAAACTTTTTGTGATGCTCGTGAGCCTGTTTCGAGTAACGAATGCCATTGAAGTCAATGGGAGACTCAGGCATTTTTCAAGGTGACCCATGCTCCGCATAGGGGAGGTTGTGTGAATCACAAGAAAACATCCTTGACCTCGACCCTTACCCCTAGTCTTCATCATGTTGTAGAATGCACTTGGTCAAAATACTACGCAAACTGCAAGATATTTTGTGTACACTTATAGCCCAAAATAGACACTGTAAACTGTTAGATATTGTGGATTCACAGGACTCACACATGGGTATATAGCGTACGCTTTGAGAGGCAAAAAAACCCAATTTAAACAGTGTATGCTGTTGTTAGCATAGATTGACAGCACCCACACACGGGTATATAGCGTACGCTTTGAGCACCCCCCCCCAAAAAATGATAGTTTTGTTACTTCCTATCTAGTCTGGGTACACCACTAGCAATATACTGCATAAAACTGGTAACAGTATGCAGTATACAGCCGGATGCATGAAAATACTTTGTGTGCACTACTGCTCCAAGCCAGCCAAATTGCTGATGCACACAATGAGAGGAGTTGTAGTCCTAGAAACGACTGTTAGGTCCTTGGAACAAGGTTCCCTAAGTAATTGCAACCTCTATCCTACACTATCACTTTCCCTGAATAGCAGCAGCTCTGTCCCTCAGCTCATGCAGTGTGCATGTGAGGTGAGCCTCACGTGGCCTGAGTTTTTATGCTCGTAGGTCACCTGATCAGGCCAGCCAGTCACAGCTATAGACGTGCACAGGGTTGGAATGTCACAGCAGGAGGTGCCACAGCTTTCACTGCATGTTTATTGGCTAAAAAATGGTGCCAAACATGCAGGGAGGAGAGGATGAAATTTTCTTGAGCACTGCGTGGTGCTCGCTCGAGTAACAGGTACCTTCAAGTATGCTACCGCTCATCTCTAGTCTTAACACTAATACCAGTTAGTTTAATCTTAACCTAGGAAAAATGGGTGCCTACCTTTAAAAATGCTCCTTTCTTAGGACTAAGCCTACAAATAAAACCGGGGAGGGTAGGATACAAATTGTAATCCCAAATAGGAGGGACAGAAGGTAAATGGGTGGTGGGCGTGCATGACCAGGTGGAGGCAGTCACTACTCCACAATATTTGTAGAAAAAAGGATAAAATAGGTCAGCACTTCCCAATAGAAATCTATAGGTGAACGTTAAACCATGGCTGCAAGATACATAGAAGCAGAAGCCAAAGAGTGGCAACAGCACGCAAAATACATTTAATATCAGAAGTACACATACCTATAATAAATACTCTAACCACATCTAATTAAAAGTCACTGTTCTTGGTGACTTTTAATAACCAATGATAATTAATTATAATAAATAATTATTAAAAGTAAGGTGTGTTCTGGTCTTATTTTAAATGTGTCTGTATAAAGTTGTCCCCATTTAAGGAAAAAAAAATCCTTCCTGACTCCAGTCAGGCAATCAGATCACCGACCCTTCTGAAGTTATTAATTATTATAACATAGAATATTGTATTGCTGAAGAAAAGTTTCCAGACCCCTCTTCTACTCTTTGCATCCTCATGCAGAGAGTTCCATAGTCTCACTGCTCTTACACAAAAAAAAACCCTTCTATGTTGGTGTAGAAACCTTCTTGCTTCTAGATGTATAGGGTGCCTCTTGTTACTGTCACGGTCCTGGGTATAAACAGATCATGAGAGAGATCTATGTATTGTTCTCTAATAAATTTATACATAGTCATAAGGTTGCCATGGAGATATCTTTTTTTGTAAACTAAATAACCACAATTTTAATATAGTACAGCACTCCTCCAACTTAAAGAATAATCACCAATAAATAAATATGTACAACACTGGGAGTTATAGAGCCTCCCCTCTCTAAGTCAAGTTACCCTTTGCTTATTGCATCTTTATAGCAGGTCATATGTTATTATGAGATAAGCTGTATTTTTGAGGCTTGGTAGAAGACTTTAACATCCACCATAAATTGGTTAATGCTTGCCCTCTGTGAATGGTGGCATTAATTGTATTGGGATTTGTAACATTAATTGACCAATTAATAGAAACATTAATTACACTGTGCATGACAGAACAAAATTAGCACCTGTGCTATGACTTTACTTTTGCCTGAGGCTTCACGTGTTCCTGTTTAACCAGCAGGATTATAAGATCCCTGGAACATTCACATGTTCCATGTCCAAGGTTGTGTACCTGATACTGTGCAGTAAGTATCCTGTTGGGTCCATTTATGCCTGAGGAAACAGGACAAAAACTGAAAGCCAGCATGAGATAGCATCACTACGCAATTGAAGAAAAAAAAAAAAGACAGAAATACTCAGTGGCCAAGCAGTTTTCTAGTCACTGATAAAACATAGAACACATAAAATTTATTATACCTAAAGGCAATTTCAAATTACAAAGGCAATTTCAAATCACAAAGCCAGCCATAAAATTCTTTGGGAGTAGAAACATATCCCAACTTTTGACACTTTCAACAAAGGGTTAAATTCTTCAAGAAAATTCATGCCTGAATAGAAAGTATGAGAAATCTATAGCATAGGTAACACACAGGCCTGGTAACCCCCTAACACCAATTCAGGGACCACAGAAATGTCACTTTATCAGTGGACTATTTAAGTGTTCATTTCTCTACTCATCTGGTTGTGGTATTCTTTTAGTTTCATATTTATGTTTTATATTTAATCATAAAATAGGCTTGTAACATTCTTTGTGGTATTCTTTTAAGTGCAAATTCATCGCATCCATGTCTGTGCCTTGTCTGCCAGCAAGAGGTGACGCTAATCTTCAGGGAAAATAGTCATGTAACAAAAAAGGTCACCAGGAAGTCCAGGATGTTACATACATCCAGTGGTCAGGGCCAATAGAAATCTTTTATAAAAGCTCCCTTCTAAAAGACCTCAGCGACATGCAGTAGATTTGATAACTTTATGGAATCTGTGAGGTCGCTTCTTTTTTCTGGGAATCTAAAGAACATTCCGGGTGACAAGTATGAATTGATTTTACTTCCTCCTGTGACATTATTATGAAACCTTATTAATACATTCACTAAACATTTATTTCCTGCATTTTGCATTCAGAAGAATAGAGATCCATGTATATACAGTGATGATTGTAAGAGCAAGTGTTACTTCAGGGATCCTCCTAAAGGCTCTGGGAAATGTGCCCTAAAATCACTACCTTATATGAAATGTTATGGCCCGGTGAGTACCTGTAAGCAGCTATTGTACTGGTTTCTAGAGATGAGCGAGCACCAAAATGCTCGGGTGCTCGTTACTCGAGACGAAATTTTCGCGATGCTCGAGGGTTCGTTTTGAGTAACGAACCCCATTGAAGTCAATGGGCGACTTGAGCATTTTTGTATATCGCCGATGCTCGCTAAGGTTTTCATTTGTGAAAATCTGGGCAATTCAAGAAAGTGATGGGAACGACACAGCAACGGATAGGGCGGGCGAGGGGCTACATGTTGGGCTGCATCTCAAGTTCCCAGGTCCCACTATTAAGCCACAATAGCGGCAAGAGTGCCCCCCAAACAAGTTTTACTTCTGAAAAACCCTCATTAGCAAGGCATACCTTAGCTAAGCACTACACTACCTCCAACAAAGCACAATCACTGCCTGCATGACACTCCGCTGCCACTTCTCCTGGGTAACATGCTGCCCAACCCCCCCGCACGACCCAGTGTCCACAGCGCACACCAAAGTGTCCCTGCGCAGCCTTCAGCTGCCCTCATGCCACACGCTGGCCTCATAGCCAAACCACCCTCATGTCTATTTATAAGTGCGTCTGCCATGAGGAGGAACCGCAGGCACACACTGCAGAGGGTTGGCACGGCCAGGCAGCGACCCTCTTTAAAAGGGGCAGGGCGATAGCCCATAATGCTGTACAGAAGCAATGAGAAATCCAATCCTGTGCCACCTCCATCAGGAGCTGCACACGTGGGCATAGCAATGGGGAACCCATGTGCCACACACTATTCATTCTGTCAAGGTGTCTGCATGCCCCAGTCAGACCGGGGTTTTTTATAAATAGTCACAGGCAGGTACAACTCCGCAATGGGAATTCCGTGTGCACCCACAGCATGGGTGGTTCCCTGGAACCCACCGGCTGTACATAAATAAATCCCATTGCATTGCCCATCACAACTGAGGTAACGTCAGGTTTAATGCAGGTGGGCTTCGGCCCACACTGCATGTCCCAGTCAGACTGGGGTTCTTTAGAAGTGGACACATGCAGTTACAACTCTGTGTGGACCGACAGCATGGGTGGGTCCCAGGAAGCCACCGGCAGTACATAAATATATCCCATTGCATTGCCCATCACAGCTGAGGTAACGTCCGATTAAATGCAGGTGGTCTTCGGCCCACACTGCATGCCCTAGTCTGACCGGGGTTTTTAATACATAGACACTGGCAGGTACAAATCCCTCATGTGAAGTCCCTGTGGACCCACAGCATGGGTGGCTCCCTGGAACCCACCGGCGGTACATAAATAAATCCCATTGCATTGCCCATCACAGCTGAGGTAACGTCAGGTTTAATGCAGGTGGGCTTTGGCCCACACTGCATGCCCCAGTCAGACTGGGGTTCTTTAGAAGTGTACACATGCAGTTACAACTCCGTGTGGACCGACAGCATGGGTGGGTCCCAGGAAGCCACCGGCGGTACATAAATATATCCCATTGCAGTGCCCAGCACAGCTGAGGTAACGTCAGCTTTAATACAGGTGGGCTAAAAATTAATTTGATTACAATGTAGACGAGGGCCCAAAAAAATTGGTGTACCAACAGTACAAATGTACTTCAGAAAAATTGCCCATGCCCAACCAAGAGGGCAGGTGAAACCCATTAATCGCTTTGGTTAATGTGGCTTAATTTGTAACTAGGCCTGTAGGCAGCCCAGTTAAAATAAAAATTGGTTCAGGTGCAAGTTTCAACGCTTTATTGAATTGAGAATGGAAACGTATAAACATTGTTTACAAAAGTTATATGACTGAGCCTTGTGGGCCTAAGAAAAATTGCCCGTTCGGCGTGATTACGTGAGGTTTCAGGAGGAGGAGCAGGAGGATGAATATAATACACAGATTGATGAAGCTAAAAGGTCCCCGGTTTTTATGGTTATAGAGAACGATGCTTCCATCCGCGGGTGCAGCCTACGTATTGTTTAGGTATCGCTGCTGTCCGCTGGTGGAGAAGAGAACTCTGGGGAAATCCAGGCTTCGTTCATCTTTATGATTGTAAGCCTGTCGGCACTGTCGGTTGACAGGCGCGTACGCTTATCCGTGATGATTCCCCGAGCTGCACTAAACACCCTCTCTGACAAGACGCTAGCCGCAGGACAAGCAAGCACCTCCAGGGCATACAGCGCGAGTTCAGGCCACGTGTCCAGCTTCAACACCCAGTAGTTGTAGGGAGCAGAGGCGTCATGGAGGACGGTCGTGCCATCGGCTACGTACTCCCTCACCATCCTATTACAGTGCTCCCGCCGACTCAGCCTTGACTGGGGAGCGGTGACACAGTCTTGCTGTGGAGCCATAAAGCTCTCAAAGGCCTTGGAGAGTGTTCCCCTGCCTGTGCTGTACATGCTGCCTGATCTCTGCGCCTCCCCTGCTACCTGGCCCTCGAAAATGCGCCTTCTGCCACTAGCGCTGTCGTATGGGAATTTTACCATCAGTTTGTCCGCCAGGGTCCTGTGGTATAGCATCACTCTCGAACCCCTTTCCTCTTCCGGTATGAGAGTGGAAAGGTTCTCCTTATACCGTGGGTCGAGCAGTGTGTACACCCAGTAATCCGTAGTGGCCAGAATGCGTGTAACGCGAGGGTCACGAGAAAGGCATTCTAACATGAAGGCAGCCATGTGTTCCAGGGGACCTGTACGCAACACATGGCTGTCCTCACTTGGAAGATCACTTACAGGATCCTCCTCCTCCTCCTCAGGCCATACACGCTGAAAGAATGACAGGCAAGCAGCATGGGTACCCTCAGCAGTGGGCCAAGCTGTCTCTTCCCCCTCTTCCTCATGCTCCTCCCCCTCCCCCTCCTCCTCCTCAACGCGCTGAGATATAGACAGGAGGGTGCTCTGACTATCCAGCGACATACTGTCTTCCCCGCCTCCGTTTCCGAGCGCAAAGCGTCTGCCTTTATGCTTTGCAGGGAACTTCTCAAGAGGCATAGCAGAGGAATGGTGATGCTAATGATTGCAGCATCCCCGCTCACCATCTGGGTAGACTCCTCAAATTTTCCAAGGACCTGGCAGATGTCTGCCAACCAGGCCCACTCTTCTGTAAAGAATTGAGGAGGCTGACTCCCACTGCGCCGCCCATGTTGGAGTTGGTATTCCACTATAGCTCTACGCTGCTCATAGAGCCTGGCCAACATGTGGAGCATAGAGTTCCACCATGTGGGCACGTCGCACAGCAATCGGTGCACTGGCAGATTAAACCAATGTTGCAGGTTCCTCAGGGTGGCAGCGTCCGTCTTGGACTTGCGGAAATGTGCGCTGAGCCGGCGCACCTTTCCGAGCAGGTCTGATAAGCGTGGGTAGCTTTTCAGAAAGTGCTGAACCACCAAATTAAAGACGTGGGCCAGGCATGGCACGTGCGTGAGGCTGCCGAGCTGCAGAGCCGCCACCAGGTTACGACCGTTGTCACACACGACCATGCTCGGTTGGAGGCTCAGCGGCGAAAGCCAGCAGTCGGTCTGCTCTGTCAGACCCTGCAGCAGTTCGTGGGCCGTGTGCCTTTTCTCTCCTAAGCTGAGTAGTTTCAGCACGGCCTGCTGACGCTTGCCCACCGCTGTGCTGCCACGCCGCGCGACACCGACTGCTGGCGACGTGCTGCTGCTGACACATCTTGATTGCGAGACAGAGGTTGCGTAGGAGGAGGAGGGTGGTTTAGTGGAGGAAGCATACACCGCCGCAGATACCAGCACCGAGCTGGGGCCCGCGATTCTGGGGGTGGGTAGGACGTGAGCGGTCCCAGGCTCTGACTCGGTCCCAGCCTCCACTAAATTCACCCAATGTGCCGTCAGGGAGATATAGTGGCCCTGCCCGCCTGTGCTTGTCCACGTGTGCGTTGTTAAGTGGACCTTGGCAGTAACTGCGTTGGTGGGGGCGCGTACAATGTTGCGGGAGACGTGGTCGTGCAGGGCTGGGACGGCACATCGGGAAAAGTAGTGGTGACTGGGAACCGAATAGCGCGGGGCCGCCGCCGCCATCATGTTTTTGAAAGCCTCCGTTTCCACAAGCCTATACGGCAGCATCTCCAGGCTGATCAATTTGGCTATGTGCACGTTTAACGCTTGAGCGTGATGGTGCGCGGCAGCGTACTTGCGCTTGCGCTCAAACACTTGTTCTAGCGACGGTGCGCTGGGAGACATTGGTGGATGGGGCCAAGGACAGCGGAGGTGAGGGTGTGGGTGCAGGCCGGGAGACGGTCGTGCCTGTGTCCTGAGAGGGGGGTTGGATCTCAGTGGCAGGTTGGGGCACAGGGGGAGAGGCAGTGGTGCAAACCGGAGGCGGTGAACCTTGTGGGGTGCTTGGCCATCATATGCCTGCGCATGCTGGTGGTGGTGGCTCCCCGGCTGATCTTGGCGCGACAAAGGTTGCACACCACTGTTCGTTGGTTGTCTGCACTCTCAGTGAAAAACTGCCAGACCTTTGAGCACCTCGGCCTCTGCAGGGTGGCATGGCGCGAGGGGGCGCTTTGGGAATCAGTTGGTGGATTATTCGGTCCGGCCCTGCCTCTACCCCTGGCCACCGCACTGCCTCTTCCAACCTGCCCTGCTGCTGCACTTGCCTCCTCCTCTGAAGACCTGTCCTCAGTAGGCCTAGCAAACCAGGTGGGGTCAGTCACCTCATCGTCCTGCTGCTCTTCCTCCGAATCCTCTGTGCGCTCCTCCCTCGGACTTACTCCAATTACTACTACCTGAGTGATGGACAACTGTGTCTCATCGTCGTCATCCTCCTCACCCACTGAAAGCTCTTGAGACAGTTGCCAGAAGTCCCCAGCCTCATCCCCCGGGCCCCGGGAACTTTCCAAAGGTTGGGCATCGGTCACGACAAACTCCTCCGGTGGGATAGGAACCATTGCTGCCCATTCTGGGCAGGGGCGCGAGAACAGTTCCTGGGAGTCTGCCTGCTCCTCAGAATGTGTCATTGTAATGGAGTGAGGAGGCTGGGAGGAAGGAGGAGCAGCAGCCAGAGGATTCAGAGTTGCAGCAGTGGACGGCGTAGAACTCTGGGTGGTCGATAGATTGCTGGATGCACTTTCTGCCATCCACGACAGGACCTGCTCACACTGCTCATTTTCTAATTAAGGTCTACCGCGTGGACCCATTAATTGTGAGATGAATCTGGGGACGCCAGAAGCGTGCCTCTCTCCTTTCCCGCAGCAGTCGGCTGCGATACACCTGGATCAGGAGCTCGGCCTGTGCCTACACCCTGACTTGGGCCTCCGCATCCTCGCCCGCGTCCACGTCCTCTAGGCCTACCCCTACCCCTCAGCATGGTGTATTACCCGTAGTGCAGAAACAGAACGCTGTAATTAAATGTGCCGCTTATTGGCCTGTGGTTGGAGGCTGACTTCGTTTACGGAACGCACAGCAGAGCCAGGAAAGAATTTTGCGCAAGCCTGTAGTGAGACGTAGGTACGTATGACTGAGCTATTGGAATTCACAGCGCAGAAGCAGTCAAGTGGCCAAACGCCACTAGTAGGCCTTAAGTACTTTGCTTCTACTTTTTGAAAGGCTGAGCTGAGACAGCAGACAGATACTGTAGGCAGCATTTATATGTATAACTAGCGTACCCGTCGCGCGTTGCTGCGAAGACAGACATACATACATACATTTGTTTTTATATATCTAGATAGCAGCTTTCAAGTTACCTTAGCGGTATAATATATAACAACCAATCACAGCACAGCAGCTTTCATGTTACCTCAGCAGTATAATATATAGCAACCAATCACAGCACAGCTTTCATGTTACCTCAGCAGTATAAGAAATAGCAACCAATCAGAGCACAGCTTTTATTTAACCTCAGCAGTATAAGAATTTGCAACCAATCACAGCACAGCTTTCATTTTACCTCAGCATTCTCAATATCCAGCAATTGCCTTGCGAAACGTTCAGCGGATGCATCATTTTGTAGTTGAACACTCATCCCGTTGCTCGTAATGCCCTTTGCTTTTGTGCTTGAGATGGAAATCAAACGATCTTTGTCTGGGGGGCATAACTGTCAATGATGCTCGCGGGATAGGTGTACTATGCCAGTAATCTTCCCAGGAGTGTACTCAACAACTTCCCAAAGTTTCATGGCGATTAGACGTATGGTGTAGTAGCGCAAAAAGGACAGACAGACAGACATACATTCCTTTTTATATATATAGATGACATCAGGAAGTGAGAGAATTAGATTCCGTATGTAAAATTTGGACGCTAATTATTTTGCGCTTAGAATTGAATAATCGAGTTGGGACCTATTATCTTTTCCTATTTTTGACATAATCAATGCTCGTGCCAAATTTCAAGTTTCTATGACATTGGGAAGCAAGAAAATTAGATTCTGTACGTAAAATTTGGACGCTAATTCTTTGGCGCTTAGAATTGAATAATCGAGTTGGGACCTATTAACTTTTCCTATTTATGACATAATCAATGCTCGTGCCAAATTTCAAGTTTCTATGACATTGGGAAGTGAGAGAATTAGATTCCGTACGTAAAATTTGGACGCTAATTCTTTTGCGCTTAGAATTGA
The DNA here is from genome assembly GCF_035609145.1 of Eleutherodactylus coqui. Lineage (NCBI taxonomy): Eukaryota > Metazoa > Chordata > Amphibia > Anura > Eleutherodactylidae > Eleutherodactylus > Eleutherodactylus coqui. The sequence goes on from NC_089837.1 coordinate 516,167,994, forward strand.
ATAATCGACTTGGGATGAGACATAAGGCCTTGCCCATAAGCATTCCCCAACCTCCAAGAACTGAACCTACCTACCTGAATGAGATTTTGTAGGCCGCTGCTTCCCCCTTGCGGGCTGAATAAAATAGCCGTTGGGTGAAACATACAATTTATCCGGCTGCTGTGGCTTCTTAGGAAGATATCCTAGTACTTGTTTACCCACTTCCAACTCCAATGGTAATTGGCTGGCGTGCTCTAGTGGTTCCAAGCTGTACGTGTCATAATACAGCCTTAATGACATCACAATGCAGCTTTATAGAACATGTTGGGGCATGTTCAAGGGCGTCCGATGTTGATGACATCAGTGATGACATCACAATAGCAGGTGGCTTACTTACTCGATCTACGTGGGGGGGGGGGGCGTAACTTTCGACGACGCTCGCGCGCCATTTATCGTAGGATATTTGTACTATGCCTATAATCTTCCCAGGAGTGTACTTAACAACTTCCCAAAGTTTCATGGCGATCGGATGAATGGTGTAGTAGCGCATAAAGGACAAACAGACACGCACGCAGACACGCACGCACGCAGACAGACATACATTCAATTTTATATATATAGATGTTTCCCTCTGGACAGGATGACGGCGGTGATGCAACGGGCAACGCAGAGCCAGGAAACAATTTAGCGCACGCCTGTAGTGAGACGTAGGTGCGTATGACTCAGCTAGTGGAATTCACAGCGCTGAAGCAGTCAAGTGGCCAAACGCCACTAGTAGGCCTTAAGTATTTTGCTTCTATTTTTTGAAAGGCTGAGCTGAGACAGCAGACAGATACTGTAGGCAGCGTATATATGTATACTGTTTCACTGTGGACGGGATGACAGCGGTGATGTAACGGGCAACGCAGAGCCAGGAAACAATTTTGCGCAAGCCTGCTGTAACACTTAGCTGCGTATTAATTAGGACTACTACCCCCAGTAGACACGCAGTACATTGAAGACGGTCACAGGCAGCCCAAATATAGTATTTTTCCCAAATTTGTTTGAAAAAGCCCACTGCCTATATAGACAGTATATCTCTTTCACCTTTCCCACTGTCCCTGCCTCACCAGTACTGGCCCTATACTATGTACAATGACTGCAGACTGAGGACGCAATGCTCTGCACGCCCGATATACAAAAAAAAAAAAAGTGCAACACTGCTAAAAGCAGTCTCAACAGTACTGCACACGGTCAGATGTGGCCCTAAGAAGGACCGTTGGGGTTCTTCAAGCCTAAAATAACTCCTAACGCTCTTCCTATAGCAGCAGCAGCATCAGCAGCACTTACCCTGATCTATGTCAGAATGCATCTGTGGCGAGCCGCGGGCGGGGCAGATTTAAATACTCGGGTGACACCTGATCTCCCCAGCCACTCACTGCAGGGGGGTGGTATAGGGCTGGAACATCACAGGAGGAAGTTGTAATGCCTTCCCTGTCTTTCTATTGGCCAGAAAAGCATGCTAATGTCTCAGAGATGAAAGTGAAAGTAACTCGAACATCGCGTGGTGCTCGTCTCTAGTAACGAGCATCTCGAACACGCTAATACTCGAACGAGCATGAAGCTCGGACGAGTACGTTCGCTCATCTCTACTGGTTTCTCTTTCCCACACTCAATATAATTCCTCACTCACATGAGCTTTAAGATGTCAGATCCCCATCATTAGTTGTCCAATATAAAACTGTATGAGGAAGAATTCCTACTATTTGACCTACAGCTCGGATTGGCAAATCATTCAACAGAATTTCAAAATAGTACATATTTAGCTGCAGATTTGCGTGCAGAATCAGTGCCCAATTGTGCAGTGATATTTTGCCATGTGAACGAGACTCAGGGCCCTCTGTCTGTCCCTTCATGTTTTTTTAAGTATCCATTTTCTATTCCCCCTAAAATATAGAACCTAGAGCATCTTGAGAGAACTATACATGGATGTGTTACCCTTTTATTGCTCTTGGAAGTGCAAGGTTAGCAAAATTGTATTTCCCCAACTCACAGGCCTTGGAGGGTCCTTTGCTTCTCCAAATGAAGAGCTGAGATGAAAAGACCTGGAAGTTTTGCTCTGATCATCTGTCCAATTTTTAAGATCTACACTAAATGGCTTTCGTTGCAGATTTTGGTACAGATCAAAAACTTTGTTCTGCGTTTTGTCAATCCCCATGTAATATTTTAGTGTGTATGAGCCAAGATATGGCTTGCTGCAATGTTATGTACGCTAAAAAAAAAAGCTGGTGTGAGTGCCTCAATAGAAGTCACAAGGCTATTGGCATTTCGTTTTGCACCCATGCAAAAACCTCCTCAACATGCTCTATTCTTAGGCACATTTGCGTACCAAAATTTCTCATAGGAGTCTATGAGGTGCACAAAAGTGCACATATGTACTCGTGAGTATGCGCAAAACAGTGTGCATACTCTAACACCGGCACCTTGTAAGGCTAATTAGCCTTTTAAATCAGGGCGCGATTCCCCCAGCCATGTGAATGAGTGATGCCTGTGCAAATAACCTGGCTGCCGTGTAAGCCGCCGACCAGGGTGGGCTTTCCAGAATACAGCGAAGTCCTGAACAAAAGACGCGACTCGAAACCAATCCGTAGCAATGAGATTTTACTTAAAGGAGATGTCCCGCGCCGAAACGGGTTTTTTTTTTTTTTTTAACCCCCCCCCCCCCCCGGCGCGAGACAACCCCGATGCAGGGGTTAAAAAAACCACCCGCACAGCGCTTACCTGAATCCCGGCGGTCCGGCGTCTTCATACTCACCTGCTGAAGATGGCCGCCGGGATCCTCCGTCTTCGTGGACCGCAGCTCTTCTGTGCGGTCCACTGCCGATTCCAGCCTCCTGATTGGCTGGAATCGGCACGTGACGGGGCGGAGCTACACGGAGCCGCTCTCTGGCACGAGCGGCTCCATAGAAGACTGCTGAAGACCCGGACTGCGCAAGCGCGGCTAATTTGGCCATCGGAGGCCAAAAATTAGTCGGCACCATGGAGACGAGGACGCTAGCAACGGAGCAGGTAAGTAAAAAACTTTTTATAACTTCTGTATGGCTCATAATTAATGCACAATGTACATTACAAAGTGCATTATTATGGCCATACAGAAGTGTATAGACCCACTTGCTGCCTCGGGACATCTCCTTTAATTTGGCAGAACCCTTAACCAACCCGAACTCCCCCAGAAAGTTACATACGCTCAGCGGGGAAGCTGAGACTCTTGTGCCATGCAGCGCTGTGCTCTATAATGTGCACCTTCAATATCCTCCAAGCTTTTGCCTAGCCGCAGGCCGTCTCTAACCAGCCGCTATTACCTTCTATCACCCTGGAAGCAGGAACAATCAGTGTGGATGCTAGGGAGGCACCGGCGGCACAGCACAAGAGCTTACAATCTTATCAACACACCCGTATTCTCCCCTTACACAACACCACTCAACAGATATAACAATATATAGCTCACCAGTCAAGGCAAAGTACAGTTGCGTAACGTGCGACTTGTAGATATCCTTAGACAGCTCTACGAGTATAGAGTTCTCTGTGTGTTAGGACTATGTCGGACAGCTCAGTCCCCAGCAGTGCGGCCGGCGGCCATCAGTATGCCTAACTAAACTAGCTAACTACAGGCCTTGTTATTAGTCTCAATTAGTTTGGCGGTGCGTGCACGGTTACACCAGAGGCCTTAGTTCTCTGGCTGACCCGGGTCTGGTGGGTACCTTTAGACTTTGTCCGGAACGCAGGAATAGGATTTCATCCAAGAACCATATGAACTCACTGACGCCGCTACTTCTGAGCCCGGTCTGTAATGACCACCTTCTTCGTTAAGATGGTAGTCTGACAAACTCTGGAACCGTCTCTAATGCAGCTCCCCTCACGGTAGCTCCGGTCCTCGTTGGGGTCCTTTTCCCGGTGGATCGCAGTGTCTCTCTCGCTAGCTGCAGTCCTCACCAGCCCATCTCAGCTCGCTCGCACGCACCTCTTCTCCTTTCTCTCTGCTCCTCTCTCTGGTCATGATGTACTTCTTTTTTCTCTGTCCCAGTCCAGAACACAGTGACCTCTTGTGGTCAAAAACAAAATGACAGTTACAACAGAAACAGGGACATTCACAGCAGGAGGACTGTTTCACCATCTTACAGCCGCACACTACAACACTGCTCTCAAACATCCCCTGGATGAAGCTGCAGCCCTGTGACCCAAGCCACCCAATGCAGACTGTGCCAACTCTGACTCACGCCTCAAACACGTTTCATCTGGCGGTGCTCGAGAAGTGATGAATGGCTGTGGAGAAAGTCACAAGCCTCCGTGGACTTTCTCCACTACAAATTCATGCCCAGAACCTACAACCTTGCCCTCCACCATGCCAAAGAAGTTTATTTCACCTCTCTCGTCTCCTCACTATTGCACAACCCTAAATGGTTATTTGATACTTTTCACTCAGTTTTCAGCCCTAAACTGCAGCCCCCGGTAAAGGATTTCATTGATGTAGAGCTGGCTGCCTATTTCAAAAAGAAAATTGATGACATCCGTCAGGAAATAATTTCCAGACTAGCCCTGACCCTGATCTCATCATAACTGCATCTAGCTCATGCTTACTACCTGTACTCAGACCAATGACAGAGGAAGACGTCTCCAGATTTCTCACCTCTGCTCTCCCCACCACCTGTGCTAGTGACCCTCTTCCCTCACACCTCCTCCGGTCCTTCTCCAAAGTGGTTATCTCCCATCTCATCACTATATTAAACCTTTCTCTGACATCTTTCCCTCTTCTTACAAACATGCCATCATATCCCTACTTCTAAAGAAACTGACTCTTGACGCGATTGATGCTGCCAACAACCGACCCATTTAAAATCTCCCCTTTATCTCCAAATTATTGGAATGCCTGGTTTCCACCCACCTTGTAAGCTATCTATCAGAAAACTTACTTTTCAATCCACTACAGTCTGGCTTCCGACCCCTACACTCGACAGAAACTGCCCGTACAAGGGTGTCAAACAACCTCCTGACAGCCAAATCGAGTGGCGATTACTACCTACTGATCCTCCACAACGTCTCTGCAGCATTTCATACTGTTGACCACAAGCTCCTCCTCAGTATACATCACTCCATCAGCTTAGAGAACACTGCTCTCTCCTGTTCTCCTCCTACATATCTGACCGCTCATTCAGTGTCACCTTTGCTGGAACTACCATACCTCCTCTTCCTCTTGCTGTTGGGGTCCCCCAGGGCTCGGTCCTCAGCCTCTACCTTTTCTCTATGTACACAGCCCCTATTGGACAAACCACAAGGAGATTTGGTCTCTAATACCACCTCTATGCCGACGACACCCAGCTATAAAAATCTCTTCCAGTGACATCTCTGCACCTTTCCTACAAAACAACATTAACTGTCTGTCTGCTGTCTCTAACATTCTGTCCTCTCTCTACCTAAAACTAAACCTCCCTAAAACTTTCTCCACTACAAATTCATGCTCAGAACCTACAACCCCGCCATCCACCATGCCAAAGTAGTTTATTTCACCTCTCTCATCTCCTCACTATAGGAGGGAGGAGAATTATTATTAGCTTTTTATTTGCAGTATTTGAACTAACACTGATTTTTCAAAATAATGCATGTTTTAAATGCATGTGTATTTTTTTACTATACTGAGTTTACCAAAGATGTGAAAATGCGGTTGACCACAGCACACACAGTACCTCAATTACAAGAGGGAGGAATCTCACGGACCAATAGTGCACTCTCCTAATCCAATCCTGGATCCTGGGTCCTTGGAGTTTACCAAAGATCACATTGTGTGTCTAAAAAAAAATAACAAAATAAATGTCAGTAAAATGTATTAAAAATGTAGTTTTTTTTTTATTTTGTAGAAGAAAAGAAAAAGACACATCCAGCATCACACTAATCATCATAGGCTGTTTAATCACCTCCATACTGTCACTGAACAAATTCTACTATTCCAAGACCAACATCACCAATAACACTATATAAAACCTAAATAATCCCGCCACACTATATTTACATATTACCACCACATAGTGAATAATACCAATATACTGTCACAAAATAAAGACCACTAGAAAGATCAACATTTGAGGGCCAGATGACACGCCCAGACTGTGACCACATAATGTCAGCATAGTGTTACTGAAAAAGATATGGTAGATAGACCAATATTACACCCCATTCAGGGACTATATGGTGGTATATATTAGATCCACACAGGTGTTTTGGAGATGTATAAATGATTACAGTGCGGTTCTATCCAGTGATCACAGGTGATATCCCCTCTGACTGTATTTGTTCACTTGCCCTTTAACTTCGTCTGGCCCAGACAGTCATGACGACATCGCCTGATTGCAACTTGTCTCTACAGAATTTGGCACAGAGGTTTTTGGCTCCTCAATTTTCCAGGGATATAGCTTTATTTTCCCAGTTTCTATATAATCTTCCCATCCACAGTGCCCCAGGTACTAGTAATACACTTGAGGTGACTAACACAGTAATAATATCCATTTTTTGTGCTCTTTGTAGGCCCCATATGCCTGAACGTTCTACATAAATGCAAATACAATGCTTAAAATGCAATCTGAAATATCCTTCATTTAACCTTTAATTGATACAGTGTAGCTTTAAAATATAGAGCCAAAATCTGCGTGGTCTTCATCCTAAATTCTGTTATTTCTGTAGTGATGAAGCTAATAGCAGATGATTTGAACACAGCAAGCCAGCGGGCAAAAAAAGGGAGACTGGATAAGGTGTATACATGGCTTATATGCATTTCCCTCAACCACATAAATGTCATAAAGATTTATGATCACTGAAGAAAGTAAAACAACTCAGAACTGACTGCTCCATCTTGGATCCGGGATCCTTTTCCATTTCAAATTCACTTTTTCTTACTAAGTACATGCTAGGAAAACAGAAACACGTGAATTGCCTGTTCAGGTGCAGTCAGCATATTAGGATGACAAGTAATACAAAGTAACATAAAAAGTTACATATATTGCATACAATCCATGAACCAGAGCTAAATAACGTGGCCAGTATGCTGCTCTCCTCCTGCCACTGCTTACCCGGGCTCCTTTGCTTAGTGTCCTTCTCCCACTGAGATCTCTAATACATGCTATGATTCTTGGTCTCTTAGATGGCCAGTGCCAATCTCCCCCCTTATAAGACTACTTAGAATGCTTTCTCCTATTGCTCCAGTGCCTGTGCAATATCTGCCATAGTTTCTTGAAGTTTCCTAACCTGCTCCTTCTGTAAGTGTATCCTGTAATATACCTGATACATTACTGACCTTGACTTACCCCCTATCACCTATCATGACTTCTCTATTATCCTACATATTGAAAGCCTTTCATCAGCCCTTACCTTCTGCTTGTTCGTCTGTATATTTTTTTATATTTGTAGTGTCAAGTCTATTATGTCTTGGCGCTGCAAACTGGTCTCATCAGTTCGATCTCATGTTAGCTGTTAACAATGAGTACTCCTATGTATTTACCTAGGGATTCACTATATCATGCCCTCTTTTCGAGGTATTACTAAAGAACACATATTCCATTAGGCATGTCTCCTTGGTTTAGTCTCAAAGCCTAGAGAGTCCATTACTCAGGTGGGCCATGTTATATGTATAGTAGAGATGAGCGAACGTGTTCTTCCGAGCTTGATATTCGTGCGAATATTAGGGTGTTCGGGATGTTCGTTATTCGTAACGAACACCATGCGGTGTTCTGGTTATTTTCACTTCCTTCCCTGAGACGTTAGCGCGCTTTTCTGGCCAATTGAAAGACAGGGAAGGCATTACAACTTCCCCCTGTGACGTTCAAGCCCTATACCACCCCCCTGCAGTGAGTGGCTGGGAAGATCAGGTGTCACCCGAACATAAAAGTCGGCCCCTCCCGCGGTTCGCCTCAGATGCGGTGTGAGTTAGATGAGGGACAGTGCTGTTTGTACCGGAGCTGCTGTAGGGAAAGAATTGGTAGTTAGTGTAGGCTTCAAGACCCCCCAAAGGTCCTTATTAGGGCCACTGATAGCTGTGTGTTGGCTGCTGTTAGCAGTGGCAAATTTTTTTTTCTCAAAATCGCCTCTGCAGACCGTTGCACCTGGCATTAGGGACAGAAGTGCTGCATAGGCAGGGAGAGTGTTAGGAGTGAGTGTAGCCTTCAAGAACCTCAACGGTCCTTTCTAGGGCCATATTTATCCGTGTGCAGTACTGTCCAGGCTGCTGTTAGCTGTGCTGCATTTTTTTTTGCTTCTCAAAATCGCCTCTGCAGACCATTGCACCCTCCATTGATACTGCAGGGAAAGAATTGTATAGGCAGGGCGACAACACAGTTGTTATTCATTGAATATACGCAGTGCTGCCTTTTGGTGCCAAAAAACTGAAAACAAATCTATTTGTCCAGCCTCTGTCCGTCCTAAGGGCTGTGGACACGTGTGAGCTGCGTGAACAACATTGCTAAATCAGACGCACCCAGCTACGCTTTACTGCTGGCTTCACCATTTGCTTTCCTTAATTGGGAAAAAAATACCTGCTCTCCAAGAGTTATAATAACTCTGCTACCCTCACGTTCTGTGACACATAAGCAGGGACACAGCACAGTTATTAAACTTCTCATGTTCATTGAATATACGCAGTGCTGCCTTTTGGTGGAAAAAAAACTGAAAACAAATCTATTTGTCCAGCCTCTGTCCGTCCTAAGGGCGGTGGAGACGTGTGAGCTGCGTGAACAACATTGCTAAATCAGACGCACCCAGCTACGCTTTACTGCTGGCTTCGCCATTTGCTTTCCTTAATTGGGAAAAAAATACCTGCTCTCCAAGAGTTATAATAACTCTGCTACCCTCACGTTCTGTGACACATAAGCAGGGACACAGCACAGTTATTAAACTTCTCATGTTCATTGAATATACGCAGTGCTGCCTTTTGGTGGAAAAAAACTGAAAACAAATCTATTTGTCCAGCCTCTGTCCGTCCTAAGGGCGGTGGACACGTGTGAGCTGCGTGAACAACATTGCTAAATCAGACGGACCCAGCTACGCTTTACTGCTGGCTTCGCCATTTGCTTTCCTTAATTGGGAAAAAAATACCTGCTCTCCAAGAGTTATAATAACTCTGCTACCCTCACGTTCTGTGACACATAAGCAGGGACACAGCACAGTTATTAAACTTCTCATGTTCATTGAATATACGCAGTGCTGCCTTTTGGTGGAAAAAAACTGAAAACAAATCTATTTGTCCAGCCTCTGTCCGTCCTAAGGGCGGTGGAGACGTGTGAGCTGCGTGAACAACATTGCTAAATCAGACGCACCCAGCTACGCTTTACTGCTGGCTTCGCCATTTGCTTTCCTTAATTGGGAAAAAAATACCTGCTCTCCAAGAGTTATAATAACTCTGCTACCCTCACGTTCTGTGACACATAAGCAGGGACACAGCACAGTTATTAAACTTCTCATGTTCATTGAATATACGCAGTGCTGCCTTTTGGTGGAAAAAAACTGAAAACAAATCTATTTGTCCAGCCTCTGTCCGTCCTAAGGGCGGTGGACACGTGTGAGCTGCGTGAACAACATTGCTAAATCAGACGCACCCAGCTACGCTTTACTGCTGGCTTCCCCATTTGCTTTCCTTAATTGGGAAAAAAAATACCTGCTCTCCAAGAGTTATAATAACTCTGCTACCCTCACGTTCTGTGACACATAAGCAGGGACACAGCACAGTTATTAAACTTCTCATGTTCATTGAATATACGCAGTGCTGCCTTTTGGTGGAAAAAAACTGAAAACAAATCTATTTGTCCAGCCTCTGTCCGTCCTAAGGGCGGTGGAGACGTGTGAGCTGCGTGAACAACATTGCTAAATCAGACGCACCCAGCTACGCTTTACTGCTGGCTTCGCCATTTGCTTTCCTTAATTGGGAAAAAAATACCTGCTCTCCAAGAGTTATAATAACTCTGCTACCCTCACGTTCTGTGACACATAAGCAGGGACACAGCACAGTTATTAAACTTCTCATGTTCATTGAATATACGCAGTGCTGCCTTTTGGTGGAAAAAAACTGAAAACAAATCTATTTGTCCAGCCTCTGTCCGTCCTAAGGGCGGTGGAGACGTGTGAGCTGCGTGAACAACATTGCTAAATCAGACGCACCCAGCTACGCTTTACTGCTGGCTTCGCCATTTGCTTTCCTTAATTGGGAAAAAAATACCTGCTCTGCCAGAGTTAATAACTCTGCTACCCTCACGTTCTGTGACACATTAGCAGGGACACAGCACAGTTATTAAACTTAGATAATTCATTCACTAGAGGCAGTGGGGCCTTTCGTTTTCCAAAAAGGGCAAAAATTATATTTGGCCTGCAGTCTTGCGCCAATTTATTTCCTGCCTGTGAAATCAAATCACTGGTAATACAGCATGCTGAGGGGTAGGGGTAGGCCTAGAGGACGTGGACGCGGCCGAGGACGCGGAGGGCCAAGTCAGGGTGTGGGCACAGCCCGAGCTCCTGATCCTGGTGTGTCGCAGCCGACTGCTGCGCGATTAGGAGAGAGGCACGTTTCTGGCGTCCCCACATTCATCGCCCAATTAATGGGTCCACGCGGGAGACGGTTATTAGAAAATGAGCAGTGTGAGCAGGTCCTGTCCTGAATGGCAGAAAGTGCTTCGAGCAACCTATCGTCTACCCGCAGTTCTGCGCCGTCCACTGCTGCCAATCCGAATCCTCTGTCTGCTGCTCCTCCTTCCTCCCAGCCTCCTCACTCCACTACAATAACACCTGCTCAGGAGCGGGAACACTCCCAGGAACTGTTCTCGGGCCCCTGCTTAGATTGGGCAGCAGCGGTTCCTCTCCCACCAGAGGAGTTTATCGTCACTGATGCCCAACCATTCGAAAGTTCCCGGGGTCCGGGGGAAGAGGCTGGGGACTTCCGCCAACTGTCTCAACAACTTTCTGTGGGTGAGGAGGACGATGACGATCAGACACAGTTGTCTTGCAGTGAGGTAGTAGTAAGGGCAGTAAGTCCGAGGGAGCAGCGCACAGAGGATTCGGATGAAGAGCAGCAGGACGATGAGGTGACTGACCCCACCTGGTGTGCAACGCTTACTCAGGAGGACAGGTCTTCAGAGGGGGAGTCAAGGGCATCAGCAGGGCAGGTTGCAAGAGGCAGTGCGGTGGCCAGGGGTAGAGGCAGGGCCAGACCGAATAATCCACCAAGTGTTTCCCAAAGCGCCCCCTCGCGCCATGCCACCCTGCAGAGGCCGAGGTGCTCTAAGGTCTGGCAGTTTTTCACAGAGACGCCTGACGACCGACGAACAGTGGTGTGCAACCTTTGTTGCGCAAAGCTCAGCCGGGGAGCCAACACCAACAGCCTCACCACCACCACCATGCGCAGACATATGATGGCCAAGCACCCTACAAGGTGGGACAAAGGCCGTTCACTGCCTCCGGTTTGCACCCCTGCCTCTCCCCCTGTGCCCCAACCTGCCACTGAGATGCAACCCCCCTCTCAGGACACAGGCACTACCGCCTCATGGCCTGCACCCACACCCTCATCTCCGCTGTCCTCGGCCCCATCCAGCAGTGTAGTTCAGCGCACCGTTCAGCCGTCGCTTGCGCAAGTGTTCGAGCGCAAGCGCAAGTACGCCGCCACGCACCCGCACGCTCAAACGTTAACCGTCCGCATAGCAAAATTCATCAGCCTTGAGATGCTGCCGTATAGGGTTGTGGAAACGGAGTCCTTCAAAAGTATCATGGAGGCGGCGGCCCCGCGCTACTCAGTTCCCAGTCGCCACTACTTTTCCCGATGTGCCGTCCCAGCCCTGCACGACCACGTCTCCCGCAACATTGTGCGCGCCCTCACCAACGCGGTTACTGCCACGGTCCACTTAACTACGGACACGTGGACAAGCACAGGCGGGCAGGGCCACTACATCTCCCTGACGGCACATTGGGTGAATTTAGTGGAGGCTGGGACAGAGTCAGAGCCTGGGACCGCTCACGTCCTACCCACCCCCAGAATTGCGGGCCCCAGCTCGGTGCTGGTATCTGCGGAGGTGTATGCTTCCTCCACTAAAGCACCCTCCTCCTCCTCCTCCTCCTCTGTCTCGCAATCAAGATGTGTTAGCAGCAGCATGTCGCCAGCAGTCGGTGTCGCGCGGTGTGGCAGCACAGCGGTGGGCAAGCGTCAGCAGGCCGTGCTGAAACTACTCAGCTTAGGCGATAAGAGGCACACGGCCCACGAACTGCTGCAGGGTCTGACACAGCAGACCGACCGCTGGCTTGCGCCGCTGAGCCTCCAACCGGGCATGGTCGTGTGTGACAACGGCCGTAACCTGGTGGCGGCTCTGCAGCTCGGCAGCCTCACGCACGTGCCATGCCTGGCCCACGTCTTTAATTTGGTGGTTCAGCGGTTTCTGAAAAGCTACCCACGCTTGTCAGACCTGCTCGTAAAGGCGCGCCGGCTCTGCGCACATTTCCGCAAGTCCCACACGGACGCTGCCACCCTGCGCACCCTGCAACATCACTTTAAGCTGCCAGTGCACCGACTGCTGTGCGACGTGCCCACATGGTGGAACTCTACGCTCCACATGTTGGCCAGGCTCTATGAACAACGTAGAGCTATAGTCGAATACCAACTCCAACATGGGCGGCGCAGTGGGAGTCAGCCTCCTCAATTCCTTTCAGAAGAGTGGGCCTGGTTGGCAGACATCTGCCATGTCCTTGGTAATTTTGAGGAGTCTACCCAGGTGGTGAGCGGCGATGCTACAATCATTAGCGTCACCATTCCTCTGCTATGCATCTTGAGAAATTCCCTGCAAACCATAAAGGCAGCTGCTTTGCGCTCGGAAACGGGGGCGGGGGAAGACAGTATGCCGCTGGATAGTCAGGGCACCCTCCTGTCTATTTCTCAGCGCGTACAGGAGGAGGAGGAGGAGCATGAGGAGGATGAGGAGGAGGGGGAAGAGACAGCTTGCCCCGCTGCTGACGGTACACCGGCTGATTGCCTGTCATCCTTTCAGCGTGTATGGCCTGAGGAGGAGGAGGAGGAGGAGGATCCTGATAGTGATCTTCCTAGTGAAGACAGCCATGTGTTGCGTACAGGTACCCTGGCACACATGGCTGACTTCATGTTAGGATGCCTTTCTCGTGACCCTCGCGTTGCACGCATTCTGGCCACGACGGATTACTGGGTGTACACACTGCTCGATCCACGGTATAAGGAGAACCTGCCCACTCTGATTCCCGAAGAGGAAAGGGGTTCGAGAGTGTTGCTATACCACAGGACCCTTGCGGACAAGCTGATGGTAAAATTCCCAGCCAAAAGCGCTAGTGGCAGAAGGCGCAGTACCGAGGGCAAGGTAGCAGGGGATGTGCGTAGATCGAGCAGCATGTACATCCCAGGCAGTGCAACAGTCTTTAAGGGCCTGGCCAGCTTTATGGCTCCCCACCAAGACTGTGTCACCGCTCCCCAGTCACGGCTGAGTCGGCGGGAGCACTGTAAAAGGATGGTGAGGGAGTACGTAGCGGATCGCACGACCATCCTTGGTGACGCCTCTGCCCCCTACAACTACTGGGTGTCGAAGCTGGACATGTGGCCTGAACTAGCGCTAGCGTCTTGTCGGAGAGGGTGTTTAGTGCGGCTGGGGGAATCATCACAGATAAGCGTAGCCGCTTGTCAACCGACAGTGCCGACAGGCTAACACTCATCAAGATGAACAAAGGCTGGATTTCCCCAGACTTCTGTTCTCCACCAGCGGACAGCAGCGATACGTAAGCAATACGTAGGCTGCACCCGCGGATGGAAGCTACGTTCTCTCTCACCATCCAAAACGGGGACATTTCTGCTTCATCAATCTGTGTCTAATATTCCTCCTCCTCCTGCTCCTCCTCCTGAAACCTCACGTAATCACGCTGAACGGGCAATTTTTCTTAGGGCCACAAGGCTCACTCAAATAATTTTTCAGAACAATTTTTATAAGTTTCAATGCGCTTAAAAGCATTGGAACTTTAACTTGAACCAATTTTTCGTTACACTGGGCTGCCTCCAGGCCTAGTTACCACTTAAGCCACATTAACCAAAGCGATTAATGGGTTTCACCTGCCCTCTTGGCTGGCCATGGCCAATTTTTGGGATGTACATTAGTACTGTTGATACAGCAATTTTTGTGGGCCCTCGCCTACAGTGTAATCAAATTAATTTTTAGCCCACCTGCATTACAGCTGACGTTACCTCAGCTGTGTTGGGCAATGCAATGGGATATTTTTATGTACCGCCGGTGGGTTCCAGGGAGCCACCCATGCTGTAGGTGCACACTGAGTTTTTAATACATCTGTACACTTCTAAAGAACCCGTCTGACTGGGGCATGCAGTGTGGGCCGAAGCCCACCTGTATTACGCACGACATTACTACCTCAGCTGTGTTGGGCAATGCAATGGGATATTTCTATGTACTGCCGGTGGCTTCCTGGCACCCACCCAGGCAGTGGGTCCACAGGGAGTTTAACCTACATGTGTCCACTTGTAAAGAACCCCAGTCAGACTGGGGCATGCAGTGTGGGCCGAAGCCCACCTGCATTAAGCACGACATTACTACCTCAGCTGTGTTGGGCAATGCAATGGGATATTTTTATGTACCGCCGGTGGGTTCCAGGGAGCCACCCATGCTGTAGGTGCACACTGAGTTTTTAATACATCTGTACACTTCTAAAGAACCCGTCTGACTGGGCCATGCAGTGTGGGCCGAAGCCCACCTGTATTACGCACGACATTACTACCTCAGCTGTGTTGGGCAATGCAATGGGATATTTCTATGTACCGCCGGTGGCTTCCTGGCACCCACCCAGGCAGTGGGTCCACAGCGAGTTTAACCTACATGTGTCCACTTGTAAAGAACCCCAGTCTGACTGGGGCATGCAGTGTGGGCCGAAACCCACCTGCATTAACCCTTTCCAGTCCACTGTGTGACCTGTGAAGACATTAGGGTTTAAGGCTGTACAGCTCCGTTGTTGGTAGACATCTGTCGGGGTTCTCTTACTGTATATTGCCAGCCTCTCTGCTGTCGGAGCCTATCCTACGTGTCAGCTCATGCAGTACTGGCTTTAGCCAGCATATAGTGCCGTTGTATAACAGCAGAAAAAGAGTAAGCCCCCTAGGAAAACCATATACAAATTGGATTGGAAAGGGTTAAGCACAACATTACTACCTCAGCTGTGTTGGGCAATGCAATGGGATATTTCTATGTACCGCCGGTGGCTTCCTGGCACCCACCCATGCTGTAGGTGCACACGGAGTTTTTACTACATCTGTACACTTATAAAGAACCCCAGTCAGACTGGGGCATGCAGTGTGGGCCGAAGCCCACCTGCATTAAGCACGACATTACTACCTCAGCTGTGTTGGGCAATGCAATGGGATATTTCTGTGTACCGCCGGTGGGTTCCAGGGAGCCACCCATGCTGTGGGTCGACAGGGACTTCACAATAGGGAGTTGTACCTGCCTGTGTCTATGAATTAAAAAGCCCGGTCTGACTGGGGCATGCAGACACCTTGACAGAATGAATAGTGTGTGGCACATAGGTTCCCCATTGCTATGCCCACGTGTGCAGCTCCTGATGGCGGTGGCACAGGATTCTATTTCTCATTGCTTCTGTACAGCATTGTGGGCTATCGCTACGCCACTTTTAAAGAGGGTCGCTGCCTAGCCGTGCCAACCTCTGCAGTGTGTGCCTGCGGTCCCTCGTCATGGCAGACGCAATTCTAAATAGACATGAGCGTGGTGTGGCATGAGGGCAGCTGAAGGCTGCCCAGGGACACTTTGGTGTGCGCTGTGGGGGGGGGGGAGGGGGGGCAGTTGGGCAGCATGTAACCCAGGAGAAGTGGCAGTGGAGTGTCATCCAGGCAGTGATTGTGCTTTGTTGTAGCTAGTGTGGTGCTTAGCAAAGGTATGCCATGCTAATGAGGGCTTTTCAGAAGTAAAAGTTGTTGGGAGGGGGGGGGGCCCACTCTTGCCGGTATTGTGGCTTAATAGTGGGACCTGTGAACTTGAGATGCAGCCCAACATGTAGCCCCTCGCCTGCCCTATCCGTTGCTGTGTCGTTCCCATCACTTTGTTGAATTGCCCAGATTTTCACACATGAAAACCTTAGCGAGCATCGGCGAAATACAAAAATGTTCTGGTCGCCCATTGACTTCAATGGGGTTCGTTGTTCGAAACGAACCCTCGAGCATCGCGGGAAGTTCGTTCCGAATAACGAACACCCGAACATTTTGGTGTTCGCTCATCTCTAATGTATAGCTATTGCAATGAGGGTTAAATATTCTATAACTGTGGAGTGTTATTGATATAAGAATTGTCACTAATATATAATGGTATTCTATAGACACTATAAGGATAGCAAAAAGATGGTAGGTAACAGGCCAAAGCTATTAGCATTGTTTATTGTGAGTCCATATTATGGTTGATAAAATAATGCCAAATAACCCACTGAGAGAAATCCTGGTGGGCCAATTGGCTGGCTCCATTATTTTAGACGATTTAGACCAAATGTCACATAGTAGCAGCGATAATGATGACAGCTATGATCCAGATACCAATGACCCTGAACTTTTCTCTCAATCAGACTTGAACAACTTAGTACGAGATCTGGGGCTACCAAAGGATTCAGCGGAAGTGTTAGGGTCTAGACTTAAAGAAAGACATATGTTAGCCTCCGGTGTTTCATTTTCATGGTACCGACTTAGAGAAAAGGAATTTGTCCCTTTTTTTACACAAGAGGATGAACTAGTTTTCTGCAACAATGTACCTGGAATCATGGAAATGTTCAACATAACGTATGACCCAGAGGAAAGGAGTTTGAAAGCCGTACTTCTTCACAATGGTAACCAATATGCTTCTGTGCCTGTTGGACACTCAGTCCATTTGAAAGAATGCTACGAAAATCTTGGGTTTGTTCTTAATAAGCTCAGCTACTCTGACCATAAATGGACCATTTGTGGGGATTTGAAAGTTATTTCCATGTTACTAGGTCAACAAAGTGGTTACACAAAGTTTCCATGTTTCCTCTGTGAATGGGATAGCCGTGACAGGAAACAACACTATGTCAAGCAGACCTGGCCAATCAGAAAGGCTCTTATTCCTGGAGTTAAAAATGTTGAAAGACAAAGTTTAGTGGATCCTAAAAAGATCTTACTTCCACCACTTCATATCAAATTGGGACTAATGAAACAGTTTGTGAAAACATTACACAAAGAAGGAGAGTATTTCAAGTATCTTTGTGAACAGTTTCCTGGTCTATCAGATGCTAAGCTGAAAGAGGGAGTCTTTGTTGGGCCTGACGTAAGAAAACTTTTAAAAGATGAAATCTTTGTCACTAAAAAGGAAATGGAAGAAAAAAAATGCCTGGAATTCATTTAAACTTGTTGTAACAGGCTTTCTTGGAAATAAAAAAGACCCAAACTACAAAACTTTGGTTGCTGAATTGTTACAAAACTACAAAATCTTGGGCTGCAACATGAGTGTCAAAGTCCATTTCCTTCACTCACATCTGGACTACTTTCCAGAAAATCTTGGGGCTGTAAGTGAGGAACAAGGAGAACGTTTCCATAAAGATCTAAAAGAAATGGAGCGCAGATACCAAGGTCGATGGAATGTCAACATGATGGCAGACTACTGTTGGATGTTAAAAAGGGAAAATTCACAAGAACACAGCCGAAAAAGTACCAAAAGAAGCTTTGATGGAAAAAGAAAACGTTTTTACAAAGACTTATAATAACTTTGCAACACATGTGTATCACTATTATGCTTATTTTAGCTAGGTATTGTTGTTTTTTTTTTGCTTTTACTTCATGTTAAAATAATAAAAACAAATAAAAAAATTTCAGTTTTTTGTATTTTTTCCAAATACTTCAACTTTATTTTGTAGGCAAGCCTTACATGATAGAAAAAACCCATGTCATTTTTTAAATCTGTGCAAAAAACTACATAAAGAGGATTTAACAAAATCAAAACAATTTTTTAAAAAGATTTTTTTGCAGACCTGTGTAATCAGACCAAGAGCAAGACACTATCCTTTCCCAACTCACCTTCGGGATCATTCCTGTATGGGTAATCAGACCAAGAACAAGACACTATCCTTTCCCAACTCACCTTCGGGATCATTCGTGTATGGGTAAACACATGATCTATCCTTGTATAAACATTATGTGCAACAGAATAAAATGTATAGTCTCTGACCGTAGGATGACAGTTCTGCCACATGTCCACTTAATCAAATGTATGTATCAATTTCATAAATCGGAGGCCCGTCACTGATGGTGGAATGGCCCAGACTTAACCAGGTCAGATTTATCAATCAAGACTTCTAACGCCAGATTGGAGTCTCCACCCACTATCACCATGCCATTAAATCGAGACAGCCATGTGGATGCTAGGTTTTTCAAGAAAGGGAACTGTCTAGAATTGGGAGCATAGAAGTTAACAAAAGTAATAGGGTTCCATTTAGTACACCTGAGATTATTATAAACCTTCCTTCAGGGTCCCTGTGGATCTCCCCTACAGCAAAGGATACTCACCTGGATATCCAGATGCCAACTCCCCTCTTCTTCTCTCATGCTGAAGCCAGGAAATGTGTAGGATAATTGCGGTGGAAGAAGGCTGGCACAGAAGTCATAGAAAAGTGCATATCCTGGAGGAAAACCAAATCAGCCTGTAATTTATGATAATATTCAAATGCCTTCCGCCTTTTAGTAGGAGAGTTAAAACCCTGTACATTATGTGAAATAAGAGAAATCGGTTTAGGAGCCATCATGTTAATAGGAAAGAAATACACGTATTCCTGAATCGCTGTACCGCGCTTAACTGAACAAAACCCGGAAGAGGAACCAGTAGTGTTCCATCCATGAGAAAGGAGATCAGAATCAAGGAGAGCGCCAAGCACCTTTTAATCGATGATTAATGTGATAAAATGTAATCACTCACCTGGTGCCAGACATGTCACCCTAAGGTGATCATGTCAGCACCCGATGTCCAGATAGGCTTATCACAGTTACTTTATCCAGCAAACAGCAAATCGTTAGATCATTAGAACAACATAATCCAGAGCTCTGGAGAGCTGCAGGTCACAACAATACTCCGCTCCTCATAAGAGGTTGGATAATACAAAAGGCGTATAATACGCCGAAATGCGTTGCAAGGATTGATCAGGTGTTGTTTTCATTTTATGAGGCTCTGACCTCTTTTATTGTATGTATAAATAAATTCTTTTGTCTCTAATTTGAGACTGACTATATCTTTCTGAGATTTAAAACGGTCTCTGATAAGCAAAGCAGCGCAGGTCTACAGTTTTTTTGCTTTTACTATCCATGAGAAAGGAGTTTGAGCAGCCCAACTCTGGTGGGCTGGGGGGAAGGGGAAACACACTAGGGTTGCGACAAAACCAAAGATACCAGAAAACATATTACATAACAAATAAACTGTTAGAACCAAGACTAAAAGTCCCAAAAATAGCATTATCGAGGTGACCAAAGATAGATTGGCGGAAAAATTCCTCCCTATCCACCAATCCAACGGGGTTGGAAGGAGGTGCTCCTCAATTAACTTTCCCACACAGTTTCGTAAAAACTAACCAAACTTATTTAGTAAAAGGAGGGTAAGCCAACTAAAATACCAAATCAGAAATTGTACTCATAATGAATTCGACTCAGGTTGATGCCTAACAGCAAACTAGAAAACCAAGCCCTCCTCAGAGGAGGTCAACCAGCGGGTATAGACCCTGAAATGGGAGAACACTGGGGATTTTTCCCCATCATCAATACAGGAGGTATAAATTGTCCACGAGGTGGCTGAGCCGGCTTTTCTTTTGGGTGCCGTTTTCCAGAGGGGGAAAAGAAGCACAGGATCTCTTCTTGGTGAATGTTTCAAAGAAAAATCTCTAGGCAGGAGACCCAGTTGACCCAGCAAGGCTTCCCCATCCACAAAGGTACTGAAAGGGGTTGTCCCGCGAAACAAAGTGGGTCTATACACTTCTGTATGGCCATATTAATGCACTTTGTAATGTACATTGTGCATTAATTATGAGCCATACAGAAGTTATCAGAAATTTTTCACTTACCTGTTCCGTTGCTACCGTCCTCGTTTCCATGGAGCCGTCTAATTTTCAGCGTCTAATCGCCAGATTAGACGCGCTTGCGCAGTCCGGGTCTTCTTCTTTTCTGAATGGGGCCGCTTGTGCCGGAGAGCGACTCCTTGTAGCTCCGCCCCGTCACGTGCCGATTCCAGCCAATCAGGAGGCAGGAATCGGCAATGGACCGCACAGAAGCCCTGCGGTCCACCGAGGGAGAAGATCCCGGCGGCCATCTTCAGCAGGTAAGTAAGAAGTCACCGGAGCGCGGGGATTCAGGTAAGCGCTGTCCGGTGTTCTTGTTTAACCCCTGCATCGGGGTTGTCTCGCGCCGAACGGGGGGGCTGTTGAAAAAAAAAAAAAACCCGTTTCGGCGCGGGACAACCCCTTGAAGCTCTGTAGCTTACTGTTATAGTTAAAGCACAGCCAGAAAGGGAATGCCTGGTGGTAATGAATGTCTCTGGAGGACAGGCACTGCAATAAAGGTTTGAGCAACATGCGCCTCTGTAGAGTTCCCAGAGACGGACCTATGTAACATTTCTGTAGC
Source organism: Eleutherodactylus coqui (assembly GCF_035609145.1). Lineage (NCBI taxonomy): Eukaryota > Metazoa > Chordata > Amphibia > Anura > Eleutherodactylidae > Eleutherodactylus > Eleutherodactylus coqui. Next base: position 516,188,656 of record NC_089837.1, read on the forward strand.
AAAAGTATAGGCGGACCCCAGTAAGATTTCTGTAGCAAGAGTATAGTCAGACCCCAGTAACATTCCTGTAGCAGAGGTATAGGAAGACCCCAGTAACATTTCTGTAGCAAAAGTGTAGGCCAACCCCTGAAACATTGGTGTACCAAGAGTATAGGCAGACCCCTTTCACATTTCTGTAACAAAAGTATAGACGGACCCCTGTACCATTTCTGTAGTAAAAGTATAGGCGGACCCCAGTAAGATTTCTGTAGCAAAAGTATAGGCAAACCCCTTTAATCATTCAGTAGAAACTGCCTGGGCGGACCCCAGTAACATTTCAGTAGCAAAAGTATAGACAGACCCCTGTAACATTTCTGTAGCAAACGTGTAGGCGAACCCCTTAAACCATTCAGTGGAAACTGCCTACGCGGTCCACAGTAACATTTCAGTAGCAAAAGTATAGGCGAACTCCTGAAACATTGGTGTACCGAGAGTAGAGTCGGACGCCAGTAACATTTCTGTAGCAAAAGTATAGACAGGCCCCTGTAAATTTCTGTAGCAAAAGTATAGGCGAACCCCTTAAACCTTTCAGTAGAGACTGCCTAGGCAGACCCCAGTAACATTTCTGTAGCAAAAGCATAGGCAGACCCCAGTAACATTCCTGTAGCAAAGGTATAGGCAGACCCATGAACAATTTCTGTAGCAAGTGTGTAGGCGAACCCCTGAAACATTGGGAAACCACGAGTATAAGCGGACCCCATTAAAATTTCTGTAGCAAAAGTATAGACGGACCCCTGTAACATTTCTGTAGCAAAAGTATAGGCGGACCCCAGTAAGATTTCTGTGGCAAGAGAATAGTCAGACCCCAGTGACATTCCTGTAGCAGAGTTATAGGCAGACCCCAGAAACATTTCTGTAGCAAAAGAGTAGGCCAACCCCTGAAACATTGGTGTACCAAGAGTGTAGGTGGACCCCTGTAACATTTCTGTAGTAAAAGTGTAGTCGGACCACAGTAACATTTCTGTAGCAAACGTATAGGCGAACCCCTGAAACATTGGTGTACCAAGACAATAGGCGGATCCCAGTAACATTTCTGTAGCAAAAGTATAGGCAGACCCCAGTAACATTTCTGTAGCAAAAGTATAGGCAGACCCCAGAATCATTTCTGTAGCAAAAGTAAAGGTGAACACCTTAAACCTAGAAACTGCCTAGGCGGACCTCAGTAACATTTCTGTAGCAAAAGAATAGGAAAACCCCTCAAACATCGGTGTACCAAGAGTATAGGCGAACCCCAGTAACATTTCTATAGCAAACGTATAGGCCGACCCCAGTGACATTCCGGTAGCAGAAGTATAGGTAGACCCCTGAACCATTTCTGAAGAGTGTAGGCCAACCTCTGAAACATTGGTGTACCAAGACTATAGGCGGATCCCAGTAACTTTTCTGTAGCAAAAGTAAGGGCAAACCCCTTAAACCATTCAGTAGAAACTGCATAGGCGGACCCCTGTAACATTTCTGTAGCAAGAGTATTAGCGAACCCCTGAAATATTGGTGTACCAAGAATAAAGGCGGACCCCAGTAACATTTCTGTAGCAAAAGTATAAGCAGACACCAGTAACATTCCTGTAGGAGAAGTATAGGCGAACCCCTTGAACCATTCAGTAGAAACTGCATAGCCGGACCCCAGTAACATTTCAGTAGCAAAACTATAGGCGAACCGCTAAAATATTGGTGTACCAAGAGTACAGGCGAACCCCAGTAACATTTCTGTAGCAAAAGTATAGGCAGACCTCTGTAACGTTTCTGTAGCCAAAGTTTAGGCAGACCCCTGTAACAATCCTGTAGCAGAAGTATAGGCAGACCCCAGTAACATTTTAGTAGCAAAAGTATAGGCAAACCCCTGAAACATTGGTGTACCAAGAATATAGGCGGACTCCAGTAGCATTCCTGTAGCAGAAGTATAGGCAGACCCCTGTAACATTTCTGTAGCAAGAGTGTAGGCCAACCCCTGAAACATTGGTGTACCAGGAGTATAGGCGGACCCCATTAACATTTCTGTAGCAAAAGTATAGAAAGACCCCTGTAACATCTCTGTAGTAAAAGTAAAGACAGACCCCAGTAACATTTCTGTAGCAGAAGTATAGGCGGACCCCAGTAACATTTCTGTAGCAAGAGTATAGGCACTGCGCAGTAACATTTCTGTAGCAAAAGTATAGGCGAACCCCTTAAACCATTCAGTAGAAACTGCATAGGCGGACCCCAGTAACATTTCAGTAGCAAAGCTATAGGCGAAAGCCTGAAATATTGGTGTACCAAGAGAAGGGGCGGACCCCAGTAACATTTCTGTAGCAAAGGTATAGGCAGACCCCTGTAACATTTCTGTTGCAAAAAAATAGGTAGACCCCAGTAACATTCCTGTAGCAGAAGTATAGGCAGACCCCTGTAACATTTCTGTTGCAAGAGTGTAGGCAGACCCCTGTAACATTTCTGTTGCAAAAAAATAGGTAGACCCCAGTAACATTCCTGTAGCAGAAGTATAGGCGGACCCCAGTAACATTTCTGTAACAAAAGTATAGGCAGACCCCAGTAGCAATCCGGTAGCAGAAGTATAGGCAGACCCCTTAAACCATTCAGTAGAAAATGCATAGGCGTACCTCAGTTACATTTCAGTAGTAAAACTATAGGCGAAAGCCTGAAATATTGGTGTACCAAGAGTAGATTCGGACCCCAGTAACATTTCTGTAGCAAAAGTATAGGCAGACCCCTGTAACATTTCTGTAGCAAAAGTATAGGCAAACCCCTTAAACCATTCAGTGGAAACTGCCTAGGCGGACCCCAATAACATTTCAGTAGCAAAAGTATAGGTGAACCCCTTAAATATTGGTGTACTAAGAGTAGAGGCGGACCACAGTAACATTTCTGTAGCAAAAGTATAGGCAAACCCCTAAAATCATTCAGTGGAAACTGCCTAGGCGGACCCCAATAGCATTTCAGTAACAAGAGTGTAGGCCAACCCCTGAGACTTTAGTGTACCAAGGCTATAGGGGACCCCATTAACATTTCTGTAGCAGAAGTATAGGCGGACCCCTGTAACATTTCTGTAGCAAGAGTATAGGCACTGCGCAGTAACAGTTCTGTAGCAAAAGCATTGGCGAACCCCTTAAAACATTCAGTAGAAACTGCATAGGTGGACCCCAGTTACATTTCAGTAGCAAAACTATAGGCGCACCCCTGAAATATTGGTGTACTAAGAGTAGAGGCGAACCCCAGTAACATTTCTGTAGCAAAAGTATAGGCAAACCCCTTAAACCATTCAGTGGAAACTGCATAGGTGGACCCCAATAACATTTCAGTAGCAAAAGTATAGGTGAACCCCTAAAATATTGGTGTACTAAGAGTAGAGGCGGACCCCAGTAAGATTTCTGTTGCAAACCCCCTAAACCATTCAGTGGAAACTGCCTAGGCGGACCCCAATAACATTTCAGTAGCAAAAGTGTAGGCGAACCCCAGAAACATTGGTGTACCAAGAGTATAGGCGGACGCCAGTAACATTTCTGTAGCAAAAGTATAGACAAACCGCAGTAAAATTTCTGTAGCAAAAGTATAGGCGAACCCCTTAAACCATTCAGTAAAAACTGCATAGGCAGACCCCAGTAACATTCCTCTAGCAGAATTATAGGCAGACCCCTGAAACATTTCTGTAGTAAGAGTGTAGGCCAACCCCAGAAACATTGGTGTACCAAGAGTGTAGGCGGACCCAATTAACATTTCTGTAGCAGAAGTATAGACGGACCCCTGTAACATTTCTGTAGTAAAAGTATAGTCGGACCCCAGTAACATTTTTGTAGCAAAAGTATAGGCGAGCCTCTGAAACATTGGTTTACTAAGAGTATAGGTGGATACCAGTAACATTTCTGTTCCAAAAGTATAGGCAGGCCACTGTAACATTTCTGTAGCAAACGTATGGGCGAACCCCTTAAACCATTCAGTAGAAACTGCAAAGGCAGACCCCGGTAATATTTCAGTATCAAAACTATAGGCGAACCCCTGAAATATTGGTGAACCAAGAGTAGAGGCGGACTCCAGTAACATTTCTGTAGCAAAAGTATAGGCAGACACCAATAACATTCCTGTAGCAAAAGTATAGACAAACCCCTTAAACCATTTAGTAGAAACTGCCTAGGCGGACATCAGTAAGATTTCTGTAGTAAAAGTATAGGCAAACCCCTGAAATATTGGTGTACCAAGAGTATAGGCGGACACCAGTAACATTTCTGTAGCAAAAGTATAGGCAAACCCCTTAAACCATTCAGTAGTAACTGCATAGGCGGACCCCTGTAAAATTTGTAGCAGGAGTATAGGCGAACTCCTGAAACATTGGTGTACCAGGAGTATAGGCAGATCCCAGTAACATATCTGTAGCAAAAGTACAGACAAACCGCAGTAACATTTCTGTAGCAAAAGTAGAGGCGAACCCCTTAAACCATTCAGCAGAAACTGCATAGGCGGACCCAATCAACATTTCTGTAGCAAAAGTATAGACGGACCCCTGTACCATTTCTGTAGTAAAAGTATAGGCGGACCCCAGTAACATTTCTGTAGCAGAATTATAGGCAGACCCCAGGAACATTTCTGAAGCAAAAGTATAGGCGAACCCCTTAAACCATTCAGTAGAAACTGCATAGGCGGACCTCATTAACATTTCCGTAGCAAAAGTATAGACGGAACCCTGTAACATTTCTGTAGTAAAAGTATAGGCGGACCCCAGTAACATTTCTGTAGCAAAAGTATAGGCAAACCCCTTAAACCATTCAGTAGAAACTGCCTAGGCGGACCCCTGTAATATTTCTGTAGCAGGAGTATAGGCGAACCCCAGTAACATTTATGTAGCAAAAGTAAAGGCGAACCCCTTAAACCATTCAGTAGAGACTGCCTAGGTGGAACTCAGTAATATTTTTAGTAGCAAAAGTATAAGCAGACCCCAGTAACATTTATGTAGCAAAAGTAAAGGCGAACCCCTTAAACCATTCAGTAGAAACTGCCTAGGCGGAACTCAGTAATATTTCAGTAGAAAAAGTTTAGCAAACCCCTGAAACATCGGTGTAGCAAGAGTATAGGAAGACCCCAGTAACATTTCTGTAGCAAGAGTATAGGCAGACCCCAGTAACATTTCTGTAGCAAAAGTATAGGCGAATCCCTTAAGCCATTCAGTAGAAACTGCATAGGCGGACCCCAGAAAAATTTCAGTAGCAAAACTATAGGCGAACCCCTGAAATATTGGCGTACCAAGAGTAGAGGCGGACCCCAGTAACATTTCTGTAGCAAAAGTATAGGCAGACCCCAGTAACATTTCTGTAGCAAAAGTATAGGCAGACCCCTGTAACATTCCTGTAGCAGAAGTATAGGCAGACCTCTGTAGCATTTCTGTAGCAAGAGTGTAGGCAAACCCCTGAAACATTGGTGTACCAAGAGTATAGGCGGACCCTAGTAACATTTCTGTAGCAAATGTTTAGGCGGACCCCTGTAACATTTCTGTAGCAAAAGTATAGGCGAACCCCTTAAACTATTCAGTAGAAACTGCACAGGCGGACCCCATTAACATTTTTGTAGCAAAAGTATAGACGGACCCCTGTAACATTTCTGTAGCAAAAGTATAGGCAAACCCCCAGAAACATTGGTGTACCAAGAGTATAGACGGACCCCAATAACATTTCCGCAGCAAAAGTATAGGCAGACCCCAGTATCATTCCTGTAGCAGAAGTATAGGCGGATCCCAGTAACATTTCTGTAGCAAGAGTGTAGGCCAACCCCTGAAACATTGGTGTACCAAGAGTAGAGGCGGACCCCAGTAACATTTCTGTAGCAAAAGTATAGGCAGACCCTTGTAACATTTCTGTAGCAAGAGTGTAGGCAAACCCCTGAAATATTGGTGTACCAAGAGTATAGGCAGACCCCAGTAACATTTCTTATCACCGTGGCAACAGTGTACTTCCAAACAAAATTCGAAATTTATCCCCGAGAAGAACTGTCTGACTAATACGTAAAACGTAACGTTTATTCAATAGTTAAATAAAATTCATGGACGAGTACATACATAAAGTATTTAAAAGAAAATAAATCCAACACCCAAGGGTGATGAGCGTAACCTTGTGTTTAGAACCTGAGACACTCCTCAGGCACAAAGTACTAGAACATACATCTCCTACTGTCTATATGTCACACGTCATCATAATATTTTCACGTGTGGCTACAGACCTCTAGTTATGGTATGTATATGGCAGATAATGTTCAAAGTTGTAGAGAGGCGATGCATCTATAGATTATACAAAGCAATGCATCTATAGGTTATGCCTCCTTCATCTCCCCTTGTCCTAGGTGGGATGTATCAGAGTTCACTTATAGAGCAGAGCAGAACTATATTATCACCTCTAAGGTTCACAGTCAGTTGACCCTAGGGTGAACTTCCTAGGTAATAGGTACTCAAAGAGGTATATTTTTATTCCGCTAGCCCTCAGTAACGATGCTTGTGTAGCAACATGCAGGTTGATATTACTGCATAAGGTACATCTATTCAGCACGTATATTTATATTACTGCACTAAGTGTCCCAGTATGCAGGCTGGTACCGCTGCATTCAGTACACTCCTTATTATTACTGCACCAACTATATTAGTGATTCTATCTCTCTCATCTCTTTCTAGTTAATCTCTTTCTGATCAACGCGTTTCCGCAACAGGTATATACGCCTGTTGTTTCATCTGGACAGAAAGCAATACTTCCAAGACTGGGACTAGGGTGAAAAAGTCTCTCAGTCTTGAGCAGGTGTTTGACCTAACTTATAGATTTCGATAGCATATGCCCAACACTCCACTAGATGCAGCAGTGGAGGGTAAGGGTTAAGTGGATTTGAGTGCAACAGCCCATAAGTTCAGGGCACAACTTGTAGCACAAGCAGCTACATGGATAGAGGCAGCAATGGTAAGTGAAACTAAGGCTCCAACTTAAATACTTCTAGCTCCGCCCATATTGGTCATGTGGGGCTGTCTCTGGCCCCAATCAGGTCCTTAGGATACCAACACACCCTCCCCTGTGACGTCAGTCCGTCGTTGCATGATCAGAAGATCATTCCGAGTACCTCCCACTCATCTCCTCTATTCGTGCAACGTGACCGCGTCATCACGCACGGCCGTGCCACGTCATGACGCCAGCGCCCTGTCCCACTGGGGGGACGTCGCGTGGTGATGCGAACATACAGCGACGGAATCCGTCGCAGCGTCAGCGTCATCGGCATCCACAGCCAATGGGAGTAGGTCTTCGCTCCCTTCCATATTCGTATCTTAGCGCATGCGCATGGCGCGAAGATACTGCGACGAAATCCGTCGCGGCGTCAAAATCATCTATAACCATAGTTAATGGGAGCCGTTAATAGCCCCTCCCATATTCACGTATCTTTGCGCATGCGTAGGCCCTCCGAATAAAGACTTAGTCTCTGATAGGTTAGCGCATGCGCCTAGAGTTTCTACATGGACTTAGTTATTTGTCCAGTACTTGGACACATCCCTGATGCCGGAGATGTCCTGTATTGATGAAAATGACATGAAGGGGTAGGTGTTGTGCCTAGAGACATCTAAGTCCCCAATCCAATAATAAAAGAGGTCACAAATCTCCGTGTCTTGATTTCTTTAATTTATGTCGGAATCCCTGCACACATAAAGGTAAGTTGAATCATCCAGCCTGATATAGATAATAGCTGGAATATCCCACCTGAGTGTAATTTAATTCACTACATCATTGACCTAATCTATAATGCCCTCACTTAAAGAGGATACAGTAGCGTATGTAAGTTGAAATGGACTCTTAAAAAGGGTCCTATTTTATGGCCACCGATACCTGTGTGTATACATAGTTGGTCATGGCCTCATGGTCTCAGCAGATTTTCATAGGGGAAAGTACATACAAGGAAACGGAGATAAATTAGTCCCATTTCCGTAGTATCATTCCGGGGACTTTTAATACCATGCCTTAAATGCACAGTCATATGTAGGGAACAATGTAAATAATAATATAATTTGATGTTATAATGATTTTCAAATAAATGAGGTAAACGAAAGGGTCTCATTCAGGCCCTTGGGTGCACATGTATCCAGTCTGTATATCCATGTGCATTCTTTCTGTAATAGCCTTTTGTCCAAATTACCTCTTCTTCCATTGTCCTTAACACATTCAATGCCCCGAAATGTCACCAGATCCGGATTACTGTCATGTACCTCTTTCATATGTACTGCTAAGCTTGTTTGCTCCTTTCTATTGATGTTCCCAATGTGAGCTAACACCCGACGCCGTAACTGCTGTTTAGTCTTCCCTATGTATACCAGAGGGCATGGACATGAAGCCAGGTATATTACTCCGCTCGTGCGACAATTAATGAACTCTCTAATGCTGTATGTTTTCTGTATGGAAGGGCTTGTGAAGGTGGTACTCTTTTGCATGTACTTGCATGCTTTGCAACTACCACATGGAAAAGAGCCCTTTGGGGCTTCAACTGGAAGCCATGTTGGATTTGTTGGTATATGGGACAGATGACTGTGTACGAGTCTGTCCCGCAGATTTCTACCACGTCTGTAGGTTACAAGGGGCCTACTGGGCAAGAATTCTCTCAGATCACTGTCCTTCATCAGGATATCCCAATGTCTCGTAAGTATGTTTCGAACATCTTGTGATTTGTCGTCGAAGCACCCGATAATTCGCGTTGACTCAGATGTAGATTTTTGCTTGGGTTCCAGTAGATCTTCTCTCCTCAATTCAGTAACCATCCTCTCTGATTTTGTGATGACTCCTTCTGGGTATCCTCTATCTCGGAATCGTCTATGCATCTCCACAGCCTTAAGATTATAGTCGCTCTCATTGGAGCAATTACGCCTAGTTCTAATAAATTGGCCTTTAGGTATTCCGCGCTTCAACTGGATCGGATGATGGCTGGACCAATGGAGCAGAGTGTTTGTAGCCGTCTGTTTCCGAAAGATAGTGGTCTCAATGCAGTTATTCTCTGTACGTGAGATCGCCAGGTCCAAAAATGTTATCTTATCGTGGTCAATCTCTGCTGTTAAAAAGAGGTTGTGATCGTTTCTGTTTAAATGTTCCACAAACTCAAAAAAATCCTTTTCAGGGCCCGTCCACAGTACAAGGATGTCATCGATGAACCTTATCCACAGTTCTACAAATACCGTCCATTTTTCATTTTCTTCACTGAACACCTTCACTTCCTCCCACCAGCCCAGGTACAGATTGGCATAACTGGGGGCACACGGGCTCCCCGTAGCCGTACCCCTGGACTGGTGGAAGAACTTCCTGTTAAACAGGAAGTAGTTGTGTTTCAGTACATATGACAGGAGTTCAAGTAGTAAGATGTTATGTTCTTTCAGATGTAACCCTCTCTGTCTAAGAAAAAATTCCACTGCATTTAGGCCTTGTGTATGAGGGATAGAACTGTATAAGGATTCCACATCGAGACACGCGAATTTTGTTTCCTGGGACAAATGGATGCCCTCAATACGTTTAAGGACATCCATTGTGTCTTTCGTATAGGCCGGAAGTGCCTCGACGAAGGGCCTCAGTACCTGGTCGAGGTACTTACTAACGCCCTGTGTCAGACAGTCGATACCCGAAACGATGGGTCTCCCCTTGAGTGGGGATAACCCCTTGTGTACTTTGGGGAGCCCATAAAAGGTGGCAATCTGAGGACTCGTATTGTACATATACGCAAATTCCTTGTCACTAATAAGTGATTTATCCCTAGCTCGTATCAGGATTTCTTTCAGTTCACTCAAGAACTCGTCTGTGGGATCTTTTTGAAGAATTTTGTAGGTGGCATTGTCGTTCAGCAGGGAGAAGCACATTTCAAGATACTGCTTCCGATCGAGTAGAACAATGTTTCCTCCTTTATCAGAAGGTTTGATAACAATACTTGTATCTTTCTCGATGGTTGTTAAAGGATTTAATAATGGCAAGTTTTCTGTCAAGCTGCATTGACACCGCACCTTGGCTTACTGAGGCCAGATCAGTCTTTTCAAATAAGGAATTGGATACTAGTTCACACACCATCTCCATCAACCAAGCGTTTAAAAACCTGACTAAACTATATAAAGATTTCGTACGCGCCTGGTGGGAGGTCCAGGGTCTCTCCAACTATCTGGAGAATAAAATAGTGCCCCGAGGACTTAGAGTTCATATACTGCCCCCTCCCAAGTTGAGGAATAGCACTTTTATGTCCAAATGGGAACAAGAGGCTACGGCCAGCTCTTTAAGATTGATGACCTTACTCCTAGAGGAGGAAAAGATTAACCTGGAGAGGAATAGCAAAGCTCTTGATGAGTTCATTAAAGAGATACAGAAGTTCTCAAGTGAGGCCGATTTTGAGAGAAGAGAGAACTCTCTCAAATTAACTATTGAAAAGTACACTTGCCACTTGAAAGAACGAAAACACTACCAATACAATAGAGATATGAACGACTTTAAAGAGAACAGGGCATATGATAACAGATCCCAAACGGAGTCAGAGCTAAGTTCCTCGGAAGGGGAGGTGCCCGTAAGTGATATCTCAAGGAGAGGTCGATTCCCAGGTAACCCCAGAAATAGGGGACCTAGCAAACAAAGGCCTCGTAATAAGACAAGAACTGATTCCAGAGATAGACATTTTTTAGGGCAGCCAATCTCTCACTATATGCTACGAGACAGAGGGGGCCCAGGACCATCCCACCAGTAAGTGATACTCTAATCACTGAGGACTGTGAAGCCATTGAGACTCCGCAAAACGAGAAGATTAATGAACTCCAAATCATGAATTTATCTAAAAAGATTCTATCAAATGAGGAGACGTCTGTATTGAAAAAAGGCCTTTCATTTATCCCGACTAATAAATATAATGACTTCAACTGGGTAAAAGATGTATCATTGTTCCTACGCAAACTCCGATGGAGGAAACATTTCCTGATACAGGAGAGAAAAAAATGCTCAGAACTGGGTCTGAATATTAATGATAGAGAAGCATTGTCAATACTAGAATCTCTTGAACTGGAGAATGAGAGGGACCCATCGCAGGGACCATTTACCAATCTCCAACTCAAAAGCACGAGTACTCCGATGGGAGATTTCCCATTCATTGACCTATTTGAATCTATGGTCAGCCGAGAGCTGAAGCAATTATCAGTCAATAAGACATATGGGAGACAGAATTTAACACCTAACGAAATGAAAGCTTTAACAACCATCGAGAAAGATACAAGTATTGTTATCAAACCTTCTGATAAAGGAGGAAACATTGTTCTACTCGATCGGAAGCAGTATCTTGAAATGTGCTTCTCCCTGCTGAACAACAATGCCACCTACAAAATTCTTCAAAAAGATCCCACAGACGAGTTCTTGAGTGAACTGAAAGAAATCCTGATACGAGCTAGGGATAAATCACTTATTAGTGACAAGGAATTTGCGTATATGTACAATACGAGTCCTCAGATTGCCACCTTTTATGGGCTCCCCAAAGTACACAAGGGGTTATCCCCACTCAAGGGGAGACCCATCGTTTCGGGTATCGACTGTCTGACACAGGGCGTTAGTAAGTACCTCGACCAGGTACTGAGGCCCTTCGTCGAGGCACTTCCGGCCTATACGAGAGACACAATGGATGTCCTTAAACGTATTGAGGGCATCCATTTGTCCCAGGAAACAAAATTTGCGTGTCTCGATGTGGAATCCTTATACAGTTCTATCCCTCATACACAAGGCCTAAATGCAGTGGAATTTTTTCTTAGACAGAGAGGGTTACATCTGAAAGAACATAACATCTTACTACTTGAACTCCTGTCATATGTACTGAAACACAACTACTTCCTGTTTAACAGGAAGTTCTTCCACCAGTCCAGGGGTACGGCTATGGGGAGCCCGTGTGCCCCCAGTTATGCCAATCTGTACCTGGGCTGGTGGGAGGAAGTGAAGGTGTTCAGTGAAGAAAATGAAAAATGGACGGTATTTGTAGAACTGTGGATAAGGTTCATCGATGACATCCTTGTACTGTGGACGGGCCCTGAAAAGGATTTTTTTGAGTTTGTGGAACATTTAAACAGAAACGATCACAACCTCTTTTTAACAGCAGAGATTGACCACGATAAGTTAACATTTTTGGACCTGGCTATCTCACGTACAGAGAATAACTGCATTGAGACCACTATCTTTCGGAAACAGACGGCTACAAACACTCTGCTCCATTGGTCCAGCCATCATCCGATCCAGTTGAAGCGCGGAATACCTAAAGGCCAATTTATTAGAACTAGGCGTAATTGCTCCAATGAGAGCGACTATAATCTTAAGGCTGTGGAGATGCATAGACGATTCCGAGATAGAGGATACCCAGAAGGAGTCATCACAAAATCAGAGAGGATGGTTGCTGAATTGAGGAGAGAAGATCTACTGGAACCCAAGCAAAAATCCACATCTGAGTCAACGCGAATTATCGGGTGCTTCGACGACAAATCACAAGATGTTCGAAACATACTTACGAGACATTGGGATATCCTGATGAAGGACAGTGATCTGAGAGAATTCTTGCCCAGTAGGCCCCTTGTAACCTACAGACGTGGTAGAAATCTGCGGTACAGACTCGTACACAGTCATCTGTCCCATATACCAACAAATCCAACATGGCTTCCAGTTGAAGCCCCAAAGGGCTCTTTTCCATGTGGTAGTTGCAAAGCATGCAAGTACATGCATAAGAGTACCACCTTCACAAGCCCTTCCATACAGAAAACATACAGCATTAGAGAGTTCATTAATTGTCGCACGAGCGGAGTAATATACCTGGCTTCATGTCCATGCCCTCTGGTATACATAGGGAAGACTAAACAGCAGTTACGGCGTCGGGTGTTAGCTCACATTGGGAACATCAATAGAAAGGAGCAAACAAGCTTAGCAGTACATATGAAAGAGGTACATGACAGTAATCCGGATCTGGTGACATTTCGGGGCATTGAATGTGTTAAGGACAATGAAAGAAGAGGTAATTTGGACAAAAGGCTATTACAGAAAGAATGCACATGGATATACAGACTGGATACATGTGCACCCAAGGGCCTGAATGAGACCCTTTCGTTTACCTCATTTATTTGAAAATCATTATAACATCAAATTATATTATTATTTACATTGTTCCCTACATATGACTGTGCATTTAAGGCATGGTATTAAAAGTCCCCGGAATGATACTACGGAAATGGGACTAATTTATCTCCGTTTCCTTGTATGTACTTTCCCCTATGAAAATCTGCTGAGACCATGAGGCCATGACCAACTATGTATACACACAGGTATCGGTGGCCATAAAATAGGACCCTTTTTAAGAGTCCATTTCAACTTACATACGCTACTGTATCCTCTTTAAGTGAGGGCATTATAGATTAGGTCAATGATGTAGTGAATTAAATTACACTCTGGTGGGATATTCCAGCTATTATCTATATCAGGCTGGATGATTCAACTTACCTTTATGTGTGCAGGGATTCCGACATAAATTAAAGAAATCAAGACATGGAGATTTGTGACCTCTTTTATTATTGGATTGGGGACTTAGATGTCTCTAGGCACAACACCTACCCCTTCATGTCATTTTCATCAATACAGGACATCTCCGGCATCAGGGATGTGTCCAAGTACTGGACAAATAACTAAGTCCATGTAGAAACTCTAGGCGCATGCGCTAACCTATCAGAGACTAAGTCTTTATTCGGAGGGCCTACGCATGCGCAAAGATACGTGAATATGGGAGGGGCTATTACCGGCTCCCATTAACTATGGTTATAGATGATTTTGACGCCGCAACGGATTTCGTCGCAGTATCTTCGCGCCATGCGCATGCGCTAAGATACGAATATGGAAGGGAGCGAAGACCTACTCCCATTGGCTGTGGATGCCGATGACGCTGACGCTGCGACGGATTCCGTCGCTGTATGTTCGCATCACCACGCGACGTCCCCCCAGTGGGACAGGGCGCTGGCGTCATGACGTGGCACGGCCGTGCGTGATGACGCGGTCACGTTGCACGAATAGAGGAGATGAGTGGGAGGTACTCGGAATGATCTTCTGATCATGCAACGACGGACTGACGTCACAGGGGAGGGTGTGTTGGTATCCTAAGGACCTGATTGGGGCCAGAGACAGCCCCACATGACCAATATGGGCGGAGCTAGAAGTATTTAAGTTGGAGCCTTAGTTTCACTTACCATTGCTGCCTCTATCCATGTAGCTGCTTGTGCTACAAGTTGTGCCCTGAACTTATGGGCTGTTGCACTCAAATCCACTTAACCCTTACCCTCCACTGCTGCATCTAGTGGAGTGTTGGGCATATGCTATCGAAATCTATAAGTTAGGTCAAACACCTGCTCAAGACTGAGAGACTTTTTCACCCTAGTCCCAGTCTTGGAAGTATTGCTTTCTGTCCTGATGAAACAACAGGCGTATATACCTGTTGCGGAAACGCGTTGATCAGAAAGAGATTAACTAGAAAGAGATGAGAGAGATAGAATCACTAATATAGTTGGTGCAGTAATAATAAGGAGTGTACTGAATGCAGCGGTACCAGCCTGCATACTGGGACACTTAGTGCAGTAATATAAATATACGTGCTGAATAGATGTACCTTATGCAGTAATATCAACCTGCATGTTGCTACACAAGCATCATTACTGAGGGCTAGCTAAAAATATACCTCTTTGAGTACCTATTACCTAGGAAGTTCACCCTAGGGTCAACTGACTGTGAACCTTAGAGGTAATAATATAGTTCTGCTCTGCTCTATAAGTGAACTCTGATACATCCCACCTAGGACAAGGGGAGATGAAGGAGGCATAACCTATAGATGCATTGCTTTGTATAATCTATAGATGCATCGCCTCTCTACAACTTTGAACATTATCTGCCATATACATACCATAACTAGAGGTCTGTAGCCACACGTGAAAATATTATGATGACGTGTGACATATAGACAGTAGGAGATGTATGTTCTAGTACTTTGTGCCTGAGGAGTGTCTCAGGTTCTAAACACAAGGTTACGCTCATCACCCTTGGGTGTTGGATTTATTTTCTTTTAAATACTTTATGTATGTACTCGTCCATGAATTTTATTTAACTATTGAATAAACGTTACGTTTTACGTATTAGTCAGACAGTTCTTCTCGGGGATAAACCAGTAACATTTCTGTAGCAAAAATATAGGCAGACCCCTGTAACATTCCTGTAGCAGAAGTATAGGCAGACCCTTGTAACATTTCTGTAGCAAGAGTGTAGGCAAACCCCCAAAATATTGGTGTACCAAGAGTATAGGCAGACCCCAGTAACATTTCTGTAGCAAAAGTAGAGGCAGACCCCAGTAACATTTCTATAGCAAGAGTGTAGGCGAACCCCTAAAACATTGATGTACAAAGAGTAGAGGCGGACACCAGTAACATTTCTGTAGCAAAAGTTTAGGCAGACCCCTTAAACCATTCAGTAGAAACTGCCTAGGTGGCCCCGAGTAACATTTCAGTAGCAAACGTATAGGCAAGCCCCTGAAACATTAATGTACCAAGAGTATAGGCGGACCCCAGTAACATTTCTGTAGCAAAAGTATAGGCAGACCCCAGTATCATTCCTGTAGCAGAAGTATTAGCCGACCCCTGTAACATTCCTGTAGCAAGAGTGTAGGCCAATCCCTGAAACATTGGTGTACCAAGAGTATAGGCGAAACCCATTAACAATTCTGTAGCAAAAGTATAGAAGGACCCCTGTAACATTTCTTCAGTAAAAGCTAAGGCAGACCCTTGTAGCATTTCTGTAGCAAAAGTATAGGCAAACCCCTTAAACCATTCAGTAGAAATTGCATAGGCGGACCTCTGTAACATTTCTGTAGCAAGAGTATAGGCGAACCCCTCAAACCATTCAGTAGAAAAAGTATAGGCGGACGCCAGTAACATTTCTGTAGCAAGAGTGTAGGCAAAGGCCAGAAAAATTTGTGTACCAAGAGTACAAGTGCACCCCTGAAAAATTGCTCAACCGCGAGGGCAGGTGAAACCTATAACCTTTTTTAAACATACTGCCCTTACTACTACCTCACTGACAGACAACTGTGTCTCATCATCCTCATCCACAAAAAGCTCTTGAGACAGTTGCCGGCAGTCCCCAGCCTCATCACATGGACTCCGTGAACTTTCCAAAGATTGGGCATCGGTCACGACAAATGCCTCAGGTGAGAGAGGAACCATTTTTTCCCACTTATGGTAGGGACCTGAGAGCAGTTCCTTGGAGTCCACCTGCTCATAAGAATATGTCATTTTCATGGAGTGAGGAGGCTGGTAGGAAGGAGGAGCAGAAGCGAGAGGATTCAGAGTTGCAGTCCCTAGGCCTAGAGTAGTGGACTGCGTAGAAGACTGGGCGGTCGATACATTGCTGGACGCATTTTCTGCCATCCACGACAGGACCTGCTCACACTGCTCTGTTTGTAATAAAGGTCTACCACTCAGACCCGTAAATTATGATATGAAGCTGGGGAGCCCAGAAACTTGCCTCTCTCCTAATCCTGCAGCAGCCGGCTGTGATTCACCATGACCAGGAACTCGGCCTGTGCCCACACCCTCACTTGGACGTCCGCGTCCATGTCCTCGACCCTTACCCCTACTTCTCATCATGGCGGATTAAGAATAGAGCAGGGCCCAAATAAATTACCCCACTGTACAGCACTGACAACTGTGGTTTAATTCACAGCACACAGAGACTTGTAGCTAGCGGATGCTCTATGCTGTGACTTGAAAAAATTAACCCGCTGTCTTGCGCAGATACCTAGGGGTAATTTACCGCTCACAGAGACTTGTAGATAATAGAGGCTGTGTGGAGTGGGAGAAGACTCTTAAGTCAGTGGATAGTGCTGGTAACAGCGGCTATCTCAACCCCACCAAGGAAAGGGTATTGTGAGACGCTCTGCACAGAGGCAGAGCTGAAATACTTTGCAGTGGCCCAGGAAATATTACAGTACTGTTTAGCGGTAAGACCTTTGTCTAATGCACTGCAGACACAGAACGGTATAAAGTATGAATGGTATGAAGTCGTTTGCAGTAGGCTAGGAATTTAGGAAATATTAGAGAGCAATTTCATGGTGAGAGCTGGTTGGATTTCCTGCATGGAGGATCAGGACTGTATAGTGTAACTTTACCTATAGAAGTGGCTGTGCCCCTACACTCTGTGTCTAATGCACTGCAGACAACGAATGGTATAACTGAAGTCGTTTGCAGTAGGCTAGGAAATATTACAGAGCAATTTCACAGTGAGAGCTGGTTGTACAGCACTGCAGGCTGAGAACGCAATTACTGAAAGGCTGGGAACAGGCCTAGATGCGTAATACAAAAATTGATGCACTGCTACTCCCAGCCAGACACAACTATAATGCACACGGTCAGATGTAGCCCTAAGAAGGACCGTTGGGGGCCTTGAAGACAGGGTCCTACTCTAACACTTTCCCTATATAAGCAGCTCCTTCCCTAAACTCTGCATAATACACTGCAGACTGAAAATGCTATAGTTGAAATGGCCTGCACAGCTCGAGATGCTTTAAAAAAAAAAAAAAATTGGTGCACTACTGCTCCCAGCCAGCCACAACAGTAATGCACACAATGAAGAGTAGCCCTAAGAAGGACCGTTGGGGTTCTTGAAGACAGGATCCTACTCTAACACTTTCCCTATATCAGCAGCAGCACTTTCCCTAACCTCTGCCAGCATGTGTCTGAGGCGAGCCGTGGGTGGGACCAATTTAAGTACTCGGTGGTCACCTGATTTTACCGGCCACTCACTACTGTGGGGGATGGGAGAGGGCTGGCACGTCACAGCAGGAAGTTGTAATGCCTTCCCCGCATGTTCCTTGGCTAGAACATGGCTCTAAACATGCGGGGAAGGAAATGCAAGTGACTTGAATACCGTGTGGTGTTCGTCTCGAGTAACGAGTATCTCACGTACCCTAATGCTCGAACGAGCATCAAGCTCAGACGAGTGTGCTTGCTCATCTCTACTCTGGATATAGTACCCATTCATAAATTCATGAATGCGTGAGTATCAAGAAGTATAGCATCCGGTGATTATCCAGCGCGGGTTGGTCCTCCTGGTCCAGGGGTGAATAGGAGCAGGTCTTGACTAGGTTACCCCTCTGGAATAGTGTGTGAGCCCCCTGGAGAGGGTGAGCTTTGGAAGAGGGAGTCTTCTCCAGGACTGTCTGGCAGTGGAGGGGAAATATCTGGGGCTGGTCCCTGTACAGGCAATGAAAAACTCTGGGGAGAGGCATTCCTTGTGACTGGCTCTGTAATCTGATGGTCAGCTGATTGAGAGCCATTTCAAATACGTCCTTTAGTGATTGGTCCTTACTGCTCAGGGGCATTTTAAATCTATTACGACCTCCATTGGCCAGTGGAAATGTAATTTAAAATCAAATATATGCTCTCCTCTTTCTCTACTCCTAGTATCTACAATCTGTATTGTTTCAATATTATTTTGCACAGAACAATCATATAATTAGTATGCATGATTGCTTCTGCCATTTGTCAATCGGTTACATGCTCATGCAGTCTGGAAGTTAGCATGGGACTAGTGCAGTGTCAACTGCAGAGGTTAGAAGGAGCAACAGAGGTAAATAAGTGTCTTTTATTTGAATGCATAAAACAAATAAAGATAATTATTATTAATAAGGAACCTCATGGGGTATTCTAACTACTAGAAGATGACCAGGAGGGGCATTATTACGAATGGTGATCATGTGGGGCAATATTATAGAATGCTGGTCTTATGTCCACTTTAAACGTGCTTTAACTGTATTCCTAAAATAAACACACTGGCACTGTTCACACCACAGTACCAGTTGCTAGGAGGATCACAGAACCCAGTTGCTGAATGAACCACAGAATCCAGCAATGTTCTCTTACACCTACTGAAGGAGACTACATGAATTGTACAGCAAGGCAAGGTGGAAATAAAAACCCTCCGTAATTGCCCTCAGGTGTACTCCAACAGCAACACAAACCCTAAACAACTCCCACCAGTGTTAGAGGATGCAAATGAAAAGAAAGACAAAACAATCAGCAGAGTGAAACTCAACTCATAATAATAGTACATCCCCTTCTAGAAGGAGCCTTCGTACCCTTAGAGACCAGTCTACCAGAATTATGTCTATGATAGATCTTTATGAGACAATCCGAATTAACATCCATGGCCGGAACCCACGTCTTTTCCTCTGGCCCATAACCCCGCCAATGAACCAAGTACTGTAATTTATGTCTCACATGACGGGAGTCTACAATGCAACTGATTTTAAAATGGACATCCCCATTATCCTTCACAGGAGTAGGGAGCGCCAAACCATTCCCTAAATTGAAATACTATTTTAATAGAGATTTATGAAATACATTAGCTATCCTCAAAGAGTATAGGAATTTCCAACCTAAAAGAAACCACACTGACCTTTTCTATGGTTTTGAACAGACACAGAATCTAACAATGTACTCCTACACCTGCTGAAGGTGACTGCAGGAATTGAATAGCACAGAAACAAGGCTAGGGGAAAATACAGACCATCCCTAATTGCCTTCAGGTGTACTCCAACAGCAACACACACCCTTAACAACTTGCACCAGTGTTATAGGATACAAATGAAAAGAAATACAAAACAACCAGCAGAGTGAAACTCAAGCAGTCACAACAGTTGGCCATGAAGGGCATTTCTTCTGAATGCGGGCATAAAGGGATACACTATTAATGTGCAAGGCTGCATTTACTGTGTGGGACCTACAGGAAGTACAAAAATAAAGATACTAATATCATGTAGGACATATGGCATTATTGCTATTTGTGGCACTATAGATGTGCAGATTGTGCAGAAGTGTTGGAAATTAAGGCAGGGGGCTGGAAATTTGAGGAGTCAAAGAGGTCCATATGTCACATTCTACAAAAACAAGTTTTGGCCAGGAGAATTTGTGATGGTGGCCTAGGCCAGATGGAAAAATAGAGGGACAGTGAACAACTCCAGTCAGCGGGGATACAACTGGTGATCACTGGAAGTAGCTGTACAGTAATCACTTATATAGTCTGCAGAGTGTGTGTGTAGAATTAGTATCTACAGCTACCGTATTTGGTTATTGTAAAGGCCGTTTTCATCTAGTGCCTTTTTCAGTAACGCTATGGTAGTATTATTTGATCATCAAGTAGTGGTGTTATTAGTATTGTTGATCTTTTGTAGTTGTCTTCTTTCATTAACAGTGTGTATTATGCTGCCACCTTGTGGTGATAATATGGTATAGCAGTGTAATCTGGTCGTTATATAGTGTTGTTATTGATAATATTGCTCTTGGTACAGGGGATTTTGTGAAATTACAGTATGGGAGTAATAGAACAGGTCACGATGTTTGCAATGATATTGTGAGTGTGTGTTTTTTTCATTTTTGGTAAAAACAAACATTTTTTATTTTGTTTTTAACAAACATCATTAGCCAGTCCACCATGCTAGGGATATCACTATGCGTTTGCTTCATTATTTGGATAATGCTTTGCTTTACTCAGTATAGCAAAGCATTATCCCTTGTGAGTCTGGAACATAAAGCAATTTATTAGGCTGAGATAACGGGTCAGACTAATAGATGTATAGCTATCACATGCATGGAGACCTTTCCTAGCCCTTTGGCTGACATGGTTACTCATCAGCAATCTGTGGTTGCATTATGAAGGTGCTGATTAGAAATGAGAGATCCCCTTACCATTATCTAACTACCAAGATGTCATTGTCACTTATGACCATGGCATTTAGAGAGATACATTATAGGATTGGAGTTTACTCTGACCCTTTTAATTACAGCAGATCGCTACCTGCATCTAATTTGAGGCAACTGCAAGAAGTTGTCTTTTAAACATGGGCCAATAATCCCATAGAACAATTTCAACACCTATTGAATTGTATGCCTTGTCAAATTCCTTTGGTTCTGAACATCAAAACAGCCTCAATGACCTAGTAGACAGAAGTCTCTGAAGTGCCCATTCCTTCAATATACGGTAGTTCCCTCAATCCACTAAACTACAGCTAAAGATATATGAACCTCAATGAATTAAGTAAGAAAAATGCCTGGAACATAGTGTTATATCCTGGATCCGGTTTCCTATTTAACTTTATATTTACTTTCTAATAAACTACAAAGATTTATGAACCAAAATGAATCAAGAAAGAAAAAGGCCTCAAGCATAACGCTACATCCTGGATCCGGGTTCCTTTTCTATTTTCTATTTCTTGTGCTTGTTAAATGGGAACACATGATGCTTGAGGCAAAAGTGACGTCATTCCACAGTTGCTTAATTTATTCTGACACATACACTACACTTAATGCTACTTATTTGGTGGTTAATTAATGCTACCAATGCTAATACAATTAATGTTACCATCCACTCTCAATAAAATTTACATCATGGGGGCATGGTTTGGCTGAAAAGTGGAATGGACGCTTAGTCCGGAGCTCCGGGACCCCAGGATCTCTAAAGCAACTAAAAGCCTCCACAACTGCTACCTACTAACTCAGCTGAAAGTGTCTGAACTCCAGGAGCTCCCCGATGTCCCGCTGCAAGTCATCTCAAGTCCAGTTAGGACGCCTTGAAGAGTTCTTCTCAGTGCGTGGCCGACCACGGGAATCTGCAGCCGAGGCCCTGCCACCATTAATCTCCCTGTCGGGAGAAGAAAGGAAATCCTAGGCGACATGTTCCTCCTCACCGCCAGACCTGTCACCCCTCCAAGAAGTGCTAACCCTCTGAGGTAAGCACTGCATATATCTCCAGAAGGCTCTCTTTCCCCAGCAGCTTTATCACCCAGAGAGGAAATTACTATTAGAGAAGCACAACGCACTTACAAACTGTCGTTGGCTCTACAAGATCAGGGACATTCTCGTGCTTCTCCCTCTTTCAGCCCTCTCAAACAACATTCAAAACTATCAGAGGAACAGGCAGAAGGTACATTTATACCTCCTATAAATAACTTTATATCCTCAATGCACAGAAAGAAACAACCTGCAACAGAGAGATTCTCTGCAATCGAACTTCGATTCCTTATCATCTACTCTGAAAAACAACTTGGAAGAGTTTGATAAAAGGATTACTCATGCAGAAAACAAAATGGGAGAAATTACTCACTCACACAATGAAATCATTGACTCCCACTATGCCTAGCAGAAGAAGTAGAACTTTTAAAAACCAAAATGTCTGATATGGAAGATAGGAACCGCCCCAACAACATCAAATTTAGGGGAATACCGGAGTCAATCCCTGCATCAGTAATTACTAAATATCTCCCACAACTAATTCAAGCTGTAATACCTGATGCTTCTTGTATAGATTTAAAAATTGACAGAGCGCACAGGCTACCCAAGCCCAAATTTATACCAGACACAGCTCCTAGAGATGTACTGCTGCGGACCCAATTTTTCCATATTAAAGAGGCTGAAATGCAAGTGGCTCGCAAGCTAAATCAATTACCAGTACCCTATGGGGACAGCCATCTCTATATGGACTCATCCCAAGCAACGTTACAGCCAAGAAAGACATTTTAGACAATCATCGGCACATTATGTCAGGAAAAAATACCTCATAAATGTTTTTTTTACACCAAAGCTTATGATTTAAAAAGAAGACATCCACCATATCCTCGCCAAGCCAGAAGACGCAATTCCTCTCCTAAAATCATGGGGCATCCATCTTGCTGACAAAATGCCTATGTCCCCTTCTAGGAGACCCAGAGACCAGGAGAAAAATCAATCACCAAGCAACTCAAACTGGTAAGGTTATGGAAAATGTATCTGGAAAAGCTGAGAGCCTGGACATTGCTCTTACCTAGGTGAACTCTCCACCCCCCCCCCCATGAACAAGCCCACATTCTGTAGGGTCTTGTTGTTTTTTGCTTTTATGATGATCCACGATCTGTCTTTAATGTTTCAGTTAACATGTTTGTTTTTTGTTCACATTGTTCTGAGAAGATACTTATTTGATTCTATGCTGTGCTCTAGCAAAATGTATGATACAAATGGTGATTAAGCTTCTTTCTATGAATGTTAATGGGCTAAAAACTCACCTTTTAAATGCTCATCCTTATGGAGAGAAGCTTTATCCAATCATGCTGACATCTTATGTGTTCATAAAACCCACTTTGCTTCCTCTGCACACCCACAGATTGCACATAAAAAATTCCCAAACATTTATATGGCTTGCGCTCCTACTAAAAAAGCAGGTCTACTAATTTATTTAAAAAATACTGTCCATTTGGAGGTTTCCTATATGGAGCTTCACCTTAAATGGAGATTTATTTCTCCATTTCGAGTAAGGAGCCCCATTGAAGGCAATGGGCAACTCAAGCATTTTTGTATGGGACCGATGTTCCGCATAGGTCATGACTTGTGAAACACTGGAAAACCTCAGAAAGTCTTGGAAACACCACAAAAACGGATAGTGAAGGGCAGGGGCAGCATGCATGGCTGCATCTGAGGCTCCCAGGTCCCACTATTAAGCCAAAATGGGGGCAAGAGTCTGGTGTCACCCTCCTAACAATTTTTACTTTGGACAAACACTCATTAGCAAGGCACACCTTAGCTAAGCACCACACTACCTGCAACCAAGGACAATCACTGCCTGCGGGTCACACCGTTGCCTTTTCTCCTGGATTACATGCTGGCATTGCTGTTGAAACCCCCCCCCCCCCACACACACACGATCCTGCGTCCACAGCGCACCCAAAAGTTTCCCTGTGCAGCGTTCAGCTGCCCTCATACCACACGCTCGCTTCATAGCCACACCACCCTCATATCTATTTATAAGCACGTACTGGATGAGGAGGAACCGGAGGCACACACTGCAGAGGGTTGGCAGGGCCAGGCAGCGACCCTCTTTGAAAGCGATAGCCCACGATGCTGTTGAGAATTGATGATAGATTGACGTGCAATCATTCCAATCCCATGGCACCTCCGTCACAAAATTGTCAGGAGCCGCAAACGTGGGCATAAAGGGGACTCAGGTGCCAGCACTTCTACACATCTCCACAATGCAGCAATACTCCGTGTGGGAAGCACGTGAGCGGGCCCAGGGTCAGGCTCGGTCCCAGCCTCCATCTTGTGTGACTCAAGGAGCCACGAGTTACATAGCAATAGGAAATCCTCACAATTCATTCTGTGTAGGTGTTAAATAGCTGAACACCACAATGGGAAGTCTTTGAGTTCCTTGGGCTTCCCTATGCTGTCGGTGCACAAAGATGGAATTACACAAGTAGAAATCAGAGCGCTCAAACATGGCAGAGTTTCACCCCGCCAAGGACGTCGGCCCACATTTCTACCTTAGTCAGTCAGTGTATTTGTGCCAGACAGGTAAAGCAACGCAATGGCAAGTCTTTGTGCACTCACAGCATAGGCGAGCCCAAGGAACTCAAGCATGGTATTACACATGAGGAAATCAGAGTGCCCAAACATGGCAGAGTTTCACCCTGCTAAGAGCCTCGGCCTACTTTTCTGCCCTAGTCAGTCAGTGTATTTGTGTAAGACAGGTAAAACACCGCTATGGGAATTCTTTGTGCACTCAAAGCATAGGCGAGCCAAAGGAACCCAAGGAAAGTATTGACATGAAGCAATTACAATGCCCAAACATGGCAGACTTTCACTCCGCTGAGGACCTCGGCCTCTGCCCACACCCTCAGCAATCGTGGGCATAAAGTGGACTCTGATGCTAGTACAGCTGTGAAGGTCTCATTAAATCAGTTATGGTTGCTTTCACCTCTCCAAAGACTGGATGAACCAGGAAGATGTTCCACGGGCCAAACCTGGCGCAGTTGTATTTCCCCCAGGACATAGGTCTCTGCCCACACCCTCAGTAATCGTGGGCATAAAGCGGACTCCGATGCTAGTACAGCTGTGAAGGTCTCATTAATGCAATAACGCTCCTTTTGTTTGGCCCAAACCAGTGTCTCATATAACTGTGGTAACATGAGAAAAAATACATGTTGCCCAGTACTGATCCCCTGACCCCAAATAGGAGGAGGAGGTGGCCTTACAAGGCCAAGTAGCCATGACCAGGACCCGCTATAGTCTGTGTGGAAAGTATGTGAGCGGGCCCTGGGTCAAGCTCTGTCCCAGCCTCCACCTTGTGTGACCCAAGGTGCCCTGAATTACATAGCAATGGGAAATCCATGTGTCCCTACACAATTCATTCTGTGTAGGTGTCAGATAGCTCAATCAACACCGCAAGGGGGAAGTCATCTGCACTCTGCACCCTACCCAGGTCAGTCACTGTATTTGTGCCAGACAGGTAAAACACCACCATGGGTAGTCTTTGTGCACCCACAGCATAGGCGAGCCAAAGGAACCCAAGGAAAGTAATAAACATGAAGCAATTACAGTGCCCAAACATGGCAGACTTTCACTCCGCCGAGGACCTCGGCCTCTGCTCACACCCTCAGCAATCGTGGGCATAAAGTGGACTCTGCAGTAAAAGTAGAGGCAGATCCCTGTAACATTCCTGTAGCAAAGGTATAGGCAGACCCCTGTAACATTTCTGTAGCAGATGTATAGGCAGACCCCTGTAACATTTCTGTAGCAGAAGTATCCGCAGACCCCAGTAACATTTCTGTAGTAAAAGTATAGACGGATACCCAGTAACATTTCTGTAGCAAAGGTATAGGCAGACCCTTGTAACATTTCTGTAGTAAAAATATAGACGGACCTTAGTAACATTTCGTAGCAAAGGTATAGGCAGACCCCAGTAACATTTCCATAGCAAAGGTATAGGCAGACCCCTGTAACATTTCTGTAGCAGAACTATAGGCGGACCCCAGTAACATTTCTATAGCAAAAGTATAGGCAGACCGCTGTAACATTTCTGTAGCAGAAGTATAGGCAGACCCCAGTAACATTTCTGTAGTAAAAGTATAGACGGATACCCAGTAACATTTCTGTAGCAAAGGTATAGGCAGACCCTTGTAACATTTCTGTAGCAAAGGTATGGTCAGACCCCAGTAACATTTCTGTAGCAAATGTATAGGCAGACCCCTGTAACATTTCTGTAGCAGAAGTATAGGCAGACCCAAGTAACATTGCTGTAGTAAAAGTATAGACGGACCCCAGTAACATTTCTGTAGAAAATGTATAGGCAGACCCCTGTAACATTTTTGTAGCAGAAGTATAGGCAGACCCCAGTAACATTTCTGTAGCAAATACTGTCAAGCGACATACTGTCATCCCCCGTCTCCTGTTCCAATCAGAATAATCCTCGGATCACCAACACTTCTGAATTTATTAATGCTTATGACATATAAATATTGTATTGCTGAAGAAAAGTGTCCAGGCCCCTCTTGTACTCTTTTATTTAATTCGCCTTCACCATGTCCTCATGCAGAAATTTCCATTTTCTCACTGCTCTTACAGAAAAAAAAACCTCTTCTATGTTGGTGTAGAAACCTTCTTTCTTCTAGATATAGAGGGCATCCTTTTTTTTTACTGTCAGAGTCCTGGGTATAATAGATCATGGGGGAGATCTCTGTATTGTCCCAATAAATTTATATAGTCATTATTTCACCCTCAGGCATCTTTTTTTCTAAACTAAATAACTCCAATTTTGATGTAGTACAGCACTCCTCCAACTTAAAGAAGAGTCACCCCTGGATAAATATGTACAACACCAGGAGGTATAGGTTACTGGGTGATCCTATAACTCATTAATTGGTGGATGATTGCTCCCTGTGCATGGTGATATTAATTGTATTGGGGTTTGTAACAATAATTGACCACTAAATAGTAGCGTTAGTTGTACTGTGCATGAAAGAACTAAACAAGTACATGTGGTATGACTACGCTTCTGCCTGAGGCTTCACATGTTCCTGCTTAACCAGCACTCATGTACTCAAAACATAAAATGGAAAAGGTACAAAGATCGCCGGCAGACGAACCTTTTCTCCCGCGCGGGGAGATACTCGCTAGGATACTCGCTAAATGCTCGATCAAGCAATTGTCCTTAGCGAGTATGCTCGCTCATCTCTACACACTACATTTGAAAAAAACCCTCCCAAAACTGACACGTTTTTCATTGTAGATTTTGAAATAATATTTTATGTAAAATGTTTGGCACAGAACTCACTCATCTTAAGGTATTTTAAAACTGTTATTGGCATAGCTAATTTTAGCATTCTTGTGTTCCAGGTTTCAAAACTTTGTGATGGAATAACATATTATACTGTTATTGAATAAAGACAACTATAAAGATCAACATTACCAAAAGCAACACTAAATGGGTATAAAACCAGGATACACTAACATGAGGATCAGCTTAGGAAATGTCTAGAGCATAGGAAAGATATTGCTCAGGCACTGGAGCGATGGGGGGAAAGCATGCCAAGTAGTCTGATTAGAGAGGAGATTGGCAGGGGAAGAATTAGTGTGCACCGGCCATCTAAGAGACCAAGAATCATAGCGTGCAAATCCCAGTGGAAGAAGGACACTGAGCAAGAGAGCAGCAGCAGGAGGAGAGCAGCGTGCTGGCCATGTTATTTAGCTCTAGTTCATGGATTGTGTGCAATTTTTTCTGTTGCCTTTTATTACTTGGCATCCTAATATGCTGACTGTGTGATATAATTGAACCTGGTCTGGCAATTCACATCTTACTGTTTACGTAGCATGTACTTAGTAAGAAAAAGCAAATACTAAATGGGATCCAGGATGGAACATTAAGTTCTAGGTGTTTTATTTTCTACTGCGATAAGAAATCTTTCTGACATTTATGTGGTTGAGGAAATTATATATAAGCCATATATACACAGCATTCTCCTTTCTCTGACCACTGTCTCGCTATGTTCAAGTCGTCCACCATTGCCTTCATCACTACAGAAGTGACACAACATAGAATGATGACCATCTTGCTGCTTGTGTGTCTATCGCTTTGTTTTGAAGTCTTACAATCTCAATTGCTGGTAAAGTGATTTATTTCTCAAATTTTGCACTTTAAGCATTGCATATTTGCATTTATGTAGATATTTCAGACTTCTATATTTGAATACTCTCAATATTAACAATAGAGAACATTTATTACAATAAGCAAAAGAGCAATATAATATATCTACAGTATTTACCTGCCAGATATTTGCTGGTGAAGTACATTTTGCTGAGCAGTTAGGCATTCCAAACGTACCACATGCCTATTGTCATATAACTCTTTAACATTTAATTTGTTAATATGGAGCCACAAAGAAACATGTTTGGATGGTAGAAACAATATAGTAAATTTGTTGAGGGGTACATGACAGCACGGGGGGGGGGGGGAAATGAGAGATTCAGGTGGGAGCTCAGTTTATTGCATTTAGGCATCTTTATACAACTTCTTAGACTCCATGTGCATCTGGCTAATAATGCTGGAGGGGTCCAATGAGCGCTTCCCTGGTACTAACAGGAAGCAAATGTGTGCTTAATATGCAGAGAATATAACCCATTGATTTCATGCAGCATGTTTTATTTTTTATGCACATTCGCACAACAAAAGTCCCTATATAAGTGTATACCAATACCCGCACAATTGCACAAAATTCTGCACAATCCCACTAAAGAAAACACACCAGGAACTAAGTAGACCTTTAAAATCGAGCCGTGGCTGTGTCCAGCTCCCAGGTGAAATTGACCAGTGAGCGCAAAAAGTACAGTAATATGTACATATATTCATGTAAGGCGGCTCTTATGCAGAATTGTGGTGCATTACCAGTAATAAATGTGCCCCAATATCAACAATTCTCCCTTACAGTGTGTGAATGCAGAGGCCATATTTACACCTTGTGTCAGTGATATTTTGCTCCAAAACAATGTCTAATCAGTTGTGAGATTCATGTATCAGCCATTTCCACCAGAAATAAAAGGTAATTAGTTCCTTGCATGTTAGGTTTAAAAACTGGAATATAAACTGGGTGTGGCTTGCTGCTTGGCCATTTATCATTTGCCGCTTTTTAAAAGTTAAATTTTTGCACTATCTTAGTCCAATAGATGGTAGGCATACAAATTAGAGAAACATCTCCTAGACATTGTTCCTGTGATGTCTGCGCAAAGTCAGCGTGTGCACACCTGCACAGAAGTGAGTGTGCATAGACTTATTTCTAAGGGAGTGAGAGCACACAGCCTTCTGAAAAAGTCAAGCTTTCTGCCTTCACTTAGGGCTACTTCTGATAGACGTATGCATAACTGTGGACACCTCAGTACAATGAATTTGCTTCATGAAATCAATGGGTTTGCTCCCATACCCATCAGCATGCTCTATGGTTGTGCACATCGATGCACCAGAATCCCCATAGAAGTCTGTGGCAGGTGCAGAAATGCTTGCTCAATGCTTGGGCAAATCACAATATGCAATGCAATTCCATGAAGAAAAAAACATCTCGACCTTCTTTGGTTAAATATACTCTTAAATCACAGCAGGGGGTGTCCCACGCCCCCTGTGAACATGCACTATGTATGCAGTAAATACAGTAAAATATGTCAATACTGCATGAAAAGCACATAATTCACATCGCAAATATATTGCAGTTAGGTGCATGAAAAAATGGATACGCCAATCTGAAGGAGCCCTTGGGGTTGTTGTAGACGTGCAGGTTATCGTTTGATTGAGAGAATGACATAAAAGTTAGCTTGTTCTCCCGTGCAGCTTGTTCAGACAGGCAGATACATCATTGGTTCATTTAAATGAGAACTCATTCAATTGTTTACATTCACTGTATTAAGGGAATGAGAACAAATGATTTTTAAACCAAGCGATAAGTGAATGAGCCAACAATGATTTTTATTCTCAGCTGAGAGCTGCCCCTGTTACAGCTGTGGCAGAGGAGAATGTTTTGTCTACTATATGTTCTCAATGGGGTCAGCGCTGCTGCCGCCGGCCCCATTGAGCGCATATAGAGAAGAGAACAGGAATCGCAGATCGCAGATAGGTGCGATCTACGATTTCTGTTCTATAATTTATCGGACGAGCGCATAAAAAGCGCTCATGTGTCCGATACCATTGCAAAGCAATGGTTTTATAAAATCGCCGGACGCATGCGCAAATCGCACGAAAAAACGCCCGTCTGACTGAGCCCTTAGGCTTCTTTCACATGAGCGCATATCGGCCGTCTGTTTCACAGACGACTGATATATGCTATGTTGTTAGTGAAAAATCTGGTGAACAGGCGCACAAATGAAGCACTTGATTTGCGTGCCCGTTCACCAGATCTTTTTACTAATACTTAGCGTATATCGGCAGACATGTTTTGGGGCCGAAATAAAAACGCCGGGTGCTATATTGGCTTGGCCGGGCATTTTTACGTCTCACAAATACGCCCATGTGATCTGAAGCATTGGAATCCAATGCAAAAGATCATAGTGCATATCAGCCAGCCGTAAAATCAACGGCCGATAAGCGTGCATGTGAAAGTAGCCTAACTCTGACGGTGCTGGAAGAAATAGAAAGAGACTCAGGAGGCAGGACGACATCTCCATCTGCTAGACCAAACACCATCTATAAGGTGTGAGTAGAATTAAAAGGGCCATCCATGTTCCTTTGGGAAATATGCAAATAGAAAGATGGAACAATACCTCTGCAGTGCCACCTATTGGAAGACAGCATTCCTGCAAAACCTTGTAAGACTTTTTAAACATGCCTTGTAACAATAACTGAGAATTGTGAGCCAAAGCCACAACTACCACCTCTGTACGCCTTTCATTAGCCTAGTCAGAAACCTGCTGCACACTAATGAGTGGCAATCACCCCAAAACAGCTGTCTGTCATTGTTACAAAGCTTGTTTAAAAAGTCTTACATCAACTTGTAGGAATGCTGCCTTCCAATAAATGGCATTGCAGAGGTATTGCTCCATCTTTCATGAAAAAGGCACACTTCTACTATATCTGTGGGCTCAGCACCAGCTACTCTGCCTCACTCATCATGTCGAACAATGGTGGTTCCATGGGGTCTGCCAGCAGGGGGCACTGCTGATCTTCATGTAACAACAAGGCCAGCAGTAAGTCCAAGATGTTTCATGCTCCAGCAGCCAGAGCCAATGGAAATTATTTATAAAAGCTCGTTTGTAAAACACCTCAGCAACATGCGGTAGATTTGATAACTTTATGGAATCCGGGAGGTCGTTCCTTTTTCTGGGAGTCTTAAGAACAGCCTTAATTGACAAGTGTAAATTGGTTTACTTCCTCCTGTGACATTAATATGAAACCTTATAAATATATTCACTAAACATTTATTTCCTGTATTTTACATGTAGAAGTGTGGAGATCCGTGTATATACAGTGATGATTGTGAGAGCCGGTGTTGCTTCAGGGATTCCCCTAAGGGCTCTGGGAAATGTGTCCTAAAATCAACACCTTATGTGAGATGCTACGGCCCGGTGAGTACCTGTAAGCCGCTGTTGTACTGGTTCCTCCTCCCCGCACTCAGCATAATTACTCGCTCACATTGGCTTTAACCTGTCAGATCCCCATCATTAATTTTCCAATATGATACTCCATGAGGCAGAATTCCCACTTTATGACCTACAGCTCAGATTGGCATATTATTCAACAGAATTTCAAAATAGTGCAGATTTAGCTGTATATTCGGGTGCGGAATCTGTGCCCAATTGTGCAGTGATATTTTACCATGTGAACGAGTCCTAAGGGCCCTCTGTCTGTCTCTTTACATTTTCTTAAGTAACTATTTTGCATTGCTCATAAACCCGGAGCATCTTATGAGAACTATACATGGAGGGGTTACCATTTATTTCTATTAGAAGTACGAGGTTAGCAAAATTGTACGTCCCCCAACTCACAGGGCTCTGAGGGCATTCTGCTTCTCCAAATTAAGAGCCGAGATGAGAAGACCTGGAAGTTTTGTTCCGATCATCTGTTCAACTTTTAAAATCTGCACCAAATGTCTTTTGTTGTAGATTTTGGTACATATTTGCAAAATTTGTCCTGCATGTTGTCCATCCCCATGCAATATGTTGGTGTGTATGTGCCAAGATAGATAGCACAGCCTGCAGTTTTACTTGCATTACAAAAAAAAATAAAAATTGCTGGCGATAGTGGCTCAATAGACGTTAATAGGCTAGTGGCATTGCATTTCGCACCTGCGCAGAAGCCTCCAAGACATATTCTTAGGCTTATTTGCACACCAAAATCCCCATAGGAGCCTATGAGGTGCACGAAAGTGCACATATGTACGCATAGGCATGTGCAAAACACTGAGCATACTGGAACTCTGGCACCTTGTAAGGCTAATAAGCCTTTTAAATCAGGGCGTGACTTCTCACCCATGGGAATGAGCTATGCCTGTGCAAATTTAGCTTGGTATTTAAACTCATGCTGATTCTTCTGAATCTCCTATTAGTTTATTTTTATTTTTTTCTTTTATTTTCTTTTTTAGATGCATGTGTAATTTTTTGCTATACTGAGTTTACCAAATATCACATTGTGTGGCTAAATAAATACAAAATAAATGTCAAAATGTATTTAAAAATGTACTTAAAAAACAAGAATCTAGGGCTTATTCAGACAACTGTATATCTGCTGCAATTTCACGCCTGGCCGATATACGGTGTCCCTCTCTACAGAGGGAGGAGGCTGGAAAAGTCGGGAGCAGTGCACTGAGCTCCTGCCCCCTCTCTACCCCTCGTCACTATTTGCAATGGGAGGGGTGGGCAGAGCTAAGTCAGGGAACTGTTTTCACTGTCAGTGAAAACCTGGCCGATATACGGTCGTCTGAGTAAGCCCTTATATTGTAGAAGTGACGAATAGCAAAAAGACCCATCCAGTATTACAGTAATCATCATAGCCCATATAATCATCTCCATACTGTCACTGAACAAATTCCACTATACCAAGAGCAATATCACCAATAATAACACTATATAAGGCCTAAATATTCCCGTCACACCATTGATTACGTATTACACCACATGATCACCACAGTGATAAATACCAACATACTATCACTGAAAAAAGAACACCACAAAGATTAATAATAATCAGTAACAACACTTTGAGGGTCGGATAATACCCCCAGACTGTGATCACATAATATCATTATAGTGTTACTGAAAAAAATACTGCACAAAAAACTATATTACATCCCATTCAGTGACCATATAGTGGTAAATATTAGATCTACACAGATGTTTTGCAGGCCGTATATACGATTACAGTACTGTTCTCTCTAGTGATCACAGGTGATATCCCCTTTGACTCTAGTTGTTCGCTTTCCCTTTTACTTCATCTGGCCCAGATAGTCATGACGACTTCTTCCAGTTGCAACTTCTCTCTACAGAATTTGACACAGAGATTTTTGACTCCTCAATTTTCCAGGAACCTAGCTTTGTTTCCAAACGTCTATATAATCTTCCCATCCCTAGTGCCCCAGGTAGTAGTAATGCACTTGAGGTGACCAACGTAGTATTAGTATCCCATTTTTTGTGTTCTTTCTAGGCCCCATATAGCAATTGCCACTTTTTGAGTCCCAAACACAATAAAAGAGCCCCCACTCGATAATATTACCTCTAAAAAGAATTTCCACCCAGTAATAATGGCCCTGATAGTCCACTGCCAAGTAATAATGGCCCATATAGGCCAGCAATCAGTAGTAATGCTCCATATAGGCACTCACTCAGTAATAATTCCACATGTAGGCCACCCATTTAATATTAATTATTATTACCCACATAGTGATTATTAATCACCCACATAGACACCCAATCAGTATTAACCCCTTAGTGTCGACCCCATTGCCTTTTTATGTCCTGCCTTAGTGGGCTTTAATCCTAGAGGACGTAAAAACATGCATCCTCTTAGGAATAAAGCTCCGCAGACTTTGGACATGATATCTCCATGATGTTGGTGACCTGAGGTAGCCAACAGCATGGAGCTGTCATCCCGGGCTGTGAGGAGCCACCCCCCACCCCCACGGCAATACAATAGCGCCAATCACATTAAAGTAAATAAACAGTGCAACATAGATGGAGTTTCAGCTCCCCTCACAGATCGCAACCATGAGGGGGACTGAAACTTCTTACCTAGGTCCTTGGCAATGCCCGGTGATGTCTGGCGCTGTACCGGACCCTTTGCCGCCTTCTGCGTATGTGCGCCAAGGGAAAAATGGTGACGCATGGGCACAAGCCTGGATCACACAGGGAGATCTAAAATTTCCTGGCTCACGGCCAGTACTCTATGATGGTAACAATTAACACATGCCTCCAAACCGTCTCGGATCCTGTGGTACAGTCTTGGATTTTGGGGGTTATTCCTCCATACCAGGAGGAATGTCAAATGTCCTGCTCATCACTATATGGACAGTGATGATGTCACCAGCATGTGATAAAATGGGGCCAAAGTTTTATATAGAGGAGAAGAAATTGGGCAATGCTGCAGTTATCACCCTCTTGCGTTCAGGCCAGACGAGGTTTTAGCAATATTTCTGTCTTTTCTGGGGCTGAGGGGCGTGGTGTCACTGTAGGTAGCAGAGAGACAGGAGAAGTCACCGGGGACCGTGGTGACCAGTACCCGGGTCCGTGATCACCGTTAACCAATCGTTAATGGCGGCCATGGAAAAGTTGAAAAAAGTTGAAATAAAGTAAAAGTTTCACCTTCCCTCATGGATCCAACCTATAAAGGGAGGTGAAACTATTGACCACTGTCCTCCGTGATGTCTCATGGCGATCTGCACTCGCCGCTGGCTTCTGCACATGCGTGCCAAGGAAAAATGGCGGCGCATGCGCTGAAGCCCAGATCACCTGGGAGATTTAAAATTTCCTGTCTCCCAGCTGGCTACAGATATAGCCAGGAGACAGGAGATGTCAACGGGGACTGCGGTGAGTGGTCTCCGGGTCTGTGATCACTGCTGTGCAATTGATAGCAGCAATCATAAAAAAAGTTTTTAAAAAGTAAATCAAGTGAAAGTTTCATCTCCACTTACGGTTACAATCCATGAGGGGAGATGAAAATACTCCCCTAAAGCTCTCCAAGCCCCCAAAAGTGGAGGTAATAACGGCCGATCTGCGCATGTGCTGACAAAATGATGGCGCATGTGCAGTAAAAGCTAATGTCAAAGTTGCCTTTAGCATAGTAACCTGTCACAGCTATCCATGTCATTTGTTTAATAAATATGGGACACGGTTAGTCCTGGGTATCTCTCTCCCCTCACTGAGAAAGATTTGTGAGAGGATTTTCAGAGAAAAAACGTGTGCCATACAAAAAAAAAATGTAAAAAATAAAACAAAACCTGTGTCACCCCATAATCACTGCCCCTCATACACTATTCACTCCGCCATATCCACATCCGTTTTTTGGGGGGGCAGTTACATTATTTTTTTTTCATTCTGTCTACCTCATCACCCCGTCATCATCGCCCCTCATACCGCAATCACGATGCTATACCCACGTCCTTTTGGGGAGGGGGTTACATTAGTTTTTCATTTTGTCTACCTCCATAGAAAAAAAATGTCCAAAATGGAGCGCAAACATTACAGCACAGAGGAAGTGTACGTCCTGTTGTTTGACAGTAGCTCTGGTAGCGATATCACAACCCAGTAAGGAGTTGTTTTCCGACAGCAACAACTCTACCGCTCGCCCCATGGAGGTTGAGGAAGGTGTTGGGCCAGTGGGGCAAAGTAATGTGGTGTCTGCCACAATGTGGAGTTCTGCCAATTTATTTTCACCCCACATCTACAAATTTACTGTGACTCCTGGTGTCAATAGGGACATTGCTAATTTCACCCCTTTTAATGTTTTTTTTTTCCATTTATTCATCAGCGACAGCATCCTAGAACGTATTGTCCAGCAGATTAACATCTACACAGGGCAATATATTACCCCACATCTGTATATATTCAAGGACGTGGGCCCCCATAAATATCCCAGGGCTACAAAAATTCTTGGGAATTGTCCTTTTAATGGGACTTGCTAAAAAATCCTCCATACGGTCCTATTGGTCCACTAGCGCCGTTCATGCGACTCCTGTGTTTGCATCTGTAATGCTCCACCAGCAATTTCAGAATACAATGCGGTTTTTCCATTTTGCCAATAATGCACAAATGCCCCCCAGAAATGACCCAGAGTATGATAGATTATGAAAATTGAGGCCCCTAACTATTTTATTTCAATATTCCTTTAAAAATGTTTACACTCCAGAAACAAATTGTCTGTGGACGAGTCGCTTATGAGCTTTAAAGGCCGTCTATTATTTCACCAATTTATACCCTCAAAATCCGCTAGAAATGGTTTTAGGCTTTATAAAGTTTGTGAGAGCGCAACAGGGTATACCTGTGATTTTTTTAAATTTATGATGGCAGAAACCGCCATCTAAATCCCCTTAACTGCCCGGAAAATATCGGCAAAAATGGAAAAATCATGTGGGAGCTCATGGACCCAATTTTAAATAAGGAGTACCACGTTATACTGACAACTATTACACCAGTCTCCCAGTTTACAAAGCATTACACAACGCAGATACAGGGACCTGTGGAACTGTGTGCAAAAACAGGGTGGGGTTCAAATAATTCCTGCCGTCCAGATGCGTAGAAGGGGGGGGGGGCGTCTTGCATGATGGCAAATGACCCCCCGCTTGCCATAAAGTGGCATGACAAGAAAGACGTGTACATGATCTCCACTGTGTACACAGACACCTGAGTTCCAGTAAGGAAGAGGGGAGCTGCGACACAGAAAAGAAAACCTGTCTGTGTTACGGACTATAATACATTTATGGGAGACGTAGATCTGTCAGAACAGGCACTTCAACCGTATCTCGTGAAATGCAAAACCAGGGCATGGTATTAAAAGGTAGCGATCTACCTGATGCAGATTGCTACATATAATGCCTACGTGATTTATAAAATATCTCTGGGAACGCTGAGCTTCCCGCAGTTCCAGGAGCAGCTTGTAGAGCACCTTTTATTTGAGACCACCGCACCTCAGGATGCATTACAGTCTGAAGAGGCGCAAAGGCTTACAGAGCACAATTTTCTGAACCCCATCACTGAAACTGCGGGCAAAAAATACCCTACAAATAAGGGAGGAGGGGGGATACCCGATTTTATTGCCCCATGTGTCCGTCCAAACCAGTTCTCCGTAATTACCTGTGCTTTGAAACCTACTATACAGTCCTACATGATTAATTTTATTTAATATATGGAAATGCCAAAAAAGGAAGGGAGGTGGGGATTCTTTTTAGGGGGTCATCTTTTTTTTTTTTTGCAATGGGGCCTGGAATTTATTCAGTTGCACCCTGAAATCCAATGGGTGTTCCCTTCATTATAGGTCTCACCATGTGTTTATTAAGCAGATTGGGGCTACAATAGGTAAGTTTCTAAACAAGAAACAAATAGGGGTATCCATTTTGGGGTGCAATTGTTCATTCACATGTGTGCTGTACAAAAAAAACTTTTTATTAAAATGACACAATCATAATTTTTTTCCTTATGCTCTGCTTAAATTCATTCATAAATTTGGGGTAAAAATATGCAGTACACCTCTATTTGAATTTATTAAGGGGTCTAGTTTTCAAAATGGGGTCATTTGTGGGCGTTCTCTATCGTTTTGGCTGCTCAAGGGCTCTACAAGTGGGCAATAAGGCCTAAAAGGCTTTCAAGCAAAATTTCTGTTCTGAAAGCCACCAACTACTCCTTTCATTTTGGGGCCCGTTGTGCATCCAGACATAAGATTAGTCCAACATTGGGTATGTTTCTGAACACAGGACAAACAGGAGGATCCATTTTGGGGTGTCAATCCTCATTTTTATGTGCACTATAAAAAAAATATGTCTTTAAAATGACATATTTGCAAAAAATATACAATTTTATTTGTTCTCCTCTAAATTGCCTAAATTCCTGAAAAAAAGCTGTGGGGTCAAAATACCTATGACCCCCCCCCCCTCAGTAAATATATTAAGGGGTGTAGTTTTTAAAATGGGGTCATTTGTGAAGGTATCTATCATTCTGACACCTATGAGCCTTAGCAATCTTGGCTTGGTGTAAGAAAGCAAAGTGTTCGTCAAAATGCTGAAAAGAAATGTTCAACTTGTATGTCTCCTTTAAAGGAAAAACAAAAGTTTTTCAAATGTGCATTTAGAGTAAAGCAAACAGATGGAAATATATATTATATATAATCAAACATTTCTACAGCATGTTTGCACATATTTGAGATATTACAGTTGAAAATGTTTTTCTAAATTTTCCCAATATTGGCACTTTTAATAAATATACAAAAATTATATCGGTCTATTTTTACAATCTAAATGAAGTACAATATGTGGCAAAAAAACAATGTCAAAATCACTTGGATACGCAAAGCCTTTAGGGAGTTATGCTATGTTAATTGACACATGCCTCAAAGACCCCCCCCCCCCTCATTAATATTTTCTCACAGGCCCCTATATAAGCTCCGATTCCGTAATAATGCCCCTCATAGGCCCCCATTCAGCAGTAATGCCTCGTATATGCCACATTCAGGAATAATCCTGCAAATAAGCTCTAGCACCTCCACTCAGTGGCAGAGCACCACATTGGCCTCTGCCCGACACTCAGTAGCATTTTCCCTCATAAGCCCCACACTCTGCAGAGTTGTCTATCATAGGCCCCAGCTCGCACTCAGTAGCAATTGTTCTTATAGGCCCAAGCCCCCATTTCATAATAGTGAACTTTGGACGTAGTAAAAAAAAAAAGAAAACAGTTATACTCACCTATGTCGCTCCGGCCAGCCTCTGCAGTCATGTCTGCAAAGCTCACATGATCAGTGTATGTAGAGTTAACTGGTGAGAAGTACAGGCATGGATTACATAGGTAGAATGGGAGGAGCAGTATTGTTGAATTATTTATTAGATTTCACAAAACAATCTCCTCCTCTCCTCTAGCCCATGACCCTAATGGCTCACTGGGATTTCTCCCGATATGTTGAATGACCAGTCAGCCGGCATCTCCAGAGCAGGGCACGGTTTGCTTGCAGGCAAGGCAAAGGTTCCAAATGCCAAGAAAGTCCCAATCGGACACGTTTTTGGTGATCATGAAAAAAAAAAAAAGATGCGTATGTGAATATTTTGAGGCTGGTAATACCTCATCAGGTTATTAAAACTGAAATTATTAGCATTTTAAATAAATAAAAATTAGATTGGCAGACCTGAGGAGAGATAAGTAGGAAGTCCGCATGTTCCTGACTGCCTGCCATACATCCGCCGCCAGGGCTGAAGGATATTTCTATGGGGCTCCTTCCTAGAGACTTCAGTGACATAAAGCAGATTTGGCATCTTTCCCGGAAATCTGGAACGTCGACTCTTTTCTGGGAGGCTCATGGAAGAGTTGACAAGCATGTAATAATCTTCACTAGGTCATGTGACATAAATGTGAAACATTCTGAATTCATTAAACATTTATTTTGTCTGTTTTATATTTAGAATGAATCAAATCGATGTTTTTACAGTCACCAATGTCATAGCGGGTGTTGCTTCCCTATGGGCACAGCGAAAGATGCGACATGTGTACATAAATATCCAGAATCCCGGAAATGTTTGGGTCCGGTGAGTACCTGTAGCCAGCTGTTGTCCTGGTTTCTCATCCATGCACACAGTATAAGGTGATGTTTACACGGGTTTTAAGTTGTCAGATACATGTTGGATTTTTCCGACATGGATCTGTCAGTTTAATCTCTGTTAGAATATTGCGGTTACAGTTTGGCACATGCACACTTGGATTTGGCACCTGTCAGTGGGGTATATACCCTTATGCCCATTGCATGTGGTTTCCGCCTGATTTTCATTCTTTTTACCACAATGTGGATTTGAAGATCTGCATATAACCACTTCACTGAATTGGACCTTAAAATATAACTTTTAATCATAATCTTTAAAATTTAAACTTAGACACATATAGTACAAAAGAAAAAACAAATCTGTTCTTAATATTAAATATAAAACAAAAAAATATATATAGAACATTGCGGATAAAAATCCACTTTAAATCACTCTCACTTGTTTACGTGAGCAGGTTTTGTCAGTTAGTATGTGGATCTGTTATGCACTAACCTAGATTCATCTTATTGTAATGGGTGCCACTAAAGATTTGGCCCAAGATCCACTTAAGATCACTTCTCACTTATCTACGTGAGTAAGTGTAATCAATATGTGCATAGACTAATTTTATACTGTCCCAAATACTATTAAAGATTAGCCCAAAATCAAGAAAGACCATAAGTGATTTGTCTCAAAAACTCCGAGGCATAAGGGAGTTTTATTATATGTAGCACTTCGTCTGAGAGAGAGAATAGTCAATACTCAGATCATCACTATAGCAGAAAGGGTAATATTTGCTACATGGGTATAAATCTAGGACAAGTACAGACAGCGCCTGTCTGAAG
The DNA here is from genome assembly GCF_035609145.1 of Eleutherodactylus coqui. Lineage (NCBI taxonomy): Eukaryota > Metazoa > Chordata > Amphibia > Anura > Eleutherodactylidae > Eleutherodactylus > Eleutherodactylus coqui. The sequence continues at coordinate 516,229,080 of NC_089837.1, forward strand.
GGGGCGTAGTAAGCAGTGACAGTGCTTGAATGAGTGCTTCAGTTGCTTCATTCTAGCAGATCAGTGGGGTCTCAGCATCCGCAGCACCAGCGATAAAACACTTGACATGTCAAATGATTTTAGAGAGTGCACTTCTTTAGGGGACATAAATGTGAAATCTACTAAATGAATAATTTTTCCTGTTTTACGTTTAGAACAATGAAGATTTATGTTATTCTAGTGAAAACTGTAATAGCGGGTGTTGCCACAATACAATATATCCCTGGATATTTTCTATATGTGGCCCAAAAAAAGAAACTTGGAAATGTTTTGGTTCGGTGAGTACCTGTTACCAGCTGTTCTATTACTCTCTCCTGCATACATACAGTATAAGGCCTCATTCACAAGAGCTTTAAAGTGTCAGATTCCACTTTGTTTTTTCCAACATGCATTTGACAGCTCAATGCACTGAGGCAAACAGCAAAATTATACCCCCCTCCTCGAAAACCACACTACTGATGACAAAGAAAAGAAATAGAAACACTGACTTATAACTAGGCAGAGTCCCTCCTGCTTCTTCTGTCATCCTTGTAGATATTCTCTTTACCTTCACAGATTCTTTCTGAAGGTTCTGCGTGGAAAAAAAGGCACAGGGTGGCGCTATGCCCCAGAACAGTCCCCAGGGAACACTTGGTGGCCTATGTTCTAGCTGTGGCTAATGCTCTGGCTTGGCATGTGGGTCACAGACTGGATCTATCATACATGATACACGCCTGTAAAGGTTTTGTTAAGTAGTTCAGAACAGAAACAGCAAATGTCCTAAAATAAGAGTTCCCACAGTGGTGGGAGCAAGTACTGCATGTCATCACTGCCAGCCTGTAATCAAAGACTGATGGGCAGCCACCAGGGCATCGGCACTGCATCATAAGAACATTTTCAGCTTTGCTTCGTTCTTTCTTATTTTAACTTGAAGTCAGGTAGGAACTTTTCAAATGTTGATCCATGAGGTATTTGGGAGAGGTGAGGGTGGAAACAGCCTGAACTGGATGGGCATTAGTATTTTTTCAGCTTATACTACTACATTACTAACTATTGAAAACCGGTTTAATAGAAATTCACTGCCTTTTTAGTGTTTTATGAAACTTGTGGTGTAACGGTTAATGGCCATATCTCTAGTTGTCTAATAGGCAAAAGAGCTATTTGGTCTATAGTAAAGAAAGGGTTAATGACCACATTCCTGGTGGTTGCAGGCAGTGAAGGACACATCACTGGTGGTCTAAGGCAGATAGAGGGTTAATAAGCAGAAGAACTTTGGTAGTCTAGAGCAGAGAAAGGGTTAATGGGCACATCATGGGGATTTAGGATAGGAAAGGAATCAATAATGAAAGAACTACAACTCCTAGCATGCCCAGGTTATTGTTATGCAGCATCAGAGAATATTACAAGAACAGGGGTATAACATAAGAGAATTATAACTCCCAGCATGTCGCTCTTAATTCTCAACCTATAGAAAAACCATTACATGCATAATTTACCCACTTTCTCCTCCATATAAGGCCTAATTCACACGGGCTACAAAATCGCACAACTTTGTACGCTACAAAATGTATGTATGTGAAGCTCATGCTTTCCTATGGGTCCTTACAGGCTCATGTGAAAGAACATATGTGCGTTTTTGTAGCAATAAAGAATTGTGCTATTTTGTAGCCCGTGTGAATAAGGCCTTAAACTTCGGCCCCGTTGTATCACATGATGGTGATGTCATCGCTATTCCTTTAGTCAACAGTATTCCTCTTCACTGAATGGGATATTTAACATTCCTCCTGGGATGGTGGGACAGCCTCCAAAACCCAGGACTGTCCCACAGGATCCAAGATGGTTGGGAGACATGTGTTGATTATTGTAAAGCTCTGCTCCTTTATATAAAGTTCTGCCCCATTGTGTCACATGATGGTGATGTCACAGTTTTTTCATTTAGTATTTTTCCTCTCCATTGAATGGGACATTTAACATTCCTCCTGGGATAGTGGGATAGCCTACAAATCTTGGCGAGCCACAACCTAACCAACCCACACCATAGAGAGCTACACCTCGATAAACCAACACTATGATGAGCCACGCCAAAATAAACTGTGCGTGGTCAAGGATGAAGTGTCCCTAATTGTAGCCATGGAGTGCACAAATATGGTGCAGTTTGGACCCACCACAATACTTATTATTGAACAATATGGGAAGGGAAGTAAATGGCCAGACAAAAATATGTAGCTAAAAATATATAATTTAGAACTCTGCTATTAAAAAGTGAAAAGGAACAAAGACAAGTTTAGAAATGCATTATAATGGACTTGCCCAACACCCCCTGGAGTGGATGAGTTGGTTTGGCCCTGAAGCCCTGGATATTGGTAAAAAGACCCCAGTGAGGGAGTGGAAAGTTTGATATAAAAGCAGGGGGTTAGACGACAGCACAGAGAGCCTGCAGCACATGGGATCTAAGGGGAGCTGCCCTGTCAGCTGGGCAGATATTCTCCTACAGCCCAGAGAGCTGCTTCATACTAGCTGTGGCCAAGTAAGTAATACCTATCAGTACCCTATATATGTATACATATTTGGTGCAGAGTGTAAGTATTGTAGAGCAACAGATCCTTTACTTTGCAATCACTTTCAGTTTCTCTGCAGAGCTAGTGATCTCAACTCTGCTGATTGTTTATCAACACACCAAACAAAAGAGAACCAAACAAACAAAAGGGGAGTAATTTCTTACCGGAAATTCTTTTTTCCCGAGTCATCCTGACGGCAGACATGGAGGTTGCACCTTGACCTTGTAGGGACAGGAAGCAAGAGACTTCAAAAGGCTCCTCCTGCCTCCCATTCACCAGTGTCTTCTAAATTACTTACATGGACATGTCGTGGTTAAGCAAGGAAGATTTTTATTGCTCCGAAACAAAATTAACATGGTTAGTTCTATTTTGAACATAAACAATAAGAGGGTAGCTTACCCGGCTTAAACAAAGGAAATATGCACGAATTTTCCGCATAAACAAAGAAAAATGTCCAATATAGGAGCCCCTGGGCTACTGGCTCGCGCCCACACAGACGTAGGTACCACCGTGTGAATTTTCGGGAGGGAAATACGTGCCGTCAGGATGACTCGGGAAAAAGGAATTTTCGGTAAGAAATTACTCCCCTTTCCCGGCGTCATCCTGACGGCAGACATGGAGTATACCAAATTAACTCTTAGGGAGGGACCACTGCTTGCAGGACCTTTCTCCCGAAAGAGAGATCGGAGGAGAGGTCCGTATTCAGCCTGTAGTGTTTTGTGAAGGTATGCAGGTTGGACCATGTGGCTGCCTTACAAATTTGATCCGGCGTCGCCATGGCCCTCTCTGCCCAGGAGCAGGATACTGCCCTGGTTGAATGGGCCTTGAGTCCTTCAGGAATAGCACTGTTGCCGGAAGAGTAGGCCTGCTGGATGGTGGATTTTATCCAGCGGCTAATGGATCTTCTAGAAGCCGCTCTTCCTCTGCCCGGCCCCTGGAATTGGACAAAAAGACAATCAGCCTTCCTGAAAGATGAGGTCTGCTCTAGGTAGCATAAAATGGCCCTCCTTACATCCAGGCTATGGTAGTCTCTTTCCCTATCATTCTGGGGATTTTGGCAGAAGGAGGGAAGAATAATTTCTTGCTGCCTATGGAATTTTGAGGCTACCTTGGGGAGAAAGAAGGGGTCTGTTTTTAATATGACCCTATCATCCTGGACTAGTAGGTAGGGTGTTTTGCAGGATAGGGCCTGGAGTTCACTTACGCGTCTCGCTGTAGTAATAGCTACCAGAAATACCGTTTTAAATGTGAGGAACCTAATTGGTACCTGATCAATAGGCTCAAAGGGGCTTTTGCACAGACTTTGGAGGACTAAGTTTAGGTCCCATGGGGGGACCGTACTACGGCTAATTGGTCTAATTCTTTCCGCCGCTTTTAAAAACCTGCGAATCAATCTATGTTCCGCCAGGGGTTCATCTAGAATGGCCGAGAACGCTGATACCTGTACCCTCAGGGTTCCCGGTCTCAGGTTTCTGTCTAGACCATCCTGGAGGAAATCCAAAATCTCCGCCACCGAAGTATCGAGATTGGAGACTTCCAGCCCTCTCCAGGAGGAGAATCTTTTCCAGATCTTATTATAGATCGCTGAAGTCACGGGCTTTCATGACTGGCGTAATGTCGCGATGACTCTGGAGGATAAACCTTGCCTTATTAGCGTCTGTTCCTCAATATCCAGACCGCTAGGTTCAGCCTTTCTGAGTTGGGGCACAAAACTGGGCCCTGCACTAGAAGGTCCTTCCTGGATGGCAGGCGGATTGGCTCCGTGATGGCGAGCTTTAGAAGTACCGGAAACCATGTCCTTTTTTCCCAGTGTGGGGCGATCAGGATCAGCGTAATGTTGCTCTGCTGAACCTTCCGAAGAACTCTCGGGATCAGGGGTATGGGTGGGAAGGCATAAGCCAGACTGAAGTCCCACCTCTGGGAGAAGGCGTCTAACCCCTCGGCCCTGTCCCTTGGATCTAGGGAAAAGTAGGCTGGGCATTTTGAGTTCTTGCTGGTCGCGAACAAGTCCACCTGTGGACTGCCCCAGGTTTCCGTAATATGATGAAACTCCTCCTGGTTCAGGGACCATTCCCCGGGGTCCAGGCGTCTTCGACTTAGGAAGTCGGCTGTCTGGTTCTGGGACCCTTTGAGGTGGACCGCTGTTAGGGATTGTACTGTGGTCTCGGCCCATCGGAAGATCCGCGCTGTTAGTCTCAGCAGGTGAAGGTTTCTGGTGCCTCCCTGGTGGCGAATAAGTGAAACTGCAGTCATATTATCACAGAAGATTTTTACATGTTTCTTCTTTAAGATGTCTTGGGTTCTGTGAAGTGCTTCCGAGATGGCCCTAAGTTCTCTGAAGTTCGATGACTGGGCACGCAACGTCGGCCCCCATTCGCCCTGGAGTAGGCACTGCCCTACTTGCGCTCCCCAGCCAGACTGGCTTGCATCTGTTACTACGGGGATGAAGGGTTCTGCCACCCATGGGGACTCTGCTTCAAGGATGTCAGATGACCGCCACCAGCGGAGGGACCTTAAGACAGCTGGAGACATGGGCATTCTCCTGTCCAGAGAGGTGGATCCCCCATCCCAGTTACCCAGGATGGATCTCTGTAGTGTCCTAGAGTGCGCCTGGGCCCAAGGGATAATGCCGATACAGGAGGTCATGAGGCCCAGGAGCCTCATTGCATCCCTAATTACGATTTGCCTTCTCTGGCCGTCCTCCTGCGCTGCCAGTCTAAGACTCTCCTGTCTGGGTGGGGGTAAAGACAAAGTCTGTGACACTGAGTCTATCTGTACCCCCAGGAAGGTCTTCCGCGTCTCGGGGAGAAGGCTAGATTTGGGGAAGTTGACTATCCACCCCAAACTCTGGAAAAGGGAGATTACTCTGCTAGTATCGTCCCTGAGGACCCTGGGTGAGGAAGCAACCACTAGGAAGTCGTCCAGGTACGGGATGATATTTATACCCGCCAGATGGAGATGAGCCACCATCTCTGCCACTATTTCAGAAAATATTCTGGGAGCCGTGGAAATGCCAAAGGGTAGGCACCGGAACTGAAAGTGACGCACCCTGTTCCCTATCTTGATGGCGAACCTTAAATATTGGTGATGCTCCGGCAGGACTGGGACGTGATAGTACGCGTCCTTTAGGTCGACGGTACTCATGAAGTCCCCCCTTTTGATCAGCGTTACCGCTGACCTGACGGTCTCCATTTTAAATCTTTTGTAGGCAATAAATTTATTCAGGCCCTTCAGGTTAAGAATCATCCTGAAATTACCATTTGGCTTTCTGATCAGGAAGAGAGGCGAGTAGAATCCCTGGCGCTGCTCTACTGTGGGGACCCGGACTATCGCCCCCATTTGCAGCAGCTTCGAGATTTCGTCTTTAAAGATATCCTGCAGGGTTGGGGATTGTGTGGGGGTGATTCTGAAGACATTGGGGGGTCGGGTGAAGAACTCTATTCTGTACCCCTGAGCTATGAGTTGCAAGACCCACGGGTTGTCTGTAACCCCCTGCCATTCTCGGGAAAATTTCAGTAGTCTACCCCCCACCTGGCACTCTTCTATGGGGGTAGGGGTTGTTTTAGTCTTACCCCTGCCGCCTTTGGGGTAGGACCAGCGTCCCGTCTCCAGCATATCACCCCTGCAATTTGTCACACTTACGGTTTGCAGGGCTTCCATCTCTGGTTCCTTAGTAGTCATCATGCTAGGTAGCGATAGACAGGACCAGCCAGACAGATAAATCCTTCCCTGAAGGTGTGCTGTCAGTGGAAGCTTGCCGGAGGGGGTTTCCATTTTTAAATCTCCCGCCATTTCCGGGTTCTCCGACGGCGTCTGACGTCACCGCGTCACGCTGCGTCTTTTGGCTCCGCCCCCCGACGGCGCATCATTGGCTCCGCCCCCTGCCGCCGCGCGGGGACGCGCCGGCATGCCTGGGGGAGAGAGGCATCTGAGCCTGTGGCCCGCCGCTCTCCCCTGCCGAGAAAACGCTGCACGGAGCCGAAAGGAGGAAGGAGGGGACTCAGGGACCTGTGGTCCGCCGCTCCGACCATTGCGGTGGTGATCCCCGGGCGGTCAGACCTGTGGCCCGCCGTGCTCCCGGACCGCGCTGACCCTCCGGAGGGGAGGTAAACGGGGAAGCAGCCCTGTGGACCGTCAGCCCCGCTTGTCAGCCAGATTCCGTTGGAAAGGTGAGGGGAAGCGGCCCTGTGGACCGTCAATCCCGGTGTTATCCTGTAGCTCCCTGGAGGGAGCACCTCTTGCATGTCCCTGTAGGGACAGGAAGCACTGGTGAATGGGAGGCAGGAGGAGCCTTTTGAAGTCTCTTGCTTCCTGTCCCTACAAGGTCAAGGTGCAACCTCCATGTCTGCCGTCAGGATGACGCCGGGGAAAAACAGATAATAAGCAGCACAAACCTTTCAAACTGAAGTCAGTGAGGCAGACATGGAAAGCTCAAGGGGTAGTGAACCAGCGATCCTGACAGAATCCAATATAGAGATAAGATAGAGAGATTAGGGCATTTCGACCCACTTGGGTTCTTTGTCAAGCATGTCCTATCTTTTGTTAGGCGCACAAATTCAGCGTGCCTAACATTCTCTCATGCGAATGCTTCTGGAGGAATCTATTGGTTAATATAGCAGTGTGTTCTGCTATACTGCAGATGGGCATCGCCTATGTGAAAGAGGCCTACCAGCAAGCATGCTGCTTTCTTTGTACGCTTGGGCACTGACTGACCCGACATGCTCTATGTGCTGTGAACTTTACCCGTACTTCATGCCAGGGCCACCGGTCCAAACATTTTTGGTAAAAAGTGAGTGAGGTGGATTTCGCTAGTTTGTTTCTAAAGGTATGTTGTAGTAGGACCACCGAGTGCCCCTGTAAAATGTTATGCATCTATAATAAGGGCCATGTACCACCATAAGTCCACGCTGAAGTGGAAGTCCTGCTCGGTGAACATGTTAGCGTACACCAGAGAGCTTGAAGTCATTCTAGTATGGATTAAGCATTACTCCAACCCCAGCATACACAGACATATTTCCTCTAACACCATTAACTGATAAATATATACTGAATGGTAACTTTGTTAGAGACCTCCCCATCACTACCACCATCTACTAGCACATTGGACCCCTTTCGCCTTGAGAACTGCAGCGATTCATTGTTATGTACAATCCATTGGATGAAACTCTTCTGCAGGAATATTGGCCCATGTGGGCAGAAGATCAGCTTGAAGTTCCCACAAATTAGATGGAAGTGCTGACATGCTCTCGATTTTCTCGTGCCATGATTTCAAAATAGTTCCATGAGAGGGTGTTTACATCAGATTAAGACCTTATACTGTCACCCATATAAAAAAAGGAAGCATGTGGTCACTGATGGGTTAATGTGTTTTTGGCAAATGAAAAAATCCAGATGCCTTTTTCATAAAGCTTTTTATCCAATTTATGGTTTTCCTATAGAACTTCCACAGAAAAAAGAGTGCCAAACAGACTTCATACACACAACGTCTGTCTGAATGTTCAAGGACGCAGTCAGAGGGCAGTTGTCGAGTTATGCGTGAGAATCTTGGACTCACCTCCCAGCGGACAGCACACAGATGCAGGTCCATGTACTGTCTGAGCGGCGGGTAGCGGACATTACAGACCAGAACAGGACATAGGCCACGTAAAATAGCACTGAAGTGAATAGCCTTATTGGCAAATAGGTGTCCGTGTGCCGTGAAATACATGGACAGCACACAGATGGGAAAAACGACCGTCTGAATTGTCCCTAATAACCTCTCCTACCTGGTGTGAAGTAATAATTGTGGCCGATCTCAGGAATAACAACAATGAAACAAACCTTATAAAAGAGGGAATAAATGTGTTTTTAATTATAATTCTCTTTATATTTAGGATGATGGAGATTCCTGTGCTCTAAGTGAATATTGTAAGAGCGGGTGCTGCCAATTACTGACAAAAGGTACCTGTAGACCAAAAGCAAAAGAAAATGAGGAGTGTGACCCTGAGGTGAGTATCTGTAAGCGGCTGCTATTCTGGTTTCTCTATCAGGCGTATTCACACAGCGAAGAACGAGTTGTACTTGAGATTCTCGTAGGCAGTTTGCATGGCAGAGCACACAGACCCCCATACACATGCTGTGTGGGACCCCGCAGCTTACATGTCACATGATTGTACAAGACTTGTATAAAAATGGGTCATGCAGAGATTTATCAAACTTGAAGTGACAAACTGAGTGGGGAAAAGAAAAGTGTATCTTATCTTGGATCTCCAACTGGAGCTGTGGGGTGCTCGTACACAAGGCAGTGCTGTGACATGAGCTTTTCGTGAAAATTACCACAATTTTGGATGCACCGTAAAACCTCATTCCACCTTTACAAGCTGTGTGCCCAAACATTGCATTGACAAGCTGCTAAAAGGACTTTATCAAATCCTTGATTTTAACATTCAAGTTCTATACGAGTTTGAAACTGACAAAACTTGCACAAGACTTCACCCCATTAGGGCTCAGTCAAATAGATGTACTTTCTATCCATATTACAGCTGTATTTTTTATGGACAGTATACAACACCATTGATTTGCATTGGTGGATTGAAAATAGTATATTTGATATGCATAAAAACTAGAGATGAGCGAGCACCAAAATGCTCGGGTGCTCGTTACTCGGGACGAAATTATCGCGATGCTCGAGGGTTCGTTTCGAGTAACGAACCCCATTGAAGTCAATGGGCGACCAGAACATTTTTGTATTTCGCCGATGCTCGCTAAGGTTTTCATGTGTGAAAATCTCGGCAATTCAAGAAAGTGATGGAAACGACACAGCAACGGATAGGGCAGGCGAGGGGCTACATGTTGGGCTGCATCTCAAGTTCACAGGTCCCACTATTAAGCCACAATAGCGGCAAGAGTGGGGCCCCCCCCTCCCAAAAACTTTTACTTCTGAAAGGCCCTCATTATCATGGCATACCTTAGCTAAGCACCACACTACCTCCAACAAAGCACAATCACTGCCTGCATGACACTCCACTGCCACTTCACCTGGGTTACATGCTGCCCATGTCGTGCTTAATACAGGTGGGCTTCGGCCCACACTGCATGCCCCAGTCAGACTGGGGTTCTTTACAAGTGGAAACAGATGCATTTATAATTCCCTGTGGACCCACAGCATGGGTGGGTGCCAGTAAGCCACCGGTGGTACATAGAAATATCCCATTGCATTGCCCAACACAGCTGAGGTAGTAATGTCGTGCTTAATACAGGTGGGCTTCGGCCCACACTGCATGCCCCAGTCAGACTGGGGTTCTTTACAAGTGGAAACAGATGCATTTATAATTCCCTGTGGACCCACAGCATGGGTGGGTGCCAGGAAGCCACCGGCGGTACATAGAAATATCCCATTGCATTGCCCAACACAGCTGAGGTAGTAATGTCGTGCTTAATACAGGTGGGCTTCGGCCCACACTGCATGCCCCAGTCAGACTGGGGTTCTTTACAAGTGGACAGATGTAGGTTAAACTCCGTGTGCACCTACAGCATGGGTGGCTCCCTGGAACCCACCGGCGGTACATAAGAATATCCCATTGCATTGCCCAACACAGCTGAGGTAGTAATGTCGTGCTTAATGCAGGTGGGCTTCGGCCCACACTGCATGCCCCAGTCAGACTGGGGTTCTTTACAAGTGGAAACAGATGTAGGTTAAACTCCGTGTGCACCCACAGCATGGGTGGCTCCCTGGAACCCACCGGCGATACACAAAAATATCCCATTGCATTCCCCAACACAGCGGATGTAACGTCAGCTGTAATGCAGGTGGGCTAAAAATTCATTTGATTACACTGTAGGCGAGGGCCCACAAAAATTGCTGTATCAACAGTACTAATGTACATCCAAAAAATTGGCCATGCCCAACCAAGATGGCAGGTGAAACCCATTAATTGCTTTGGTTAATGTGGCTTAAGTGGTAACTAGGCCTGGAGGCAGCCCAGTTTAACGAAAAATTGGTTCAAGTTAAAGTTTCAACACTTTTAAGAGCATTGAAACGTATAAAAATTGTTTAGAAAAATTATGAGTGAGCCTTGTGGCCCTAAGAAAAATTGCCCGTTCAGCGTGATTACGTGAGGTTTCAGGAGGAGGAGCAGGAGGAGGAGGAGGAATATTAGACACAGATTGATGAAGCAGAAATGTCCCCGTTTTGGATGGTGAGAGAGAACGTAGCTTCCATCCGCGGGTGCAGCCTACGTATTGCTTACGTATCGCTGCTGTCCGCTGGTGGAGAAGAGAAGTCTGGGGAAATCCAGGCTTTGTTCATCTTGATGAGTGTAAGCCTGTCGGCACTGTCGTTTGACAGGTGGGTACGCTTATCCGTGATGATTCCCCCAGCCACACTAAACACACTCTCTGACAAGACGCTAGCCGTAGGACAAGCAAGCACCTCCAGGGCATACAGCGCGAGTTCAGGCCACGTGTCCAGCTTCGACACCCAGTAGTTGTAGGGGGCAGAGGCGTCACGGAGGACGGTCGTGCGATCGGCTACGTACTCCCTCACCATCCTTTTACAGTGCTCCCGCCGACTCAGCCTTGACTGGGGAGCGGTGACACAGTCTTGCTGGGGAGCCATAAAGCTGGCAAAGGCCTTGGAGAATGTTCCCCTGCCTGCGCTGTACATGCTGCCTGATCTCTGCGCCTCCCCTGCTACCTGGCCCTCGGAACTGCGCCTTCTGCCACTAGCGCTGTCGGATGGGAAGTTTACCATCAGTTTGTCCACCAGCGCCCTGTGGTATAGCAACACTCTCGAACCCCTTTCCTCTTCGGGAATGAGAGTGGGAAGGTTCTCCTTATAGCGTGGGTCGAGCATTGTGTACACCCAGTAATCCGTAGTGGCCAGAATGCGTGTAACGCGAGGGTCACGAGAAAGGCATCCTAACATGAAGTCAGCCATGTGTGCCAGGGTACCTGTACGCAACACATGGCTGTCTTCACTAGGAAGATCACTTTCAGGATCCTCCTCCTCCTCCTCTTCCTCCTCCTCAGGCCATACACGCTGAAAGGATGACAGCCCAGCAGCATGTGTACCCTCACCAGTGGGCCAAGCTGTCTCTTCCCCCTCCTCCTCATCCTCCTCATGCTCCTCCTCCTCAACGTGCTGAGATATAGACAGGCGGGTGCTCTGACTATCCAGCGACATACTGTCTTCCCCCGGCTCTGTTTCCGAGCGCAAAGCGTCTGCCTTTATGCTTTGCAGGGAACTTCTCAAGATGCATAGCAGAGGAATGGTGACGCTAATGATTGCAGCATCGCCGCTCACCACCTGGGTAGACTCCTCAAATTTTCCAAGGACCTGGCAGATGGCTGCCAACCAGGGCCACTCTTCTGTAAATAATTGAGGAGGCTGACTCCCACTACGCCACCCATGTTGGAGTTGGTATTCCACAATAGCTCTACGCTGCTCATAGAGCCTGGCCAACATGTGGAGCGTAGAGTTCCACCGTGTGGGCACGTCGCACAGCAGTCGGTGCACTGGCAGATTAAACCGATGTTGCAGGGTCCGCAGGGTGGCAGCGTGCGTGTGTGATTTGCGGAAATGTGCGCAGAGCTGGCGCACCTTTCCGAGCAGGTATGACAAGTGGGGGTAGCTTTTCAGAAAGCGCTGAACCACCAAATTAAACACATGGGCCAGGCATGGCACATGCGTGAGGCTGCCGAGCTGCAGAGCCGCCACCAGCTTATGGCCGTTGTCACACATGACCATGCCCGGTTGGAGGCTCAGCCGCGCAAGCCAGCGGTCGGTCTGCTCTGTCAGACCCTGCAGCAGTTCGTGGGCCGTGTGCCTCTTCTCTCCTAAGCTGAGTAGTTTCAGCACGGCCTGCTGACGCTTGCCCACCGCTGTGCTGCCACGCCGCGTGACACCGACTGCTGGCGACGTGCTGCTGACACATCTTGATTGCGAGACAGAGGTTGCGGTGGAGGAGGAGGAGGAGGAGGAGGAGGAAGGTGCTTTAGTGGAGGAAGCATACACCGCCGCAGATACCACCACCGAGCTGTGGCCCGCAATTCTGGGGGTGGGTAGGACGTGAGCGGTCCCAGGCTCTGACTCTGTCCCAGCCTCCACTACATTCACCCAATGTGCCGTCAGGGAGATATAGTGGCCCTGCCCGCCTGTGCTTGTCCACGCGTCCGTTGTTAAGTGGACCTTGGCAGTAACCGCGTTGGTGAGGGCGCGTACAATGTTGCGGGAGACGTGGTCGTGCAGGGCTGGGACGGCACATCGGGAAAAGTAGTGGCGACTGGGAACCGAGTAGCGCGGGGCGGCCGCCGCCATCATGCTTTTGAAAGCCTTCGTTTCCACAAGCCTATACGGCAGCATCTCTAGGCTGATCAATTTTGCAATGTGCACGTTTAACGCTTGAGCGTGCGGGTGCGTGGCATCGTAGTTGAGCTTGCGCTCAAACTGTGGCACTAGCGACGTCTGGACGCTGCGCTGAGAGACATTGCTGGATGGGGCCGAGGACAGCGGAGGTGACGGTGTGGGTGCAGGCCAGGAGACGGTAGTGCCTGTGTCCTCAGAGGGGGGTTGGATCTTAGTGGCAGGTTGGGGCACAGGGGGAGAGGCAGTGGTGCAAACCGGAGGCGGTGAACGGGCATCGTCCCACCTTATGGGGTGCTTGGCCATCATATGCCTGCGCATGCTGTTGGTGGTGCCTCCCCAGCTGTTCTTGGCGCGACAAAGGTTGCACACCACTGTTCGTCGGTCGTCAGGCGTCTCTGTGAAAAACTGCCACACCGTAGAGCACCTTGACCGCTGCAGGGTGGCATGGCGCGAGGGGGCGCTTTGGGAAACAGTTGGTGGATTATTCGGTCTGGCCCTGCCTCTACCCCTGGCCACCGCACTGGCTCGGCCTGTGCCCACACCCTCACTTGGCCCTCCGCGTCCTCGGCCGCGTCCACATCCTCTAGGCCTACCCCTACCCCTCAGCATGCTGTATTACCAGTGATTTGATTTCCCAGGCAGGAAAGAAATTGGCGCAAGGCTGCACTCAACCGTAGCTGGTTGCGTCTGATTTTTGTACGTTGTACACGCAGCACACACGTACACGGAGACCTTAGGACTGACACAGGCAGGCCAAATATAATTTTTTTCCTTTTTAGCTTAGGGAAGACCCCACTGCGTATATTCAATGAACAAGAAGTTTAATATCTGTGGTGTGGCCCTCAAAAAGTGTCACACAACTATAGTGTAGCAGAGTTATTAACTCTAGCAGAGCAGGTATTTGCCAGTCAGGAAAGACAATGGCGCTAGGCTGCAGTAAAGCGTAGCTGGTTGTGTCTGATTTTTGTACGTTGTACACGCAGCACACACGTACACGGAGACCTTAGGACTGACACAGGCAGGCCAAATATAATTTTTTTCCTTTTTAGCAAAGGGAAGACCCCACTGTGTGTATTCAATGAATAATAAAGGTCTTCTGGCCCTGCCTACACAATTCTATCCCTGTAGTATTAATGCCGGGTGCATTGCTCTGCACAGCCGGTTTTGAGAAAAAAAAAAAAATATGCAACACTGCTAACAGCAGCCTGCACACGGATAGAAGTGGCTCTAGAAAGGACCGTTGGGGTTCTTGAAGCCTACACTAACTCCTAACACTCTCCCTGCCTAACCCCCACTTCTGTCCCTATTGCTGGGCGCAATGCTCTGCAGATCCAATTTTGGACAAAAAAAAAAATACTGTGCTAACACAGTACTGCACTCTAGTAGATGTGGCCCTGAGAAGGGCCGTTGGGGTTCTTGAAGCCTACACTGACTCCTAACGCTCTCCCTACAGCAGCACCAGCAGCACTTTCCCTCAGCTAAGTCACAAGGCATGTGTGGCGAGCCGCGGGAGGGGCCGATTTTTATACTCGGGTGACATCTGATCGCCCCAGCCACTCACAGCAGGGGGGTGGTATAGGGCTTGAACGTCAGAGGGGGAAGTTGTAATGCCTTCCCTGTCTTTCAATTGGCCAGAAAAGCGCGCTAACGTCTCAGAGAGGAAACTGAAAGTAACCGGAACACCGCGTGGTACTCGTTACGAGTAACGAGCATCCCGAACACCCTAATATTCGCACGAATATCAAGCTCGGACGAGTACGTTCGCTCATCTAATAAAAACCCATGTCATCTTTTTGGAACAAAATCTCCAATTAAAGTCAGAAGATTGCACAATCACTGTTTTTTTTTTAAATCCAAGTTGCCAGGAGATATATGGGGGAGGTGATGGGGACAGAGGGGGGAACCATCAAATGATCCTTCTTATGTTTTTAATAATTTTTGCATGTGTGAAAATTGCAGTAAACATGGATGCAATACAGATGTAAAAATCATGCACACGCATCAGAGAAGTATGAAAAGTGAGAGCAATGCATTTTAAACAGAATAAAATGGTGTTGAGGAGCCCTTGTAGTTAATGTGTTCAGTTACATATGCAAATTTCGCAGATCAATGTTGCATATAAAAATAACTACAGCACGTCCTATTCCGGTGTGATTCTCATACAAGAGTCATCCATTGAAGTCAATGGGTGTGTTTAGGAAAAAAATATATATATCATACTCCATTTAAGTGCATTGCATTTTTTTTTAAATATATATTTTTTAAGGGTTTCTTCCACTGTAGATGGTATTAGTCCATGCTGGCACTTCTATGTCACAGAGTTCTGCCAGATATTTTGAAGAATGCATTCTGAAGTTAAGAACACAACAAAATCTGCACTAATTGACATAATCTGTCCCTGTGGCTTATTTTGTCCCATGTGAAAGCACTCTAACACACTGTAGCACTCCAGGGGGTTTAAACACCAGGCAAACAACAGAAGTCCATTCGTGTTGGTTTATTCACATGAGAGTTTATAACATAAACAGCTGGTACCCCACTAAAAGTGGAAGAAATCAAAAGTCCTTCAAGTTCAATGCTGTAAGTAGCATCTGAATGTCCCTTTTATCCATAGCAATAAGCAATACAACAGTGGTAGTTCTGTTTCAGACGGTCTTTACCAGCTTGAAGTGAAGCCTCTTTGGTAACAACCTCTTAGTAGACTTGTGAGTAACTTCCTCTAGTCAGTAGTAGCAGGGACAGGGATCTCGTCAGCCTCCTGGGAAGACACATTCCTGGTTTTGTCTTCCACAGTGCACATGTCAGAAGCTCTCAGACACACAGACAGACACACACCACCGCCTGCTCTGCAGACTGACTCCTTTTATATCTAGCAGGTGCCTGAGCTCCACCTGGTTCCCTGGCTCAGGTGAAAACCTGTACTGGAGAGAGGATTTGAGGCCTACATCACCGTGTTGAGAAACCCCTGCGACACATACCTTCCATCCCTGACTTCTCCTCTCACCATGCTACAACACATACTGAATACAATCAGTTATAAACATCATCAGCTGGGCCACTCTCATGTTCATCCTGGACTGCAGACAAAACCAAGAAGTGTTCAGGTAACAGAACAGTCAGGATGGGCGTGTTTCCTTGCTGCTCAGGTGGCTAGATGCAGGAGCAGACAGAACCAAGGGGTAGCTAATAATGCTGGGCACTCGGAACCCCTCTGATAGAACCCACCCTGGAGCTGAGAACCAGTCCTGAAAGGAATGACCCCACTACTTCCACAAGGATGGGTCCACTCGCCTTGCAGCGCAAGAAAAATGCTGCAGTAACACCAGTGTTTTCAATAGGGCCAGCGGCAGCAGCGCTAGCCCCATTGAAAACATACTGGAGTATACTGCGGACGTCTGCCACAGCTGTGAAAGCTGTGGCAGGAGTTTCCTTTATCCCCGCGGGGACTGCAGGGATGAAGGAATCCCCTGCAACAGCTGTCACAGCTATGGCAGAAGTCCAGGATGCTATCCAATTGCTTTCAATGGGGTTAGCGCTGCTGCCAGCCCAATTGAAAGCAGTGGTTTTGTGGCAACTCCCACATCATGATTTTCAGGGAAGGGCTTGAAATATAAGCATTCCCCTGAAAATCATCCCTAGCTGGTTAAAATTTTTTTTTTTTTTTAATTTACTCACCTCTCCGCCACTCAGACGCATCCTCCAGCTAGCTGCCCTGTACTGCTACCCAGCTCTTTCAGCAGGTGAGGATTTAAAAACACTAAGCAATATCGCAGATTTCTTCTCTGCGTTGCAAAGCTCTGCTGAAACAACGCAAATAAGTAGGAAACCATTAAAAATCATTGGTTTCATTATCATCGCTGTCGCATTGCAGGTAAAAATATCTCAAGTGGGTTTTCGTCCCAAAGGTGCCTTCACACTTGTGAGAAAATCTGGCTTTTTTGAGCAATGGGAGACTCAGGGCTCCTTCACACTGGTGATTGTGATTTTGCCATGGGATGTCTGAGCATCGGTGATGGTTTTTCTTGCAAAAAGATGGCTGGCATTGGCAATTTTCTTGTGCGTTTTTCTCGCAATAGACAATAGGAGTTCTAATGTTAAAAATGCATTGCATGAAAATTGCAAGTTTGTGCATTGTGATGTGATAAAAAGGAGGCTCAATACAGGAACATGGGAGATAAAAAAAACAAAACGCAAAAAGACAGGGCATGTAGTGTTTTGTTTTTTTTTCACTCCAAATCGTGTAAGTGGAAACATTGCAAATGTGAAGGAAACCATTAAAAACCAGTGTTTTCATAATTGTGCATTTTTACTTGGGGCTCCTTCATACTGGCAATCACGATATTGCCATTATGAAATTGCGGCAAAATCACAGCTTTGTACAGGCGATTTCTTTTTAGCGTCAGCAATGCCTTTTTTGGTGAAAAATCAGGCATCGCATCGCTGCCGCCCATGATTTTCTCATGCGATAAAATCAAGTCAATAGGAGTTTCTAATGTTTAAAACGCATTGCATCACATGAAAATAGCAAGTTTGTGCATTGAAATGAGATAAAAAGGAGGTTCCATAGGGAAGCAAGAGCTAGAAAAGAAATCGCAAAATGCTGGAAGATAGGACCTGCCGTGTGTTTTTTTTTTTAATGCCATATTGCATGAGTGAAATCAATGTAAATGGGAATGAAACCATTGAAAATCATCGGTTTCATAATTTTTTGTCCTCACTAACTCTTGCATTGTGTTATTTTAGTCCCAGTATGAAAGCAGCCCAAGGTTGGACTGTCTGATATTAGGCTGTGATTCCCGGCCTGATGATGCATTTGGCATAATATAAAAGCCCCTGGATGTTGGGCATTCATGTGACAACAGCCTTGCACCACTGCGGGGAAGAAGGGGATCCCCACTGCGGCCGTCACAGGATCGCAGAGTTCTCCCATTGCTTTCATTGTCTCCTGCATAGCATCACATATCGGTGCCGTGCAGGAAAACATCACTAATGTGTATGATCCCATTCAAAAGAATAGGATTCATATTTGTGCGAGATTTGTGGGTCTCGCAGTTCACAATTCTCACTCAATTTTCATACAAGTGCAAAGGCAGCTTAAGGCTAGCCTGAAATATGGCCCAATATCGCCATCACCAACATGCATTTTCCCTGCGGATGTGTGGTATTTTTTAGCAACACTGCCTCGCAACATTGTGGGAAAGTAGCGATCCCCATCCAGGACAGTAGGAGCAAGGAGGCTCTCCCATTGTTTTCTATGGTAAGACCTTGCATGGCATGAACCTAGCACATGGTGCGATGCTGCTGCCGGCCACCATTAAAATATTGGGAGATGTGATGCGAGAACACACACAAAGATGCATGCTGGGAGTCATGGATCGCATCGCAATGCAGGAACAAAATCACTCATGCGTGTGACCCCATTTATATTCGTATGAGATGCACATCTCACACTGCTCAATTCTCGCATGATTTTTTTTGCAAATATGTAGGCAGCCTATACTCACAGTTCTGATAAATAAGGCCTAATGAGCTTTCATGCTGGCCTCATCATGGCCGAATGTCGCATTAATGAAAAATAGCCATGATCGAGTCCCGAGCTTAATTAGCATTTTCTCGTCTGTTCAAACGGGTGTATCGTGGGAAAAGAACGCTGCCGCGTAGATTTCCATTGGTCAGCAGAAGTCCTTGGAATGACTTCTAATAGCTGAAATAGCAATCTTCTTTTCGGAGTGCCTCCTCCCTTTGTTTTCAGCTCCCAAGAAGTATACTGGAGACTTCCAGTGGTTTTCGACAAAAGATAGGTCAAGTGAAAAATCGGTGCCCGAAAATGGCTGCCAATTTCTTGGTTTCTTTTAAGCATTTTGTTTTTATTGAATATAAAAACCACATATAAATGCCAAAGTTATGATAAGAAGGATCATACAGGACCTTAGTTAAACTCATTCTCTATATACAGTCAGGCAAGAACCAAATGAATTAGAATAAAGACTGCGAAATATCTCTGACTGATGACATAAAAACAAAAAGAAAGTGATGTCTACAAGAGCAATTAAAGAAAGAATTGGGTGGGAAATGGAGAGTGGAAAAAAAGGAAGAGGGGGATGGAGGGCTAAAGAGGGAGGAGGGAAAGGTAACAGGACAAACAAAACCTCAGAACCAACATAACAAATGGCGAGTATTACTGCAATATCTTAATTGATCAAAAGGAGGCCCAGACAGACCACTCCTGCTGTAAGGCAATAAAAAATAGGCTATTGAGTAGAAAGGGTAACCCTTTTAATCCAAAAACCAATCTAGGGTGCCCAGATAGATGTGAAGACATCTCTCGACCCCATTTCCCAGGCTGAAACCTCTTCAAAACGGAAAATTTGTTCCACTTTTTCTAACCATTGTGATATTTGAGGGGGTTCCACTTCTTTCCAGCAGAGAGGAAAAGGAAGTTTGACTGCTGAGATTAAAATTGTTGTGTGATGGACAAGCTGCCGTTAACCGGAACTCTAATAAAGTCCTAACTAGCCCTGTCAAATGCTTTTTCTGTATCTGTGGATATCAACATAAGTGGCAATTTATTAGTTTTAGCAAAATGCACCTCATAGATAACTCGAATCATGTTGGACTTCTCTTCCCTGTCTGGAACAAAACC
The DNA here is from genome assembly GCF_035609145.1 of Eleutherodactylus coqui. Classification (NCBI taxonomy): domain Eukaryota; kingdom Metazoa; phylum Chordata; class Amphibia; order Anura; family Eleutherodactylidae; genus Eleutherodactylus; species Eleutherodactylus coqui. The sequence goes on from NC_089837.1 coordinate 516,248,644, forward strand.
CACTTGGTCTGGATTTACTAGTTTGGGGAGAAGAGGTGCTATCCGTTGTGCAAGTGCTTTGGTCTAGAGTTTAATATCTGTATTTAATAGCGAGACAGGACGATAATTGTGACAAAGAGCATGATCCTTCCCTTCTTTAGGTATTAGTGCAATATAGGCTTCTAGGGACTGTTTGGGTAGGGCCAAGCCAGAGAGAAGTGCATTGCATAGTTTAGTGAGATATGGGGGTGAGGCTTCTGCAAATTTTTTTTATAGTAGAGGATCGGGAGTCCATCCGGGCCTGGGCTCTTTCCATTGGGGATAGAGGTTAGAACTTCAGTCACCTCTTCCTCAGAAACTGGCTGTAAAAGTAAGGAGGCTTCCTCCTTCAACAGGATCGGGAGTCCAAGAGGATCGAGGAAAGCAATTGGGGTATGGATTGTAGAGGAATATGGACTTCTCTCAGCAGCCCCCTACATTATACAATGTTTGATAATATTTCTCAAACTCCCCGGCCAAATCTGCGGTGAACGTCACCACTGAGCCCGAAAGTCTTGATCTGTGAGATGAAAGATTTCTCTTTTTGTTTCTTAATAAGCTTTTCATTGTTTTTGAGCCCCTATCTCTGTGCACATAAATTTTGTTCCTTCATTAGCCGTGGGACTTGATGTTAGCTACTATAACTTTAAATGAACATCTAATTTTGATCTAATTTAGTTTGTAACAGACCGTGTAAATTTTTGGTATGTAATATTTAAAAATCTATTTAAAAAAACCTTAGAGAGCAAATGTAGAAGAGCATCTGACTGCACAGAGGGCGCTCAAAGGCGGGGGGAGGGGGGTTGGTACGCAGGCCAGAGGTTTAGTTGTATGCACTGGATTCTTGATCCCAACGCTCCCCACATCCAGGGACCACCAATGTCAACCACTGCGCCCTGCAAACCACCCTCCCAGCACCCACCACCTGCCCAGCGAGCCCCACTGGAACCAAATTGGCCGGCGTCCGACAGGGGTTTCTGTTCCCTCTTCTAAGCAGGCGCTGAGAGGGTTAAATTTCTATGCTGGAGGGGCTAGATGGGACACCTAGGTCTCCGGCTATATAGAGAGCGGCTGCTGTGCTTCGGAGTGCAGCGTTGCTTCCCAGTCCGCCAGCCGCAGGTAGTTAAGGAGCCTGCTTCTATGGACTGGGTCTCCCCGTGTCCCACTATCAGCTGTGTTATCTTATAATAGTCTTTCCTTCCTCCTCTCTCTCTTACGTCCTAAGTATTAAATGAGTGGGGTGCAGTATCTCTCCCCTGCTCAGCCCCAAAATGGCGCCAGAGGAAAATGTATGTCTTTATGGCTGTGTGCTCTCAGTTATGCAGGCACCTGGAGGGTTAATATGCCTGTGACTAGTACTTAGTTAATATGCCTGTGACAGTAGGAAGGGGCACTTGCCAGTATCCAGGAGGAGGGCTAAGATCACTTCACAGGTGTCTGTTTAGACTCAGGTAGCAGTAGGTAGATGGGCAATGCTGCTGGATGGTGTGCAGCAAGTTATGATTGGTGATGCCAGCCATGGACAGGCAGAGCAGGAAGGCACCGTTCAGGGTCTCCCTAAGCCTTAGGGAACTGTCAGATGCTGATGAAGAGCCCTGCACCGCTCTCAGCAGTCAGATGGATGCACATGGAAGGCAGCAGGAGTGGGAGACCTGCAGTGCCACTAGTTGGATGGCTGACAGCAGGAGGTGAATGACGTCCCTGAGAGGGGTCAGGATCCCTTGCCAGGTGCCAGTTCAGCCATCGGAGGTTGCAGGGAGATGGGTGTTACAGCGGGTTTTTTGTTGGCCTGTGTGCAGCAGGTTGGGGTTGGCAGCTCTGCACTAGCTGCTGGCTGTGTAGGTCAGTGTACAGCACTGGGAGGAGCAGTCCAGGTCTCCATCAAACTCTGGGAGATTGTCAGAGGTGAATGGAGAGCCCCGCACTAAGCCGCCGGAGCAGATCTCTCACCTCAGTCCTGGCGCCGCAGAATGTCAGTACCTGCAGCGTCTGGCCTCTTCTCCACTCTGTCGGCTCTGCTTGTGTGGTTGTCGGGGTCCCGGGAAGGGCTTGCAGATTGAGCTCTGTGTAGGGTGCCGCTTGTTCTCCTCTCCTATCGGGATATCTGGGGACTAGGAGTGTGCAGATGCCGGGACTGGTTGTGCTGAAACACGCAGTCTCGGGCAGCAAGCAGGCAGCTGATCGTCACAGCCACTCCGGGATGCTGCCTGTCACTCCGCTTGCTTCTCCTCTTCTCCAATGGTCTGGAGAGTTGGCAAGAGTGAGTCGTGGGATTCTCAGGAACCTAAAATTAGTGTTTTTCTTACAATTTAGTGGGAGCCGATTCACCATGCATTCTTCCTGCTCTGATGCCCGGCCACGACCCCGGCTGCCGCTGCCATTTTCTTGTTTTAATGGTGTGATTGTTTATTTTTCACATGCCTGCAAATCGTTTAAAGGGGTTGTCCCGCGCCGAAACGGTTTTTTTTTATTTTTTTAACACCCCCCCCCCCCCCCCCCCCCGTTCGGCGCGAGACAACCCCGATGCAGGGGTTAAAAAAACAAACCGCTCAGCGCTTACCTGAATCCCGGCGGTCCGGCGTCTTCATACTTACCTGCTGAAGATGGCCGCCGGGGTCTGCTCCCTCCGTGGACCGCAGCTCTTCTGTGCGGTCCATTGCCGATTCCAGCCTCCTGATTGGCTGGAATCGGCACGTGACGGGGCGGAGCTACACGGAGCCGGCATTCTGCACGAGCGGCTCCATTGAAGAGAGCAGAAGACCCGGACTGCGCAAGCGCGGCTAATTTGGCCATCGGAGGGCGAAAATTAGTCGGCTCCATGGGAACGAGGACGCCAGCAACGGAGCAGGTAAGTAAAAAACTTTTTATAACTTCTGTATGCCTCATAATTAATGCACAATGTACATTACAAAGTGCATTAATATGGCCATACAGAAGTGTATAGACCCACTTGCTGCCGCGGGACAACCCCTTTAAGTGAATAAATGTATTGGAATCCGATGCTTCACATGGTCTCAATTTTCGAACGACATTTTATCATGGCTAATTAGCAGCGTAAAAACGCTCATGTTAATGAGTCGTAAAACCGTGTGCGGTGGGAGATGTAGCATCAGACGGGACATTCTCAGTAACTGGACCCCCAGCCTTACGCTGCATCTCCCACCGCTGATCCTACATGTTAGTGACAGATGTGGATAGAATTCATATGTGTCTTCATTAACCCTGTCATCTCTTTCTTCAGAGTCATAATGGGCTTTATGATAACTGCCCGTGTGAGAGCGGACTTATATGTGAAAATGACAAATCTGAAAGACATTTCGACCCATTAAGAGCAGAATTAATTTACCCAGAATACTCCCTATTTGTAAAGTACAGGAACAGAAACAGAAGAATCTGCAAGAAGCCAGACACAGCAAATAAATGTAACTAAGAGCTGAGAAAGTATCAACTGGTATCTACACGGATCTACAAGAGGTTGTCAGTCTTATGGAAATAAAGCTTCTACAACTTCCTAATGTTTTGTCTTTGCTCACTGTTTGCATGATCTCCATTTGCTGTCATTAAGGCTGGTTTCACATGGGCGATACAATCACGTGATTTTCTCACGATGTGACAGTGCTAAAAATCGCATGTTTGTGAAGCCCATGGTTTCCAATGGGTTCCTTCCCATTGTTTTGTAGGCTGCTACATTCCAAGAAAAAAAAAAATCACGGCTTGCTGAATATTGCAGCAATTTGCTATGTTTTGCCTATATTTCCCTATGGCGCTTTCTTTTCTGTTGCATTCTATGAAAAAGCTGTGCGAAGCAACTATTACAATAGGAAAACCTATTGTTAAAGCCCTAAAATAAGACCTAGCTGCATCAAAATAACAAAACAAAAACACAATACATCTCCTAACAAACGCTGTCTCATCTGCAGCTCTGGCAGACTTGCTTATAGTTTTCAGTCAGCATTTCATGGTTTGCAGGTTCAAAATCCTTGCCTCCAGGAAGCAGTGGCTCTGATTGATACTTGAGCACTATGGCCCAGCCAATCAGAGCCATCACATTAAATGGCTGTTATTGGTTAATCAAGCTCTGCAATGATTGGCTGAGCCACAGCACGCGAGAACCAATCACAGCCACCGCTTCATGGAGGCAGGGATTTTTAACCTGCAAACTAGGAAGTGCTGACTGAAAATTACAACTAAGTCTACTAGAGCTGCCCAGGAGATGTGTGGCGGAGCTGACAGAGCCTTTTACGTGATACATTATATATATTTTTCTTTTTATGCAGGCTTCTTTTCAGGAAGGGTGTTAACCCTTTCCAATCCAATTTGTATCCTGGTTTTCCAAGGGGGCTTCTTCTTTCTCTGCCATTATACTACAGCACTATATTCTGGCTAAAGCCAGTACTGCAGGAGGTGACACGTTGGATAGGCTCTGACAGCAGAGAGGCTGGCAATATGCAGTAGGAGAACCCCCGACGGATGTCTTTAAACATTGGATCTGTACAGCCTTAAATCATAATGTCTTCAGAGGTCAGACAGTGGATTGGAAAGGGTTAATATTTCAAGCCGACAAAAAAAGCTCAACAAAAGAGAGCTGGGCCGTTTTGACCAGACTGTTATGGGTTGTTGGGACCAGCGGATGTGTGAAGGTACACACACATGGCTACCGGGCTCACGAGCAGCTCCAACTATTTTGTCTGCCACCCAGAAACACTCGCACAATCGTTACACACCCTTGTGTCTGTCAGAACCATTTCCAGGCACTTGGCTGAAGAACATTTGGTCTCCCCGCACTCTTTACATGTACTGTCACAGCATACCATACAGAATCTGTATGCCTCCCATATCACATCTTGCATTCAAGAAACAGGCAACTTAACAGGGTGTTAGAGGCCCCCTTCAAGGGGGTCGATTTTTCACAATAAATTTTACTTTTACTCAGATATTACAATCATGTTTCACTTGATTCCTACAAATCCTTCTAGGGGCTTGATTTTTTTTTTTTCAGTGTAATTTTAAGTTGTGCTTAACCATAAAGAAATTTGGTAAGTATTTCTGTGTCTGGGGTCCTGATTAGAGATGAGCGAACGTGTTCTTCCGAGCTTGATATTCGTGCGAATATTAGGGTGTTCGGTATGTTCGTTATCCGTAACGAACACCATGCGGTGTCCGGGTTACTTAAACTTTCTTCCCTGAGACGTTAGCGCTTTTTTTTGGCCAATATAAAGACAGGGAAGGCATTACAACTTCCACTGTGAGTGGCTGAGGAGATAAGGTGTCCGCCTGATATGAAAGTCTGCCCCTCCCGCGGTTCGCTATGGATGCATTCTATATGCGCTCAATGGGGCCAGCGGCAGCAGCGCTGACCCCATTGAGAACATATAGAAGACAAATCCTTCTTCTCTGGCACAGCTCTAACAGCTGTAGCAGAGAAGAACAATGTTTGCCCATTGAATTCAATGGAGCGGCAATACAGCATGTTCCACTGAATGCAATGGGCTGCCCGCGATCGCAGGATGAATGGTCGGAAAGGGGTTAAATATATAACCCCTTTCCTGCAATTCATCCAGAAATGTGTTACACTAAAAATATATACCGGCGTGTAAGGCGACGGGGCGTATAAGACGACCCCCCAACTGTCACCTTATACGCCGGTAATACAGTGGAGCAAAGAATAAAAATCATTACTTACGTTTTTAGATGATCTGCGGCGCTCCTGCAGGCTGTCACTCCCTCCTGGTCCACGGCAGAGTATTGCTTTCTCCACGAAAGACTTTAAATCCCTGCCTCCAGAAAGACACGTGCCTTCAGCCAATCACAGCCAATGACAATGATGTCTTTGAATGGCTGTGATTGGCTGTGTTTCTGGAGGCGGGGATTTCAAGGCTTGAAATCCCCGCCTCCAGAAACACAGCCAATCACAGCCATTCAATGACATCATTGTCATTGGCTGTGATTGGCTGAAGGCACGTGTCTTTCTGGAGGCAGGGATTTAAAGCCTTTCATAGAGAAAGCTTGTCTGCCGTGGATTAGGAGGGAGTGACAGCCTGCAGGAGCGCCGCAGATCATCTAAAAACGTAAGTAATGCTTTTTATTCTTTGCTCCACTGTATTGCCGGCGTATAAGGTGACAGTTGGGGGGTCGTCTTATACGCCCCGTCGCCTTATACGCCGGTATATATTTTTAGTGTAACACATTTCTGGATGAATTGCAGGAAAGAGGTTATATATTTAACCCCTTTCCGACCATTCATCCTGCGATCGCCGGCAGCCCATTGCATTCAGTGGAACATGCTGTATTGCCGCTCCATTGAATTCAATGGGCAAACATCGTTCTTCTCTGCTACAGCTGTTACAGCTGTGCCAGAGGAGGACGATCTTTATGCTGACAGTGGGGGGGGGGGGGGGGCACTCTTGCCGCTATTGTGGCTTAATAGTGGGACCTGTGAACTTGAGATGCAGCCCACCATGTAGCCCCTCGCCTGCCCTATCCGTCACTGTGTCATTCCCATCACTTTCTTGAATTGCCCAGATTTTCACACATGAAAACCTTAGCGAGCATCGGCGAAATACAAAAATGCTCTGGTCGCCCATTGACTTCAATGGGGTTCGTTGTTCGAAACGAACCCTCGAGCATCGCGGGAAGTTCGTTCCGAATAACGAACACCCGAACATTTTGGTGTTCGCTCATCTCTAGTCCTGATGCAGCACAAAGATTGTAGTCACTATGTGACCCATGTCAGGCTCATGGCCATGTTATAGGGTGACACCCAGGTCACCAGGCAGCAAAACTCTCACAAAGTACAAGACACTAGCTTATGGTCTTTTTTGCCTTACTTGCAATACTGAATCTATCGCAGTCCACACAGACCTTACTATCACTACCAACAGAGATGAAGGTCAAACAGTCCACACATGCTCTCAGATTTGGCCTTTCACTGCTTTGAAAGTTTCTCACAGCCGAGAAATACACAGGACACTTTCCTCAGCCAGCTGACTGACTGTTTCCTGTGACAATAATCAGGCCCTGCTGTCCTGTACCACTCTCTCATTTCCTCAACCTTTGATCCCTGTCAGACCTTCATCTGACCCACATACAGGTGGTACTCAGGCACACTGTCACTCCACTCCATTTCCAACCTACCGATGGCTCCTCTGAAGTAAATTATATTTTGTATTAATGTGCTCTGTTTTGTATTTCAGTAGAAACATACTAATGTAAGACCTGCTGAAAGCAAACAGGATGTTCTACAGAAATCTCCCCACATAAGCACAAGATGAGCCCTGAGTGTATCTAAACAGAATAACAGGGTGAAAGCAGGAATAACCAGCTATCTAAGAATGATGTGGCACACTGTTATGCACATGTCTGTTAGCATTCTTTAGCTATTGCACTGTTGCCATCTTACAAGGGCTAGCCATAAACAGATGCCAAATAATATGAGAACCTTGACCTGAAATGCATGCTCAAAACAGACAAACAGCATGCGCAAGGGTAATGTTAACTGGTTATATGTTAATAGGCTAAATACTAATTGACAAGTTACAATTGGTTGCATTATTATCACAAAGCTTGCTATTTTTGTAATTTGCCCACTGCAGGGGATAGTTTCTCCTCAGAATAATATATAAACTGCTGAACACTAAACCTAGGTGGAATCATATTGTAAATACATCTCATGTGTTATGTGTATCGATTCTCCGAACTTGTACCAAGCAGAGCCAATTTGGCACCCACATTATATCCAACAGCACAGTTGCTCTAACACACCTCAGCAGATAAGTTCAAGCCTAGTCTTCCTCACAGCACACAGCAAATATTACAGGCGCCTCATATGGTTCCACCACACCTTCAATAGGAACCGAAAACTGTACTTCAATAACCCTTCCCTGGCCTCCATCTATCAGTGTTACACTGCAGCAATGCCAGAACACTCAAATCTTGTACAACGTCAGGGCCTTCCTCAGCCAACATTAACATTAGACAACAATCAGCCTTATAAGGGATTCACAGCGCGATACAGCTAGAACAGCTAGATGCAGAAGACAAGCGGGGACACTCCATTTGTCTTCTGCATCCTCCGCTCAGAGTGCTTGGCTATATAACAGCCGGGCACTTGGAGCATGGAACAGTTGGATGCAGAAGACAAGCTTACAGCGCAAGGTGATCGCTCATTTTAATCTATGACAGCAGTGCACCGTAATTCTGGCCTAAAAAAGTTGCAAGGATTAGTGACATTCTGGTCTTTTTTGGCACCTTCAACACTTTATTATTATTAAAAATAAATAAGTGGGGTCGCCTGCATCCCAACAAATCTACTAGAAATTACACCACAGACTTTGATTTGTATTTCTTGCATAAGCATAAGAAAACACTAAATTAACTAGGAGGGAATGCACTTCATAATTAGAGATGAGCGAGCATACTCGCTAAGTCTCTAAAGATTCGGCTGCCGGTGCGGGTGAGTTGCAGGAGTGAGCAGGGGAGAGCGCGGGGGGGGGGGGGGGGTGAGAGACAGATCTTCCCTCTGTTCCTCCCCACTCTCCTCCGTTGCTCCCAGCTTCCCGCCGGAAGCCGAATCTTTAGAGATGAGTGGGCAGTCTATATCAGCAGTGACATCTCCTGGGAATTTGCACCAATAATCATCACTAGTGTGATTTTCTGCGGATTTTACAATGCTAATGAAAAAAATCAACAGCCAATCCACTACATGGAGCAACCCTTAATCAATAATATTCATTCTTATTTTAAGAGGTTTCCCACTAAATACATCTATCATTTAACTGAAGGATCAATGATAAATGTATAAGCCCTTGGGGTCTGACTACTTAGACCCCTAGCAAATGCATGAATAGCACATACTGAATTCCCTGAGTGACTACAACATGGTGGACAGGCATAACCAGTTCTCCATTTATTTCTATGGTACTGACAGTATTAGCCAAGTGGTGCATAAATCTATCTCCATAGATAGTGAGTAGGACAGTGCTCACACACGTACACCACCGCTTCATTCACTACTGGTACTTGGGGGTTCCAGGTCTCATGATTGGTGGAGGTCCAAGTGGTTAGATGCTGTGATCATACATTTATTCCATGGAATCAGAAGGTCAATCTTCATTAATTAGGTGTGTACCCAATTTACAGCGGCATTTAAAGGGTTAATAGCCGCAATCGGCCGAACGCGGCTATTGCCCACGGGTGTCAGCTGTAATAAACAGCTGACGCCCGCGCTGTATGGAGGGAGATAGCGGCGCTACCTCTCTCCATACACGTCCTGCAGCTGCAGAACGTAAAAACACTATGGTCCGGTCGTTATGGGGTTAATTAGGTGTGTACCCAACACAACATTTGGATGCTGCTCCAGATTTTGTATGTTTGTCCTCAGCAGAAAACTTTCACTGCATGGCACATTATATTTTGTGGTTGTTAATGAAAGGGTTAATCATCTATGGAGGTAAATGAGTCAAGTACCTGGTGTACAGGGGTTCCTCACCTCCTCAATCTCCAGCGCTGTCTGGTGCCCCAATCACTGGTCTACAACTAGGCTGGCAGGAGGGGAGTGCAGGGAACCTTATATCTATAACATTCTGATGTGTAGAATGTGTATTAGGTGAGATACAGAAATAGTCCCTAGACTAAACCCCTCCTAATACAGACCCTAGACCAGACCCCTAGAATGAGGACAGACTACTGAGCTCAAAATAACTACAGACTCAGAATAAATACAGATGTATACCTGACCCAAAATTACATAAAGACCCCAAACCAAACACCACCTTGACTACAGACCCCCAAATAAAAACTGTCTGCCGATGAACACCTTAAAATACAAAACCTAGACTACAAACACCAAAGTAACTTAAGACCCCACATCAGACCTCAATCCAGTGTTACCAAAATCCTATTTAATTATTTACTAGTAACCGAGCAAAAAACCAAACCTTACATGGCCACATTTTAAAGTGTTTGTGTGGTTTCAGGACAAATATTTAAAGGGCTTGGCATGAGTTAAAATAATGCATACTTTCCTGTCCTCAGGCCTCCTAGGCACAGCTAACTCATTTCCACTACTCCCTTCCCAGGACTGCTGCAGTCAGTCAGAGATTGTAGCGTCACCTTCGGAACCTCTGGCATTACTGCTCACACCCTGAGTGCCATGGTACCGGGGCTGGAGTTTACTGAGGCCTCTGATTGCCCACAGAAGTCATGTGACTTCCAGTGGCAGAGGAAAGGGATGGAGCAGCAAGAATCAAGTGTTGATGGCTTATCCTGAATTGAAGTCATCTATAGAAAAGTCGCGGAAAACCCAAGAATATTTCAAAAGATGCAGAAAAATTTGCATGCATACATTGCAGGCTATGGAGCAGAAATCTGCAGCAGCAGATTAAAGGCATATTCAGATGAGCATGGGCATACTAGGTTTGGTGGCACGGAGCGTAGGTCTGCCTGAATAAGGGCGCCCACCCACTGGCGTTTTTTTACCTGCGTTTTGCGTTTTTCCTGCACAGGCATAGAGATAACATGTGTTCCTGTCCACTGGCGTTTTTTTTGCGTTGCGTTTGCGTTTTTAACATAGGAACTGTCAGTTGCATAAGTGTCCTTATTTTTCTCCTAATGCACCCATGAATGTCAATGGAAATTAACGGAAAAATCGCGGGAAACGCGGCGAAAACGCTGCGTTTTTTTCCCGCGGAAAACGCAAACGCCAGTGGGTGGGCGCCCTAAGGGGAATTTCCTTTCCCTTTGCTGGCTTTTCAAAATCCATACCAGAGCACAGGAGTGTTGATAAAAACATGGGAAGGTAGGACAGGTCGCCTTTACAATTAATGTACAATTAAAGGGCAAGAATCCCGATAGCTAAAACGAAACCACTGCAATACATTGATATTAGTGGTTTTGGTTTCTCCTGTTATGCAGCCGTGATAATCATAGAGACAAAACCACGTTCTTCTGAATCTTAGGTGCATGTGTGAAAGGTCCCTGAGGGTGGAAAATCTACAGCAGAAAAATTTACTATCAAAGTTAATAGGTTTAAAGCTAATCCCGTAACAAAATACTTCAGATTTTCACTGTAACCGTACTGAAACAATTTTACCCGCAGAATTGCTGTCAATCAACTGCCTAAATCCCAAAGCAAATCCGCAGCGCACCCACAACTTGTGAACACACCCTAATAGTGTCAGAGTTATCATGATTTTTTTTATTACACATGTTGGGTAAAACTCTGTATTTTTCTTATAACTGTGATTACACGGTATAAGCCCGGGCATTTGGTGCGGGTAAAGGGGTAAAGATAGCACAAAGGACGATATAGATAGTAGAGCTATGAAAGGGGAGTATGATGTCAGGCCAATGGAGAAAGTGATAGTGTGGTGTCTAGCTGCAGAATAAGCTAGTGAGAGGAAAAGCTAAATTTTTTGAACCTTTGAAAGCCCCCAGACTGCAATTTCAGATTACCTATCAAGCCATATCTATAATATGGCTTTTTAGACTGCTTATCAGATTGCAGTATAATAGATTATGGTATTACATCATACTGCAGGAGCAATCAAAACATTCCAAGTTCAGGTCATCCATGCGGACATACGAGTTTACATGTATGGATGTGATGCTACGCGGGAAAGAAATCACAGCATGTTCTATCTGGCTGCGTGATCTCACCACAGCCTCATTTAAAACAATCATAATCATGTTCCACAGCTGTAACAGCTACGATGGAATCCCTTCATCTACAAAGTGATGCAAAGCTATTTTGCCATGAAAACGCCTCACATCCCTGGGGAATTCACATGGTGGGCAGTGCAATACAAAGGCAGGATTCAAGGCCCCATATCGTGTGTGCCTTGTGAAGTTAGCCTAACAATTTATGTTAAAAATAAGTTTAAATTATATCTCAAATCTAGGTTTAATAGCTTAAACTTTGTGTCACAGACAGCTTAAGATGCCCCAAGTTTATCAAAAAAGTGTATACAGTATGGAACACATGCCCCCTTGCCCATCTTCTTTAGGGTACAGTGTGCACATCATAAGTAGGTGTGTGACCTTTCACATAATAGTTCGGACTATATTAGTCATCCTTCCCTGGGAGGATGCCTGAACAATTTGGTTCCTCCAGTTGTGTAAGCCCGTTCTAGCGCATGTTAGTGTGCACTTTTGGTTTCCTGACTTCGGCCTGCGTCTGAAAACTTTTACTCCATTCCTGACCTTGGCTGTGTTTTCTGGACTACTCTCTCTGCTTGTTACCTACTTTGACTCATACCATCTATTGTATTGAAACAGATCTATTAGTACTACAACTCCCCCCCCGCTACCCCCCGCTGCACCCCGCTCACCCCCATCGCCCGCCCCTCCCCCCCGAGCCAGCTCGGACCAGTATCACACACATAGTGGGTACAATAATGGATACATTATTATATAAGTAATAATTGTAGTGTATAAAGCAGGGCAGGTGTGAGAGAAATATTCAGTTTAGGTTGTTTGGTAATGGGAAGAGAAAGAAAGTGATAAGACCGTAAGTTACATGTTTGAAATCCCCTTTCCACAGCAGTATACAAGTAACACATATACGTAGTAACATTATGCAAGGTCAAAAAATAAAAGACAGCTGCCCATGCAGTTCAGCCTACTAACCCCCAGTGTTGATCCAGGAGGAAGTAAAAAAAAAAACAAAAAACAATGAGGTAGAAGGGGGAAAAAAATCCTTCCCGGCTCCAATCTGGCAATCAGAATAATCCCAGAATCACCGACGCTTCTAAATTTATTAATGATTATATCATACAATATTGTTTTGCTGAAAAAAGATGTCCATGCCCCTCTTGTACTCTTTTATTGAGTTCACCGTCACCACATCCTCATGCAGAAATTTCCATATTCTCACTGCTCTTATAGAAAAGAACGCCCTTTTATGTTGGTATGGAAACCTTCTTTCTTCTAGGTACAGAAAGCACCCCTTGTTACTGTCAGAGTCCTGGGTATAAATAGATCATGGGAGAGATCTCTGTATTGTCCTGATAAATTTATATAGTCATTAGGTCACCCGCAGACATCTTTTTTTCTAAACTAAATAACTCCAATGTAGATATAGTATAGCACTCCTCCAACTCCAGAGTCACCGCTGGATAAATATGTACAACACCAGGAGTTAAAGGTTACTGGGAGATCATATAACTCATTAATTGGTGGATGCTTGCCCTTTGTGGTTAGTGACATTAATTGTATTGGGGTTTGTAACAATAACACTATGTAACAAATTGTAACGTTTTTCTGTCCTTGGGCATTAATTGTGTTTTCCTGTTTCCCTATGTCTAGAAAGTACAGAAAATGGTAATTATGCTGTAAAACATTTGCTTTTGGGGACAGGATATTCATATGTAGCATTTGCATATTTTCACATTACTTGTATGTGATTATGTTATATATTTGCATGCTGTGATACATATATACTTTACCTAGGTAAATAGAATGGCGTCAAGAAGCTGCAAGCATCCAGCAGACTTTTTTTGTTATGTCTGTGGTGAATTTCTCAAGACGAGAGAAAAAGTACTCTGTACAGGAATCACAGAAAATGTGTGAGGCTTACAAGGCATATTTTTGAATGCCAGTTGGAAATCAGGATAAAACATGGGCACCTCATTTCACCTGCAAGAACTGCAAAAGAACTCTAGCAGGTAAAGTAAAATTAAGGTAGTTGTTGCTCACTAGATGTCTTAGTTTTACATTGATTTCATTTTGTTCTTCTGCAGGATGGTACAGAGGAGAGAAAAAGGCCATAAGTTTTGCAATTCCACGAATTTGGAGGGAAACTACTGACCACACAAGCAACTGTTACTTCTGCATGGTGGAACCTTCAAAACGCTGATCTGGTAAAAATGCACAACCAGTGGTGTATCCAGACATTCCTTCATTAATCGCCCAAATGCCACACAGTTAAGAGTTCCCAGTGCCGACTCCACCAGCAGCAAAAAGACAGTTAAGATCCTATGAAAGTAATAAATCAGGCAGCGAAGGAGATGAAGATGCTGATTTCACTGACACTGCTGCAGATGAAGTGACATGTTTCCCCAGTCTATAGGACTGAATGATTTGATTACAGATCTTGGACTAAAAAAAAATCTAATGCCGAGCTGTTGACCTCCAGGCTCAAGCAGTTGAACCTTTTGGACAAAAGAGTACATGTAGCAGACCAGAGGAAGCGCCACCACGTTTTTACAAATTTCTGCACCAGTCAAGATGGACTATGTTTCTGCCATGATTTGAGAGGTCTTTTTGATGCAATCAGCATCACATACAGTGAGAATGAGTGGCGCCTTGTCATTGACAGTTAGTGTAAAAGACACAAGGCAGTCCTGCTTCATAATGAGAACAAGTTACTTTCCCCTGGCACACTCAGTGCATCGCAAAGAGGACTATTACAACATGAAGATTTTACTGCACCAACTGAGGAATGATGAGCACCGGTGGGATGTCATAGGAGATTTTAACAAGGTGACAATCCTGATGGGTATCTAAGGTAGTTGTATGCAATTTTCCTGCTATCTTTGCCTTTGGGACAGTAGGGACATTGATTCACACTACCGTAAGCATGACTGGCCACTGCAAATGGAGTTTTTAGTTGAACAGAAAAATGTCAAGTGGGAGCCAGTGGTGGACACTACAAAGGTGTAGTGGTGACGTCAGCACATCAAATTGAGGCTTATAAAACAGTTTGTCAAAACTGTCAACACTGACTCAGCAGTAGAGATGAGCGAACGTACTCATCCGAGCTTGATACTCGTTTGAGTATTAGCGTGTTCGAGATGCTCGTTACTCGTGACGAGTACCACGCGATGTTCGAGTTACTTTCACTTTCATCTCTGAGACGTTAGCGCGCTTTTCTGGCCAATAGAAAGACAGGGAAGGCATTACAACTTCCCCCTGCGACGTTCAAGCCCTATACCACCCCCCTGCAGTGAGTAGCTGGCGAGATCAGGTGTCACCCGAGTATAAAAATCGGCCCCTCCCGCTGCTCGCCACAGATTTGTTCTGACATAGAGGAGGGAAAGTGCTGTTGGTGCCGGAGCTGCTATAGGGACACTGTTAGGAGTATTTTAGGCTTCAAGAACCCCAGCGGTCCTTCTTAGGGCCACATCTAACCGTGTGCAGTAGTGTGGAGGCTGCTTTTTGCAGTGTTGCACTTTTTTTTTTTTGTATATCGGCCGTGCAGAGCATTGCGCCCTGCAGTAATTATACATACTCCAGGGCCTGTAGTCGTGGTGAGGCAGGGACAGAAGACATATATTGTGAGGCAGGGACAGAAGACATATATTTATTGAATATAGGCAGTGGGCCTTTCCAAAAACATTTGGGGAAAAAAATCTATTTGGGCTGCCTGTGACTGTCCTCAGTGCTCTGGGTCTGTGCTGGGTGTAGTTGTCCTCCTAATTCATACGCAGCCAGCTAAGTGTTACAGCAGGCTTGCGCAAAATTATTTCATGGCTCTGTGTTGGCTGTTACATCACATTCCAGTCCACAGTGCAACAGTCTGCAGTTATTTTACATACTCCAGGGCCAGTAGTGGTGAGGCAGGGACAGAAGACATATTTATTGAATATAGGCAGTGGGCCTTTCCAAAAACATTTGGGGAAAAAAATCTATTTGGGCTGCCTGTGACTGTCCTCAGTGTACTGGGTCTGTGCTGGGTGTAGTTGTCCTCCTAAGTCATACGCAGCCAGCTAAGTGTTACAGCAGGCTTGCGCAAAATTATTTCCTGGCTCTGTGTTGCTTCTTACATCACCGCTGTATTCCTGTCCACAGTGCAACAGTCTGCAGTTATTTTACATACTCCAGGGCCAGTAGTGGTGATGCAGGGACAGAAGACATATTTATTGAATATAGGCAGTGGGCCTTTCCAAAAACATTTGGGAAAAAAAATCTATTTGGGCTGCCTGTGACTGTCCTCAGTGTTCTGGGTCTGTGCTGGGTGTAGTTGTCCTCCTAATTCATACGCAGCCAGCTAAGTGTTACAGCAGGCTTGCGCAAAATTATTTCCTGGCTCTGTGTTGCCTCTTACATCACCGCTGTATTCCTGTCCACAGTGCAACAGTCTGCAGTTATTTTACATACTCCAGGGCCAGTAGTGGTGACGCAGGGACAGAAGACATATTTATTGAATATAGGCAGTGGGCCTTTCCAAAAACATTTGGGGTAAAAAATCTATTTGGGCTGCCTGTGACTGTCCTCAGTGTTCTGAGTCTGTGCTGGGTGTAGTTGTCCTCCTAATTCATATACAGCCAGCTAAGTGTTACAGCAGGCTTGCGCAAAATTATTTCCTGGCGTTCCGTAAGCGAAGTCAGCCTCCAACCACAGGCCAATAAGCGGCACATTTAATTACAGCGTTCTTTTTCTGCACTACTGGTAATACACCATGCTGAGGGGTAGGGGTAGGCCTAGAGGACGTGGACGCGGGCGAGGACGCTGAGGCCCAAGTCAGGATGTGGGCACAGGCCGAGCTCCTGATCCAGGTGTATCGCAGCCGACTGCTGCGGGATTAGGAGAGAGGCACGTTTCTGGCGTCCCCACATTCATCTCACAATTAATGGGTCCACACGGTAGACCTTTATTAGAAAATGAGCAGTGTGAGCAGGTCCTGTCGTGGATGGCAGAAAGTGCATCCAGCAATCTATCGTCCACTCAGAGTTCTGCGCCGTCCACTGCTGCAACTCTGAATCCTCTGGCTGCTGCTCCTCCTTCCTCCCAGCCTCCTCATTACAATGACACATTCTGAGGAGCAGGCAGACTCCCAGGAACTGTTCCCAGGCCCCTGCCCAGAATGGCCAGCAATGGTTCCTCTCCCACTGGAGGAGTTTGTCGTGACCGATGCCCAACCTTTTAAAAGTTCCCGGGGTCCGGGGGATGAGGCTGGGGACTTCCGGCAACTGTCTCAAGACCTTTCAGTGGGTGAGGAGGACGATGACGATGAGACACAGTTGTCTATCACTCAGGTAGTAGTAATTGGAGTAAGTCCGAGGGAGGAGCGCACAGAGGATTCGGAGGAAGAGCAGCAGGACGATGAGGTGACTGACCCCACCTGGTTTGCTACGCCTACTGAGGACAGGTCTTCAGAGGGGGAGGCAAGGGCAGCAGCAGGGCAGGTTGCAAGAGGCAGTGCGGTGGTCAGGGGTAGAGGCAGGGCCAGACCGAATAATCCACCAACTGTTTCCCAAAGCGCCCCCTCGTGCCATGCCACCCTGCAGAGGCCGAGGTGCTCAAAGGTCTGGCAGTTTTTCACTGAGAGTGCAGACGACCGACGAACTGTGGTGTAAGGTTTGTCGCGCCAAGATCAGCCGTGGAGCCACCACCACCAGCCTCACCAGCATGCGCAGGCATTTGATGGCCAAGCACCCCACAAGGTGGGACGAAGGCCATTCACCGCCTCCAGTTTTCACCACTGCCTCTCCCCCTGTGCCCCAACCTGTCACTGAGATCCAACCCCCCTCTTGGGACACAGGCACGACCGTCTCCCGGCCTGCACCCACACCCTCACCTCCGCTGTCCTCAGCCCCATCCAGCAATGTCTCTCAGCGCAGCGTCCAGCCATCGCTAGCGCAACTGTTTGAGCGCAAGCGCAAGTACGCCGCCACGCACCCGCACGCTCAAGCATTAAACGTGCACATAGCCAAATTGATCAGCCTGGAGATGCTGCCGTATAGGCTTGTGGAAACGGAGGCTTTCAAAAGCATGAGGGCGGCGGTGGCCCCGCGCTACTCGGTTCTCAATCGCCACTACTTTTCCCGATGTGCCGTCCCAGCCCTGCACGACCACGTCTCCCGCCACATTGTACGCGCCCTCACCAACGCGGTTACTGCCAAGGTCCACTTAACAACGGACATGTGGAGAAGCATAAGCGGGCAGGGCCACTATATCTCCCTGACGGCACAATGGGTGAATTTAGTGGAGGCTGGGACCGAGTCAGAGCGTGGGACCGCTCACGTCCTACCCACCCCCATAATTGCGGGCCCCAGCTCGGTGCTGGTATCTGCGGCGGTGTATGCTTCCTCCAATAAACCACCCTCCTCCTCCTCCTGTCTCGCAATCAAGATGTGTCAGCAGTAGCACGTCGCCAGCAGTCGGTGTCGCGCGGTGTGGCAGCACAGCGGTGGGCGGGGATGCTGCAATCATTAGCGTCACCATTCCTCTGCTATGCCTCTTGAGAAGTTCCCTGCAAAGCATAAAGGCAGACGCTTTGCACTCGGAAACGGAGGCGGGGGAAGGCAGTATGTCACTGGATAGTCAGAGCACCCTCATGTCTATAGCTCAGTGCGTTTTGGGGGAGGAGGAGGGGAGGAGCATGAGGAGGAGGGGGAAGAGACAGCTTGGCCCACTGCTGAGGGTACCCATGCTGCTTGCCTGTCATCCTTTCAGCGTGTATGGCCTGAGGAGGAGGAGGATCCTGAACGTGATCTTTCTAGTGAGGACAGCCATGTGTTGCGTACAGGTACCCTGGCACACATGGCTGACTTCATGTTAGGATGCCTTTCTCGTGACCCTCACGTTAGACGCATTCTGGCCACTACGGATTACTGGGTGTACACACTGCTCGACCCACGGTATAAGTAGAACCTTTCCACTCTCATACCCGAAGAGGAAAGGGGTTCGAGAGTGATGCTATACCACAGAACCCTGGTGGACAAACTGATGGTAAAATTCCCATCCGACAGCGCTAGTGGCAGAAGGCGCAGTTCTGAGGGCCAGGTAGCAGGGGAGGCGTGGAGATCAGGTAGCATGTACAGCGCAGGCAGGGGAACACTCTCCAAGGCCTTTGCCAGCTTTATGGCTCCCCAGCAAGACTGTGTCACCGCTCCCCAGTCAAGGCTGAGTCGGCGGGAGCACTGTAAAAGGATGGTGAGGGAGTACGTAGTCGATCGCACGACCGTCCTCCGTGACGCCTCTGCTCCGTACAACTACTGGGTGTCGAAGCAGGACACGTGGCCTAAACTCGTGCTGTATGCCCTGGAGGTGCTTGCTTGCCCTGCGGCTAGCGTCTTGTCAGAGAGGGTGTTTAGTGCGGCTGGGGGAAACATCACGGATAAACGTACCCGCTTGTCAACTGACAGTGCCGACAGGCTTACACTCAAAGATGAACAAAGCCTGGATTTCCCCAGACTTCTCTTCTCCACCAGCGGACAGCAGCGATACCTAAACAATACGTAGGCTGCACCCGCGGATGGAAGCATCGTTCTCTATCACCATAAAAATCGGGGACCTTTTAGCTTCATCAATCTGTGTATTATATTCATCCTCCTCCTCCTGCTCCTCCTCCTGAAACCTGACGTAATCATGCCGAACGGGCAATTTTTTTTAGGCCCACAAGGCTCAGTCATATTACTTTTGTAAACAATGTTTTTACGTTTCAATTCTCATTAAAGCGTTGAAACTTGCACCTGAATCAATTTTTATTTTAACTGGGCTGCCTCCAGGCCTAGTTACAAATTAAGCCACAGTACGCTAAGCGATTAATGGGTTTCACCTGCCCTCTTGGTTGGGCATGGGCAATTTTTCTGAGGTACATTCGTACTGTTGGTACACCAATTTTTTTGGGCCCTCGCCTACAGTGTAATCCTAGTAATTTTAATGGGCTTCGCCTGCACTCATGGTACAGCAAGGTGTGTGGGGTTGGCCTACACTTTTGCTACATAAATGTAACTGGGGCCTTGTCTATCCTGCAACAACTGAATGTGAAAGAGACTGTTGTTATCTCCCTAAACTGCTGCAACGGGAATGTTACTGTGGCCTGTCTTGACTGCTACTACTGAAATGGAACTAATACTGTGCTCCCCCTATACTGCTGCTAGTGATATGTTACTGGGGCCTGTCTTGACTGCTACTATTACTGAAATGGAACTAATACTGTGCTCCCCCTATACTGCTGCTAGTAATATGTTACTGGGGCCTGTCCAGACTGCTACTACTACTGAAATAGAACTAATACTGTGCTCCTCCTATACTGCTGCTAGTAATATGTTACTGGGGCCTGTCTTGACTGCTACTATTACTGAAATGGAACTAATACTGTGCTCCCCCTATACTGCTGCTAGTGATATGATACTGGGGCCTGTCCAGACTGCTACTACTACTGAAATGGAACTAATACTGTGCTCCTCCTATACTGCTGCTAGTGATATGTTACTGGAGCCTGTCCCTAATGCTACTGCTGAAATGTTACTAATTCTGGGCTCTGCCTATACCGCTGCTAATGCTATGTCACTGGGGTGTGGAAACGGAGGCTTCCCAAAGACATGATGGCGGCGAGGCCATTTCCCACCAACGCGGTTACTGTTAAGGTGCATATAACCACGGACACGTGGAGAGGACACGTAGTGCCTCAAAAACATCCCCCTCCTCCTCCAACAATGAAAACATTCTTGGCAAATACCTTTGCATTGGCTTGTCTGGTGGCAGTCCAAGAATTTCACCTTTAACGACTCAACAAGAGAGCCCCCCCACCATCCCCCCGCCATGGCCCACTTAATCCTGGCCACATTCCGAAAACCAACTAAATAAAACCGCGCTACTAGGTCCGCAGTCGCCACCACATTCCCACCAACGCGGTTACTGTTAAGGTACATATTACCAGTCTGACTGGGGCATGCACTGTGGGCCGAAGCCCACCTGTATTGAATCTGGCATTACCTCAGCTGTGCTGGGCACTGCAATGGGATTTGTTTATGTACCGCCGGTGGGTTCCAGGGAGCCACCCATGCTGTGGGTCCACAGGGACTTCACATTAGGGAGTTGTACCTGCCTGTGTCTACTTATAAAAAACACCAGTCTGACTGGGGCATGCAGTGTGGGCCGAAGCCCACCTGCGTTTAATCTGACGTTACCTCAGCTGTGCTGGGCAATGCAATGAGATTTATGTAGCGCCGGTGGCTTCCTGGGACCCACCCATGCTGTCGGTCCACACGGAGTTGTACCTGCCTGTGTCTACTTATAAAGAACCGCAGTCTGACTGGGGCATGCAGTGTGGGCCGAGGCCCACCTGTATTTAATCTGACGTTAGCTCTACTATCCGGGGCACTGCATTGGGACAAACTACAGGAGCAATGCAGCGCTAATGAGACGTGCACAGCTACGCTAGCATTGGAGTCCGCTGTAGGTATGCGATTGCTGAGGGTTTGTGCAGAGGCCTATGTCCTGGGTGCAGTGAAAGTCCGCTTCCAGCCTAGGATTGCTGAATCTGTGGGCCGAGGCCTATGCCGTGGGTGCGGTGCAAGTCTGCCATGTTTGGCCGCTCAGATCAATTTTTTGTTCATGTCTTGGGTTTCCTAGGACCCACCTATGCTGTTGGTGCAAACTTAGTTGACCTGTCTGGCACAAAGGCACTGACTGACTTGGGTAGGGGGTAGAGCGCTGACGGCTTTTCCCTTGCAGTGTGGATTGAGCTATGCGACACCTTGACAGAATGAATACTGTGTTCCCCATTGCTATGCCCACGTTTGCAGCTCCTGACGGAGGTAGCACAGGATTGGAGTTCTCATTGCTTCTGTACAGCATTGTGGGCTATCGCCCCACCCCTTTTAAAGAGGGTCGCTGCCTGGCCCTACCAACCCTCTGCAGTGTGTGCCTCCGATTCCTCCTCATGGCAGACGCACTTATAAATAGACATGAGGGTGGTGTGGCTATGAGGCCAGCATGTGGCATGAGGGCAGCTGAAGGCTGCGCAGGGACACTTTGGTGTGCGCTGTGGACACTGGGTCGTGCGGGGGGGTTGGGCAGCATGTAACCCAGGAGAAGTGGCAGCGGAGTGTCATGCAGGCAGTGATTGTGCTTTGTTGGAGGTAGTGTGGTGCTTAGCTAAGGTGTGCATTGCTAATGAGGGTTTTTCAGAAGTAAAAATTGTTGGGGGGGGCCCACTGTTGCCGCTATTGTGGCTTAGTAGTGGCACCTGGGAACTTGAGATGCAGCCCAACATGTAGCCCCTCACCTGCCCTATCCGTTGCTGTGTCGTTCCCATCATTTTCTTGAATTTCCCAGATTTTCACAAATGAAAACCTTAGCGAGCATCGGCGATATACAAAAATGCTCGGGTCGCCCATTGACTTCAATGGGGTTCGTTACTCGAAACGAACCCTCGAGCATCGCGGGAAGTTCGACTCGAGTAATGAGCACCCGAGCATTTTGGTGTTCGCTCATCTCTAATGGGGACTAATTCCAGAAAGTGGTGTGCTATACAATCGTAAATCTAGAAGAAGCACACATTCTTTAAATATTGCCTTTCTTTTGAAATATAAATGAACAAAAAATTTTATACAAATAAAAATTTGTTACTCATTTACGTATATGGGGATATGCAAAATAAAAAACTAATTCTCCTGAGCAAAAAAGCAAACTTTGTAAGGTTTAATGGCCATTTTCTAAACTTTTTAGACATAAGAAAGCAGGAAATAACACTCACTTGCCAGGGACAAAGAAACAAATTTACAATAGAGTGTCTTGCACAGAATATAGAGTCAAAAATGGATATACCATACATTTAACTCACCTGACGGGATAAAGAGGGTGATCCTCTTACAAAAGAACACATGGTATGTAAAGATGGCTATTTATAGTGGTATTTGTAAATTTGAATTTATGCTTGATGAAGGCATATGTTATTCCGAAACGCCTTGCATGATACCAGAGTATTGTGATATTTGTTGTTTTGTTTTTTGCCTTTTAAGAAAGAAGCTTGTTGGCTTGTATGGATTTTATATAACTAAATATTATTCAATTTTGGATTAGACTAGCAAATAATTTTTGCTCTGGAAAAGGAGGTCGTTTCATAAGAGGGCAGAAATAATTTTTTTATTTTCTATATTGCCAAGGACAAAAAGTGTGTTACATAGTGTAATTGACCACTAATTTGTAATATTAGTTGTACTGTGCATGGCAGAACAAAATGACCACCTGTGGTATGACTTCATTTCTGCCTGAGACTTCATATGTTCCTGTTTAACCAGGACTCATGTATTTTAAAAAATAAAATAGAAAAGGAACCCAAATCCTGGAAAAAAAAACATTATGCTCAACCTCTTTTTCTTTCTTCATTCGTTGAGGTTCATAAATCTTTATCTGTATGTTATTTGTTTGAGGTAAATATATACATGGAATGGCCATGCCAGAGACCTCCATCTAATAGTTTGTTAAAGTTCTTTTAATGTCCAGAACCAATTGAATTTGACATTGCATAGATTTCACTAGGTCTTAAAATTGTTCTGCAAGAATGTTGGCCCATGTGGAAAATACAGCGTTTTGCAGTTGCCTCGAATGTGATGCAGGCACTGATATGCACTGAATAGCTAACACAAAGGCTTAATCAATTTATGCATCTCTTTCCAAATTCTAATACATTTATTTGGGGCAACAGAAATATGGATTTATCTAGCCAGGTGAGGTTTTTCTAATACACAGTGATACACTTTTTATGTTCTTTTGCACAGTGGAGTCTCACTCTTTTGTTTCCCTTTGACACCAGTGGTTCTGGAACTGGTCATCTGCTGTTATATAACATCCAGGCTAATAAACACTGAGCAGCACATTCAGACACAATAGTTGAAGTACCAGCATTTCATCTAGCTGCAATTTGCCTGATTGTGCACCTGCTATTTATTAGAATAATTCTTGACATCCTCTTCTGGACAGTTCCTTATGTTGAGATGTTCTTCATCCACGTTTGAACTGGCAACTACTAGTGGGCAGTGCTGGCTGCCTGGGATCAGTGGGCCACTGCCCAATGACATACTACATTTGAAAAAACTCTCCCAAAACTGACCCTTTTTTTCATTGTAGATTTTGACAATGTTTTATGTAAAATGTTTGGCACAGACCTCAGTCATCTTAAGTTCTTTTAATCTCTTAGTGACATAACTAATTTTAGCATTGTTGTGTTCCAGGTATCAAAGCTTTGTTTTCATCCACGTAGTGATATGGCAGCTTGTATTTTGCAGAGCGATTTCTAGTTGTTCCAGGAACAAATGTTGTCTACATTTAATGTATTGAGTATTTTTTATTAATTTGTTGCTTGGCTTGCAATGGAAAAATGAAATTTCAATACTGAATTTTGGCAGCACAGAACATGTAAGAGCTTGAGATATACATTAAATGGTCACCTATTTTTTTTAACCTGTTAATCTTCCATGGCTTACAGTAAATTAACATCATAGACTGATTTGCCTTATGCCTGCATGGTGAACATTTCTGCTGTGTTTCTTGTGCCCAAATGATCATCACGATAGCTCTGAGTTTTGACAGATGACTTCTGCTGTAATGGAGAGGATCAGAGTAAACTGTAATCCAAAAACATATCTCAAAATGCCTTGGTCAATAATGACCCTGACATCTAGTTGTTTAGATTATGGTAGAGGGTCTCTCTCTTTCTATCAGCCCCTAGAAATGCACCTGTGGGATGCTGATGATTAACCGTGGCAGCCGAGGGCTTGGAAAGGTTTCCAAAAATAAACGGTAAATGGTTGGACAGCACACACTGTAGTTTTATTTGAATGCTCATATAATTTATTTGGGCAGTCAAGATGTTCACATAAGGCAATTTTTCAGGATCAAATGCTCTGTATTAAGCATATGAGGAAACTTGAAATGTTAGGGGTCATAGGTAAAAGAATTTGGCCTAGATATGGCTAACAACCAAAAGTGAATTGTGACATAGTATTAAAAAGGGGGACCTCATTTGCCAGGCCACATTGCATGAGGGAATGCTACCAAACACAGTTTTAGCCATAGGAAAGGAGTCCAGGCATGTGATAGCTTTATAACTTATAGGATGAGCCTTTAGCACAGCCTAATAGATTGCTTTACAATTTTAGACTCACTGGGAATAAATTTTTGCTATACTGAGTATACCAAAGCATTATTCAAATAATCAAGGAAATGCATTGTGATATCCCTAGCTTGGTGGGACTAAAAAAAAGGGCTAATGACATTTGTTAAAAACGGTTTTATTTTCTAAAAAGTGAAACAACAACACATATGATGTTACTGCAATCGTCATCATGACCTGTTTAGTTACTACCATACTGTCATTACACAAAATCTCCTCTATCAAGATTAATATTAACAATAATAGCACTATATAAGGACCAACTTACACTGCAATGCCATATTATCTCCACAAAGTGATAGAATAATATATCATAGTGTTACTGAATAAAGACAACTACAAAGATCAACATTACCAAAAGCAACACTAAATGAGTAAATAACCATGGTACACTAACATGAGTATATAACCAGGATACCCTAAGATGAGAAGCCGCTTAGGAAACTTCTAGAACCTAGGAAAGATATTGATCAGGCACTGGAGCGATGGGGGAAAGTATGCTAAGTAGTCTGATAAGGGAGGAGATTGACAGGGGAAGAATTAGTGTGCACTGACCATCTGAGAGACCAAGAATCATAGTATGTATTACAGATCTCAGTGGAAGAAGGACACTGAGCGAGAGAGTCCGTCTCAGCAGTGGTAGGCGGAGAGCAATGTGCTGGCCATGTTATTTAGCTCTAGTTCATGGATTGTATGTAATTTCTTCTGTTACCTCATATTACTTGGAATCCTAATATACTGACTGTGACATAACTACATCTGGTCTGGCAATTCATGTGTTTCTGTTTACCTAGTATGTACTTAGTAAGAAAAAGTAAATACTAAATGGAATAGGATCCAGGATGGAACATTAAGTTCTAGGTGTTTTACTTTCTTCTCTGATAATAAATCTTTCTGACATTTATGTGGTTGAGTGAATTATATATAAGCCATGAATATACAGCATTCTCCAGTCTCCCTTTCTCTGCCGGCTGGCTCACTATGTTCAGGTCGTCCACCATTGGCTTCATCACTACAGAAATGACACAGCATAGGATGACGACCATATTGCTGTTTGTGTGTCTATCGCTCTGTTTGGAAGTCCTACAATCTCAATTGCTGGTAAAGTGTATTGTATTTTGTATTTTATATTTTAAGTATTGCATATAATTCAGACTTCTATATTTGAATACTTTCAATATTAACAATAGAGAACATGTCTTACAATAAGCTAAAAAGGCAATATTATATATCTACAGTATATTCCTAACAGGTATTTACTGAAGAAGTACATTTTTCTGAGCAGTTAAGCATTTCCAAACGTACCAGATATCTATTGTCATATAACTCTTTAACATTTAATTTGTTAATATGGAGCCACAAGGAAACCTGTTTGGATGGTAGAAACAGTATAGTAAATCTGTTGAGGGGTACATGACAATATAGGGGAAAATGAGAGTTTCAGGTGGGAGCTCAGTTTATTGCATTTAGGGATCTTTGTACAACTTCTTAGACTACATTTGCATGTGGCTCATAATGCTGGAGGGGTTCAATGAGCACTTCCCCGGTACTAACAGGAGGCAAATGTGTGCTCAATATGCAGGGAACATAAACCATTGATTTCATGTGGCAAGCTTTATTTTTATGCACAGTCACACACCAAAAGCCTCTTTAGAAGTGCATACCAATGCCGGTGCAATTGCACAATACTCTGCACTGTCAGGGTAATTCTGTGTACAGCACCAATCAGGCCCATCCCAATGCCCCGTTGTTGGCGGTAAAGGAAAAAAACACCACACACGGAGGTCTGGTAACTGTGCGCTCTATTGCAGGTTACATTGCCTAGTTACACATAACTAGGAATGTGTGACTGTCTTATCGTCCTATTGATCTTTTCCTATATATCCATATATGTAATGTCCGCAATTCCGCCTGAGGCAGGGTTAATCATATAGGCAGTTAAGTAAATTATTATCCAGGTGAGGTACTTCCAGTTTCCATTTTTTGCAAGGAGTTACGTAGTCAGGCACTCTGTTCTTCTGTTAGCTTCAGATAACATCTCTTGCAAAACTCTGGTGTAATATCTACTCAATTATCATTAAGATCCATATTAAGTTTTTTTGCATTATAATATTGCATACATAGTATTAGCACATGTATAAAAAGGAAAGACATATAGCAATATATCTCTATATCTTCCATATCTTCTAGCTACATACACATATATTTCCCTCTCAGCACAATCCCACTGGGAAAAAAACACACCTGGTAGTAATTAGACTAAGTAGACATTTAAATCAAGCCATGGCTGTGTCCCACTCCCAGGTGAAATTGACCAGTGACCGCAAAAAGTACAGTAATATGCACATATATTCATGTAAGGCGGCTCTTATGAAGAATTGTGGTGCATCACCCGTAATAAATGTGCCCCAATATCAACAATTCTCCCTTACAGAGTGTAAATGCAGAGGCCATATTTATCTATGTATCTACACCTTGTGTCAGTGATATTTGCTCCAAAACAATGTCTAATCAGTTGTGAGATACATGTATCAGCCATTTCCATCAGAAATAAAAGGTAATTAGTGCTTGCATGCCAGGTTTAAAAACTGGAATATAAAGTGGGTGTGGCTTCCTGCCTGGCCATTTATTCTTTGCTTTTTAAAAGTTGTTACATTTTTGCAAAATTTTAGTCCAATAGATGGGATGCATGAAAATTAAAGAAACATCTCCTAAACATTTAAAAAATGCGACAAATTTATCAACATTGTGCAACATTTTATAAAATAAATCTCAGATAATGACAATGTCACCTCTAGCAAAACTGACTTTAAAAAATCCCTTATAGTAAATGTTTTAAAGACAGACTCGGATTGGAAAATTGGTGAATTCCCCGGTGGACCTTTAAACCAACAGGCAGTTTCTCTATTGTCGCTTTAAAGTTTTTAACAATAAACCCCCTCACCACATCGCACACTATACCTGTCAATTCATTACAGCAAGATGACGGTGTCAGTATAGCATGGCCCATCTTCCCCCAACATGGGTCCTGCCTTCTAAATGTGTCCAGAGGGGAAGCAAGAGTTAAAACGCAACAAGATGCAGCAACTATTGAAAAACTCTTCAGGGCCGTACTGCTCCAAGCTGCACATTGTACAAGCAGTCCTTGCTGAATAGGAGAGCTTCTTCAATGGAGGAGAGCCTGGCAGTGACAGGTGATCCACCAGTGAGCACGCCTGTTCATTAAAGCTGCATCCATGTGTTCCAAATTCCTAAAATTGCACAAAAAAAGTTGCATTATGCCACAATTATCAGGATATATGAACATACAGTTACTGTGGAGCCTTGCTTAAAAGAGGGTGTGGAGGCCGTGTCAGCACCTGAGGTCCATTAAGTGAGGTCATCACAACATGAGGCAGCTAACACATGTATACTAGTGCACTTGCACATTTACAGATGTAAAACAGGGTTTGTATATAAAGCTATGAGTGTAAAAGTGTCTCTGGATATATAAAAGTATGCATTTAAGAGTATTTCTGCATGTGTACATTGCCATTATATATATATATATATATATATATATATATATATATATATATATATATATATATATACATACATACACACACACACACACACACACACACACACACACACACATATATATACACACACACACACACACACACACGTTATGCCCTAGATTCTAAGGTATGACACACATTGGATAGCACACAAACACCCGTCCTTCTTCTGTTCAATCTGCATGTCCAATTCTCATCCGTAATATGGTCAATAATATGATATGCTGCATTTTTTATATAGACAATCAGTTTATGTGCAAAGTGGGTCCGTGTGTTGTCCATAAAGTACAAGAACAGCAGATGGACCAACGGAAGGTCTGTGTGAGTAAGCCCTAAATGTGTGTATGCATGTGAAAACTAGTGCCTGCATTAATGTCTGGATTCACACAGAGACACAAAATCATCCAGCTAAACACAACAAAGAACTGGATGCAGACATGATAGCAGTAGCTCAAATGCAGTCATGCAAGGAAATGCACAATAACACCAAGGATAAATGGGAAAGGTCTGGGGAGGTTAAATAGAAGGAGGATTGCATATAGAGATGAGCGAGCACCAAAATGCTCGGGTGCTCGTTACTCGGGACGAAAATTTCGCGATGCTCAAGGGTTCGTTTCGAATAACGAACCCCATTGAAGTCAATGGGCGACCCGAGCAATTTTGTATATCGCCGATGCTCGCTAAGGTTTCCATTTGTGAAAATCTGGGCAATTCAAGAAAGTGATGGGAACAACACAGCAACGGATAGGGCAGGCGAGGGGCTACATGTTGGGCTGCATCTCAAGTTCCCAGGTCCCACTATTAAGCCACAATAGTGGCAAGAGTGCCCCGCCCTCCCAACAATTTTTACTTCTGAAAAGCCCTCATTAGCAATGCATACCTTAGCTAAGCACCGCACTACCTCCAACAAAGCACAATCACTGCCTGCATGACACTCCGCTGCCACTTCTCCTGGCTGCCCACCCCCCACCCCCGCACGACCCAGTGTCCACAGCACACACCAAAGTGTCCATGCGCAGCCTTCAGCTGCCCTCATGCCACACCACCCTCATGTCTATTTATAAGTGCGTCTGCCATGAGGAGGAACCGCAGGCACACACTGCAGAAGGTTGGCATGGCTAGGCAGCGACCCTTTTTAAAAGGGGCAGGACGATAGCCCACAATGCTGTACAGAAGCATTGAGAAATAAAATCCTGTACCACCGCCATGAGGAGCTGCACACGTGGGCATAGCAATGGGGAACCTATGTGCCACACACTATTCATTCTGTCAAGGTGTCTGCATGCCCCAGTCAGACCGCGTTTTTTTATAAATAGTCACAGGCAGGTACAACTCCGCAATGGGAATTCCGTATGCACCCACAGCATGGGTGGCTCCCTGGAACCCACCGGCTGTACATAAATGTATCCCATTGCAGTGCCCTGGACAGCAGTGCTAACGTCAGATTAAATGCAGGTGGGCTTCGGCCCACACTGCATGCCCCAGTCAGACTGGGTTTTTTTATAAGTAGACACAGGCAGGTACAACTCCCTATTGTGAAGTCCGTGTGGACGAACAGCATGGGTGGCTACCTGGAACCCACCGGCGGTACATAAATATATCCCATTGCATTGCCCATCACAGCTGAGGTAATGTCATGTTTAATGCAGGTGGGCTTGGGCCCACACTGCATGCCCCAGTCAGACTGGGGTTCTTTAGAAGTGGACACATGCAGTTACAACTCCGTGTGGACCGACAGCATGGGTGGGTGCCAGGAAGCCACCGGTGGTACATAAATATTTCCCATTGCAGTGCCCAGCACAGCTGAGGTAATGTCATGTTTAATGCAGGTGGTCTTCGGCCCACACTGCATGCCCCAGTCAGACTGGGGTTCTTTAGAAGTGGACACATGCAGTTACAACTCCGTGTGGACCGACAGCATGGGTGGGTGCCAGGAAGCCACCGGCGGTACATAAATATATCCCATTGCATTGCCCATGACAGCTGAGGTAATGTCATGTTTAATGCAGGTGGGCTTGGACCCACACTGCATGCCCCAGTCAGACTGGGGTTCTTTAGAAGTGGACACATGCAGTTACAACTCCGTGTGGACCGACAGCATGGGTGGCTCCCTGTAACCCACCGGCGGTACATAAATATATCCCATTGCAGTGCCCAGAACAGCTGATGTAACATCAGCTTTAATGCAGGTGGGCAAAAAATTAATTGGATTACACTGTAGGCGAGGGGCCAAAAAAATTGGTGTACCAACAGTACTAATGTACCTCAGAAAAATTGCCCATGCCCAACCAAGAGGGCAGGTGAAACCCATTAATCGCTTTGGTTAATGTGGCATAATTTATAACTAGGCCTGGAGGCAGCCCAGTTAAAATGAAAATTAGTTCAGGTGCAAGTTTCAACGCTTTAATGAGCATTGAAACGTCTAAAAATTGTTTACAAAAATTATATGACTGAGCCTTGTGGGCCTAAGAAAAATTGCCCGTTCGGCGTGATTACGTGAGGTTTCAGGAGGAGGAGCAGGAGGAGGAGTATGAATAGAATACACAGATTGATGAAGCTAAAAGGTCCCCATTTTTGATGGTGATAGAGAACGATGCTTCCATCCGCGGGTGCAGCCTACGTATTGCTTAGGTATCGCTGCTGTCCGCTGGTGGAGAAGAGAAGTCTGGTGAAATCCAGGCTTTGTTCATCTTGATGAGTGTAAGCCTGTCGGCACTGTCGGTTGACAGGCGGGTACGCTTATCTGTGATGATTCCCCCAGCCGCACTAAACACCCTCTCTGACAAGACGCTATCCGCAGGACAAGTAAGCACCTCCAGGGCATACAGCGCGAGTTCAGGCCACGTGTCCAGCTTTGACAACCAGTAGTTGTAGGGGGCAGAGCCCTCACGGAGGACGGTCGTGCGATCGGCTACATACTCCCTCACCATCCTTTTACAGTGCTCCCGCCGACTCAGCCTTGACTGGGGAGCGGTGACACAGTCTTGCTGGGGAGCCAGAAAGCTGTGAAAGGCCTTAGAGAGTGTTCCCCTGCCTGTGCTGTACATGCTGCCTGATCTCCGCGCCTCCCCTGCTACCTGCCCCTCGGAACTGCGCCTTCTGCCACTAGCGCTGTCGGATGGGAATTTTACCATCAGCTTGTCCGCCAGGGTCCTGTGGTATAGCATCACTCTCAAACCCCTTTCCTCTTCAGGTATGAGAGTGCAAAGGTTCTCCTTATAAAATGGGTCGAGCAGTGTGTACACCCAGTAATCTGTAGTGGCCAGAATGCGTGTAACGTGAGGGTCACGAGAAAGGCATCCTAACATGAAGTCAGCCATGTGTGCCAGGGTTCCTCACTAGGAAGATCACTTTCAGGATCCTCCTCCCCCTCCTCCTCCTCCTCCTCAGGCCATACACGCTGAAAGGATGAGAGGCAAGCAGCATGGGTACCCTCAGCAGTGGGCCAAGCTGTCTCTTCCCCCTCCTCCTCATGCTCCTTCACCTCCTCCTCCTCCTCCTCAACGCGCTGAGATATAGACAGAAGGGTGCTCTGACTATCCAGCGACATACTGTCTTCCCCCACCTCCGTTTCCGAGCGCAAAGCGCCTGCCTTTATGCTTTGCAGGGAACTTCTCAAGAGGCATAGCAGAGGAATGGTGACGCTAATGATTGCAGCATCCCCGCTCACCATCTGGGTAGACTCCTCAAAGTTTCCAAGGGCCTGGCAGATGTCTGCCAACCAGGCCCACTCTTCTGTAAAGAATTGAGGAGGCTGACTCCCACTGCGCCGCCCATGTTGGAGTTGGTATTCCACTATAGCTCTACGCTGCTCATAGAGCCTGGCCAACATGTGGAGCGTAGAGTTCCACCGTGTGGGCACGTCGCACAGCAGTCGGTGAACTGGTAGATTAAACCGATGTTGCAGCGTGCGCAGGGTGGCAGCGTCCGTGTGGGATTTGCGGAAATGTGCGCAGAGCCGGCGCACCTTTCCGAGCAGGTCTGACAAGCGTGGGTAGCTTTTCAGAAAGCGCTGAACCACCAAATTAAAGACGTGGGCCAGGCATGGCACGTGCGTGAGGCTGCTGAGCTGCAGAGCCGCCACCAGGTTACGGCCGTTGTCACACACGACCATGCCCGGTTGGAGGCTCAGCGGCGCAAGCCAGCGGTCGGTCTGCTCTGTCAGACCATGCAGCAGTTCGTGGGCCGTGTGCCTCTTCTCTCTTAAGCTGAGTAGTTTCAGCACGGTCTGCTGACACTTGCCCACCGCTGTGCTGCCATGCCGCGCGACACCGACTGCTGGCGACGTGCTGCTGCTGCTGACACATCTTGATTGCGAGACAGAGGCTACGTAGGAGGAGGAGGAGGAGGAGGGTGGTTTAGTGGAGGAAGCAAACACTGCCGCAGATACCACCACCGAGCTGGGGCCCGCAATTCTGGGGGTGGGTAGGACGTGAGCGGTCCCAGGCTCTGACTCTGTCCCAGCCTCCACTAAATTCACCCAATGTGCCGTCAGGGAGATATAGTGGCCCTGCCCACCTGTGCTTGTCCACGTGTCCGTTGTTAAGTGGACCTTGGCAGTAACCGCGTTGGTGAGGGCGCGTACAATGTTGCGGGAGACGTGGTCGTGCAGGGCTGGGACGGCACATCGGGAAAAGTAGTGGCGACTGGGAACTGAGTAGCGCGGGGCCGCCGCCGCCATCATACCTTTGAAAGCCTCCGTTTCCACAACCCTATACGGCAGCATCTCCAGGCTGATAAATTTGGCTATGTGCACTTTTAACGCTTGAGCGTGCGGGTGCGTGGCGGCGTACTTGCGCTTGCGTTCAAACAGTTGCGCTAGCGACGGCTGCACGGTGCGCTGAGAGACATTGGTGGATGGGGCCGAGGACAGCGAAGGTGAGGGTGTGGGTGCAGGCCAGGAGACGGTAGTGCCTGTGCTCTGAGAGGGGGGTTGGATCTCAGTGGCAGGTTGGAGGACAGGAGGAGAGGCAGCGGTGCAAACCGGAGGCAGTGAACGGCCTTCGTCCCACCTTGTGGGGTGCTTGGCCATCATATGTCTGCGCATGCTGGTGGTGGTGAGGCTGGTGGTGGTGGCTCCCCGGCTGATCTTGGCGCGACAAAGATTGCACACCACTGTTCGTCGGTCGTCTGCACTCTCAGTGAAAAACTGCCAGACCTTTGAGCACCTCGGCCTCTGCAGGGTGGCATGGCGCGAGGGGGAGCTTTGGGAAACAGTTGGTGGATTATTCGGTCTGGCCCTGCCTCTAACCCTGGCCACCGCACTGCCTCTTCCAACCTGCCCTGCTGCTGCACTTGCCTCCCCCTCTGAAGACCTGTCCTCAGTAGGCATAGCAAACCAGGTGGGGTCAGTCACCTCATCGTCCTGCTGCTCTTCCTCCGAATCCTCTGTGCGCTCCTCCCTCGGACTTACTCCAATTACTACTACCTGAGTGATAGAAAACTGTGTCTCATCGTCATCGTCCTCCTCACCCACTGAAAACTCTTGAGACAGTTGCCGGAAGTCCCTAGCCTCATCCCCCGGACCCCGGGAACTTTCCAAAGGTTGGGCATCGGTCACGACAAACTCCTCCAGTGGGAGAGGATTCGGAACCATTGCTGCTCATTCCGGGCAGGGGCCCGAGAACAGTTCCTGGGAGTCTGCCTGCTCCTCAGAATGTGTCATTGTAATGGAGTGAGGAGGCTGGGAGGAAGGAGGAGCAGCAGCCAGAGGATTCAGAGTTGCAGCAGTGGACGGCGCAGAATTCTGGGTGGTCGATGGATTGCTGGATGCACTTTCTGCCATCCACGACAGGACCTGCTCACACTGCTCATTTTCTAATTAAGGTCTACCACGTGGACCCATTAATTGTGTGATGAATGTGGGGACGCCAGAAACGTGCCTCTCTCCTAATCCCGCAGCAGTCGGCTGCGATACACCTGGATCAGGAGCTCGGCCTATGCCCACACCCTGACTTGGGCCTCCGCGTCCTCTCCCGCGTCCACGTCCTCTAGGCCTACCCCTACCCCTCAGCATGGTGTATTACCAGTAGTGCAGAAACAGAACGCTGTAATTAAATGTGCCGCTTATTGGCCTGTGGTTGGAGGCTGACTTCGCTTACGAAACGCACAGCAGAGCCAGGAAAGAATTTTGCGCAAGCCTGCTGTAACACTTAGCTGGCTGCATATGAATTAGAACTACTACCCCCAGCAGAGACGCAGTACACTCAGGACGGTCACAGGCAGCCCAAATAGAATGTTTTTTCCCAATTTTTTTTGGAAAAGCCCACTGCCTATATACACAGTATATCTCTTTCACTGTCCCTGGCTCACCACTACTGGCCCTGGACTATGTAAAATTACTGCAGACTGTTTCCCTCTGGACAGGATGACAGCGGTGATGTGTAATGCACAGCAGAGCCAGGAAAGAATTTTGCGCAAGCCTGCTGTAACACTTAGCTGGCTGCGTATTAATTAGGACTACTACCCCCAGCAGAGACGCAGTACACTCAGGACGGTCACAGGCAGCCCAAATAGAATGTTTTTTCACACATTTTTTGGGAAAAGCCCACTGCCTATATACACAGTATATCTCTTTCACTGTCCCTGGCTCACCACTACTGGCCCTGGACTTTGTAAAATTACTGCAGACTGTTTCCCTCTGGACAGAATGACAGCGGTGATGTGTAATGCACAGCAGAGCCAGGAAAGAATTTTGCGCAAGCCTGCTGTAACACTTAGCTGGCTGCGTATTAATTAGGACTACTACCCCCAGCAGAGACGCAGTACACTCAGGACGGTCACAGGCAGCCCAAATAGAATGTTTTTTCCCAAATTTTTTTGGAAAAGCCCACTGCCTATATACACAGTATATCTCTTTCACTGTCCCTGCCTCACCACTACTGGCCCTGGACTATGTAAAATTCCTGCAGACTGAGGACGCAATGCTCTGCACGGCCGATATACAAAAAAAAAAAAAGTGCAACACTGCAAAAAGCAGCCTCAACAGTACTGCACACAGTCAGATGTGGCCCTAAGAAGGGCCGTTGGGGTTCTTGAAGCCTAAAATCACTCCTAACACTCTCCCTATAGCAGCTCCACCATCAGCAGCACTTTCCCTGATCTCTGTCAGAATGCATCTGTGGCGAGCCGCGGGAGGGGCCGATTTATATACTCGGGTGACACCTGATCTCGCCAGCCACTCACTGCAGGGGGGTGGTATAGGGCTTGAACGTCTCAGGGGGAAGTTGTAATGCCTTCCCTGTCTTTCTATTGGCCAGAAAAGCGCGCTAACGTCTCAGAGATAAAAGTGAAAGTAACTCGAACATCGCGTGGTGCTCGCCTCTAGTAACAAGCATCTCGAACACGCTAATACTCGAATGAGTATCAAGCTCGGACGAGTACGTTTGCTCATCTCTAATTGCATATCACTACCAGCTGGGTGGAGGAACAAGACACAGTAACCCTTGGAGTGCTGGAAGAAACAGAAGCTGACTCAGGAGGCCAGACAATGCTTCCATCTGCTAGACCTAACACCATCTATAAGGTGTGAGGAGACTTAAAGGGCCATTCATGTTCCTTTGGGAAGTATGCAAATAGAAAGCTGGAACAGTGCCTCTGCAGTGCCACCTATTGGAAGGCAGCATTCCTGGAAAACAATGTAAGACTTTTTAAACATTGTTACAAGGCATAACTGAGAATGTTGAGCCAAAGCCACAACTACCACCTCTATACGCTTTTTACTAGCCTAGTCAGAAACCTGCTGTGCACTGATGAGTGGCAATCACCCCAAAACAGCTGACTGTCATTGTTACAAAGCTTGTTTAAAATGTCTTACATTAACTTGCAGGAATGCTGCCTTCCAATAAATGGCATTGCAGAGGTGTTGCTCCATCTTTCATGAAAAAGGTAAACTTCACTATTTCTGTGCGTTCAGCACCAACTACTCTGCCTCACTCATCATGTCGAACAATGGTGGTTCCATAGACTCTACCAGCAGGGGACACTGCTGATCTTCATGAAACAACAAGGTCAGCAGGAAGTCCATAATGTTGAATACATCCAGCAGCCAGGGTCAATCAAAATCATTTAAAAAAAAGCTCAAACACCTCAGCGACATGCAGTAGATTTGATAAGTTTATGGATTTCGGGAGGAAAGTAAATTGTCTTTACTTTCTCCTGTGACATTAATATGAAACCTTATAAATACATTCACTAAACATTTATTTCCTGTGTTTTACATCTAGAAGTGTGGAGATCCATGTATATACAGTGATGATTGTGAGAGCCGGTGTTGCTTCAGGGATTCCCCTAAGGGCTCTGGGAAATGTGTCCTAAATTCAATACCTTATGTGAAATGTTACGGTCCGGTGAGTACCTGTAAGCCGCTGTTGTACTGGTTTCTCCTCCCTGCACTCAGTATAATTCCTCACTCACTGTCAGATCCCCATCATTAATTTTCCAATATGACACTCCATGAGGCAGGATTCCCACTCTATGACCTACAGCTCGGATTGGCAGAGCATTCAATAGAATTTCAAAATAGTGCAGATTTAGCTGCAGATTCGTGTGCGGAATCTGTGCCCAATTGTGCAGTGATGTTTTGCCTTGTGGACGAGGCCTAAGGGCCCTCTGCCTGTCTCTTCACATTTTTTAAGTAAAGCTTTTGCATTGCTCATAAAATATAGAGCCTGGAGCATCTTATAAGAACTATACACGGAAGGGTTACTATGTTATTTATTTTAGAAGTATGAAGTTAGAAAAATTATCCTTCCCAAATTCACAGGGCTCTGAGGGCGTTCTGCTTCTCGAAATTAAGAGCCGAGATGTGAAGAACTGGAAGTTTTGTTCCGATCATCTGTCCAACTTTTAAGATCTGCACCAAATGGCTTTTGTTGTAGATTTTAGTACGTCTGCAAAATTTCTCCTGCATGTTGTCAATCCCCAAGCAATATGTTGGTGTGTATGCGCCAAGATAGATTATGTGCAATTTTACTTGCACTACAAAAAATAAAAAATAAAAAATTGCTGGTGAAAGTGGCCTGATAGAAGTCAATAGGCTAATGGCATTGCATTTCACACCCGTGCAAAAGCCTCCATGACATGCTCTATTCTTAAGCTCATTTGCGCACCAAAATCCCGACAGGAGTCTATGAGGTGCACAAAAGTGCACATATGTATGCGTGGGCATGAGCAAAACACTGAGCATACTCGAACACCGACACCTCGTAATTAGCCTTTTAAACCAGGGTGTGATTTTTCCACCCATGAGAAAGAGCGATGCTTGTGCAAATATCATGAACTCACGCTGATCCTTCCGAATCAACTAATAGTTTGTTTTGCTACTTTAGATGTATGTGTAATTTTTGCTATACTGAGTAGTCCAAAAATCACATTCTGTTTTTTAAATAAACAAATGTCAAAATTAGAGATGAGCGAGCACCAAAATGCTTGGGTGCTCGTTGCTCGAGTCGAACTTTCTGCGATGCTCGAGAGCTCGTTTCGAGTAACAAACCCCATGGAAGTCAATGGGGACTCGAGCATTTTGTATATGACCGATGCTCCAGATAGGTCTTCACTTGTGAAACTCTGGAAAACCTCAGAAAGTCATGGAAACACCACAGAAACGGATAGGGCAGGGCAGGGCAGCATGCAGGGCTGCATCTCAGGCGCCCAGGTCCCACTATTAAGTAACAATAGGGGCAAGAGTCTGCCCCCACCCCCTAACAATTTTTACTTCGGACAAACCCTCATTAGCAAGGCACACCTTAGCAAAGCACCACACTACCTGCAACCAAGCACAATCATTGCCTGGGGGGGGTCACACCGCTGCCTCTTCTCCTGGGTTACATGCTGCCCAACCCCCCCCCCCCCCCCGCATGACCCTGCGTCCACAGCGCACACAAAAGTTTCCCTGCCCAGCCTTCAGCTGCCCTCATGCCACACGCTCGCTTCATAGCTTCACCACCCTCATGTCTATTTCCAAGTGCATCTGCGATGAGGAAGAACCGGAGGCACACACTGCAGAGGGTTGGCAGGGCCAGGCAGCGACCCTCTTTAAAAGGGGGGCTATAGCCCACAATGCTGTTGAGAATCGATGAGAAATTGACGTTCGATCTTCATTCCAATCCTGTGCCACCTCCGTCAGGAGCTGCAAACGTGGACATAAAGGGGGCTCAGGTGCCAGCACTGTGTGGGAAGTATGTGAGCCAGGTCCCAGCAAACACACTGTGTGACCCCAGGTGCCACGAGTTACATAGCAATGGGCAATCCGGGTCCCCTCACACTATTCCTTCTGTGTTGGTGTCAGATAGCTCAATCGACACCGCAAGGGAAAAGCCATCTGCACTCTGCACCCTACACAAGTCAGTCGGGGATTTAGCTGTCTGGCATAAAGTCACTGGCATGGGAAGTCTGTGTGCACCCACAGCATAGGTGGGTCCTAGGCAACCCACGACATGAACCATGAAAAAATCAAAGTTGAATGGGTGTGAGTGAGACCTGCCTCTGATTGGCTCAGCGCTGAACCAATCAGGGGCAGGTCTGACTCACACCCCCTTCCCACCCACTGCAATCCGGCTGCGCTGAACTCCGTCTGCCGGGACAAGGTGAGTATATATATTTTTTATTTTTACACATTTCTGGATGAATTGCAGGGAAGGGCTTATATATTTAAGCCCTTCCCGACAATTCATCCCGCGATCGCCGGCAGCCCATTGCTTTCTATGGAGCCGGCTGTATTGCCGGCTCCATTGAATTCAATGGTCAGTGCTCGTTTAATCGAGACGAGTACCGCGTGGTGCTCGTCTCGAATAAGGAGCATCTCGAGCACCCTAATACTCGAACGAGTATCAAGCTCGGACGAGTATGCTCGCTCATCTCTACTAAATTCCCCTTTTTTTCCGGTGATAGAGAAGAATTCTTTTATCTGCGGTTGCAGCGAAAAAAATCTTTAGGTTCCACTGCTCTCCGCCGGTGGAGAAGAGAAGTCTGGGGAAATCCAGGCTTTATTTATCTTTATGAGTGTAAGCATGTGGGCACTGGCAGTTGACAGGCGAGTACGCTTATCCGTAATGATTCCCCCAGCTGCACTAAACACCCCCTCTGACAAGACGCTAGTGGCAGTGCAAGCCAGCACCTCCAGGACATACAATGCAAGTTCATGCCACGTGTCCAGCTTTGACACACAATAGTTGAATGGAGCAGAGGCATCATGGAGGACAGCAGTACGATTGGCTACGTACTCCCTCACCATCTTTTTACAGTGTTCCCTCCGACTCAGCCTTGACTGGGGAGTGGTGACACAGTCTTGCTGGGGAGCCATAAAGCTGGCGAAGGCCTTGGAGAGTTTTCCCCTGCCTGCGCTGAACATGCTGCCTGATCTCCGCACCTCCCCTGCTACTTGGCCCTTGGAACTGTGCCTTCTGGCACTAGCGCTGTCAAATGGGAAGTTTAGCATCACTTTTTCCACCAGGGCCCTGTGGTATTGCATCACTCTCGTACCCCTTTCCTCTTCGGGAATGAGAGATAAAAGGTTCTCCTTGTACCGTGGGTTGAGAAGTGTGTACACCCAGTAATCCGTGTTGGCCTCAATGCGTGGGTCACGAGAAAGGCATCCTAACATGAAGTCAGCCATGTGTGCCAGGGTGCCAGTATGCAAGACATGGCTGTCCTCACTAGGAAGATGACTTTCAGGATCCTCCTCCTCCTCCACAGGTCAAACACGCTGAACAGATGAGAGGCAAGCAGCTTGGGTACCCTCTGCAGTGTGCCCAGCTGTCTTTTCCCCCTCGTCCTCTTACTGCTCCTCCACCTCCTCCTCCAAAACGCGCTGAGATATAGACATGAGGGTGGTCTGGCTATCAAGCGACATACTGTCATCCCCCGTCTCCTGTTCCAACCGCAAAGCGTCGGCCTTTATGCCTTGCAGCGAACTCCTCAGCAGGCATAGCAGCGGGATGGTTATGCTAATGATTGCAGCGTCGCTGCTCGCCATCTGGGTAGACTCCTCAAAGTGGGCCATCCAGGCCCACTCCTCGGTGAAGAATTGGGGAGGCTAACTACCTCTGCTCCGCCCATGTTGCAGCTGGTATTCCACTACTGCTCTATGCTGCTCATAGAGCCTGGCCAACATGTGCAGCGTAGAATTTCAGCGTGTGGGCACGTCGCACAGCAGTCAGTGCTCTAGCAGATTAAACCGATGTTGCAGGGTCCTTAGGGTGGCAGCGTCCGTGGTGGACTTGCGGAAATGTGCGCAAACGAGTCGCTCCTTGCCGAGCAGGTCAGACAAGTGCAGGTAGTTTTTCAGAAACCGTTGATCCACCAGATTGAAGACGCGGGCCAGGCATGGCACGTGTGTGAGGCTGCCAAGCTGCAGAGCCGCCACCAGGTTACGGCTGTTGTCACACACAACCATGCCCGGTTGGGGGCTCAGCGGCGAAAGCCAGAGATCGGTCAGACCCTGCAGCAATTCGGGGACCGTGTGCCTCGTCACCTAAGCTGAGTAGTTTCAGCACGGCCTGCTGATGCTTGCCCACCGCTGTGCTGCCACTCCGCGTGACACCGACTGCTGGCGACGTGCTGCTCACATTTATGAATTGAGAGGTAGAGGTTGTGTAGGAGGAGGAGGAGGGGGAGGGTTTAGAGGAGGTGGCATAATATGCCGCAGATACCAGCGCTGAGGTAAGACCCGGTATTCTGGGTGTGGGTAGGACGTGCGCGGTCCCAGCCTCCACAAAATTCACCCAATGTGCCGTCAGAGAGATATAGTGGCCCTGCCGCCAGTACTTGTCCACGTGTCCATGGTTAAGTGGACGCTCCCAGTAACCGCGTTGGTGAGGGCACGATTTATGTTGCGGGAGACGTGCTGGTGTAGGGCTGGGACGACACAGCGGGAAAAATAGTGGCGACTGGGGACTGAGTACCGCGGGACCGCCGCCGCCTTCATGTTTTTGAAAGCATCCGTTTCCCCAAGCTTGTACGGCAGCATCTCCAGGCTGATTAATTTGGCAATGCACACGTTTAAAGCTTGTGCGTGCGGATGCGTGGCAGCGTATTTACATTTTCGCTCCAACGCTTGCGCTAGCGACAGCTGAACGTTGTGCTGCGAGACATTGCTAGATGTGGTCGAGGACAGTTTAGGTGAGGGTGTGGGTGCAGGCCGGTAGGCGCTCGTGCCTGTGTACTGAGAGGGGGGTTGGATCTGAGTGGCAGGTGGGGGCACAGGTGAAGAGGCAGTGGTGTGACCCGGAGGCAGTGAACGGCCTTTGTCCCACCTTATGGGGTGCTTAGCCATCATATGCCTGCGCATGCTGGTGGTGGTGAGGCTGGTAGTGATGGCTTCCCGGCTGTTCTTGGTGCGACACAGGTTGCACACCACTGTTCGTCGGTCGTCTGCGCTCTCACTGAAAAACATCCACACCTTTGAGCACCTAGGCCTCTGCACGGTGGCTTGGCGCGAGGGGCCGCTTTGGGAAACAGTTGGGGGATTCTTCGCTCTGGCCCTGCCTCTACCCCTGGCCACCCCACTGCCTCCTCCAACCTGTCCTGCTGCTGCACTTGCCTCCCCCTCTGAAGACCTGTCCTCAGTAGGCTTAGCAAACCAGGTGGGGTCAGTCATCTCATCGTCCTGCTGCTCTTCCTCCGAATCCTCTGTGCGCTCCTCCCTCGGACTTAGTGCTCTTACTACTACCCCACTGACAGACAACTGTGTCTCATCATCATCATCCTCCTCATGCACAAACAGGTCTTGAGACAAGTCCGGAAGTCCCCAGCCTCATCACCCGGACCCCGGGAACTTTCCAAAGGTTGGGCAGCGGTCACGTGAGAGAGGAACCCTTTTTTCCCACTCAAGGCAGGGAATCAAGAACAGTTCCTGGGAGTCTGCCTGCTTATCAGAATGTGTTATTTTCATGGAGTGAGAAGGCTGGTAGGAAGGAGGGGCAGCAGCCAAAGGATTCAGAGTTGCAGCAGTGGACTGCGTAGAAGACTGGGGGGTCGATACATTGCTGGATGCATTTTCTGCCATCCATGACAGGACCTGCTCACACTGCTCTGTTTGTAATAAAGGTCTACCACGTGGACCCTTAAATTGTGATATGAAGCTGAGACCCCAGAAACTTGGCTGTCTCCTAATCCCACAGCAGCCGGCTGTGATTCACCTGGACCAAGAACTCAGCCTGTGCCCACACCCTCACTTGGACCTCTGCGTCCTCGCCCACGTACACGTCCTTGACCCCTACCCCTACCCCTCATCATGGCGGATTACGAATAGAGCTAGGGCCAAATAAATCACCCCACTGTACAGGAATGAGAACTGGGCCTTAATTCACCGCGCACTGAGACTTGTAGATAGTGGAGGCTCTATGCTGTGACTAGGAAAAAAGTAATCCGCTGTCTCGCGCTGATACCTAGGGGTAATTTACTGCTCGCAGAAACTTGTACATAAGAGAGGCTGTGTGGAGTGGGAGAAGACTGTAAAGCCAGTGAATAGTGCTGGTAACTGCAGCGATCTCAACCCTACCAACGTAAATGGTATTGTGAGACGCTCTCCACAGCGGCTGAGCTGAAATACTTTGCAGTGGCCCCGGTAATATTACAGTACTGTTTAGCAGACACCCAGTAAAATGCAGACAGTCAGCGGTAGCCCTAAGAAGGACCGTTGGGGTTCTTGTAGACAGGATCCTACACTACCACTTTCCCTTTCTCTGCAGCACTTTCCCTATTCTCTGTACTATAGACTGCAGACTGAGAATGCTATAGCTGTAATGGCCTGCACAGCCTGAGATGAAAAAAAACAATTGTGCAAAACTGCTCCCTGCCAGCCACAACAGTAATGCACACGGTCAGATGTGGCCCTAAGAAGGATCGTTGGGATTCTTGAGGACAGGATCCTATACTAACACTTTCCCTATAGTAGCAGCAGCACTTTCCTTAATCTATCCCAGTGTGTGCCTGAGGCGAGCCACGGGCAGGACCGTTTTAAGTACTCGGCGGTCACTTGATCTCACCAGCCACTCACTGCAGGGGGGTGAGATAGGGCTGGCACGTCACAGGAGGAAGTGGTAATGCCTTCCCTGCATGTCTATTGGCTAAAAAATGGTGCTAAACATGCAGGGAAGGAAATGGAATTGAC
Organism: Eleutherodactylus coqui; assembly: GCF_035609145.1. NCBI lineage: Eukaryota > Metazoa > Chordata > Amphibia > Anura > Eleutherodactylidae > Eleutherodactylus > Eleutherodactylus coqui. Next base: position 516,292,181 of record NC_089837.1, read on the forward strand.
TCGAGTACCGCGTGGTGCTCGTCTCGAGTAACGAGCATCTCGAACATCCTAATGCTCGAACGAGCATCAAGCTCGGACGAGTGTGCTCGCTCATCTCTAGTCAAAATGTATTTAAAAATTTACATAAAAAATAAGCATTTATATTGTAGTAGTGAAGAATAGCAAAACTACACATCCAGTATCACAGTAATCATCATAGGCCTTATATTCACCTCCACAAATTCCACTATAGCAAGACCAACATCACCAATAATAACACTAAATAAGGCCTAAATAATCCAGTCACCCCATGATTACATATTACCACCACATAGTGATTAATACCAACATACTGTCACTGAAAAAAAAGACCACTACAAAGATCAATATTATCAGTAACAATACTTTGAAGGTCAGATAATACCTTGAGACTGTGATCACATAATATTAGCATAGTGTTACTGAAAAAAATACTGTATAAACAAATATTATACCCCATTCATTGACCATATAGTGGTATATATTATATCTACACAGATGTTTTGCAGACTGTATATATGATTACAGTACTGTTCTATTCAGTGATCACACGCAATATCCCTTCTGACTCAAGTTGTTCACTTTCCCTTTTACTTCATCTGGCCCAGACAGTCATGGCGACTTCTTCCGGTTGCAACTGCTCTCTAAAGAATTTGACACCGAGATTTTTGACTCCTCAATTTTCCAGGGACCTAGCTTTGTGCCAAATTCTATATAAACTTCTATATAATCCCATCCATAGTGCCATAGATATTAGTAATACACTTGAGGTGACCAACATAGTAATAGTATGCCATTTTGGGTTATTTTTAGGCCCCATATAGCAATTGCCACTTTTTGAATTCCACACACAATAAAAGAGCCCCCAGTGAATAATAATACCTTTAAAAAGACTCCTCACTCAGTAATATTGGCCCTGACAGGCTCCTGCCATGTAAGGGCGCCCACCCACTGGCGATTTTTTTTCCTTTGCGTTTTGCGTTTTTTCTCAAGAGCAATTAGAATTGAATGTGCTCCTGTCCACTGGCGGGTTTTTTTTCGGTCCGTTGCAATTTTTAACATAGGAACTGTCAGTTGCATATGTGTCCTTATTTTTCTCTTAATGCACCCATGAATGTTAATGGAAAAGGCACGAAAAAGACGCGAAAATGCCGCGAAAAAGACGCGAAAATCGCAAACGCCAGTGGGTGGGCGCCCTTATAAAGGCCCATATAGGCCAGCAATCAGTAGTAATGCTCCATATAGGAACACACCCACTAATAATGCCCAATGTAGGCCACCGTTTAGTATTAATCACCCACATAGACACTGACTCAGTATTAACCCCTTAGGCTGGGTTCATACAGGGCGGATTTGCCACGGTTTTGCCGCAGCAGATCCGCACGCGGCCGCTAATCTCGGGATTAGCCAGCCTTGTGGATGAGATTTCTCAGAAATCTCGTCCACACGGGACGGCTAATCCGCAGCGGTTAATCCGGTTGAGAACGCGGCTGCCGCGGCCGCAGCCGCGGTTTCCAAAGATTGAGCATGTCTGTTTATCTTTTCTTTTTTGTTTATTTATGTCACGGCCGCGCTCTCCTCTATGGGAGAGCCGGCCGCAACGGAAAAGCAAGCGGCCGGGCCGCTTCAAAGCCGCCGCGGCTTGAACCGCGGCGGTTCTCCCGGCGGAAGTCTTGCGTCCAAACCGCGAGATTTCCGACGGGAATACGCCCTGTGTGAACCCAGCCTAAGGGCGCCCACCCACTGGCGATTTTTTTTCCCTGCAAAATTCGCAGCATTTTTTTCTCTGCAGGGGTCTATGGGACTTGTAATGTTAAAATCGCGATCGTGCAAAATCACGATTTTGCGGTAAATTGCGATTTTGCGCGATCGCGATTTTAACATTACAAGTCCCATAGACCCCTGCAGAGAAAAAAATGCTGCGAATTTCGCAGGGAAAAAAATCGCCAGTGGGTGGGCGCCCTTAGTGTCTGTCTTTGTCTTTTTACATCCTGCCCAAGTGGGCTTTAATCCTAGAGGACTTTAAAGCATGTATCCTCTTAGGATTAAACCCCTGCAGACTCTGCATGTGACATTTATATGCTGTCGGTTACCGGAGATGACCCAAAGTAAGATATATTATGCAAATTGTGGCCCCTAATTATTTATTAAAAGATTCCTTTAAAAATATTTATACCCCAGAAAAGAATTTTCCTGTGGACGAGTAACTTATGAGAATTTATACCCTCAAAACGCGCTAAGTATGGCATTTAGCTTTATAAAGTTTGTGAGAGCGCAACAGGGTATACCTGTGATTTTTTTATTTATGAGGGCAGAGACCACCATCTTAATCCCTTTAACTGTCTGGAACATATCGGCATAAATAGAAAAATCATGTGGGAGCTCATGGGCCCGTTTTTAAATAAAGGGTACCACGTTATACTGACAACTATTACACCGGTCTTCAACTGTACAAAGCATTTCCACAGTGCAGATACTGGGGCCTGTGGAACTGTGCGCAAAACAGGGTGGGGTTTCCACAATTCCTGGCATACAGATGTGTAGAAAGGGGGGCGCCTTAAGCGATGGCAAATGACCCCTCGCTTGCCATAAAGTTGCATAATAAGAGAGAGGAGTACATGACCTCAACCGAACACACAGACACCTGCATTGAAGTGAGGTAGAGGGGCTGCGACGCAAAAAAGAAAACCCGCCTGTTTCATAGACTACAATAAATTTATGGGGAACATAGATCTGTCGGACCAGGCGCTTCAGCAGTATCTCGTGAGATGCAAAACCAGAGCATGGTATAAAAAGGTAGCAATCTACCTGATACAGATCGCTACGTATAATGTGTATGTAATTTATTAAACATCTCGGGGAACGCTGAGCTTCCTGCAGTTCCAGGAGCAGCTTGTAAAGCACCTTTTATTTGAGACAACAGCACCTCAGGATGTATTATAGTCCAATGAGTTGTAGAGGCTTACAGAGCGCCATTTTTTGCATCCCATCCCTGAAACTATGGGCAAAAAATACCCCCGCAAAAAGCGTCGAGTTTGCAACAAAGAAGGAGGAGGAGGGATATCAGATTTCATTGTCCCATGTATCCATCCAAACCAGGCCTCTGTAATTACCCATTCTTTGAAACCTACCATACAGTCTTACATTATTAATTTTATTAAATATATAGGGGATTGCGAAAAAAGGAAGAGATTCTTTTTAAGGAGTCATATTTTTTTTTGCAATGGCGCCTGGAATTTAATCAGTTGCGCCCTGAAATCCAATGGATGGCCCCTCCATTATAGGCCTAGCCATGTGTCCTGTATGCAGATTGGTGCTATAATGGGGGTATTACTGAACACAGAACTAGTGTATAGAATTTGGGGTGCGGCTCTCCAGTTTTTCCTGCTTAAGGGCGCCTACCCACTGGCGATTTTTTTTCCTGCGATGCTAAATTGCGTTTTGCGTTTTTTCTGAAGAGCAATTAGTATAGAATGTGTTCTTGTCCATTGGGGTTTTTTTTTCGGTCCGTTGCAATTTTTAACATAGGAACTGTCAGTTGCATATGTCTCCTTATTTTTCTCTTAATGCACCCATGATTGTCAATGGAAATTAACGAAAAACGCGCGGCAAACGCCGCGGAAAAGGCGCAGAAAACACTGCGTTTTTCACGCACGAAAATCGGCAACGCCAGTGGGTAGGCGCCCTAAAACAAAGAAAACTGTCATGAAAGTAACAAATGTATATATATAAAAAAATATATATATATTTTTCACTTTCTTTATAATAATTTTTGCAAACAAAATGTGGAGTCAAAATGCTCAGGACACACCTAGATGAATTCGTTAAGGGGTCTAGTTTTCAGATGGGATCATTAGTGGAGGTTCTCTTTCATTTTGGCAGTTTAATGGTTCAATTTATTCAGTTGTGCCCTGAAATCCAATGGGTGTTCCATCCATTATAGGCCTCACCATGTGTCCACCAAGCAGATTGGGGCTGCAATGGATATGTTTCTGAACACAGAACAAACGGGGGTATCCATTTTGGGGCGCAAGTCCTAATTCATATGTTTGCTGTACAAAAAACGTTTTATTAAAATGAAACAATTGGAAAAAAAATGAAAATTGTAATTTTTTCCTTTTGTTTTGCCTAAATTGTGTGGTTAAAATATGCAGTACACACCTAGATGAATTTGTTAAGGGGCCTAGTTTTTCAAAATGGAGTCATTTTTGGGGGTTCTCTATCGTTTTTTACCGCTCAAGGGCTCTACAAGTGGGCAATCGGGCCTAAAAGACCTTCCTTTCATTTTGGGCCCCGTTCGCATCCAGAAATAAGATTAGAGCCAGAATGGGTATGTCTCTGTACATGGGAGAAACAGGGATATCCATTGTGGGGTGCAACTCTTTATTCATATGTGTGCTATACAAAAAAAAGCTGTTTTTAAAATGACTAAATTGCCAAAATACAAAAATTATTTTTTCCTTCTGCTTTGCTTAAAAATAATTCAAAAACTATGGGTTTAAAATATGCAGAAAACCTCTAGATATATTCATTAGTAGTCTAGTTTTCAAAATGGGGTCATTTGTGGTGGTTCTCTATCGTTTAGGCTGCTCAAGAGCTCTACAACTGGGCAATGGGGCCCAAAAAGACTTCAAGCAAAATTTCTGTTCTGAAAGCCACCGACTACTCCTTTCATTTTGGGCCACGTTGTCCAGATTAGTACCACAATGGGTATGTTTCTGAATATAGGACAAACAGGGGTATCCATTTTCATGTGAACTATAAAAACATAGATCTTTAAAATGACATATTTGCAAAAATATGAAATGTTATTTTTTTTTGCCTTAAATTGCATTAACTCCTGAAAAAAACCTGTGGGGTCAAAATACTCAAGACAACCCTCAGTGAATATATTAAGGGGGGGTATTTTATTTTTTTTTAAATGGGGTCATTTCTGGGGGTATCTATCATTCTCACACCTATGAGTCTTTGCAATCTTGGCATGGTGCAAAAAAAGTGTTTCTCAAAATGTTGAAAAGTAATGTTAAATTTGAATGTCTCCTAAATGGTTAAAAAAAAACCAAAAGTTTTTCAAATGTGTGTTCAGAATAAAGTAAACTGATGGGAATATATATATATCTTATCAAAAATTTGTGCAGCATGTTTGCACATATTGACATATTACAGTTGAAAATGTGAAAAATGATAATTTTTTTTGAAAATTTTCCCAATGTTGGCACTTTTAATAAATACACAAATTCCATCGATCTATTTATACAACTTAAATGAAGTACAATATGTGCCGAAAAAACAATGTCAAAATCACTTGGATATGCAAAGCCTTTACAGAGTTATTCTATGTCAAAGTGACACGTCAGATTTCCAAAATTTGGCTCCGTCACTAAGGCGCAAACAGGCTTCATCACTAAGGGGTTAATGGCCTGAAAGACCCCTACTCTGTAATATCTCTCACAGGCCCCTATACAAGCTCCCATTCCATAATAATGCCCCGAATAAGCCCCATTCAGCAGTGATGCCCCATATAGGCCACACTAAGGAATAATCCTGCAAATAAGCTCCAGCCCCTCCACTGAGTAGCAGAGCACCACATTGGCCTCTCCCCGACACTCAGTAGCAGTTTCTTTCCTAAGCCCCACACTCTGCAGATTTGTCCGTCATAGACCCAGCTCGCACTCAGTAGCAATTGCTCTTATAGGCCCAAGCCCCCATTTCATAATGGTGAACTTTAGATGTAGTAAAAAATAGAAAAACAGTTATACTCACCAATGTCGCTCCTGCCAGCCTCTGCAGTCATGTCTGCAAAGCTCACATGATCAGTATATGTAGAGTTAACTGGTGAGAAGTACAGGCATGGATTACATAGGTAGAGTGGGAGGAGCAGCATAGGTAAGTATAAAAGTTTTATTTTTTTTTTTAGATTTCACGAAACAATCTCCTTTTATCCTCCAGCCCAAAGACCCTAATGACTCACTGGGAGTTCCCCCGTGGGTTGAATGACCAGTCAGCCAGCAACTCCAGAGCAGGGGCAGGGCATACTTTGCTTGTAGGAAAGGCAAGGCTTCCAACTCTCTAGAAATTCCCAATCGGATACGTTTTTGGTGTTCATGAAAAAAAAAAAAAAAAAAAAAAAGGCTGGTAATACTTGAGCAGGTTATTATGACTGAAATTATTAGCATTTTAAATAAATAAAAATCAGGTTGGCAACCCTGAGGAGAGATAAGCAGGAAGTCCGCATGTCCCTGACTGCCTGCCATACATCAGCCGCCAGGGCTGAAGGATATTTCTATGGGGCTCTTTCCTAGAGACTTCAGTGATATATAGCAGATTTGACACCTCTCCTGGAAATCTGGAAGGTTTACGCTTTTCTGGAGTGTTCATGGACATTATGGAAGAGTTGACAAGCATGTAATAATCTTCACTAGGTCATGTGACATAAATGTGAAACATTCTAAACAAATTCACTAAACATTTATTTTGTCTGTTTTACATTTAGTATGAATCCAATCGATGTTTTTACAGTCACCAATGTCATAGCGGGTGTTGCTTCCCTGGCCGCACAGCGAAAGATGCGACATGTGTACATAAAAATCCGGAATCTCGGAGATGTTTTGGTCCGGTGAGTACCTGTAACCAGCTGTTGTCCTGGTTTCTCATCCATGTACACAGTATAAGGTGTTGTTTACATGGGTTTTAAGTAGTCAGATACATATTGGATTTTTCCGACATGGATCTGTCAGTTTAATCCCCGGTAGAATATTGCGGCTACGGTTTGGCACATACACACTTGGATTTCGCACCTGTCAGTGGGGTACATACCCTTTGCCCATCGGATGTGGTTTCCGCGTGATTCTCATTCTTTTTGCTGCAATGTGGATTTGAAGATCTGCATGTAGAAAGATGTATACTATATGACCTACAGCAGGGATCTGTGAGCCATTCCATAGAATGCTGAAATGGTGTGAATTTGGATGCAGAATGTGTGTCCAGCCCCGAGGCAAAATACCCCATGAGAATAAAATCTTACAGCCCTCTGTCCGTATCAAGACATTTCTGACTATTTGCATTGCCCATAAAATAACAATCCTGGAGCATCTTACCTTATAGCCCTACATGGAGCTGTTCCTCCTAATTCTCCTGACATACATACTGACTGCTTGCACATGTAGCAGTAGTGCACATCAGCTTGTACAGATGGAACACAAGGTTTTAATATTTTTTTATCTATAATTCCTCTCAGTTAGTTAATAGATAGTTGATATTTGAGATAAAACCACATATGATTGGACGCAAAACGTCAGTCAGGGAATTCTTGGTACATGGACCCCCACCCTGATGCTGCATCTCCAACCACTGATTTAAATTTTTCAAACGATTCACTGAAAAGGGATCCAATCCAAACAAAAATCACTGAAAACAGCCAAAACTTACTGATCCAGAGATGCAACAGCAGTAACACACCAGCTCCCCGCAGCATGCAGGAAGACACAATGATATATGGAGGAGGGGTGCAGGTGCAGAATACTGATGTACGACCACTCTCACACCTACCGTACACTGAGGGGGTGGGGGCTGCTTAGTAATATACTTGCACATAGATAAGGCTTGAAAAGGGGGCCAGTCACACAGGTACATGTAGCTATGCAGCCTTACAGCTATTAGTGACGCCCATACTATTACATCAAGAGGGCTGTCCTGCATATTCTAAGTGTACCACACAAAATACTGACACCCCGGGTGCCCCAGCATTTAAGGATGCTTCCTGCATGGTGCACTACACGTATCTGTGTGACTGGCACGCCATACAAGCCTTATCTATGTGCAGGCATAATATTAAGCAGTCCCCAGTGTTTGGTTGGTGTGAGAGCGGTCGTACATTAGTATTCTCTATCTGTGCCTCTCTGCATACTGATGGGAGCTGATGTGTGCTTGCCTAGTGTCAGTTGTGGTTAGGAGTAGAAATGAGCGAGCACCAAAATGCTCGGGTGCTCGGTACTCGAGTCGAACTTTTTATAATGCTCGAAAGCTCGTTTTGAGTAACGAACCCCATTTAAGTCAATGGGCGGCTCGTGCATTTTTGATTTGTGAAACATCTAAAAACATCAGAAAGTCGTGGAAACACCACAGAAAGGAATAGGGAACAGCAGGCGCAGCATGCATGGCTGCATCTGAGGCTCCCAGGTCCCAATATTAAGCCTAAATGGGGGCAAGAGCCTGGCGGCCAGCCCCCTAACTATTTACTTGGGGCAGACCCTCATTAGCAAGGCACACGCGCTGGCACATCTTAGCTAAGCACCACACTAGCTCCAACCACGGACAATCACCGCCTGCGGGTGACACCGCTGCCTCTTCTCCCGGGTTACATGCTGGCATTGCAGTCCAACCCCCGCACGACCCTGCGTCCACAGCGCACACAAAATTTTCCCTGCCCAGCCATCAGCTGCCTTCATGCCACACGCTCGCTGCATAGCTACACCACCCTCATGTCTATTTCCAAGTGCGTTTGCGATGAGGAGGAACCGGAGGCACACACTGCAGAGGGTTGGCAAGGCCAGGCAGCGACCCTCTTTGAAAGTGTGAGTGATAGCCCATAATGCTGATGACAATTGATAATAATAAATTAATGTACGATCATCATTCCAATCCCCTTGCCACCTCCATCACAAAATTGTTAGGAGCTGCAAATGTGGGCCTAAAGGGGACTCAGGTGCCAGCACTTCTACACATCTCCACAATGCAGCAGCACATACTAGCAACAAAGATTGGTTTGAAGCAGGAGGTGTCGCAAAAGTAGCTACCACAGGTATACAGTGACCCTGTGAAAGTCTTATGAAATCACCAACGCTTCTTGTGAATGCTCCAATCCAGTATCTCGGATAACTGTGGTTACGCTGATCCTAAGACCCCAAGCAGGAGGAGGAGGTGGCATAATAAGGCTGAAAAACCATGACCGAGGTAGGACCCGCCATACTCTGTATGGGAAGCACGTGAGCAGGCACAGGGTCAGGCTCGGTCCCAGCCTCCACCTTGTGTGACCTAATGTGCTGCGAGTTACATAGCATATGAAATCCATGTGTCCCCACACACTTCATTCTGTGTAGGTGTCAAATAGCTGAACACCGCAATGGGAAAGCCTTCTGCGCCCTACCCAAGTCATTCAGTGTATTTGTGCCAGATAGGTAAAACACCGCAATGGGAAATCTTTGTGCACCCACAGCATAGTCAAGCCCATGAAAGTCAAAGACAGGATTACACATGAAGAAATCAGAGTGCCCAAACATGACAGAGTTTCACCCCGCCAAGGATCTCGGCCTCAGCCCACATTTCTGCCCAATTCCTTCTTTGTTTGTGTCAGATAGCTGACCAACACAATGGGGAAGCCTTTGTACACCCACAGTATAGGCAAGCCCCTGGAACCAAGGGGCAGTATTAAGCAGGAAGAAAAGAGAGTGCCCAAACATGGCAGAGTTTCACCCCGCCAAGGACTTCGGCCTCGGCTCACATGTCTGCCTAATTCATTCTTTGTATGTGTCAGATAGATAAACAATGCAATGGAAAAGCCTTTATGCACAGACAGCATAGGCGAGCCCATGAAACTCAAAGACAGTATTAAACATGAAGAAAAGAGAGTGCCCAAACATGGCAGAGTTTCACCCCACCCAGGACCTCGGCCCACACTTCTGCCCTAGTCATTAAGTGTATTTGTGCCAGATAGAAAAAACACTGCAATAGGAAAGCCGTCTGCACCCTAGCCAAGTCAGTCAGTGTATTTGTGCCAGACAGGTAAAGCAATGCGATGGGAAGTCTTTGTGCACCCACAGCATAGGCAAGCCTATGAAACTTAAAGATGGTATTACACATAAAGAAATCAGAATGCCCAAACAAGGCAGTTTCACCCAGCCAAGGACCTCAGCCTCGGCTCACACTGTCAGTAATCGTGGGCATAAAGCGAACTCGGATGCTAGTACAGCTGTGAAGGTCTCATTAAATCAGTTATGGTTAATTTCATCGCTCAAAAGACTGGATGAACCACAAAGAAGTTCCACAGGCCAAACCTGGCGCAGTTGATTGTTCCCCCCAGGACCTTGGCTTCTGCCCACATCCTCAGTAATCGTGGGCCTCAAGCGGACTCAGATGCTAGTACAGCTGTGAATGTCTCATTAATGCAGTAACGCTCCTTTTGTTTGGCCCAAACCACTGTCTCAGATAACTGTGGTAACAGGAGATCAAATACATGTTGCCGAGCACTAATCCCCAGACCCCAAGCAGGAGAAGGAGCATAAGGTGGCATAATAACGACGAGAAACCATGACCGAGGTCGGACCCGCAATACTCTGTGTGGGAAGTATGTGAGCGGGCCCTGAGTCAGGCTCGGTCCCAGCATCCACCTTGTATGACCCAAGGTGCTGTGAGTTACAAAGCTATAGAAAATCCATGTGTCCCCACACACTTCATTCTGTGTATGTGTCAGGCAGCTGAACACCGCTATCTGAAACCTTTGTGCACCCACAGTACAGGTGGACCACTGAAACTTTTCTGTAGCAAGAGTATAGGCGAACCCCTCAAACCTTTCAGTAGCAAGTGTATAGGCAGACCCCTGAAACTTTTCTGTTGCAAGAGTATAGGCGAAACCTTTTAGTAGCAAGTGTATAGGCAGACACCAATAACATTTCAGTAGCAAGAGCATAGGTGTACCCCAGTAACATTTATGTAGCAAGAGCATAGGTGGACCCCTGTAACATTTCTGTAGCAAGAGTATAGTCAGACCCCTATAACATTTATGTAGCAAGAATATAGGCGGACCCCTAAAACCTTTCAGTAGCAAGTGTATAGGCGGACCCCAGTAACATTTCTGCTGCAAGAGTATAGGCGGGCCCCAGTAACATTTCTGTAGCAAGAGTATAGGCGAACCCCTTAAACCTTTCAGTAGCAAGTGTATGGGCGGACCCCTGTAACATTTATGTAGCAAGAGTATAGGAGGACCCCTGTGACATTTCTGTAGCAAGAGTGTAGGCGAACCCCTGAAATGTTGGTGTACCAAGAGTATAGGCGAACACCTGAAAAAATTTGGTTACCAAGAGTGTAGGCAAAGGAAGGAATAATTAGTTAGATAACAGTATAGGCAAGGGTCTGAAAAATTGGTGTACCAAGAGTACACGTGTACCCCTGAAAAATTGCTCAACCGCGAGGGCAGGTGAAACCCATAACCACTTTTTTAAGATACAGCTCGCTGTAGCTTAAAGGGGTTGTCTCGTGAAATCAAGTGGGGTTCAGCACTTCTGTATGGCCATATTAATGCACTTTGTAATATACATCGTGCATTAATTATGAGCCATACAGAAGTTATTCACTTACCTGCTCCGTTGCTAGCGTCCCCGTCGCCATGGATCCGTCTAAGTTCGCTGTCTTCTGGCATTTTTAGACGCGCTTGCGCAGTCCGGTCTTCTCCCTGGTGAATGGGGCCGCTCGTGCCGGAGAGCTGGTCCTCGTAGCTCCGCCCTGTCACGTGTGCCGATTCCAGCCAATCAGGAGGCTGGAATCGGCAATGGACCGCACAGAGCCCATGGTGCACCATGGGAGAAGACCCGCGGTGCATCGTGGGTGAAGATCCCGGTGGCCATCTTGGTAAAGGAAGAAAGAAGTCGCCGCAGCGCGGGGATTCGGGTAAGTAATAAACTTTTTTTTTTTTTTTTCCAAATCCAATTTTTATTACGGTTTACACAGGAAATACAAGGGATCAGACATCATCTCTACACAGACAGACATTCAAATGGACTGCAGTCCACTGCGTAACGACGCTCCAGCAAAGTGACTCCGCTACATACATATTATTCTCCGCTTGAAAAGTCTAAAGGAACATTAACTATTAGAATGACCCAACTGGGGAGCTTTGACGTCCCGCATCGGGCTGAACTCGGCATTCAACCTTTAACTGTCTGCACTAACTAAGACGAACAAGGACAAGACAAACACTGACACTCACAGTAAGGGGGGGGAGGGGGGGAACAGGGGGTGGGGGAAGTAGAATAGGGGACCTACCAAAGCGGGTGGTTTAGGGGGAGGGGTTACCTCTCACACATCCCACGACGCTGCGGATCTCACCTCTCTCCAAGGAGCCCAAGTCACAATGAATTTGTCATAGGTATTATTTGACCAGCTGTGCAGTTCCTCCAAGGAGTATAAGCTGTCCACTCTCTCCCTCCAGAGACCCAGCGAAGGAGGAGCCCTCTGAAGCCACAGCCGGGGAATCAAGGATTTGGCTGTGTCTATTAATAGGGCTACTAGTTTGTTCTTTTTTGGATGGAAATGTTTACTCGGCCTCCACAGAAAAACCAGGTCTGGGGAGAGGCAGACACCAGGCGCAACTTTTTCAATGATTTTCCCCACACCCCTCCAGAAGGGGGGTCAACACCGGGCAATCTCACCAGATGTGTAGATATGAGCCCGTCTCTCTCATACATCTCCAGCAGGAATCTTGAGGAGCGAGCTTATGTTCAAATAGCCATTGTGGCGTCCGATACCATCTGACTAGTAGCTTGTAGTGAGCCTCCTGTGCAATTACACAGGGGGTGAGGCCGAAGGACGTATCAAGGATTGTCCCGCTCTCCTCCTCCGTGAGCCGGATACCCAGCTCCCTCTCCCATGATGTAAGAAAAGCTGGTTTGTAGGGTTGGAAGGGGGAGATAAAGGCCCTGCGAATAAACGATATCTTTTTGTGTGAGGTTCTATTATCTGACCAGGACTTTTCAAACACAGTGAGGGGTCTGGTCGACCTGTACTCCCCGAGAAATTCTTTGAAGAAACCCGCTAGTTGAGCCCCTTCCAAGAAGAAGAGGGATTCCGTGGGGAATAGTTTTTGGAGGATCGTCGGGGGTGTCAAATGCGCAAGCGCTTGCAAGTTGGCTATGGAGATCGACCTGCATTTGCTCCATACAGGTGCCCGGGGTCGGTCTCCTTGCGAGTTCATTAATCCAGGGATCACGTCTATGGGGGAGATAGGCGATGGAGACGGAGCAAGCTCTGTTCTGAGCTTATCCCACACTTCGCAAGGTCCCCTGAGGAGGGGGTTAAACGTTTTGGCCCGGTATTGGGCACTTGTGGGTAGCCATAAAACCTCAGATAGAGGTACGTTGCTATGCTCTACCAACAGCCTTGAGAGCGGTTCGTCGTACCTCAACCCAGAGATGTCCCACCAGTAGCGGAGATGTGCTGCAGCCCTCCGAAAAAATTAGTTTCAGTTAAAGTATAAAAACTTTTGAAACTTTTAAAAATTGTAAAAAAACTTTTAAACAGAGCTTATCTGTGATGATTCCCCCAGCTGCACTAAACACCCTCTCTGACAAGATGCTAGCGGCAGGGCAGGGCAGGCTAGCACCTCCAGGGTGTACAGCGCAAGTTTGGTCCACATGTCCAGCTTTGACACCCAATAGTTGTATAGAGCAGAGGCATCACGGAGGATGGTGGTACAATCAGCTACGTACTCCCTCACCATCTTTTTACAGTGCTCCCTCAGACTCAGCCTTGACTGGGGAGTGGTGACAGTCTTGCTGGGGAGCCATAAAGCTGGCAAAGGCTTTGGAGAGTGTTCCCCTGCCTGCACTGGACATACTGCCTGATCCCCGTGCCTCCCCTGCTAGTTGGCCCTCTGAACTGTGTCGTCTACCATTAGCGCTGTCAGATGGGAACTTTAGCATCACTATTTCCACAAAGGCCCTGTGGTATTGCATCACTCTCGTAGCCCTTTCCTCTTCGAGAATGAGAGTAAAAAGGTTCTCCTTATATCATGGGTTTAAAGAGTGTACAGCCAGTAATCCGTGTTGGCCAGAATGCATCTAATGCAAGGGTCACGGGAAAGGCAGCCTAACATGAAGTCAGCCATGTGTGCCAGGGTCCCAGTATGCAACACATCACTGTCCTCACTAGGAGAATGACTTTCAGGATCCTCCTCCTCCTCCTCTTCAGCTCATACATGCTGAACAGATGAGAGGCAAGCAGCATGGGTACCCTCTGTAGTGTGGCCAGCAGTCTCTTTCCCCTCCTGCTCCTCCTCCAAAACGCACTGAGATATAGACATGAGGGTGGTCTGGCTATCAAGAGACATACTGTCATCCCCCATCTCCTATTCCAACCACAAAGCGTCGGCCTTTATGCTTAGCAGCCAGCTTCTCAGCAGAAAAGCAGCTGGATGGTAACGATAATAATGGCCACATTGCCGCTCACCATTTGGGTAGACTCCTCAAAGTTTCCGAGGACCTGGAAGATGTCTGCCACCCATGCCCACTCCTCAGCAAAGAATTGCGGAGACTGACTACCACTCCACCGCCCATGTTGCAGCTGGTATTCCACAATTGCTCTATGCTGCTCATACAGCCTGGCCAACATCTGCAGTGTAGAATTCCACCGTGTGCTCTGGCAGCTGAAACCGACGTTGCAGTGTCCTCAGGGTGGCAGCATACATGGTGGACTTGCGGAAATGTGTGCAGATGCGGCGCACCTTGCCAAGCAGGTCAGACAAGTGGGGGTAGTTTTTCAGAAACCGCTGGACCACCAAATCGAAGAAGTGGGCCAGGCATGGCACGTGTGTGAGGCTGCCGAGTTGCAGAGCCGCCACTAGATTACGGCCATTGTCACAAACGACCATGCCCGGTTGGAGGCTCAGCGGCGAAAGCCAGAGGTCTGTTTGTTCTGTCAGACCCTGAAACAGCTGTGTGCCTCCTGTCACCTAAGCTGATTAGTTTCAGCACGGCTTGCTGACTCTTGCCCACCACTGTGCCGCCATGCCACGTGCTACCGACTGCTGGCAACGTACTCACACATCTTAATTGAGAGATAGAGATGGTGGAGGAGGGGGAGGTGGCATAATACGCCGCAGATATCAGCACCGAGGAAGGACCCGCTATTCTGGGTGTGGGTAGGACGTGAGCGGTCCCAGGCTTTGACTCGTTCCCAGCCTCCACCAAGTACACCCAATGTGCCATCAGGGAGATATAGTGGCCCTGCCCACCAGAACTTGTCCACGTGTCCTCGGTTAAGTGGACTTTCCAAGTAAGCACGTTGGTGAGGGCACGATTTATGTTGAGGGAGACGTTCTGCTGTAGGGTGGGGACGGCACACCGGAAAAAATAGTGGCAACTGGAGACCGAGTAGCATGGGACCGCCACCGCCATCATGTTTTTAAAAGCCTTTGTTTCCACAAGCCTGTACCGCAGCACCTCAATTTGGCAATGTGCACATTTAAAACTTGTGCATGCGGATGGCTGGCGGTGTATTTCCGCATTCGCTCCAACGCTTGCGTTAGCAACAGCTGAATGCTGTGCTCAGAGACATTGCTGGGTGTGTAGTGGAAACCCAATATTTCTATTTTTTGGATCGGTGGGCCTTGGCAGTAGACAGTTGTCAATTTAACATTCTGTATACATATTTGCTTTCTGTCTTGCTACAAATATAATGTTCTTACAGTTATGGTACTTCCGCTCATATGAAAATATCTGTTTTGTAACTCTGCTGACATGGGGAAGCCAACATGAAACCAATCTATATATATATCTATTTTTCTGACTGTTCGTGCCTTTAGGAGAAGTATAACTCAGACATAGATAACCGCAGTCTGAAACAGCTACCGCAGTAATTTCCCCAGCAATTTTACTGGAAACAGACGCGAATAACATGGGAGGTCTATGCTATTATTAACTCATGATGTAACATCCAATCATATCGAAGGAACCACACGGGGGGCCAAGACAACCCACTCATGGAGGATGGAAGAATTGCAAGATGCTTATCCAATAATTAAACAATACGTTGTATCTATGTAATCTTTGACCTGCCCAGATGGGCGGATATGTTAAACTCTTTTAAAAGAGGCTACACGCCCAACATTAAAGTTAGAATTGAGGAAGCTATACATGCTGAACCTTGTGTCAGTGTGAAAACTTCTTATGCGCATTATCAATTCAGAATTAATATGGAAGGGTGTAAACATTCCAAATTGAGTAAGCCGTGGTTCCACAAAGGAATTCTACGACAGTGGCACCCCAGATGGGACTGTGATCGATAGGCTCCGAAGAAATCGGACACAAGGCACGGACATAGACAACCTTGGACTTAGCGGGCCCACCAAATACACGGTAAGATAAATTAATTATCTATACCTGTGTGGCTAACTCCGGGCTTGCCTATGTGCCGTGCCTGGCCGATAGATTTGGAGCCGCACGACGACAGGTACTTCTTTAAGTCTCGATCACGTGATAAGAACCTGTCATATGATAAAAAGGAATTCTACGACAGGTGGAGTGGAGGACTGTGGAGGTGAGGGTGTGGGTGCAGGCTGGGAAGCGCTCATGCTTGCATCCTGGGAAGGGGGTTGGATCTGTGTGGCAGGTTGTGGCACAGGGGAAGAGGCAGTGGTGTAACCTTGTGGGGTGCTTGGCCATCATATGCCTGCGCATGCTGGTGGTAGTCAGGCTGGTAGTGCTGGCTCCACAGTTGATCTTGGTTTGACACAGGTTGCACACCACAGTTCATCGGTTGTCCATGCTCTCACTACAAAACATCCACACCTTTGAACACCTAGCCCTCTGCATGGAGGCTTGCCACGAGGGGGTGCTTTGGGAAACAGTTGGGGGATTCTTCGCTCTGGCCCTGCCTCTACCCCTGGCCACTCCACTGCCTCTTCCAACCTGTCCTGCTGCTGCACTTGCCTCCCCCTCTGAAACCCTGCCTTCAGTAGGCTTAGCAAACCAGGTGGGTCAGTCACCTCATCATCCAACAGCAATTCCTCTGAATCATCTGTGCGCTCCTCCCTCGGACTTACTGCCCTTACTACTACCTCATTGACAGACAGCTGTGTCTCATCATCTACATCCCCAAAATCTCTTGAGACAGTTGCCGGAAGTACCCAGCCTCATCACCTGGACCCCGGGAACTTTCCTAAGGTTGGGCATGGGTCACGACAAACTCCTCAGGTGAGAGAGGAACCGTTTTTTCCCACTCAGGGCAGGGACACGAGAACAGTTCCTGGGAGTCTGCCTGCTCAGAATATATCTTTTTTATGGAGTGTGGAGGCTGGGAGGAAGGAGGAGCAGCCAGAGGATTCAGAGTTGCAGTCCCTAATAGTGGACTGCGTAGAAGACTGGGTGGTCGATACATTGCTGGACGCGTTTTCTGCCATCCATGACAGGAACTGATCGCACTGCTTTGTTTGTAATAAAGGTCTACTACGCGGACCTGTAAATTGTGATATGAAGCTGGGGAGCCCAGAAACTTGCCTCTCTCCTAATCCCGCAGCAGCCGGCTGTGATTCAGCCCGCCCAAGAACTCAGCCTGTGCCCACACCCTCACTTGGACGTCTGCGTCCACGTCCTCGACCCTTACCCCTACTCCTCATCATGGCGGATTAAGGATAGAGCAGGGCCCAAATAAATTACCCCACTGTACAGCGCTGACAACTGTGGCTAATTCACCGCACACAGAGACCTGTAGATAATCGAGGCTCTATGCTATGACTTGAAAAAATTAAGTGAGAGAAGACTCTAAAGCCAGTGGATAGTGCTGGTAACTGCAGCTATCTCAAACCCCCCAAGAAAAGGGTATTGTGAGACGCTCTGCACAGTGGCAGAGCTGAAATACTTTGCAGTGGCCCAGGAAATATTAGAGTACTGTTTAGCGGTGAGACCTCTGTCTAATGCACTGCAGACATAGAATGGTATAACTGAAATAGTGTGCAGTGGCCCAAGAAATACTACAGTACTGTTTCGCGGTGAGACCTCAGTTTAAAGCACTGCAGACTGAGAACGGTATAACTGAAAGGCTCTGCACAGGGCTAGATGGGTAAAAAAAATGGTGCACTATTGCTCCCAGCCAGCCACAACTATAATGCACACGGTAATAAGTAGCCCTAAAAAGCACCGTTGGGGCTCTTGTTGGGAGGATCCCTACAGTAAAACTTTCCCTATCTCAGCAGCTCTGTCCCTAAACTCTGCGTAATGCACTGCAGACTGAGAACGGTATGACTGAAATGGTTTGCAGTAGCCTAGGAAATGTTAGATTTCTGTTTCACGGTGAGATCTCGGTCTAAGTCACTGCAGACTGAGAACGGTATAACTGAAAGGTTCTGCACAGGGCTAGATGGGTAAAAAAAAAAATTGGTGCACTACTGCTCCCAGCCAGCCACAATTATAATGCACACGGTGAGAAGTAGCCCTAAAAAGGACTGTTGGGGTCCTTGAAGACAGGATCCTACTCTAACACTTTCTCTGTATAAGCATTAGCACTTTCCCTAACCACTTCCAGCATGCGTCTGAGGCGAGCCACGGGCGGGCCCACTTTAAGTACTCGGCAGTCATCTGATCGGCCCAGCCACTCACTACTGTGGGGGGGGGGGGTGAGGGCTGGCACGACACAGCAGGAAGTGGTAATGCCTTCCCCACATGTTTATTGGCTAGAAAATGACACTAAACATGTAGGGAAGGGAAATTAAATTTACATGAGTACCGCGTGGTGTTTGTCTCGAGTAACGAGGATTTCAAGTACCCTAATACTCGAACGAGCATCAAGCTCAGACGAGTGTGCTTGCTCATCTCTAGTTAGGAGTCATAAGTGTCTTCATTAACCCCATCATCTGCTGTTTTAGCCTGCTAAAGACTTCTAGGATTATTATTGTCAGTGTTAATATGGACTTACATGTGAAATAAACAGATCTATAGTTTAGACCATCACACACGGTAATGGTGCCCCCATACATACTAGTAGTGCCCCTTTGTGCCCCCACACACTAACACCCTCTCTGCGTAGAAACCCATTCACAGAGTTAGCAAGGAGAGGGCTTAGAAGCTAAACCCAATCTGTATGCAATAGGTGCTGACTGTAAAATACACCTGAAAAACTCCCATCCCAGCCATCTAAAAGCAGATAATCTGACCATGGCATTTAAATGGCTGGACAGATGAAGATAACTCTCTCTGTCCCCTGACCTCCCCCAGTAATGAAATCAAGGTGTGTGTATGAGTTGCCATTGCAGCCTGGGGCATTATGTGGGCATCCTGCTAGTGGCTAGGCTTAAACCAGATTCACATGGGTGTTATTGCTCATGGAATGTTTGCGAGCAAGGTGAACTGAAATGCGTTCTCTGGATGTTATCCTGTGATTGAACACAATTTATAATAAAACAGAAATTTGTCACATAAGTCCTTTGTTCCCGAACTTGGATTTTTCATATACAAAAAGGGAAGTTTGACAAAGTTTTTTTTGTACATACTGTACAAATTTTTGATGAGATCTATATTTCCATCTATTTACTCTATTCTAGGTGCATATTTGAAAAACTTTCGTTTAACGGTTTAGAAGATATACAAATTTAACATTAACATTAATTATTAACATTTTGAGGAACATTTTGTTTTCCTGCCCCAAGCCAAGATTGCAAAGGCTCATAGGTGTCAGGATGATAGATACCTCTGTCAGGGTAATTCTGCGTACAGCACCAATCAGGCCCACCCCAATGCCCCGTTGCCGGCGGTAAAGAAAAAACACCACACACGGAGGTCTGGTATAGTTCTTCACACGAGTAACTGTGCTCCTTATTGCAGGTCACATGCTGTTTTATAACCCTTGCTGTGTCACTAGGAATGTGTGACTGTCTTTTTGTCCTATTGGCTCAAATCCACCGCATATCCATATATGTAATGCCCGCAGTTCCGCCTGAGGCAGGGTTAATCATTTAGGCAATTAAGTTAATCATTATCCAGGTGAGACACTTCCAGTTTCCAGTCTTTTTGCAAGGAGTTACGTAGTCAGGCATCCTGTCCTTCTTGTTAGCTTCAGATTACATTTCTCTGTTCTTGCAACACTTTTGTGTAATATCTACTCAATTATCATTAAGGTCCATATTAAGTTTTTTTAGATTACAGTATTGCATAGTATTAGCACACGTATAAAAAAGGAAGGACAAATATATATCCATATCTTCTACCTACATACACATATATTTCCCTCTCACCTCTATACATGACCCCATTTTAAAAACTACACCCTAATATATTCACTGAGGAGTGTCAGGAGTATTTTGACTCTACAGTTTCTTTTTAGGAATGTAATTTAGAGGTGGAAAAATAAAATTTCATATTTTTGAAAATATGTAATTTTAAAGAAATGGGTTTTTTTCTATAGTGCACATGAAAATGGGGATTTGCACCTAAAAATGGATACCGCCATTTGTCCTGTTTTTAGAAACATACCAATTGTGGCCCTAATATGATGGCTGCATGCACAATGGTGCCCAAACTGAAAGGAACAGCCGATGGCTTTCAAAAGAGACATTTGGCTTTAAGGCATTTTAGATCCCATTACCCACTTGTAGAGCCCTTGAACGGCCAAAACAACAGAACCCCCACAAATTACTCCATTTTGATAACTAGACCCCTTAACAAAATAATCCAGGGGTGCACTGCATATTTTGACCCCAGTTTTTGAATGAATTTAATCAAACAAGGAGGAAAAAAATTACAATTTTTTTTTTTTGCCAATTGTGTCATTTAAAAAAACGTTTTGTTATTTTTTGCACAGCACACATATGAATGAAGACTTGCAGCCCAAAATGGATACCTTTGATTGTCCTGTGTTCAGAAGCATAGCCATTGTAGCCCCAATCTCATGTCTTGCTGCATAATGGGGCCCAAACCGAAAGGAGCATCACACTTCAACTGTCTTAAATTTTACGTGATCGCCATTATCCATTGGATAATAGTGATCATGTGACTGAATACCGCTCACCGTAGACCTTGGTTACTTCTCCAGGCTCTTGAGTACCTTTAGCAGCCAGGAGCAAGGAAATTTTAAATTTCCCGGGCCCTCCCCAGCTTCTGTGCTTGCGTCTCCAATTTGGCGACACGTGCATGCACCGCAGATGGGGAAAGGTCCAAGGATAAGGATCCCATCAGGGAACATCGCCAGAGGCCTTAGCTAAGTTTTATCTCCTTCCCTCGTGGATCAGATCTTTGACGAAAGGTGAAGCTTTAACTTTTTTTTACTTTTATGTGATCACGTGACCAAGAACTGCGTACTGTGGCCCCCTGTGAGATCTCCAGGCTCTGGGCTACATTTGTAGCCCAGAGTGGGGAGATTTTATATTATCCTGACAATCTGCGGATTTTGCGCATGCGTCCGCTACTTTGGCGACGGGCCCATGCACAGAAACCAGGGTAAGGTACACAGATAAATACGGGGGCCTTAGGGACATAAGTTTATCTTTCCTCACGAATATAAGAGAGAAGGTGAAACAAACTATTTTTTTTGACACTTTTTAAAAAAACTTTTACATGATCACTGTTATCCATTGGATAACAGCGATCATATGACCGTGAACCACATACAGCAGCTCCCTGCTCTCAGTTACTCATACTAGCTGGAAGCATGGAGTTTTTAAATTTACCTGCCCGGCCTTCTGCGCATGCACGTGATGTACCGCCATCTGGTGCGCATACACAGATGTTGGCATCAGGTCTAGTGAGGACAAGAATGCTCCTGGAGATCGTTGAGGATGGGGGTGAGTATCCTCAGCTCCCCTTACAGATTCGATCTGTAAGGCGAGCTGAAACTTTAACTTTTTTTAACTTTCCATTGATTTTAATGCCATTGCCAGTATCTGGTGGATACCAGCGATCACGTGACCAATTGAGGGGTTGTACGACCTGGGATGACAGCTCCTGGATGTCGTCTACCACCAATAACTGACAGCATGGAGCTGTCCCGTCCACAGCCCGCAGGCCTTTAATCCCCAGAGGATGCATTTTTTTACATCCTCTGGGATTAAAATCCATTTAGGCAGGACATAGAAACACTTTGGGCTGGTCACTAAGGGATTACAAAAATAAAATAAAACTTGTCCTGCAAAACATAAACTCTTATAAGGCTAAGTCAAAGAAAGAGTAAAAGTGTTATGGCTCTTGGAAATTGGAAACAGAAAAAGCATTACAACTGGCAGCTTAAACGCAGGTGATAATGGCTCCTAACAGCGCTTTCAGAAACTTTTTACATGACATAGGGACTTCTCAAAAGTTTTGATCACTTGGAGTCTGAGTGCTGAGACCCTTACCCATCACTAGAAGAAGCAAACTAAAGCTCTCATCCGTGTGTTGCTATCTAGCTGAAGGTTCTCTCAATACAAAGACTATGGGTTTATCTTCAGCTATGGCCCCCTTCAGACGAGCACTGTTTCAGCGCTGGTTAGGAATGCACAGAAAGAGCTTTTATGGAAAATAATTGTTTCCTATAGAAGCGTTCAGATGCAGGAATTGTAGCCGGACTTGCATCTCTTAAAGATAGGACATGTTATTGCTATGACCGCACCTTGTTCCGCGGTGCGCACAAAGATAAGGCCTGTCCTCTCTCTGCTGCATGCTTTCTACAGGCTCCTATAGTAGCCTTGAAAGCATGAGGTTCTCACCACGGATTGTGTGAACAGGCTGCTTCAAGCAGTTTGAGTTATCTCATTCAAGCAATCTTTACAACTGTTTAGCCGCAATCTTTTGCAGCGGATATTGTGTGCTAAAATAGCACTCATCTGAAGGGGGCATAATAAGCAGTGACAGCGCTTGGATAAGTGCTTCAGCTGCTTCATTCTAGCAGATCAGTTGGATCTTAGCATCCACAGCCCCAGCGATAAAACACTCGACATGTCAAATGTTTTTAGAGGGTGCACTTCTTTATGGAACATAAATGTGAAACCTTCTAAATGAATCATTTTTCTTCTGTTTTACATTTAGAACAATAACGATTTATGCTATGCTAGTGAAAACTGTTATAGCGGGTGTTGCTACAACACAATCCACCCCTGGATATTTTCTATATGTGGACCAAAACGAGAAACTCAGAAATGTTTTGGTTCGGTGAGTACCTGTTATCAGCTGTTCTATTACTCTTTCCTGCATACAGTATAAGGCCTCATTCACAAGGGCTTTAAAGTGTCAGATTACACTTTGTTTTTTCCAGCATAGATTTGACAGCTCAATGCTCTGAGGCAAAAAGCAAAATTATACCCCCCCCCCCCCTGAAAAGCACACTACTGATGACAAAGAAAAGAAATAGAAACATTGACTTATAACTAGGCAGAGTCATACATGATACACGCCTGTAAAGGTTTTGTTTAGTAGTTCAGAACAGAAACAGCAAATGTCCTAAAATAAGAGTGGTCACCGCTGATCAAAGATTGATGGGCGGCCACCAGGACATTGGCACTGCATCATAAGAACATTGTCAGCTTTGCTTTGTTCATTCTTATTTTAGCTTATAGTCAGGTAGGAACTTTTCAAATGTTGAGCCATGGGGTATTTTGACTGCTATTAGGGAGTTGGAAAGATTTCTGTCCCCCAAAATAGGATTAATTGGCCTCTGCCTCATTGGCTTCCTCTGGATCAACAAGGGTGTGAGTGGGGAGGGTGGTGGTGGTGGGGGGGGGACAGGATGAACTGGATGGGCATTTGTATTTTTTCAGCTTATACTACTACATTACTAACTATTGAAAACCCTTTTAATAGAAATTCACTGCCTTTTTAGTGTTTTCTGAAACTTGTGGTGTAAAGGTTAATGGCTATATCCCTGGTTTTCTAATAGGCAGCAGAGCTATTTGGTCTATAGTAGAGAAAGGGTTAATGACCATATTCCTGGTGGTTGTGGGCAGTGAAGGACACATCCCTAGTGGCCTAAGGGAGATAGAGGGTTAATAAGCAGAAGAACTTTGGTGGTCTAAAGCAGAGAAAGGGTTAATGAGCACAGCATGGTGATTTGGGATAGGAAAGAAATATATATTGAAAGAACTACAACTCCTAGCAATGCAAGGTTATGGTTATGTAGCATCAGAGAATATTACAAGAACAGGGGTATAACATGAGAGAATTATAACTCCCAGCATGGAGGAACTAGTAAAGGACAGCGCTCCAACCCACTGAAACTAATACAGAATAAAAGTACCAAAATTGGTACCAAATGGGACTTACCTGGAGTAGGTGGGAGAGCCCAAAGACTAGGGCTACCCACCCTACACCTCCACATCCTGGAAGGCATATAAATCCAACTTTATGAAGGTCCACGTGCTGGTTTCCTAACCCCTGTACTGAAAGGGTAGGGAGCTGACCAGGGCTTGTCACATCCCTGGGTAGGGATGCGACCATAAAACGTGGTATGAAAAAGAAAAGAAAAAGAGCCCAGCGCTCCCAAGAAACAATCCGTGTGGAACAAGCAAAAAGATCAGTTGAGGATCTTTAATATATCGCTGTGATTGTGCATCCACATGTTCAGACAAATGATTGCTAATGGAGCACATTCCGGCTATGATGGGACGTCTGGGAGGGTTATGTATGTTTTTGTGAACCTTTGGTATATGGTAGAAATACGGGGTCTCCGGAGTGACATTGATTATATATTTATATTCATTTTTGGAGATGATATTGTCCTTTAATACTTTTTTCATCACTTTATGAAATGCTGTACTGACAGCGATCACAGGATCATTTTTTAATTTTTCATAGTAAGATTGGTCATCAAGTATACTTAATGACTCCCTATGATAATCCGAATAGTTCATGAGTACAATACCACCCCCCTTATCTGCTTGTCTCACCACTATGTTGTTCTTTTTGGTTAGAATGTCCAAAGTTTTTCTCTGACCCTCAGTAAGGTTGGACTTGATAGTTCTATTCTCTTTCTTACACATATTACTAAAATCTCTAAGAACATTCTGATAGAAAAGTTCTAAGTACTCCACTTTTACCTCTATAGGATAAAACAAAGAGTTTGATTTTAAATTTTTCTGGATGGGCTCTTCTAGCACAAAATCCTTAGTTGGTTCTACACTATCATCTTGGCCATTCTTTTTATCCTTGGAAATTTAAATTGGATTTAAGAATCTTTTATGAATTGTAATAGGTTTTTTATTAAAAATATTATAAATATATATATATATATATATATATATATATTTCTTTTTTATGATATATTTAGTCATTTATATATGTACTTGTTTTTTGATGTCAAAGAGGGTATTGTGCATCAATGGTATGCAGGGCAGAATGAAGGGCTTGGTCTGACAAATAGGCCGCTTAAATATGATAAAAGAAGTGCCTTTTTTATATTCCAAACAGTTTTTTGAGTTAGCAACTACTTCTAGAATGTATGCGTTCCATTACCCTGGCTACGTGCGTTCCAACAGGGCGTCGTGACGTCATACATCAGACCCGAAATCCGGAAACAGCGAGGGTGCCATGTGATGATACACATCACATGACGCACACCACGGACAGACCCCCCACCGAAACACATGACACATCGCGAGTCCCGGAAGTTACTCCCGAGACCGGATGTACTGGGGAATGGAGCCCACCTACCAACACCACTCGCTGCATACCATTGGTTTTCCTTGTGGTAAGTCCCATTGAATGTCTTTATATATATTGTGATTCACTGTATGTTAACATGTTACCTGATGAAGTTGCGGTAGCGCAACGAAACGCGTCGACACATACTATATTAATGATCCTCAACTCATCTTTTTGCTTGTTCCACATGGATTGTTTCTTGGGAGCACCGGGCTCTTTTTCTTTTCTTTTTCATAACTCCCAGCATGTCGCTCTTAATTATCAACCTATAAAAAAACCATTATATGCATAATTTACCCACTTTCTTCTCCATATAAGGTCTAATTCACACGGGCTACAAAATCGCACGACTTTGTACACTACAAAAACACATGTATGTGAAACTAATGCTTTCATATAGGTTCTTTCAGGCTATAAAGCATCTCTCATGGGAAAGAACCCATTGGGAACCATAAGCTTTTGTAGCAATAAAAAATTGTGCTATTGTGTAGTCCGTGTGAGTAAGGCCTTAAACTTCGGCCACGTTGTATCACATGATGGTGATGTCATCACTGTTCTTTTAGTCAACAATATTCCTCTACACCAAATAGGACATTTAACATTCCTCCTGGGATGGTTGGGCACCCTCCAAAACCCAGGACTGTCCCACAGGATCCAAGATGATTGGGAGACATGTGTTGAATATTATAAAGCTCTGCTCCTTTACATAAAGCTCTGCCCCGTTGTGTAACATGATGGTTATGTCATCACAGTTTTTTCCATCAGTAATCTTCCACTCCAATGAATGGGACATTTACCAATCCTCCTGGGATGGTGGGATAGCTCCCAAAATCCAGGACTGTTCCACAGGATCCAAGACGTTGGGAGGCATGTGTTGAATATTATAAAGCTCTGCTCCTTTACATAAAGCTCTGCCCCATTGTGTAACATGATGGTTATGTCATCACAGTTTTTTCCATCAGTAATCTTCCTCTCCAATGAATGGGACATTTACCAATCCTCCTGGGATGGTGGGATAGCTCCCAAAATCCAGGACTGTTCCACAGGATCCAAGACGTTGGGAGGCATTTGATAATTGTTATTATCACAGAGTACATTTAATTAATACAGTTCAGTGGCAATAATTACCACATTAACACACTGTACTGAGTCTTTTGTTTGATATTCTTCTGTTAGTGACAGTTTCTCTATTAGGACAATTGTAGAAACATACTTTGAGAAAAAAAGTGTCATCTGGCAAACACAAATCTTGGCGAGCCATAACTTAACCAACCCACCCCGTAGAGAGCTACACCTCGATAAATCAACACTATAATGAGCCACACCAAAATAAACTGTGCATTGTCAAGGATGAAGTGTCCTTAGACATGTTGACAACTATGTATATAGTCATTGTGTGCCATTTGTATTACTACAATATTACATAGAAATAACACCGTAAAATATCAACATAGCATACAATACCTTTCAGTGCACAAACAATAACACCAATAACAACAGTGTCCCCAATTCTAGTGTTATAGAGTGCACAAATATGGTGAAGTTTGGACCCAACACAATACTTATTATTAAACAGTATGGGAGGGGAAGTAAAAGGCCAGACAAAAATATGTAGCTAAATGAATACAATTTAGAACTCTGCTGTTAAAAAGTGAAAGGGAACAAAGACAAAAAAAATTCTGAAATAAAGTCAAGGAGTAAGAGACACTGATCACAAACTAAAATGTTTCTACACAAGTGCACAGAGCATGGGAAACAAGTAAGGAGAATTGGCGCTTCACTAAAACAGGAAGAGAAATATGATGTCATATGCATTACGGGAACTTGGTGGGATGATAAAAATTATTGGAATCCAAGTGTAGGGTAACCGCTGTTTTTCATGTTGAAAATGCATTATAATGGACTTGCCCAACACCCCCTGGAGTGGATGAGTTTGTTCAGCCCTGAGTATTGGTTTAAAGACCCCAGTGAGGAAGTGGAAAGGTTGATATAAAAGCAGGGGGTTGGGCGACAGCACAGAGAGCCTGCAGCACATGGGATCTAAGGGGAGCGGCCCTGTCAGCTGGGCAGATATTCTCCTACAGCCCAGAGAGCTGCTTCATACTAGCTGTGGCCAACTAAGTAATACCTGTCAGTACCTTATATATGTATACATATTTGGTGCAGAGTGTAAGTATTGTAGAGCAACAGATCCTTTACTTTGCACTCACTTTCAGTTTCTCTGCAGAGCTAGTGATTAATTTTCTTTTTGTTTGGTGTAAAAACAAAACAAAACAAAAAAACAGCTATTAAGCAGCAAAAACCTTTCAAACTGAAGTCAATGTGGCAGACACACAAAGCTCAAGGGGTAGTAGTGAACCAGCGATCCTGACAGACTCCAATATAAAGAGATAAGGGCAGTAGACTTCAGTGCCATGCAATATCTGAATTTCCTTTATTCCTCTGCAACAAATAGAAGCAACAACACTTGGACCCACTTGGGTTCTTTGTCAAGCTGTGAATACACAATATATACAAAACACATACACCATTAGCCAATCCACAAAGGGACACCACCCACATACACCTGTGTTTTACACTTAATATCTTAATATCTGGATAAAATGGCTGCCTCCAGTTGTCTCATGCACTCCTTTCACCCATCTTCCCCAAGTCTTTTTAATTAGACGATATAGCTTGGTATCCTACTTTCCTAGGTTTCATTTGAAGGCTTAGACCTAGAGAGATGTGTGCTAAAGGTGTGAAATCCACCTTCCCCAAGTCACTGTAATTATACTATATAGCCTGGTGCCCTACTACTCTGAATCAGTTTGAGGCTCAAGTTTAAAAGGAGAGGTAATAGTGTGAGGAGTTGTCCGAGAGCATGGTCACCTGGACAGGGTGGATGGGCCCACATGCTTTGATCAAACTATGTACTAAGAATCCTGTATTTTTGTGGTCAGTATATACAAGAGTTATGCATTTTTATTCTGAAATTAAATGTGTGTGAGTGCAATTGCCATGTAATTCTGCTTCGACTGTATTGTCACAGCTCTGGTTTAAATGCACCAATACATTTAGTTTATTTTCTGAATGCACAGACTTTGTGTGGGGAAGGGAGGGGTGGGGAGTTGCATTTTATCTATGCACTTGCTGTAATTATCTCTTAAAACTGTAACCCTCTCTTCCAACAACTGACCTACACGAACCACATAATCAATTTTGATGGCTTGATAGACAAGTTTTGTGGTTAGTTCAAAGTTCTTATGGCTGACTTTGCTGTTCCACTTCCACATAAGTGTTTCAAAGGGCCTTTTTACTGATCTGCTGATTGGTGAATTAGCTGTGGCAATGATTAGGAAGCCATCTAAACAGCTAATAAATCCCCACCCTGACAAGTTGTGTATACACCAATTTAAGAAGCAGCTTGAAAAGTTTGCATGAAATGGTGCACTCCATTGGAAGACACTTGTCAATATAGTAACTGCCTTTGAAAAATAGCCTGTAAACTGGTAGCTGTCTGTGCAATGGCAGAAGCCTAAAAGCAGACTTAAAGGGGTTTTCCCGCGCCGAAACGTTTTTTTTTTTTTCAATAGCCCCCCCCCGTTCTGCGCGAGACAAACCCGATGCATGTGTTGAAAAAAAAAACGGATAGTACTTACCCGAATCCCCGCGCTCCGGTGACTTCTTACTTACCTTGCGAAGATGGCCGCCGGGATCTTCACCCTCGGTGGACCGCAGGTCTTCTGTGCGGTCCATTGCCGATTCCAGCCTCCTGATTGGCTGGAATCGGCACACGTGACGGGGCGGAGCTACGAGGAGCAGCTCTCCAGCACGAGCAGCCCCATTCAACACGGAGAAGACCGGACTGCGCAAGCGCGTCTAATCGGGCGATTAGACGCTGAAAATTAGACGGCACCATGGAGACGGGGACGCCAGCAACGGAACAGGTAAGTGAATAACTTCTGTATGGCTCATAATTAATGCACAATGTACATTACAAAGTGCATTAATATGGCCATACAGAAGTGTATACCCCAACTTTGTTTCGCGGGACAACCCCTTTAATCTCCACCTTAGCCATCAGTGTGCCCATGCCCAGGGTCCTTACCATGTTGACAGCATCCAGAAAGGGGTGGTAATAAACTTCACACAGCTGTTTGCCAACATTGATTAACCTGCCCTCAGGGCAAGAGATTCATCCCAAATTATCCCAGGCCTTTTTAGGAACAACCCCCAGCAGTGAGACAATCAGGCCTGCGATGGGTGGTTCACAAAATAGGACCCTACAATCTATCGAGTTTCACATCCTTTGCTAGTTGTTCTCTAACTGTAGTTGGATTTACCAGGGCATTTCTGATTTTTTTTTTTTTGTAAATCAGATTTTATTAAGATTTTTTAACAATACAAGGTTATGTCCCCTGACAGGGGGTAGATTTTCATTAGACAATAAACATAATATAATGCACATATTTGCGGATCTCCGATCGTCGGAAAGATGGACTGTTTTAGCAAGGAGATCTTCCCTTATGTCTAATCCTTATATATTAACTGTTGAATTAAACCTTTTGAAAAAGAGAAAAAGAGGGGGGGGGGGTATGTCCGAGGGGAAGGGAAGGAAAAGGAGGGGGAGGGGAGGAAGATATAGAAGCCGACGACATCTGCTCACCCCACTGATGTCCACCACAGAAGGCCCGTCGGAGTCGGGTTGACATTACCAGGAGCGATCCAGCCAGTCCCAATGTCCGAGGTCTCAACCAGCCTTGGTCCCCATTCCACCCCATAGGGCGGGAGGGGGATGCGTCTACCGTCTTAGTTTCCTCCATGGGTCCCATGTGATAATAAAGTCCTCTTGTGTGCCTCTATTCCAGCTAGAGAGTTCCTCCAGGTTGCAGATTGAGTCCACCTTCATTTGCCACTGTTTTAGTGTAGGGGGTTCTCTTTGGAGCCATTTAGTGGGTATTAATGCTTTTGCTGCGTCAAGTAGAAAAGCGATTAATTTATCTTTTCTGGGATGAAAATCCCGGGATGGCTTCCAGAGGAAAATCATTTCCGCTGAGATTGTCAAATCTGTTTTGAGGGACCGTAGTACTTTTTCAATGTCTTTCCAAAAGGGGGCTATCCTGGTGCATTCCCACCATATGTGCTTAAATGAGCCTTCCTCAGTGTTGCATCTCCAACACCTGTTGTGTGGAGCAAGCTTATAAGCGAAGAGCCATTGAGGGGTCTTGTACCAACGTACAAGGAGCTTGTAATGGCTTTCCTGTAAGAGTATGCATTGAGATAGGCCGAGTGATGTTTGTAGGATCACTTTTATGTCTGTTGGGGATAGGGATATATTTAATTCTTTTTCCCACGAATTTAGGAAGTTTGGTTTGTATTCTACTGGTGTCGAGATAAAGTTTCTCCTTATGAAGGAGATTGTCTTGTTCCTCGGGGAGTTCCCCGTTACTGATTTCTCGAAGGGAGTAGCGGGTCTAGTAGATCTGTATTTCTCCTTGAAACCATCCAGGACCTTGACGATATGAATTCTTTGTAGGAAGGATAGGGATGTTTGTGGAATTAATTCCTGTATAATTTCGGGCGTTTTTTTGTGTGCTAAAGCTTGTAGGTCTGATATTCGCAGGTCCCTGAATTTTGCCCACAGGCTCCTAGTTGCTGAATCTGTGGGTATGTTAAGCAATTTTTGGGCCAATCTCAGTGGAGTAATGGGAGAGGGTTCGGGGGCCAAAGATGTTTTCAGTTTATCCCACGTTTCGCAGGGCCCTCTAATAAGTGGATTAAAACTTTTGGACCTGTACGAGAGTCTGCGGGGGAACCATAATTCCTCTAGGAGAGAGCTACCATGTGAGAATGTTGCTAAAGAGAATAACATTTTGTCTTTTGTTGGATGAGTCAGGTCCATCCAGTATTGAATTTGGGTGGCCTGGTAAAAGTCGTGGACGCACGGCAACCCGATCCCCCCCTCTTCACGTCTTTTAATCATAAGGCTGTATGCCAGGCGGGGTCTTTTTTGCTTCCATACAAAGTTGGAAAAAGTCGCTCTTAATGCTTTGAAAAAGGTTTGAGGTAATGCAATTGGGAGCATTCGGATTTTATATAGTATTATAGGCAAAATGTAGGATTTTATAATATTTTTTCTTCCGAACCATGAAAGAAATGGTATATCGTACTTTTGTAGCAGGTTTCTTATATGCGTCAGGAGCGGTTGGAAATTAGCATTATATAAGTCTTCTGTTCTCCTTGTAACCTTAACCCCAAGGTATTCTATGTAGGAATCTGACCATTTGAAGGGTGAGCTGGCTTTCAGGGAGTCGCAACTTGTTGGGGGAACTGAGATATTGAGCATAGTTGACTTAGAGAAATTAATTTTGAAATTAGATAGTTCTCCAAAGAGATTCAAGACTGATACCAGGTTGGATATTCCTTTTTCTGGGTCCGAGATGATGAACATAATGTCATCTGCGAATGCAGCAGTTGTTAGAGTGTCGGATCCAGCTTTGAGGCCGTTTATATCCGGGTTCAGTCTTACCTCCTGCAGAAGTGGTTCCAGGGCCAATACAAAGAGGGTGGGTGATAACGGGCATCCCTGGCGTGTTCCATTGCGAATATTGAAGGGTGGGGATAGAATATTATTAATTTTTAGTCTTGCATGGGGGTCTTGATACAGTGAAAAGATTGCCGAGATAAACTTGGGAGGGAAGTTAAATTGGGCTAGGACCCTCTCCATGTAAAGCCAGCTCACCCTGTCAAAAGCCTTTTCGGCGTCAGTCCCAATCAGGGTGACAGGAATGCCGTGGGCTTGGGCGCCTCTGATTGCGTGTAATATTCTGAGGCAATTGTCCCTCCCCTCTCTCCCTTTTATAAAGCCTGCTTGTTCTCTGTTTATTAAGAGGGGGACTAGGCTTTCCATTCTGTTGGCTAGGAGTTTTGCCCAGAACTTTACATCCACATTGATAAGAGATATGGGTCTGTAATTGCCACACATCTCCGGATCCTTTCCCTCTTTGTGCAGTAGAGTAATGTGGGCCTCTTGAGCCTGTTTGGGTAGTGTGTCGCCCATAAGGAGAGCATTGAATAGGTCTTTTAATTTTGGGGCTAGAATTGACTTAAAGATTTTGTAATAGTCGATCGATAGACCATCCGGGCCTGGACTTTTTCCCGTGGGGCTGTTTGCTATAATATCCTCCACTTCCTGTGTAGTTATTGGTTCTAATAGTAAGAGCCTCGCATCTTCATCCAATTTTGGTAGTTTGGTATTATTTAAGAATGCGTCTATTTTTTCTCTTTTGTTACTATGTGGTGACTGGGAATGTTGATCTTTCAAATTGTAAAGGTCCGTGTAAAATTGTTGAAAGACCTCCGCTATCCCCTGGGACGATGTGAGCTTTTTGCCGGCTTGGTCTCTGATAGCTACGATAGCGTTTTTGGCGCGTGATTTTTTGAGGATCGCCGACATGAACCTACTGCCCTTGTTGCCATGGGCATAGGCTATATGTTTCAGGTGGAGGAGTTTTTTGTTGTATCTTAATTCCAACAAATTTTTTAATGAGCGTCTTAGTTCTGTCAGTTCATCTAGTTTGTTTGTTATATGAGAGAGCTTTGTCTCTCGTTCTATTCTAGCTATCTGTGACAGAAGCTTGTCCACCTCGGCTTGTTGCTTTTTTTTACTTCTCGAGCCCAGGGAAATCAGAAGTCCCCGTACATAGGCCTTATGTGCCTCCCATGCCACCGGTAACTTTGTAGATCCGTCGTTATTAATCTGAAAATATTCTTCTATCATATCAGAGAGGTTGCACCTCTCAATTTCGGAGTCTAAAAGGAAAGGATTGAGCCGCCACCTCCATTCTCTGGGACCGTCTCCTCTAATTAGGATATTAATGTGAATGGGGGCGTGGTCCGATACCGTAATTGGGTCTATCTTAGCTTTTAGAACTTTAGTTAGTAAATCGCCAGAAACAAAAATAAAATCAATTCTTTGGAATGAAGAATGCACTTGGGAGTAGTGTGAGTAGTCTCTTGTTGAGGGGTTCAGGGAGCGCCATGCGTCCACGACTCCCATTTCATGTAGGGCACTATTCAATCTCCTTATCTGTTTCTGTGGGATTCTGGATCTGTTTGAGGAGGAATCTAATTTGGGATTCAATGTAATGTTCCAGTCCCCTCCCAGAATGACCTGGCCCTCAGCAAACTCTCTCAAGATCTCTAATTGGGTAATCAACCAATTCACTTGGTTTGTGTTTGGGGCATACAGATTTGCTATTGTTAAGGTGGAATTGTTAATAGAGCCTTTTAAGAATAGGACTCTCCCCATTTCGTCTGAGTACTTGGCCTTGAGTGAGAATTGGATGGATTTATGTATGAAGGTGGACACACCTTTTGAAGCAGAGGTGGGATGTGAATTGTGAAAATTTGATGTAAAGTGTTTCCCCGGGAGGGGCCAACACTTGTCTCCTTTGTAATGTGTTTCTTGTAATAAAACAATTTTGGAATTATACCTTTTCAGGAGTTGTAGGACAGACGATCTCTTCTGTGGTAGGTTGAGACCCCGGACATTGAACGAGGTGACACGTATTGCCTCCATTGTCGACACTCGCCCCGGTCGTTCACCCGCTAAGGTGCCTAGATGTATAGATGATACGGTACAGATATAAATTAATCTCAATATATGGAAAAGGACACAATGGGAGCTGGCTTGCAGGCGAGCTGTTATTTGTTCTCGTCAGATAAGGTATCTAGAGATATAGGGTGGGGGAAGGGTAAATTAGAGAGGAAAGGGGAAGGAAAAAGAACAGAAACAGAGGTAAATGATGTAACAACAAAATAGAAATAAATGCGGTTAAGTAGATAGGTGCAGAGTAGGTTACCAGAAGATAACTTCAATCAAGCAATACACTCTTATCTACAGGTGTATACGACTGGGCTCTCGTAACAGTCAGAGCTCAAACGTATAATGGAGGCGGCTTATGTGCCAAAAAACTGTTATTAATGAAGTTTCGCCTAACTAGAGGGGCACAATACAGGCACTTTCTTAAGGAAGAAAGAAACATGAGAAACATGAAAAACATTCAAGATTTGAGGAAATAAGTCCTGGAACTGTGTGAGGGTCCATTAGGGTAGTATCGACCCTAGGGGCTAAATATTTCAGCGACACTCAACGCCAAATGTATCTTCCGATACAGAGTGGAGGTTTTATAGAGTCCATACTTAAGTGTTCAGGTGTCTCTTGTTGATTCCTCTTCTCTATTTTTCTTTTTTTGCTTGCTTTTCGGGGATTTGGCGTGACTCACTGTGCGCCAATTTTCTGGTGTCGGAAGATGAGGCAGTGACGGGAGATCCGGCAGAGGGAGCCAATTGGGTAACTCGATAGGGTCCAGACCTAAGTGGGGCCAGCATTCTCTTAAGTCCTCTGGTGATCGTATATTAATTCTCTTGCCTTTATAATTAATGCCCAAACCAAAAGGATAGAGCCAGGCGTATTTGATGTTTTTTGCTCTCAGTTCATCCAGAAGCGGTTTCAAAAGCCTGCGCTTGGCCAGAGTTGCTGGTGCAAGGTCCTGAAAAATCTGTATGGGCGAGCTCTCATACTGTAGATTTTTGCGATTGCGGGCAGCTTCTAAAATGGCCGCTGTATCCGAGAATGCAAGCAGTTTACATACTATGTCTCTGGGAGGTTCTGCAGCAGCTGGTTGTGGCCTCAGGGCCCTGTGTGCTCTTTCAATATTGATAGCACCAGCTTTTTCAGATCCGACCAGATCTGCAAATATTTCTAACAGCACTTTCTTGAGAACATCAGGTGCCCACGACTCTGGTAAACCCTTAATGCGCAAATTGTTCCGCCGATTGCGGTTTTCCAAGTCCTCTTGCATAAGAAGCATTTTATTTATTTGCAGGTGCTGCTCCTTTAAGATGTCGGCCATACTCAGAGCATGTGATGTGACTATGGCTGATGCTCCCTCTAGCTCCTCTACCCTCCTCCCCATATGCCTCACCT
Organism: Eleutherodactylus coqui; assembly: GCF_035609145.1. Taxonomy (NCBI): domain Eukaryota; kingdom Metazoa; phylum Chordata; class Amphibia; order Anura; family Eleutherodactylidae; genus Eleutherodactylus; species Eleutherodactylus coqui. The sequence continues at coordinate 516,327,536 of NC_089837.1, forward strand.
CTTCTTTTATTTCAGCAAGTTCTGCCAGGACTGGGCTCATCGTTTTGGTAAGTAGAGACTTCATAAAGCTCCTGGATAGAGGTCCCTCTTCTTCTCCCTCTGAGTCAGAGTCATCTTCCCGCGCTGTGCACAGTGCAGCTGCAGCTGCTGGCCCCATCTTACTTGTAGCATGGGGGGACCTGGTTGTCTTTTCCTTCAGATATTTCTGGAGATCGGATTGTCCCCGGGCCAGGCGCGGTGTCAGGGAATGTTCCCCTCCTCTTTCCTTGCTGTGTCTTCCTATTTTGGACATGTTGGCTGCTGATAAGTGCCTGTAATCAGTGCCGTAGTGAGGGAGCACACTCTCTATGCAGCCATCACTCTCGGTAGCTAGCGGCATTTCTGATTTTGAAATCTCTTGGCACCTGCTGCAGAGCCACAGCCATGCAAAGTATAACCCTGGGTGAGCCCATCCCATGTGAGTTTAGCTCCATTAATCATTGGAAAAGCTTAAAGGCTCACTTTCAGCTAGTTTACTTGCAGTAGAGTTGGCTTTTTTGTCAGCAAAATAAAAGGCCTGTATCTCCCGTCCGCTTGGCCTTTTTTGTTTCTTTTTACCACAGACTGCAGTAGGGTAGTTTGACCAGCACCTCACACACCAGTGTTTGCACAGCTTCTTTCACAAGGGCGCTGTCCGCCAGCAGTAAAAGCCGCAAGCGAAGCACACGGCTATACTGCTCTGAAGATCGCATGCAGGAGTTAATTCAAGCTATATGAAGTCGCCTGTTCACATGCTCCGAGGTGCGAGATGCATTCTGTCAGGCTCCCATAGGAGCCAATAGAAAGCACGCAGCAAAGATCGGGCAGGTCTTATCTTAGTGCGCACCTCGGAGCTGGATGTGAGTTTGCACTCGCATGTCCTATCTTTTGTTAGGCACACAAATTCAGCGTGCCTAACCTTCTTCAAATATGTGAACTCTTCTATAGGAGCCTATTATTCCTATTGCTATTATAACCTGTTAATATAGCAGTGCATTCTGTGTGCTGCTATACTGCAGATGGACAGCGCCTGTGTGAAAGAGGCTTACCAGCAAGCATGCTCCTCTCTTTGTACGCTTGGGCACTGACTGACCTGACATGCTCTATGGGCTGTGAACCTTTCCCATACTATATGCCTTGACCACCGGTCCAAGTCTTTTTGCTCAAACGTGAGTGAGGTGGATTTGGCTAGTTTCCTTCTAAAGATATGTTATAGTAGGACCACAGAGTTTCCCCGTAAGATGAGTATGCATGTATAATAAGGTCCATGGACCACCATAAATCCAAGCTGAAGTGGAAGTCCTGATCGGTGAACATGTTAGCGTACACCAGAAAGCTTTACACAGACATGTCTCCTCTAATACCATCAACTCATAAATATACACTGAATGGCCACTTTGTTAGAGACCCCACCACCACCATCTACTAGCACATTGGACCCCTTCGGCCTTGAGAACTGCAGCAATTTATTGTTATGTAGAATCCACTGGATGAAATTGTTCTGCGGGAATATTGGCCCATGTGGGCAGAAGACCTTCTTGAAGATCCCACAAATTAGATGGAGGTGTTGACATGCTCTCGCTTTTCTTGTGCCACGGTTTCAAACAGTTGCATGATAGGTTGTTTATATCAGATTAAGACCTTATAGTGTCCTCCATATAAAAAAAGGAAGCATGTGTGGTCATTAATGGGTTAATGTGTTTTTGGCATCTAAAAAATCCAGATGCCTTTTTCACAAAGCTTTTTACCCGTTTACGGTTTTCCTATAGAACTTCCACAGAAAAGACCAAACAGACCTCATACACGCAATGTCTGTCTGAATGACCAAGGATATGTTCAGAGGGTAGCTTGTGAGTTATGCATGAGACTCTAGGACTCCCCTCCGAGCGGACAACTGATTACATATCCTACTCATCCATGACACGGACCACAACAGGACAGGATCCACGTGAAATAGCGTTCAAGTGATTAGCCTTATTGGCAAGTATGTGTCTGTGTGCCGTGAATTACATGGACAGCACAGATGGGGAACAGCCGTCTGAATTGTCCCTAACAGCCTCTCCTTCCTGGTGTGAAGTAATAATTGTGGCCGATCTCAGTAACGATAATAATCAAACAAACCTTATAAAAGAGGGAATAAATGTGCTTTGAATAATAATTCTCTTTATATTTAGGATGATGGAGATTCCTGTGCTCTAAGTGAATATTGTAAGAGCGGGTGCTGCAAATTGTTGATAGAAGGTACCTGTAGGCCAAAAGCAAAAGAAAATGAGGAGTGTGACCCTGGGGTGAGTATCTGTAAGCGGCTGCTGTACTGGTTTCTCTGTCAGGCCATATTCAAACGATGAAGATGGAGTTGTACTTGAGATTCTCATGAGCAATTTGCATGGCGCAGCACACAGACCCCCCCCCCCCTCCCCCATACACATGCTGTGTGGGACCCCACAGCTTACATGTCACATGCTTGTACAAGACTTGTATGGAAATGGTTCATGTAGAGATTTATCAAACTTGAAGTGACAAACCGAGTGGGGAAAAAAAAGTGTATCTTATCTTGGAACACGACATGGAGCTGTTCCTCCTTTATTCCTCCTGGAAGTGTATGAATAGATACACGGTGTGGTGCTTGTACACTAGGCAGTGGTGTGACATGAGCTTTGTCTGCAAATTACCACAATTTTGGATGCACCCTATAACCTCATGTTCCACCTTTTATAAGCTGTGTGGCCAAACACTGCATTGATAAGCTGCTATAAGGGCTTTATCAGATGGATGAGTTTAACATTCAAGTTTTGTTTGCGTTTGAAACTAAACAAACTTGGACATGACTTCTCCCCTTTGGGGCCCAGTCAAATGGATGCACTTTCTATCCATATTACAGCTGTATTTTCTATGCACAGTATACAACACCATTGATTTGCATTGATGGATTCAAAAGTGTATTTGACATGCTTAAAACCCCATATGACTTCTTTTTGGAGCAAAATACCCAATTAAAGTCAGCAGATTGTGCAGGTTTTTTTTTGTTTGTTTTTAATGCCAGGAGACATATGGGGGGGGGGGGGGGGGGGGAGGCCATCAAATGATCCTTCTTATGTCTTTATAAATTTTTGCACATGTGAAAAATGCAGTAAATATGGATGTAAAAACCATACACACGCATCAGAGAAGCATACGACATATACAAAGTGATAACAATGCATTTTTCACAGAATAAAAAGGAGAGCATGGATGGTTTTCATGCATTAACCCCTTCAGCGCCTGCTACTCTCCTCTCCAAAGAAAAACAGTGTGCAATTCATAAAAATGTCCCCACTGTAACCCCTTCACAGACCCCTAAACCAGGTGAGATGCCCATTTCAGAGTCATTGATGCGCTCACTGATAGCTGATCTAAAGCTTTCTATACAGAAGGATATACAACAGGCTCCTCTCACTGCAAACAGAAATAACCTCTATCGGTGATCGCACTTCACACATTGAAAATAAAATGAAGGATCTAAGATCAGCCCATAATGAGCTTGTGGATACCGCCAATTCAATGGCGGACGATTTAGGGGCTTTGAAACAAAAAATTGCTGATATGGAGGATAGGTCCAGGCAAAATAATATCCGTCTTAGAGGCATTCCTCAGACGGTTAAAAATGATAAACTTAAAGACTTTCTTGTCGATTACTTCACTCACCTTCTCCTGCCACTCAACATGATCTGACGATTGACCGTGCTCACAGGCTTCCTAAGCCTAAATCATTGCCGCCCTTGATTCCTTGGGACGTTATGACCCGGATACACTTTTATCACATAAAGACAAAATAATGGGTGCTGCTAGATTCTCCCGCATAAGTCCTAAACGATTCAAAAATATTCAGCTTTTCACAGATCTGTCAGCGGCCACTCTTCTGCGCAGGAGAGCTTTTGCTTCCAGTACCAAAATCCTGTTGGAACAGGGCATTAGCTACAAATGGGGTTTTCCTGTAAAGGTAATAATTACTAAAAATGGCTCTAAGTATGCAGCCCAGTCTCCAGAGGAAGCGCTGCAACTATGTAAAGACTGGAACCTTGTGGCACAGGGATCCTGTGGATCTAACGTGAGAAACCTCTCCCCCAATATCCGTGAGGAATGGATTACGAAGTCTGGCAATGGACAGTCTAAGTGACTTCCTTTTAGACAAATTCCGAAATATAGAGCTCTGCTTGTTTTATTTTTTTTACAGCATCTCAAGCCATCTTGCTTTATCGTTATTTTTCATCAAAGGTGTCCGCCTTCAAATTTTTGGCCGTTTCTTTACTCGTGAATAGTAAATCCAGTTCCCCCAGTTGGACTATGGTGGTCTCGATACCATTTAACCTGTTGCCTCTCTTCTATATGTTTATTTCCTTCACCTGTGTTGTAGGGTTTATAGCTAGAGATGAGCAAGCACCAAAATGCTCGGGTGCTCGATTCGAACTTTTCGAAATGCTTGAGAGCTCGTTTTGAGTAATGAACCCCATTGAAGTCAATGGGCGACTCAATCATTTTTGTATGGGACCGATGCTCCGCATAGCTGATGACTTGTCAAACACCAGAAACCATCAGAAAGTAATGGAAACAACACAAAAATGGATAGGAAAGGACAGGGGCAGCATGCATGGCTGCATCTGAGGCTCCCAGGTCCCACTATTAAGCCAAAATAGGGGCAAGAGTCTGGCGTCACCCCACTAACAATTTACTTGGATAAACCCTCATTAGCAAGGCACACGCGCTGACACATCTTAGCTAAGCACCACACTACCTGCAACCAAGGACAATCGCTGCCTGCGGGTGACGCGACTGTTTCTTCTCCTGGGTTACATGCTGGCACATTGTAACACACACTACCCTGCGTCCACATTGCACACAAAAGTTTCCCTGCGCAGCATTCTGCTGCCCTCATGCTCGCTTCATAGTCACACCACCCTCATGTCTATTTATAAGCACGTATTGGATGAGGAGGAACCGGAGACACGCACTGCAGAGGGTTGGCAGGGCCAGGCAGCGACCCTCTTTGAAAGTGTAGGCGATAGCCCACAATGCTGTTGAGAATGGATGATAAATTGACATACGATCATCATTCCAATCCCGTGCCACCTCCGTCACAAAATTGTCAGGAGCCACAAACTTGGGCATAAAGGGGACTCAGGTGCCAGCACTTCTACACATCTCCACAATGCAGCAATACTCTGTGTGGGAAGCACATGAGCGGGCACAGAGTCAGGCTCGGCCCCGGCCTCCACCTTGTGTGACCCAAGGTGCCGCGGGTTACATAGCAATGGGAAATCCATGTGTCCCCACACACTTCATTCTGTATAGGTATCAGATAGCTCAACACCGCAATGGGAAGCCTTTGAGTTCTTTGGGCTCGCCTATGCTGTCAGTGCACAAAGATGGTATTACACAGGAAGAAATCAAAGTGCCCAAACACGGCAGAGTTTCACCCCGCCAAGGAACTCGGCCTCCATTTCTGCCCTAGTGAGTCAGTGTATTCGTGCCAGACCGGTAAAACACAGCAATGGGAAGTCTTTGTGCACCCACAGCATATTCGAGCACCTGGAATCCAAGGAAAATATTACACATAAAAAAAATCAGGGCACCCAAACATGGCAGTTTCACCCAGCCAAAGACCTTGGCCTCGGCTCACACCCTCATTAATCGTGGGCATAAAGCGGACTCTGATGCTTGTGCAGCTGTGAACGTCTCATTAATGCAGTAGCGATCCTTTTGTTTGGCCCAAACCAGTGTCTCTGATAACTATGGTAACACGAGAGAAAATACATGATCCTCAAACCCTAAGCAGGTGGAGGAGGTGGCATAATAAGGCCGAAAAACCATGACCAAGGTAGGACCCGCAATACTCTGTGTGGGAAGCATGTGAGCGGGCCCTGGGTCAGGCTTGGTCCCAGCGTCCACCTTGTGTGACCCAAGGTGCCGTGAGTTAAATAGCTATGGGAAATCCATGGGTCCCCACACACTTCATTCTGTGTAGGTGTCAGATAGCTCAACACCGCAATGGGAAGTCTTTGAGTTCCTTGAGCTCGCCTATGCTGTGGGTGCACAAAGATGGTATTATACAGGAAGAAATCAAAGTGCCCAAACATGGCAGAGTTTGACCCCGCCAAGGACCTCGGCCTTGGCACACATTTCTGCCCAAGTCCATCAGTGTATTTGTGCCAGATAGGTAAAACACCGCGATGGGAAGTCTTTGTGCACCCACAGCATAGGCAGACCCCAGTAACATTTCTGCAGCAAAAGTATAGACAGACCCGCAAGGGCAGGTGAAACCCATAAACCTTTTTTAAAGATACAGCTCGCTGTTGCTTAATTTGTAACAGAGCCTGGAGGCAGCCCTGTGAAAAAAATTGGTATCTGTTAAAGTATCAATACTTTTGAAAGGTTGAAAAAACTTGTAAAAAACTTTTAAACAGAGCCTTTTGGGCCGCAGAAAAATTGGCAGTTCAACATGATGACATGCTGTTTTAGGAGAAGGAGTAGTAGGTGGAGTAATATCTGAGAGTGATTGATAAAGCTAATTCCCCCTTTTTTCTGTGGTGATAGAGCATGCATTATTCTCCTGTTCCAGCGAAAAAAGGCTCATTAGGTTCGGCTGCTTTCCGCCGGTGGAGAAGAGAAGTCTGGTGAAATCCATCCTTTGTTCATCTTTATGAGTGTAAACATGTCAGCACTGGCAGTTGACAGGCGGGTATGCTTATCCATGATGATTCCCCCAGCTGCACTAAACACCCTCTCTGACAAGACGCTAGCAGCAGGGCAGGCTAGCACCTCCAGGGCATACAGCGCAAGTTTGTGCCATGTGTCACGCAGGACTGTGGTACGATCAGCTACGTACTCCTTCACCATCTTTTTACAGTGCTACCTTGGACTCAGCCTTGACTGGGGAGTGGTTACACAGTCTTGCTAGGGAGCCATAAAGCTGGTGAAGGCCTTGGAGAGTTTTCCCCTGCCTGCGCTGGACATGCTGCCTGATCCCCGCTCCTTCCCTGCTACTTGGCCCTCTGAACTGCATCTTCTGCCACTAGCGCTGTCAGATGGGAACTTTAGCATCACTTTTTCCACCAAGGCCCTGTGGTATTGCATCACTCTCATACCCCTTTCCTCTTCGGGAATGAGAGTGGAAAGGTTCTTCTTATACCATGGGTCGAGAAGGGTGTACAGCCAGTAATCCGTGTTGGCCAGAATGCGTCTAATGTGAGGGTCACGAGAAAGGCAGCCTAACATGAAGTCAGCCATGTGTGCCAGGGTCCCAGTACGCAACACATAGCTGTCCTCACTAGGAAGATGACTTTCAGGATACTCCTCCTCCTCCTCTTCAGCCCATAGTGCTGAACAGATGAGATGCAAGCAGCATGGGTACCCTCAGCAGTGTGGCCAGCTGTCTCTTCCTCCTCCTCCTATTCCTCCTCCGCGATGAGATATAGACATGAGAGTGGTCTGGCTATCAAGCGACATACTGTGTTCCCCCGTCTCCTGTTCCAACCACAAAGCGTCGGCCTTTATGCTTTGCAGCGAACTTCTCAGCAGGCAAAGCAGCAGTAACGCTAATGATTGCCGCATCGCCGCTCACCATCTGGGTAGACTCCTCAAAGTTTCCAAGGACCTGGCAGATATCTGTCATCCATGCCCACTCCTCAGTAAAGAATTGCGGAGGCTGAGTACCACTTCGCCGCTCATGTTACAGCTGGTATTCCACTATTGCTTTACACTGCTCGTACAGCCTGGCCAACATGTGCAGCGTAGAATTCCAGCATGTGGGCATGTCGCACAGCAGTCGGTGCTCTGGCAGCTGAACCGACATTGCAGGGTCCTCGGGGTGGCAGCGTCCGTGGTGGACTTGCGGAAATGTGCGCAGATGCAGAGCACCTTGCCAAGCAGGTGAGACAAGTGAGGGTAGTTTTTAAGAAACCCCTGAACCACCAGATTGAAGACGTGGGCCAGGCATGGCACGTTTGTGAAGCTGCAGAGCTGCCACCAGGTTATGGCCATTGTCACACACGACCATGCGCAGTTGGAGGCTCAGCGGTGAAAGCCAGAGGTTGGTCTGCTCTGTCAGACCCTGCTGCAGCTCGGGGGCCATGTGCCTCTTGTCACCTAAGCTGATTAGTTTCAGCACAGCTTGCTGACGCTTGCCCACCGCTGTCCTGCCGCGCTGCGCACTACTGACTGCTGGCTGCGTGCTCACACTTCTTCATTGAGAGGTATAGGTGGCAGAGGAGGAGGGAGGGGGAGGGTTGGGAGGAGGTGGCATAAAACGCCGCAGATACCAGCACGAAGGTAGGACCCGCTATTCTGGGTGTGCGTAGGATGTGAGCTGTCCCAGGCTCTGACTCTGTCCCAGCCTCCACCAAGTTCACCCAATGTCCCATCAGGGAGATATAGTGGCCCTGCCCACCAGTACTTGCCCACTTGTCTGTGGTTAAGTGGACCTTCCCAGAAACTGCATTGATGAGGGCATGATTTATTTTGTAGGAGACGTGCTGGTGTAGGGCTGGGACGGCACCATGGGAAAAATTGTGGTGACTGGGGACAGAGTAGCGCTGGACCGCCGCCGCCATCATGTTTTTGAAAGGCTCCCTTTCCACAAGCCTGTACGGTTCATTAATTTGGCAATGTGCACGTTTAAAGCTTGTGCATGCTGCTTGGTGGGGGCGTATTTGTTCTTTCTCTCCAACGCTTGTGTTAGAAACAGCTGAACGCTGCGCTAAGAGACATTGCTGGATGGAGTGGATGACGGTGGAGGTGAGGGTGTGGGTGCAGGCGGGGATGCACTCGAGCCTGTGTCCTGGGAGGGGGATTGGATCTGTGTGGCAAGTTGTGGCACAGGGGAAGAGGCAGTGGTGTGACCCGGAGGTGGTGAACGGCTTTCGTCTCACCTTGTGCGGTGCTTGGCCATCATATGCCTGCGCATGCTGGTGGTGGTGAGGCTGGTAGTGGTGGCTCCCCGGTTGCACACCACTGTTCGTCGGTCGTCCGCGCTCTCACTAAAAAACATCCACACTTTTGAACACCTAGCCCTCTGCACGGAGGCTTGCCACCAGGGGGTGCTTTGGGAAACAGTTGGGGGATTCTTCGCTCTGGCCCTGCCTCTACCCCTGGCCACTCCACTGCCTCTTCCAACCTGTCCTGCTGCTGCACTTGCCTCCCTCTCTGAAGCCCTGTCCTCAGTAGGCTTAGCAAACCAGGTGGGGTCAGTCACCTCATCATCCAGCTGCTCTTCCTCCGAATCCTCTGTGCGCTTCTCCCTCGGACTTATAGCCTTTACCCCTACCTCACTGACAGACAACTTTGTCTCATCCTCCTCATCCACAAAAAGCTCCTGAGACAGTTGCTGGAAGTCCCCAGCCTCATCACCCGGACTCCGGGAACTTTCCAACGGTTGGGCATCGGTCACGACAAACTCCTCAGGTGAGAGAGGAACCGTTTCTTCCCACTCATGGCAGGGACTCGAACAGTTCATGGGAGTCTGCTTGCTTTATTTTCATGAAGTGAGGAGGCTGGGGGGAAGGAGGAGCAGCGCCAGAGGATTTAGAGTTGCAGTCCCTAGGCCGGGAATAGTGGACTGCATAGGAGACTGGGTGGTCGATACATTGCTGGAGGCGTTTTCTGCCATCCACAACAGGACCTGCTTGCACTGCTCTGTTTGTAATAAAGGTCTACCACGCAGACCCGTAGATTGTTATATGAAGCTGGGGAGCCCAGAAACTTGCCTCTCTCCTAATCCCGCAGCAGCTGGCTATGATTCACCATGCCCAGGAACTCGGCCTGTGCCTACACCCTCACTTGGACGTCCGCGCCCTCGACCCTTACTCCTACTCCTCATCATGGTGGATTAAGAATAGAGCAGGGCCCAAATAAATTACCCCACTGAACAGCACTGACAACTGTGGCTTAATTCTCCACATACAGAGACTTGTAGATAGCGGATGCTCTATGCTGTGACTTGAAAAAATTAATCCACTGTCTTGCGCTGATACCTAGGGGTAATTTACTGCTCGCAGAGACTTGTAGATAATAGAACCTGTATGGAGTGGGAGAAGACTCTAAAGCCAGTGGATAATGCTGGTAACTGCGGCTTTCTCAACACCACCAAGGAAAGGGTATTGTGAGACACTCTGCACAGCGGCAGAGCTGAAATACTTTGCAGTGGCCCAGGAAATATTACAGTATTGTTTAGCAGTGAGACCTCTGTCTAATGGACTGAAGACACAGAACAGTATAACTGAAGTCATTTGCAGTAGGCTAGGAAATGTTAGAGTGCAGTTCCACGGTGAGAGCTGGTTGTACGGCACTGCAGGCTGAGAACGCTATTACTGAAAGACTAGGAAAAGGCCTAGATGTGTAATACAAAAATGGATGCCCTACTGCTCCCAGCCAGACACAACTATCATGCACACTGTCAGTTTTAGCCCTAAGAAGGACCGTTGGGGTTCTTGAAGACAGGATCCTATGCTAACACTATCCCTGTATAAGCAGCAGCACTTTCCATAGCCTCTGCCACCATGCGTCTGAGGCGAGCCACGGGCAGGACCAGTTTTAGTACTCGGCAGTCACCTGATCGGCCCAGCCACTCACTAGTGTCCAGCGAGGGGGGAGAGGGCTGGCACGTCACAGCAGGAAGTTGTAATGCCTTCCCCGCATGTCTATTGGCTAGAAAATGGCGATAAACATGCAGGGAAGGAAATGCAATTGCCTCGAGTACCGCGTGATGTTCATCTGAAGTAACGAGCATCTCGAGTACCCTAATGCTCGAACAAGCATCAAGCTCGGACAACTGTGCTCGCTCATCTCTATTTATAGCCAGTGTTATATGTTACCTGTTCTTTTCATGTACAGTCCGATCAAAGATACTAATGTATTTGCATATTTACTTGATGTGCTTTGCCTGGAAGGTGTCTGGTAGGCACACTGACATAGAGCTGACATTATCAGTAGGTTCAATCCAGATTTCTGTCTGGATACAAACAACTATTTTTACTTAGTTAAAATGGTTTTCAATGTAATTTCTATAAATGCTAAAGGTCTAAACTCGCCCTTTAAAAGATCCATGCTATGGAAGGGAGCCCAATCAATTGGCGCAGATATCCTATGTGTCCAGGAGACACATCTTAATAAAGAGGATGCCTTCTGTCTCTCACATGCTTCCCCCACATTGTCTCCTCGCCAGCATCCCATAAAAAATGCAGGGTATCAGGACACAATAGCATTTTCCCTTAAAAAAGATATCATTGATGAGTCTGGTCGCTACGTCATCTTAACATGTTCTATCAATAACTGTGATTTTACGATAGCCTCAATATATGCCCCAAACACCAAACAACACTCATTTATTCCGAAAATTATCACCATTATTAAACGTCATAGAGTAGGCCCTCTGTTACTAGTAGGAGACTTCAACAAGACTCTCTGGCCCTCTATGAACTCCTCTACCACTAAAGTTAATGACAGACCATCATCCATTGTTTCCCTGCTTAATGAAAATGATCTATTTGATGTCTGGCGGTTACATCACCCAACAAAACGCGATTATACCTTTTACTCGCACCCCCCATATAATTTAGAGTAGAATCGACTTTATGCTGGTAGATAAGAAGTTTCTTAATGTTATTTCCACCTCCAAATGCACCATCTCGTGGTCAGATCACGCAACCATAGCCATGTCTATCCAAGAATGCTTTAACCACTAATTGTTAAAATTTGGCACCTTAATTACAATTTGCAGCATCCTATGTATGCCCCTCAAACCTTACAAGTACTTTCTGACTATTTTGACCTTAACGTTAACGGGGAAGTCTCTGACTCCACCCTATGGTGTGCACATAAAGCAATTATGCAGGGTCATTTTCTAAAACAATTAAAAAAAACATAGAAACTCCCTTTTATTATCACTATAATCCAAACTGTGCTCTCTACATAGGATGAACAAAACCTCTTTTTCAATTATGAGGACAAAGGAAATTTCTTCTGTCCACCAACAACTTCACGAACTGCAGATTTATGAACATGACCTAGCCCTGAGAAGCCTAAAAATGACATATCATTGACAGGGTAACAGACCAGGTGCTCTGTTAGCAAAGCAAGTAAAACAACGCTCAGCTAAATCGTGCATACCCTTTATCTACGATACCAAAAATATTAACATTTTTGATCCCCAGGGTATAGCGGACTCCTTAGCAACTTATTACCAATCACTATATAACCTAGCCAAGGACAAATCGACCATTCAGCCCTCAGACATGAATATATCAAATTTCTGAACAATTTAAACCTGCCCACATTATCACAATCTGAGGTGGATTTTCTTGTCCCAACCCTTTAACTTGGCGGAAATAATAGAGGCTATTGATTCTTTACAATCCAATAAGTCCCCAGGCCCAGATGGCCCCACAAATGAATATTATAAAGCCTACAAATTTCTTCTAAATCCCTACCTAACTAAGGTATTCAACGAAATTGTTTATAAAGGCCATACCCCTCAAGAGATGTTAAAGGCACTTATTATCCTACCCAAACCTGGGAAATCACCTGACCTTCCACAGAATTTTCGACCTATTTCCCTACTATACACGGATTTAAAATTATATGCCAAAGTACTAGCAAAAAGATTATCTGGGGTCATGCCAAGTCTAATTAATAGAGATCAGGTGGGATTCATCAAGGGCGCCAGACAGTGGATGGCACAAGGACCTATATTGATATTATCTCTGTGGTGTCTGGCCCGGGAACGACTTCTCTGCTCCTAGAGAGAAGGCGTTCGACCGAGTGCATTGGGGTTACCTCAGAAATACTCACAAGGTTTGGTTTTTGTGGTCCACTATTCTCTTCAATTCTAGCCTTAAACTCCTGTCCATCTGCAAAGATCTATCCCTCGGGCTCAGTTTCTCACTCTTTTAACATTTCCAATGGGACGCGTCACAGATATCTGCTTTCCCCAATAGTGTTTGCTTTGGTGATGGAGCCCTTCGCACATACGATACGCTCGGCACCAGATATTTTAGATATTAAAATAGGTAATTTAGAACACCGCATTGGCTTGTTTACAGATGATGTTATTTTAAGTTTGGAAGCCCCTGAATCTTTGCTTAACTCTGTTTTCTAATATTATTAGTGAATTTAGCTCAGTTAGATATAAAATTAATGCCACCAAATCCATAATCCTGAATATGGGGATCCCCAAACCCACTCAAACAAAATTGCAACAGACATATGCATTCCAGTGGTCAAATGGATAAATTCCCTATCTTGGTATAACGCTAACATATCCCATTCATAATTTGGTGTCAGTTAATTTCAAAAAGCTATTTGCCGTTCTAGAGAAGGATATTAAAAACATTGCCAACCTCATGGTTTCCTGGATAGGTCGCATTGCTATCTCCAAAATGATACTACTACCCAAAATTCTATATCTTTTTTCGAAATCTTCCTGTGATCGTACCTGATAACATTTTGAACAAATTGCTAAATATGTTACTGCAGTTTATCTGGAATAACCAAGGAGCAAGAGTGGCATCTAGAATATTATACCTCCACCCTTTCCTGGGGGGAGGGGGGCTTGGGTTGTCCCTGCCTGAAAAATTACTACCATGCTGCTTTATAATACCAATTAAAAAGCTGGTGGCTAGATGACTCATCTAAGCACTGGGTGAACATAGAAGCTAGTACTTTGGATTGCCCTAGCTTATCACACCTATTATGGATTTGTAAATTAACTAAGACATTCCCAAAATCATCATTGTCTGCTACTCTATGTCTGGAAAAAAGTGTCCACAAATCACAGTTTTCTCCCTCTGCGGATCCTTAAACTACCTCTGGAAATGATTCAGTCACTAATTCCAGATATAGACTTGGCTACATGGAAAGCCAAGGGGATTCATCGAGTAGGAGATATATTTGAAAACTCAATGCTTATGTCATTCACTCATATGCATAATATATTTCATATCCTGTATAAGGAATTTTACAAGTATTTACAACTTAGACATTTCCTTCAATCCTATATCCCTCCTATTATTTTGCCCTGCTTGGAGTACGAAATCTTTTTATTTAACGAGGAGCAACACTCTAAGGGTATTTCTAAGGCATACTCCTCACTTGCATTGTGCTCTCCCGCATTTACTCCCCTATTTCGAACCAGATGGGAAGAGGATCTTAACGAATCTTTTTCTGCAGATGAATGGTCGCAGGCTTTCTCGATTAGTTATAAATATTCTCACTATGTGAACCATCTGGAAACCAATAGGAAGTTACTATACCGATGGTATCTGACACCATACCGCCTATCTAAAATGTAATCACAACACTCTAACTTTTGTTGGAGATGCTATAAAGAAATTGGATCTTTAATGCATATTTGGTAGTCGTGTGAACATCTCAAAACATTCTGGGAGCAAATCCACTATGCAATATGTTCAATTCTACACATTAAGGTGCGTTGGGGCCCTGGTGTTGCTCTTTTGCTGTTGGGCATAGAGGACGGCACATCTGCTGATCTTCTCATTATATCCCATATCTTAACGGCTGCCAGAACATCTATAGCAAAACAATGGAGGAGTGCCAGGGTTCCTTCCTTCTCAGACATTTTCTTGATGCTTCAGCATAGCTGTATAATGGAACACTTGATTGTGGCTAGACTTGATTCTCTAGCTAGGTTTAAAACTCAGTGGGCAAAATGGCTTGATTTTTTGGGATATACTTGTTAGCTTTCTTTAAAGATAAAACAATCATTGGGTTTTCTATTTTCAGTCTGTGTAGATTCTATAGCACACCGTACCTATACACATTGTAGCTCCCTATATGTGCAGCCTACTACTGGCAAGTGTTTTGAATCTTGGCAAGGCCACCCTCAGCTCTTAACCTTTTACATCATTAGACCCAATTTCAAGTTCACTTTTATTAATTTACACCTTTTAGTCTCCCCTGTCCCATCTGTTAAACTTCCTTTCTTTCCAGGTGATCCTCAATACCAACTCCTGATGTTGATTGCACTAATGAATTGATACAATGGGTGTCTTTAGGAAAAAAATATTATATATTTACCCCATTTAAGTGCATTGCATTTTTTTTATTATATTTTTTTAAGGTTTGCTTCCACAGTAGATGGAATTAGTCCACACTGGCACTTCTATGTCACAGTGTTCTGCAGGATATTTCGAAGAACGCATTCTGAAGTTAAGAACACAACAATATCTGCACTAATTGACAAAATCTGCATGTGCGTTGCATCCTGTGGCTTATTCTGTCCCATGTGAAAGCACCCTAACACACCTACTGAATACAATCAGTTATAAGTACCATCAGTTGGGCCACTGTCATGTTCATCCAGGACTGCAGACAAGACCAAGAGGTGTTTAGGTACCAGAACAGTAAGGGCAGGCGTGTTTTCTTGCTGCTCAGGTGGCTAGATGCAGGAGCAGACAGAACCGAGTGGTAGCAAACAGAGCAGGGAGCTAGGAACCCCTCTGATAGAACCCACCCCGAAGCTGAGCACCTGTCCCGAAAGGAACAAACCCACTACTTTCGCAAGGATGGGTTAGCGGTCAGAAGGGAAACAGAGTAGAAAACCAGAGATAAACAAAAACAAACAAAAAACAAAAGATAAGTACACAATGCAAAACAAACACAGGGGACTAACCAAAGACAGGAACCAGAGAGGAGAGCTGAGGATCAGAAACACTAAAATATAATAGCACTTACAGCCAGGAAGAGCCGGGTTGTATAGGGATCGGGAAGAAACTGATTGTTAAAACCTCAACTAACAGCTGCAGAACTAATTAACCCTAACCAGGCAGGACCAAAGATATTAAGCCTGTGTGCTGGCAATGACTTGACAGCCATTACCTGCACTCCATTTTTCACATGGGTAAAGAACACAATTCGATGACCCTTGCACAGTAAGGTGCCTTCACACTTGTGAGAAAATCAGGCTTTTTTGATCAATGGGAGAGTGAGGGCTCCTTCACATTGGCGACTGTGATTTTGCCATGAAATGTCTGAGCATCGGCGATGGTTTTCCATGCAAAAACACTGCTCGCACTTGCGATTTTTATTGTGCGTTTTTCTCGCCATAGACAATAGGGAGTCTCCAATGTTAAAAATGATAAAAAGGAGGCTCAATAGAGGAACATGGGAGATAAAAAAGCAAAACGCAGAAAGAAACAACATGTAGTGTGTTTTTTTTTCTTCTTTTAAATGTATTTATTTTTTTCAGTCCACATTGCGGAAGTGAAAACATTGCAAATCTGAAGGAAACCATTGAAAATCCCTGTTTTCACAATTCTGCATTTTCACTTAGGGCTCCTTCATACTGGCAATCACGATACTGCCATGATGAAATTGTGGCAAAATCACAGCTTTGTACAGGCGATTTTTTTTTTTAAATGCTTAATTGCATGAGTGAAATCATTATAGATGGGAATGAAACCATTGAAAATCATTGGTTTCATAATACTGCGTTTTCACTCACTCCCGCATCGCGCTATTTTATTCCCAGTATGAAAGCAGCCTAAGGTTGGACTCCGAAATATTGGGCTGTGATTCCCGGACTGATGTTGCATTTGCCATAATGTAAAAGCCCCATGGATGTTGAATATTCATGTGACAACAGCCTTGCATTACTGCGGGGATGAAGGGAATCCCCACCGTGGCTGTCACAGGATCGCAGAGTTCTCCCACTGCTTTGATTGTCTCCTGTATAGCATCACATCTCAGTGCCGTGCAGGAAAACATCACTAATGTGTATGAAGCCATTCAAAAGAATAGGGTTCCTATTTGTGCGTCTTTCCGTGCAGAATTTTCACTCCATTTTCGTACAAGTGCAAGACAGCCTAAGGCTAACCTAAAACATGGCCCAATATCGCCAACATGCATTTTCCCTGCGGATGCGTGATATTTTTATAGAAACACTGCCTCGCAACATTGTGGGAAAGTAGCGATCCCCATCCAGGGCAGTAGCAGCAAGCAATCTCTCGCATTGTTTTCAATGGTAAGGCCTTGCATGGCATGAACCTAGAATAAGGTGTGATGCTGCCGCCAGCCATCATTAAAAACAGTGGGAGATTTGATGCGAGAGCACACACAAAGATAGGGCAATCTGGGATTCGTTTCATGCATCACATCTAGAGATGAGCGAGCCTATTTTTTCGCCCGAGCACCGCGATTTTCGAGTACTTCCGTACTCGGGCGAAAAGATTCGGGGGGCGCCGTGGGTGAGTGGGGGGTTGTGGGGGGGAGAGAGAGAGGGCTCCCCCCTGTTCCCCGCTGCTACCCCCCGCGCCGCTGCGCCTCACCCCGCCCCCCGGCGCCCCCCGAATCTTTTCACCCGAGTACTGAAGTACTCGAAAATCGTGGTGCTCGATCGAGTAAATACTCGAAATGAGTAGATTCGCTCAATTCTAATCACATCGCATCGTGATGTAATAACAAAATCACTCGTGTGTGACCCCATTCAAAAGAATTCTTGCATGATTTTTCTTGCCCGTATGTAGCCCGCCTAAAATCCCAGTTCTGGTAAATAAGGCCTAATGAGCTTTCACGCTGTCCGCATCGTGGCCTGAATGTCACATTAATGAAGTATAGCCACGATCGAGACCCGAGCTTAATAAGCATTTTCTTGTCCATTCAAACGGGTGTATCGTGGAAAAAGAACGCTGCAACGCAGATTTACGTTGGTCAGCAGAAATCCTTGGAATGACTTCTAATAGCTGAAATAGCAACTATCTTCTTTTCTGAGTGCCTCCTCCCTTTTTTTCAGCTCCCATAGGAGTCTAGTGGAGCTCTCAGTGTTTTTCGACAAAAGATAGGTCAAGACTAGAGATGAGCGAACGTACTCGTCCAAGCTTGATACTCGTTCGAGTATTAGCGTGTTTGGGATGCTCGTTACTCGTAACGAGTACCACGCGATGTTCGGGTTATTTTCACTTTCATGTCTGAGACGTTAGCGCGCTTTTCTGGCCAATTGAAAGACAGGGAAGGCATTACAACTTCCCCTTGCGACGTTCAAGCCCTATACCACCCCCCTGCAGTGAGTGGCTGGGGAGATCAGGTGTCACCCGAGTATAAAAATCGGCCCCTCCCGCGGCTCGCCTCAGATGTGTTGTGACATAGCTGAGGGACAGTGGTATCGTGTTGGAGCTGCTGTAGGGAGAGTGTTAGGAGTTAGTGTAGGCTTCAAGAACCCCAACGGTCCTTCTTTGGGGCACATCTAACTGTGTGCAGTAGTGTGGAGGCTGCTTTTAGCAGTGTTGCACATTTTTTTTTTTTTGGTATATCGGCCGTGCAGAGCATTGCGCCCTGCAGTAATAGTCCAGGGACAGAAGTGTGGAGGCAGGGAGAGTGTTAGGAGTTATTGTAGGCTTCAAGAACCCCAACGGTCCTTCTTAGGGCCACATCTAACCGTGTGCAGTAGTGTGGAGGCTGCTTTTAGCAGTGTTGCACTTTTTTTTTTTTTGGTATATCGGCCGTGCAGAGCATTGCGCCCTGCAGTAATACTCCAGGGACAGAAGTGTGTAGGCAGGGCCAGAAGACATATATTATTGATTGAATATACGCAGTGGTCCTTTTCAAAAAAATATTGGAAAAAAATCTATTTGGCCTGCCTGTCACTGTGCTCAGTGTTCTGGGTCCGTGTCTGCTGGGGGTAGTAGTTCTCCAAAATTATACGCAGACAGCTAAGTGTTACAGCAGGCTTGCGCCAAATTATTTCCTGGCTCTGAAATCACCGCTCTGTTGCAGTTAATAACAGTGCAACACTGCAGTTCCGTGACACACTGCAGGGACAGAATTGTGTAGGCAGGGCCAGAAGACATATATTATAGATTGAATATACGCAGTGGTCCTTTTCCAAAAAATATTGGCAAAAAATCTATTTGGCCTGCCTGTCACTGTGCTCAGTGTTCTGGGTCCGTGTCTGCTGGGGGTAGTAGGTCTCCAAATAAATACGCAGCCAGCTAAGTGTTACAGCAGGCTTGCGCCAAATTATTTCCTGGCTCTGAAATCACTGCTCTGTTGCAGTTAATAACAGTGCAACACTGCAGTTCCGTGACACACACATCAGGGACAGAATTATGTAGGCAGGGCCAGAAGACATATATTATTGATTGAATATACGCAGTGGTCCTTTTCCAAAAAATATTGGCAAAAAATCTATTTGGCCTGCCTGTCACTGTGCTCAGTGTTCTGGGTCCGTGTCTGCTGGGGGTAGTAGTTCTCCAAAATCATACGCAGCCAGCTAAGTGTTACAGCAGGCTTGCGCCAAATTATTTCCTGGCGTTCCGTAAGCGAACTCAGCCTCCAACCACAGGCCAATAAGCGGCACATTTAATTACAGCGTTGTGTTTCTGCATTCCTGGTAATACAGCATGCTGAGGGGCAGGGGTAGGCCTAGAGGACGTGGGCACGGCCGAGGACGCGGAGACCCTAGTCCGGGTGTGGGCACAGGCCGAGCTCCTAATCCAGGTGTATCGCAGCCGACTGCTGCGGGATTAGGAGAGAGGCACGTTTCTAGCGTCCCCACATTCATAGCACATTTAATGGGTCCACGCGGTAGACCTTTATTAGAAAATGAGCAGTGTGAGCAGGTCCTGTCGTGGATGGCAGAAAGTGCTTCCAGCAACCTATCGTTCACCCACAGTTCTGCGCCGTCCACTGCTGCAACTCAGAATCCTCTGGCTGCTGCTCCTCCTTCCTCCCAGCCTCCTCACTCCATGAAAATGAGACATTCTGAGGAGCAGGCAGACTCCCAGGAACTGTTCTCGGGCCCCTGCTCAGATTGGGCAGCAGTGGTTCCTCTCCCACCAGAGGAGTTTATCGTCACTGATGCCCAACCATTGGAAAGTTTCCGGGGTCCGGGGGATGAGGCTGGGGACTTCCGGCAACTGTCTCAAGACCTTTCAGTGGGTGAGGAGGACGATGACGATGAGACACAGTTGTCTATCAGTGAGGTAGTAGTAACGGCATTAAGTCCGAGGGAGGAGCGCACCGAGGATTCTGAGGAAGAGCAGCAGGACAATGAGGTGACTGACCCCACCTGGTTTGCTATGCCTACTGAGGACAGGGGGGAGGCAAGGGCAGCAGCAGGGCAGGTTGCAAGAGGCAGTGCGGTGTCCTGGGGTAGAGGCAGGGCCAGACCGAATAATCCACCAACTGTTTCCCAAAGCGCCCCCTCGCGCCATGCCACCCTGCAGAGGCCGAGGTGCTCAAAGGTCTGGCAGTTTTTCACTGGGAGTGCAGACGACCGCCGAACAGTGGTGTGCAACCTTTGTCGCGCCAAGATCAGCCGGGGAGCCACCACCACCAGCCTCACCACCACCAGCATGCGCAGGATTATGATCGCCAAGCACCCCACAAGGTGGGACGAAGGCCGTTCACCGCCTCCGGTTTGCACCGCTGCCTCTCCCCCTGTGCCCCAACCTGCCACTGAGATCCAACCCCGCTCTGAAGACACAGGCACTACCGTCTCCTGGCCTGCACCCACACTCTCACCTCGGCTGTCCTCAGCCCCATCCACCAATGTCTCTCAGCGCAACATCCAGCCGTCGCTAGCGCAAGTGTTTGAGCGCAAGCGCAAGTACGCCACCACGCACCCGCACGCTCAAGCGTTAAACATGCACGTAGCCAAATTTATCAGCCTGGAGATGCTGCTGTATAGGGTTGTGGAAACGGAGTCCTTCAAAAGTATGATGGCGGTGGCGGCCCCGCGCTACTCAGTTCCCAGTCGCCACTATTTTTCCCGATGTGCCGTCCCAGCCCTGCACGACCACGTCTCCCGCAACATTGTACGTGCCCTCACCAACGCGGTTACTGCCAAGGTCCACTTAACAACGGACACGTGGACAAGCACAGGCGGGCAGGGCCACTATATCTCCCTGACGGCACATTGGGTGAATTTAGTGGAGGCTGGGACAGAGTCAGAGCCGGGGACCGCTCACGTCCTACCCACCCCCAGAATTGCGGGCCCCAGCTCGGTGCTGGTATCTGCGGCGGTGTATGCTTCCTCCACTAAAGCACCCTCCTCCTCCTCCTCCTCCTCCTCCTCCAACACAACCTCTGTCTCGCAATCAAGATGTGTCAGCAGCAGCAGCACGACGCCAGCAGTCAGTGTCGCGCGTCGTGGCAGCACAGCGGTGGGCAAGCGTCAGCAGGCCGTGCTGAAACTACTCAGCTTAGGAGATAAGAGGCACACGGCCCACGAACTGCTGCAGGGTCTGACAGAGCAGACCGACCGCTGGCTTGCGCCGCTGAGCCTCCAACCGGGCATGGTCATGTGTGACAACGGCCGTAACCTGGTGGCGGCTCTGCAGCTCGGCAGCCTCACGCACGTGCCATGCCTGGCCCACGTCTTTAATTTGGTGGTTCAGCGCTTTCTGAAAAGCTACCCAAGCTTGTCAGACCTGCTCGTAAAGGTGCGCCGGCTCTGCGCACATTTCCGCAAGTCCCACACGGATGCTGCCACCCTGCGCACCCTGCAACATCGGTTTTATCTGCCAGTGCACCGACTGCTGTGCAATGTGCCCACACGGTGGAACTCTACGCTCCACATGTTGGCCAGGCTCTATGAGCAGCGTAGAGCTATAGTGGAATACCAACTCCAACATGGGCAGCGCAGTGGGAGTCAGCCTCCTCAATTATTTTCAGAAGAGTGGGCCTGGTTGGCAGACATCTGCCAGCTCCTTGGAAAGTTTGAGGAGTCTACCCAGGTGGTGAGCGGCGATGCTGCAATCATTAGCGTCACCATTCCTCTGCTATGCCTCTTGAGAAGTTCCCTGCAAAGCATAAAGGCAGATGCTTTGCGCTCGGAAACAGAACCGGGGGAAGACAGTATGTCGCTGGATAGTCAGAGCACCCTCCTGTCTATATCTCAGCGCGGTGAGGAGGAGGAGGAGGAGGAGGGGGAAGAGACAGCTTGGCCCACTGGTGAGGGTACACATGCTGCTGGCCTGTCATCCTTTCAGCGTGTATGGCCTGAGGAGGAGGAGGAGGAGGATTCTGAAAGTGATCTTCCTAGTGAGGACAGTCATGTGTTGCGTACAGGTACCCTGGCACACATGGCTGACTTCATGTTAGGATGCCTTTCTCGTGACCCTCGCGTTACACGCATTCTGGCCACTACGGATTACTGGGTGTACACACTGCTCGACCCACGGTATAAGGAGAACCTTTCCACTCTCATTCCCGAAGAGGAAAGGGGTTCGAGAGTGTTGCTATACCACAGGACCCTGGCAGACAAACTGATGGTAAAATTCCCATCCGACAGCGCTAGTGGCCGAAGGCGCAGTTCCAAGGGCCAGGTAGCAGGGGAGGCGCGGAGATCAGGCAGCATGTACAGCACAGGCAGGGCAACACTCTTTAAGGCCCTTGACTGCTTTATGGCTCCCCAGCAAGACTGTGTCACCGCTCCCCAGTCACGGCTGAGTCGGCGGGAGCACTGTAAAAGGATGGTGAGGGAGTACGTAGCCGATCGCACGACCGTCCTCCGTGACGCCTCTGCCCCCTACAATTACTGGGTGTCGAAGCTGGACACGTGGCCTGAACTCGCGCTGTATGCCCTGGAGGTGCTTGCTTGTCCTGCGGCTAGCGTCTTGTCAGAGAGGGTGTTTATTGCGGCTGGGGGAATCATCACAGATAAGCGTACCCGCCTGTCAACCGACAGTGCCGACAGGCTAACACTCATCAAGATGAACAAAGCCTGGATTTCCCCAGACTTCTCTTCTCCACCAGCGGACAGCACCGATACCTAAGCAATACGTAGGCTGCACCTGCAGATGGAAGCATCGTTCTGTATCCCCATCAAAAACGGGGACCTTTTCGCTTCATCAATCTGTGTATAATATTCCTCCTCCTCCTGCTCCTCCTCCTGAAACCTCACATAATCACGCCGAACGGGCAATTTTTCTTAGGCCCACAAGGCTCAGTCATATAATTTTTCAAAACAATTTTTATACGTTTCAATGCTCATTAAAGCGTTGAAACTTTCACCTCAACTAATTTTTATTTTAACTGGGCTGCCTCCTGGCCTAGTTACCAATTAAGCCACATTAACCAAAGCGATTAATGGGTTTCACCTGCCCTCTTGGTTGGGCATGGGCAATTTTTATGAGGTACATTAGTACTGTTGATACACCAATTTTTGGGGGCCCTAGCCTACAGTGTAATCAAATTAATTTTTAGCCCACCTGCATTACAGCTGACGTTACATCAGCTGTGTTGGGCACTGCAATGGGATATATTTATGTACCGCCGGTGGCTTCCTGGCACCCACCCATGCTGTGGGTCCACAGGGAGTTGTAAATGCATCTGTTTCCACTTCTAAAGAACCCCAGTCTGACTGGGGCATGCAGTGTGGGCCGAAGCCCACCTGCATTAAACATGACATTACTACCTCAGCTGTGTTGGGCAATGCAATGGGATATATTTATGTACCGCCGGTGGCTTCCTGGCACCCACCCATGCTGTGGGTCCGCAGGGAGTTGTAAATGCATCTGTTTCCACTTCTAAAGAACCCCAGTCTGACTGAGGCATGCAGTGTGGGCCGAAGCCCACCTGCATTAAACATGACATTACTACCTCAGCTGTGTTGGGCAATGCAATGGGATATATTTATGTATCGCCGGTGGCTTCCTGGCACCCACCCATGCTGTGGGTCCACAGGGAGTTGTAAATGCATCTGTTTCCACTTCTAAAGAACCCCAGTCTGACTGGGGCATGCAGTGTGGGCCAAAGCCCACCTGCATTAAACATGACATTACTACCTCAGCTGTGATGGGCAATGCAATGGGATATTTTTATGTACCGCCGGTGGGTTCCAGGGAGCCACCCATGCTGTGGGTGCACACGGAATTCCCATTGCGGAGTAGTACCTGCCTGTGACTATATATAAAAAACCGCGGTCTGACTCGGGCATGCAGACACCTTGACAGAATGAATAGTGTGTGGCACATAGATTCCCCATTGCTATGCCCACGTGTGCAGCTCCAGATGGAGGTGGCACAGGATTGGATTTCTCATTGCTTCTGTACAGCATTGTGGGCTATCGCCCCGCCCCTTTTAAAGAGGGTCGCTGCCTAGCCGTGCCAACCCTCTGCAGTGTGTGCCTGCTTTTCCTGTGGCAGACGCACTTATAAATAGACCTGAGGGTGGCGTGGCATGAGGGCAGCTGATGGCTTGGCAGGGACAGTTTGGTGTGCGCTGTGGACACTGGGTCGTGGGGGGGGGGGGGGGAGATTTGGCAGCATGTAACCCAGGAGAAGTGGCAGCGGAGTGTCATGCAGGCAGTGATTGTGCTTTGTTGGAGGTAGTGTGGTGCTTAGCTAAGGTATGCATTGCTAATGAGGGCTTTTCAGATGTTAAAGTTGTTGGGGGGGGCACTCTTGCTGCTATTGTGGCTTAATAGTGGGACCTGGGAACTTGAGATGCAGCCCAACATGTAGCCCCTCGCCTGCCCTATCCGTTTCTGTGTCGTTCCCATCACTTTCTTGAATTGCCCAGATTTTCACAAATGGAAACCTTAGCGAGCATCAGCGATATACAAAAATGCTCGAGTCGCCCATTGACTTCAATGGGGTTCGTTACTCGAAACGAACCCTTGAGCATCGCGAAAAATTCGTCTTGAGTAACGAGCACCCGAGCATTTTGGTGCTCGCTCATCTCTAGTCAAGACCTATCTTGTGACGCAGCGAAAAAAATTGGTGCCTGAAAGTGGTCGCTGATTTCTTGTTTTAATGGTGTAATTATTTATTTTTCACATGTCCGCAAATTGTTCAAGTGAATAAATGTATTGGAATCCGATTCTTCACATGGTCAGAATTTTCGGACGACATTTCATCACGGCTAATTAGCAGCATAAAAACACTCATGTTAATGAGCCCTAAAACTGTGTGTGGTGGGAGATGTAGCTTCAGACAGGACATTCTCAGTAACTGGGCCCCCGGGCCTCACACTGTATCTCCCACCGCTGATATTACATGTTAGTGACAGATGTGGTTAGAATTCATATGTGTCTTCATTAACCCTATAATCTTTCTTCAGACTAATAATGGGCTCTATGAAAACTGCCCATGTGAGAGCGGACTTACATGTGAAAAGGACACATCCAAAAGAACACCTTTATTTTACCCAGATTACTTCCTACTTGTAAAGAACACTAACACAGACAGAAGAATCTGCAAGAAGCCAAGCACAGCAAATAAATGTAACTAAGAGCTGAGAGGGTATCCACCATTATCTACACCGCTCTACAAGAGGGTGTCAGTCTTATGGAAATAAAGCTTCTACAACTTTCAAATATTTTGTCTTTCCTCACTGTTTGCAAGATCTCTGCTTGCTGTCAGTAAGGCCGGTTTCACATGGGCGACAAAATAACATGATTTGCTCACGATGTGACAGTGCTACAAATTGCATGTTTGTGTAGCCCATGGTTTCCAATGGGTTCCTTCTCATTGTTTTGTAGGCTGCTGCATTTCGAGAGAAAAAATCACGGGTTGCTGAATATTGCCGCAGTTTGCTATGTTTTGCAGACCATGTTTCCCTATGGAACTTTCCTTTCTGTTGCATCGTATTAAAAAGTGGTGCGATGCAACTTTTACAGTAGTTAATCCTACTGTTAAAGCCCTAAAATAAGCCCTAGCGGCACAAAAAAAAACTAAACAAAAACACAATATATCTCCCAACAAGCGCTGTCTCATCTGCAGCTCTGGCAGATTTGCTTGTAGTTTTCAGTCAGCGCTTTGTGGTTTGCAGGTTCAAAATCCCTGCCTTAAGGAAGCAGTGGCTCTGATTGGCTGGGTCATAGCGCTCGAGTACCAATCACAGCCATCGCATTGAATGGCTGTGTGTGGTTCATCGAGCTCTGCAGTGTTTGGCTGAGCCGCGGCATGCAAGAAACAATCACAGCCACCGCTTCCTGGAGTCAGGGATTTTGAACCTGCAAACCAGGAAGTGCTGACTGTAAATTACAATTAAGTCTGCCGGAGCTGCCCAGGAGACACGTGCCAGAGCTGACAGAGCCTTTTACGTGATACATTGTATTTTTTTTTTTTTTTATGCAGCCAGGGCTTCTTTTCAGGGAAGGGTGTTAATATTTCAAACTGCCAAAAAAATCTCAACATAAGAGCGCTGGGTCGTTCTGACCAGACTGTTATGGGGTGTAGGGACCAGCGGATGTGTGAAGGCACACACACATGGCTACCGGGTGCATAAGTAGCTCCAACTATTTTGTCTGCCACCCAGAAACACTCGCACAATCGTTACACACCCTTGTGTCTGTCAGAACCATTTCCAGGCACTTGGCTAAAGAACATTTGGTCTCACGGCACTCTTTACATGTACTGTCACAGCATACCATACAGAATCTGTATGCCTCCCATATCACATCAGTTTTTCACAATAAATTACACTTTTAGTGACATATTGTAACCTCTTACTTACATAAACATTACAATCACACAGAGAATGTTTCACTCGATTCCTACAAATTCTTGTAGGAGCTTGATTTTTTTTTCCAGTGTAATTTTAGATTGTGCTTCACCTCCATAAAGAAATTTAGCAAGCATTTCTGTGTCTGGGATCTTGATGCAGCACAAAGATTGTAGTCACTATGTGACCCATGTCAGGCCCATGGCCATGTTATAGGGTGACACCCAGGTCACTAGGCAGCAAAACTCTCACAAAGTACAAGACACTAGCTTACAGTCTTTTTTTGTCTTACTTTCAATACTGAATCCATTGCAGTCCACGCAGGCCTTACTATCACTACCAACAGGGATAAATCTCTCACAGTCCACACAGGCCTTAGTATCACTACCAACAGGGATGATGGTCTGACAGTCCACACAGGCTCTCAGATTTGGCTTCTACTGGTCTGAAAGTTTCTCACAGCCGAGAAATACACAGGACACTTTCCTCAGCCAGTTGACTGACTGTTTCCTGTGACAATTCTCAGGCCCTGCTGTCCTGTACCACTTCTTCATTTCGTCAACCTTCGATCCTTGTCAGACCTTCATCTGACCCACATACAGGTGGTTCTGAGGCACACTGTCATTCCACTCCATTTCCAACCCACCGATGGCTCCTCTGAAGGAAATTATATTTTATATTAATGTGCTCTGCTTTTTATTTCAGTAGAAACATGCTTATGTAAGACATGCTGAAAGCAAACAGGATGATCTACAGAAATCTCCCCACATACACTCAGGGCTCATCTTGTGCTTATCTAGTGAAAACAGGAATAACCAGTTATCTAAGAATGATGTGGCACACTTATGCACATGTATGTTAGCATTCCTCAGCTATTGCACTATTGCCATCTTACAAGGGCAAGCCATAAACAGAAGCCAGATAACATGAGAGCCTTGAGCTGAAATACCTGCTCAAAACAGACAAACAGCATGCACAAGGGGATGTTAAAGGGGTTGTCTCGTGAAAGCAAGTGGGGTTATGCACTTCTGTATGGCCATATTAATGCACTTTGTAATGTACATCGTGCATTAAATATGAGCCATACAGAAGTTATTCACTTACCTGCTCCGTTGCTAGCGTCCCCGTCTCCATGGCTCCGTCTAATTCTTTTTTTTTTTTTGTAAATCAAATTTTATTGGTGTTTTTCATATAATAAGAAGGCAACAGTTACAAGGTACAGAATACACTAATCGATGACAATCATGGGGAGTCCAACAGGCGTGGGGGAGAGCATATTAGGGTGACATACTGCGGCTATGAGAAGTAAAGTGCAGATTATAAATGGGTTATACAGCATCTCTATCCCGAACAGAAACACTCGTTGTTGGACCTGGTTGGGATAAATTATTAGCGCAGAGGAGATATATCATCTGTGTTTGGAAGATAGAGCGTACTATCAATCCCCGCGAGCATCAGCGTGGGGGAGTCCTCTGCACCATTAAACCAGACAACTGTGGGGGGGGGGGAGGGTATGGAGTGGGGGAGGGTGGGGCAGAGGAGGTGGGTAGGGAGGGGGGGGGGAGGTACCCGGAGCCATAGCCACCGTTTCATTCGTTCCATATTGGTGAGTCTCTCACTGTCCACCACATGGACCAGACCTGGCTGAATTTGTCATGTGAATTTTTGGACCAGCTGTATAATTCCTCTATATTGTAGAGGTTGTCCACTCTCTCTCTCCACTGACCCATGGTGGGAGCCATTTGTTGTTTCCAGAGGGATGGTATAAGGGATTTGGCTGTGTCCAGGATCAAGGCTATCATCTTGTTTCTCTGCGGGTGGAAGAATTTAGAGGGCTTCCAGAGGAGTACCAGTTCCGGTGTTACTTTTAAGTTTGGTGAGAATAGATGTATTATCTTTTCTACTCCCTTCCAGAAGGGTGCCAGTATCGGGCACAACCATCAGAGGTGTAGGTAGGAGCCTAGGTGGTTTCCGCATCTCCAGCAGGAACCATCCTCGGTAAGGTTGTGATCGAGTAGCCACTGTGGGGTCCGGTACCAACGGGATAGCAGTTTGTAATGTGTTTCTTGTGCGAGAACACAGGGGGATAGGCCAAAAGAAGTTTTTAAAATCGTTTTTACCTCGCTTGAGGATAGCGTAATTCCTAGGTCTCTCTCCCAAGAGCTCAAGAAAGCAGGTTTATAAGGGAGACTGGGGGCGACAAAGTTCTTCTTTAAGTAGGAGATTTTCCTAAAAGGGGACTTATTATTCTGTAGTGCTTTCTCAAATGGGGTTAAAGGTCTAGTGGATTTATATCTTGTGAGGAAGGCCTTTAATGTCCCCTCCAATTGTGCTTGTTGTAGGAAAGGCAGCCTACCCTCAGGGAGGAGCCTCCGCAGTATTGTAGACGGGGACAAGTGTGCTAACGGATATAAATCCGACAGTTGCAGGGGCGAGAACTTTTTCCACACCGAAGATGAGCTTGGGTCTATAGGTAGTTCGAGTGTTTTAGTGATAATGCACAACGGAAGCATGGGAGAGGGGGATGGGGCTAGATCTTTATTTAGTTCATCCCAAACTGCGCAGGGGCCCCTAAGTAGTGGATTGAAACCTTTGGCTTTGTATCTGCTTTTAGAAGGGAGCCAGAGGTCTTCCAACAGTTGATCTCTATTGTAGCTTTCCACTAATGTGGTCAGCAGGCTGTCTCCGTGGGGTTGGGTTGGATCAACCCAATAACGAAGTTGGGCAGCGCGGTAGAAGTCCAACAGATTTGGGAGGTCAATCCCACCCTCAGATCTCTTCCTAGTCATCAGACAGTAGGCCAGTCTTGGCCTCCTCCGCCTCCAAATGAATCCAGTGAACGCGGTGCATAGTGTTTTGAAGAAGCTGGCCGGCAAATGAATCGGAAGCATTCTGATTTTATACAGAATAGTGGGAAGTATGAATGATTTAATAATGTTTTTCCTGCCGAACCATGACACAAATGGAATATCATAGTTCTTTAGGAGGCATTTGACCTGGTCTAACAGCGGAATGAAATTTACACCATACAGGTCTTCAGCTTGCCGGGATAGTTTGATGCCCAAGTAGTCAATTGAGGAGTTCGACCATATAAAGGGTGAGTTGGCTCTCAATGCATCAGCCTGGGCCCTTGGTATAGAGACATTCAAAATAGTCGATTTTGTGTAATTAATTTTGAAATTGGAAGCAAGGCCGAATCCTTCGAGCACTTCCGTTAGCCTGGGTAGGCTCTTTTGGGGGTCAGTTATTAAGAAAACTATATCATCTGCAAACGCTGCTACTGAGAGCACATGCTTACTGAGATGGAGACCTCTGATTCCAGGGTCTTGTCTAACCTTAAGGAGTAGTTGCTCCAAGGCCAGGACAAACAGAGAGGGGGAGAGGGGGCACCCCTGCCGAGTACCATTTTTTATGTCGAAGGGAGGGGAGAGAGTGTCGTTGATTTTAAGTCTTGCGTGAGGGCATGTATAGAGAGAGAGGATAGCCCATATGAACTCCAATGGGAAACCAAAGGAGTGCAGGACCTCTTCCATATAGCGCCAGTCTACCCTATCAAACGCCTTTTCTGCATCTGTGCTTACTAAGGCTAAGGGTATTCTGTGGTGTTGTGCGTAGCGTGCTGCGTTTAGCAGTCTGATGCAGTTATCTCTCCCCTCCCTTCCACCGATGAAGCCCGCCTGCTCTCTGTCTATTAAAGTTGTCATGAAGGGCTCCATCCTTTTTGCTAGGAGCTTAGCCCACAGTTTCATATCTTGATTTATAAGAGAAATCGGGCGGTAGCTACCACACAACTCCGGGTCTTTACCATCCTTATGGATCAGAGTAATGTGCGCCTCTTGGGACTGTCTCGGCAGGGAGCCCCCCCCCCCCCCCCCCCATCAAGTTGTTGAATAACTCTGTTAATTTAGGTTTTAAAATGGGGAGAAAGGATTTGTAGTACTGAATAGGTAGGCCATCAGGGCCTGGGCTTTTGTTGGGCGGACAAGACGCAATTAGCTCCTCCACTTCTGACTCAGTAACCCGAGCCATAAGGGTAGAGGCGTCTATAGGGTTGATTCTAGGGATGTCAAGTTGGCTAAGGAAGTTGTTTATCAAGACTGATGGGTCATGAGGCGGGTTGGGCGTGGAAGAATCTCTCAGATTATAGAGTCTGGAGTAGTACCGCTGGAACTCCTTTGCTATCTCTGGAGTCGAGGTGCAAGTTCAGTTGGCAGAGGTTTTTATAGCGCCAATATGGTTTTTCGTCCGTGCTTTTTTAATTAACGAGGTCATTAACTTACTACCTCTGTTGCCCTGGGCGTAGACCAGATGCTTTAGATGTAGTTGCTTTTTGTTAAATTTGGATTCCAACATACGCTTCAGGTCTGTCCTCAGGGAGGTGAGGCTATCTAGATTTTGTTTTGACTGGGAAAGTTTCGCAGCTAGCTCCATCTTTGCTATCTGCGAGAGTTTCTCGTTGATTTCTTTTTGTGCGCGTTTTTTGACGCGAGAACCTAAGGCTATTAGAAGGCCTCGGATGAAAGCCTTATGTGCTTCCCATACAATTGGGATTTTAGAATCGCCAGAGGAGTTAATATCGAAGTATTCCTCTAATGCCTTAGAAAGTTGTTCTCTCTCTTCATTGGAATCCAGTAGTGACGCATTGAGAGACCACCTCCATTCCCGTGCAATTGGGCGTGGGTCCCTTAAGATCAAGTGAACCGGGGCATGGTTGGAAATTGTCATGGAGTCAATTTCTGCCTGGATCATAGATGTGAGGAGATCGGAGGAGACCAAGACGTAGTCCAGTCTTTGATATGACGAGTGGATTGACGAGAAGTGGGAATAGTCCCTGGAAGAGGGATTCAAGGTGCGCCAGGAGTCTATCAATCCTAGCTCCTGTAAGCTTTTGCTAAGTTTTCTCAGTCTCTTTTGGGAGGTTTGAGATCTACCAGAGGAGGAGTCCAAGGCCGGGTTGAATGTGACATTGAAGTCGCCTGCTAAAACTATTTGGCCCGTTGCAAAATGTTTTAAAATTTCTAATTGTTGGAGTAACCAGGGTACTTGGTCTACATTAGGAGCATAGATGTTTGCGAAGGTCATTTTAACATTGTTTAATGTACCCCTTATGTACAGGACTCTTCCCTCGCCGTCCCTGTATTGGGCCTCTTCAACAAAATTAATTGCTTTATGGAAAAGGGTCGAGACCCCCTTTGAGGACGAGGAGGGATGAGTGCTGTGAAACGCTTGGGAGAAGTGTTTGCCCGGGAGGGAGAAGGATCTGCATCCTTTATAGTGCGTTTCCTGTAGAAAAAGTATTTTGGTGTCATACCTTTTGATGAGGAGTGCGAGGTTATGTCTCTTGAAGGGGGAGTTGAGACCTCTGATGTTGAAGGAGGTAATGCGAAGTCCCACCATGGTTACGATTCTAGGCTACGGTGAGAGAGAGTGGACAAGTGAGAGAAAAGCAGATGGGGCACCAGAGCAGGTACCGAGAGGTAGAATAGATGGCAATTGGTTCAGGTCCTTTGGGTGATTCCGGTGAGCTGGATGTCTGGGTATCTGAAGTTCCGGGGGGGGGGGGGGACTAGGAGGGACACACGAGGAATGAGAGGGATGGGAGGGTAGGAAGGCCGAGGAGGGATGGGGTGGGGGAACAACACAGAACAGCAATGCGCTGTAAATATAGCACAAAATGCAATTTAACCTAACTTATGCAGCTAACTTGGTGCTTTTAAGCAGGCGAAGAGGAGGGATAACCGGAGGCCTCCCAATCCCCTGGCCTACAGTTGGGTGGGCTACTGAAGTCTCGTAGGGTCGAGGACCACGACGAGAGTTCAGAGAGTTAAATACAGCCTGGACGGACCAGCAGCCCCGCGGCCCCTGAAGAGGTAGACTAAGAACAATAGCCACTGGGCCAGTGGTCCAGTACATTGTAATTAAAGTTATCATACTCGACGGAATTTTAAACTTAAATACGTAAACATTTCTGTCAACACAATTTCTAGGAACCAACAGTAATCTAGAAAACAGTGGGAATACTCAGTCTGGCAGGGCAAGGTGTCTCAATTCTTTCACCGTCCTCCTCCCGACATAATGCTCCCGAATCGAGAGTTCAAGAAATAAATCAGCAGTTCTTTCGCTGCAGTGGTCCTAGTCGAAGGAAGACACTGATAACCTTGCTCGACCGATTGCCAGACGAGCTCACAGATCCACAAGAGATTCAAATCGCTCCTCAGTGGGCAATCAGGTCGCATTGTCCCTTGGTTTCTTCTTCCCCCCCCCCCCACTTTGGGGATTTAGAGCTACCCGCTACCAGCCATGTTTCCGGATCCTCCAGCTGTTGGAATTGGGGTGGGTCCGGCAGTGGCTGCCAGTTAGGCAGCTCAATAGGGTCAATCCCAAGGGTTTTCCACAGATTTTGTAGATCTTCGTTAGTGCGGATATTGATTCTTTTGCCCTTGTGGAAGCAGCTCAGCCCAAACGGTAAGAGCCATGAATATTTTATGTCCATGGACTTGAGCATTTCTAGAAGCGGGCGAAGAATGCGGCGCTTTGCCAAGGTAGAGGGGGCAAGGTCCTGATAAATTTGTATCGGGGACTCGGCAAAGTGCACCTCTCTGTTGAATCTTGCGGCTCTCAATATGGCGGCAGCGTCTGGGAAGGCAAGCACCTTGCAGATGATGTTGCGAGGAGGCTCGGATTCATTCGGCGGAGGCCTAAGTGCTCTATGGATCCTTTCAACACAAATAGAGCTGGCTCTGTCTGCCCCCAGAAGCAAAGCAAAAATTTCTTTTGCGACCTTTGGTAGATTCTCGGCAGTATGGGATTCGGGCAGCCCTTTGATGCGCACATTATTGCGGCGATTTCTGTTTTCAAGATCCTCCTGCATCAGGAGGGTCTTGTTAAGGTAAGTATGCTGCTCCTTTAAGGCCCGCTCTAGCTGTAGGGAGTGGGTAGTAGTGGCTGACACTGCAGTCTCCAGCTCTTCAACTCTGTGCCCCATCTGTCTCAGGTCCCCCTTGATCTCAGCGAGGTCAGCACTTATGGGGCGCAGGGCATGTGAAATTAGTTCTCTCATGAAGGATTTAGAGACTATCTCCTCACCTTCATCCTCAGAGCACGTCTCCTCCTCCTCCCCCTTGCTGGAAGCAGCTATGAGTTCCCTCGCCGGCGCCATCTTGGCGGGGGGCGCGGGAACGGGCAGATCTTTCTCTGAAGAAGCGCTGCATATCTACTTGCCCTTTAGCCGCTCGAGGTGTTCCCTGCAGGTCAGCGTTCTTTTTTTCTTGTCAGTTTGCCCATTGTTCCATCTGTAAGATGCTGTTTGGGGTCAGCGTGGGTGCTTGGTCAGAGGAGCGCTTCTCTCAA
This sequence comes from Eleutherodactylus coqui, assembly GCF_035609145.1. NCBI lineage: Eukaryota > Metazoa > Chordata > Amphibia > Anura > Eleutherodactylidae > Eleutherodactylus > Eleutherodactylus coqui. The sequence goes on from NC_089837.1 coordinate 516,361,337, forward strand.
GCAGCCATCACGCTCGGCGTCCAGGCTTCACCCCGGCTCCGTCTAATTCTGATGTCTTCTTGCTTTTTTAGACGCGCTTGCGCTGTGCGGTCTTCTTCCCTTCTCCTAGGTCCAGGCACGAGCTGCATTCTGGCTCCGCCCCCTTCTACGCGTCATCACGTAGCTCCGCCCCATCACGTGTGCCGATTCCAGCCAATCAGGAGGCTGGAATCGGCAATGGACCGCACAGAGCCCACGGTGCACCATGGGAAAGGACCCGCGGTGCATCGTGGGTGAAGATCCCGGCGGCCATCTTGGTAAAGGAAGAAGAAGGAAGACGTTGCAGAGCGGGGATTCGGGTAAGTAATATGTTTTTTTTTGTTTTTTTTTTAACACATCCCTTGTGGTTGTCCTGCGCCGAACGGGGGGCCTATGGAAAAAAAAACAAAAAAAAAAACGTTTCGGCGCGAGACAACCCCTTTAACTGATTATATGTTAATAGGCTAAATACTAATTGACAAGTTACAATTGGTTGCATCTTATCACAAAGCTTGCTATTTTTGTAATTTGCTCACTGCAGGGGGTTGTTTCTCCTCAGAATAATATATAAACTGCAGAATCATCTTTTTAAATACATCTCATGTGTTATGTGAATCAATTCTCTGAGCTTGTACCAAGCACAGCCAATTTGGCACCCACATTATATCCAACAGCACAGTTGCGCTAACACACCTCAGCAAATAAGTTTAAGCCTATTCTTCCTCACAGGACACAGCAGATATTACAGGCGCTTCATATGGTTCCACCACACCTTCAATAGGAACCAAAAGCTGTACTTCAATAACCTCCCTCTGGCCTCCATCTATCAGTGTTACAGTGCAGCAATGCCAGAACACTTACATCTAGTATGTCAGGGTCTTCCTCAGCCAACATTAACATCTCTTAGACAATGATCAGCCTTATCAGGGATTCATAGTGGGATACAGGTGACACCATTGTTTCAGCTATATCCCGCTCCCTTATAACAGGCTGGGTATGAGGAACAGAGCAGTCCAGCTCTGTTCTCCATACTTCGCACGGAGTGCTCGGCTGTATAACAGCTGGGCGCTCCGTGCAGAAAACCGCTGGATGCAGAAAACAAGCGGGGACACCCCGCTTGTCTTCTGCATCCTTCGCTCCAAGCACTTAGCTGTATAACAGCCGGGCACTTGGAACAGGGAACTACTCGATGCAGAAGACAGGCTCAGAGCACAAGGTGATTGCTCATTTTAATCTATGACAGCAATGCACCATAATTCTGACCTAAAAAAGTTACAAGGATTAGTGACATTCTGGTCTTTTTTGCCACCATCCACACTTTTTTATTATAAAAAATAAATAAATAAATAAATTGGGGTGACATGCATCCCAACAAATCTACTAGAATTTACACCACAAACTTTGATTTGTATTTCTTGCATAACAAAACACTAAATTAACTAGGAGGGAATGCACTTCATAATGAATATGGCGCCTCTTACTGCTGCATGCTGATATTGATGAGTGGCTAAAGATCACTAGTCTTTAGTACATCCGCATCAATGTTTCTAGGCAGACTGTAAATAGAAAAAATACTATAAAGAACATAGGGGTTTTTTCCCTTCATTTCAAAGTTTAATATTTCTTTATATCAGAATAATAAACAACAAATTGTTGATTAACCCCTTAACGACCAGCCCATAGTGTTTTTACGTCCTCCCGAAGTGGGCTCTATTCTCTGAGGACGTAAAAACATGCTTCCTGCAGAGAATAGTGCCCCTCGGGCTGTGGACGTGACAGCTCCATGCTGTCGGTGTCCGCAGGTAGCTGACAGCATGGAGCTGTCATCCCGGGCTGTTCGGAGCCCCCCCCGGCATTGCGATCGGCGCTATGCAATGTATAGCGCCGATCGCAAAAAAAGTAAATAAAAGTACATAAAAGTTAAAGATTCAGCTGCTCTGATGGATCGGATCCATCGGAGCAGCTGAAATTACTCACCCAGGTCCTGCACGCTGCTCCCCGCTCTCCTGCCGCTCCGGGGCCCGAAGCCGGTCTTCTGCGCATGCGCGCCAGGCGGCATTACGTCAGCCGCATGCGCAGAAGGCCCGGCGGCGCGGGAGATTTAAAATCTCCTGGCTCCCGGCTCCTGTAGGTAGCCGGGAGGCAGGAGATGTCAGCGGGGACTGCGGTGAGCGGTCCCCGGTACCGCGATCGCCGTTATCCAATGGTTAGCGGCGATCGCGAAAAAGTTAAAAAAAAGTTTTAAAAAAGTCAGTTTCACCTCCCCTCATGGATCGGATCCATGAGGGGAGGTGAAAATACTCACCCCCAGTCCTCAGCGGTGTCCCGATGTCCCGGGACCCGAATCCCCGTCTGCGCATGCGCGCCCGATGATTGACATCGGGCGCGTGCACAGACGGGCTCGAGCCCCGGGGAATTTAAAATCCCTCTGCTTCTGGCTGCCATGTGTAGCTAGGAGCAGAGAGATTATACCAGGGACATGATCACTGTCATCCAATGGATGACAGTGATCATGTAAAGTGAAAAAAAAGTGTAAAAAAGTAAAAAAAAAAAAAGTAAAAAAAAGTTTTTAAACGTTTAAAAAGCGTATGTTTCATCTCCCCTCATGGATCATATCCGTGAGGGAGGATGAAAGTACGTACCTAAGGCCCCCAGATTTATCCGCGGACCTTACCACAGCTTCTGCACACGCGCCCGTCGCCAAAATGGCGGGCGCATGCGCAAAAGCTGTGGATTGCCAGGATAATTTAAATTCTCCCTGCTCCTGGCTACAAAACGTAGCCAAGAGCATGGAGATTTAATGGGGGTCCGCGGTGAGCGGTTCCTGGTCACGTGTTCGCCATTATCCAATAATGGCGATCACGTAAAAGTAAAAAAAAAAATTTGAAGTTTCATCTCCCCTCACTGATGCGATCGGTGAGAGGAGATGAATCTTTTTACCGGAGGCCTGCGTATTTGAATCCCGACGCGATCTTCCTCCGTGGACCTTCCAGGATTCTGCACATGCGATTGCCGGCAAAAAGCCGGACACATGCGCAAGAGTCAGGGAGCCCAGGAAACTTAAAATCTCCTTGCTCCCAGCGACCAACAGTCACCGAGAGTCTGGAGCAGTGACGGGTGGCCTCGTTGAGCGGTCCCCGGTCACGTGATAAAAAGGTAGCGATCTACCTTAGGCCGGTCTCACATGACCGGATAGGAATGACGGATTCCGCATGCGTCTGATCCGTGGTAATACGCAGATCAATCGCACTGGATTACACAATTCCGCTCACATTAGCGGGTCAGAATTGCGTAATCCACTCGCAGAAAAGAGAACGCAGCAGGTTCTATTTTACTGCGGAATCGGCAACATAGAGCCCATTGTGCTCCATGGTCGCGGATATACCCGCTGCCCATACGCAACTACCTTGTATACGGGCTGCGGGTACCCGTGTCATCGCTAAGCGACGGTGCGGGAAATACAAACAAAGGTGTACTGTGCATGACCGCCTGTGTGAGTAGGCAGTTATGCGCAGTACATTACGCAGCCGTACGCAGGGTCACAGCCGGGCTCACAGATGGGATCCGCTGTGGGCCTCCGCAAGCGGATTCCGCCTGCACCCGCGTGAGCCCGGCGTTATTCAGACAGCTACCTGTGATACGTATTTTACAAGAAGCCCCGGGAACGCTCGCTTTCCTGCAGTTCCAGGAGCACCTTGTTGAGCGCCTTCTGTGTGAGACCGCCGCACCTCATCAAGCTTACGGAGACTCACGGAACGCCACTTTTTACACCCCATACCCGCCACTGAGGTCATGAAATACCCCCAAAAAGCATGAGAGGGGGGGGGGGGGATACCCGGTTTTATTGCCCCATGGGACCATTCCAACCAGCCTCCGTAATTACCCCTGTCTTCGGAAATACTACACAGTTCACATTTTTACTTTTATCTAAGATTTGCGAACGCCAAAAAGGGCGTGGAGGGGGAGGGGGGGAATTTTTAGGGAGTCAATCTTTATTCTGTACAAATAAGCAATGGGGCCTGGAATGTATTCAGTTGTGCCCTAAAATCCAACGGGTGTTCCGTCCTTTATAGGCCTTGCCATGCGTCCTGTAAGTAGATTAGGGCCACAATGGGTATGTTTCTGAACTCGGGACAAACGGGGGTATCCATTTTGGGGTGAACGTCTTCATTCCTATGTACACTGTACAAAAAAACTGTTTTTAAATTGAAAAAATTGCCAAAAAAATTGAAAATCGTAACTTTTTCCTTCTGCTTTGCTTAGATTCATTCAAATACTGTGGGGTCAAAATACGCAGTACACCCCTAGATGAATTCGTTAAGGGGTCTAGTTTTCAAAATGGGGTCATTTGAGGGGGTTCTTTATAGTTTTGGCCGCTCAATGGCTCGATAAGTGGGCAATGGGGCCTGAAATTTATTCAGTGGTACCCTGAAATCCAACGGGTATTCCTTTTTTATTGTAGGCCTAGCCATGGGTCCTGTAAGTCTATTAGGGCCACAATGGGTATGTTTCTGAACACGGGACAAACAGGGGTATCCATTTTGGGGTGAAAGCCTTCATTTATATGTGTGCTGTACAAAAAAAACTGTTTTTAAATTGACACAATAGCCCAAAAAATGAAAATCCTATTTTTTTCCTTTTGCTTTGCTTGAATTTATTCAAAAACTGTGGGGTCAAAATATGCAGTACATCCCTAGATAAATTCGTTAAGGGGTCTAGTTTTCAAAATGGGGTCATTTGTGGGGGTTCTATATGGTTTTGGGCGCTCAAGAACTCTACAAGTGGGCAATGGGGCCTAAAAGGACTTCAAGCAAAATCTATGTTCTGAAAGCCACCGATTACTCCTTTTATTTTGGGCCCCGTTGTGCATGCGGACATAAGATTAGGGCCACAATGGGTATATTTCTGAAAACAGCACAAACAGGGGTATCCATTTTGGGGTGTAAGTCTTCCTTCATATGTGTGCTGTACAAAAAAAGCTGTTTTTAAAATGACAAAATTGCCAAAAAAACAAAAATCCAAATTTTTTCCTTTTGCTTTGCTTGAATTTATTCAAAAACTGTGGGGTCAAAATGCGCAGTACACCCCTAGATAAATTCGTTAAGGAGTCTAGTTTTCAAAATGGGGTCATTTGTGGGGGTTCTCTATGGTTTTGGGCGCTCAAGAACTCTACAAGTGGGCAATGGGGCCTAAAAGGACTTCAAGCAAAATTTGTGTTCCGAAAGCCACCGGTCGCTCCTTTCATTTTGGGCTCCGTTGTGTATCCAGACATAAGATTAGGGCCACAATGGGTATGTCTCTGAACACGGGACAAACAGGGGTATCCATTTTTGGGTGCAAGTCTTCCTTCATATGTGTGCTGTACAAAAAAAGCTGTTTTTAAAATGACAGAATTGCCGAAAAAACGAAAATCACAATTTTTTCCTTTTGCTTGATTTGAATTCATGCAAAAACTGTGGGGTCAAAATATGCAGTACACCCCTAGATAAATTCCTTAAGGGGTCTAGTTTTCAAAATGGGGTCATTTGTGGGGGTTTTCTATGGTTTTGGGCGCTCAAGAACTCTACATGTGTGCTATGGGGCCTAAAAGGACTTCAAGCAAAATTTCTGTTTTGAAAGACACTGACTACTCCTTTCATTTTGGGCCCCGTTGTGGACTCAGATATAACAATAGGGCCACAATGGGTATATTTCTGAACACGGGAGAAATAGGGGTATCCATTTTGGGGTGTAAATCCTGATTTTCATGTAAACTATAGGAAAAAAATATGTCTTTAAAATGACAGATTTGCAAAAATATGAAATTTTACTTTTTCTCCTCTAAATTGAATTAATTCCTGAAAAAAAACTGTGGGGTCAAAATACTCATGACACCTCTCAGTGAATACATTAAGGGGTGTAGTTTTTAAAATGAGGTCATTTGGGGGGGTATCTATTATTCTGACACTCATGAGCCTTTCCAATCTCGGCTTGGTATAGGAAAACAAAGTGTTCCTCAAAATGCTAAAAAGTAATGTTAAATTTGTACGTCTCCTAAATAGTTAAAAAAAAACGAAAGTTTTTCCAATGTGCGCCCAAAATAAAGTAAACGGGTGGAAATATAAATCTTAGCAAAAATTTCTATATTATGTTTGCACATATTTAAGATATTGCAGTTGGAAATGTGAAAAAATGACGATTTTTTCAAAATTTTCCCAATTTTGGCGCTTTTAATAAATAAACACAATTTCTATCGGTCTATTTTTTCCGCCTAAATGAAGCACAACATGTGGCGAAAAAACAATGTCAGAATCGCTTGGATATGCAAAACCTTTCTGGTGTTTTTCCATGTTAAAGTGACACATGTCAGATTTGCAAAATTTGGCCTGGTCATTAAGGCGCAAACAGGCTTGGTCACTAAGGGGTTAAGATATTTTTTGGAGCTACCATGAACGTTTTAAAAAGTGCCTAAAATCAGTAGTGACATCTGCTGGGAATTTGCACCAATGATCATCACCAGTGTGATTTTCTGCAGATTTTACACTGCTAAAAAAAACAGAAAGTCCACTACACGGAGCAACCCTTAATCAGTAGTATTCATTCTTATTTTAAGGGGTTTCCCACTAAATACATTTATCATTTATCTGCAGGATCAATGATAAATGTATAATCCCTTGGGGTCTGACTGCTTATACCCCTAACAAACGCATGAATAGCACATACTGAATTCTCTGAGTGACTACAACATGGTGGACAGGCATAACCAGTTCTCCATTTATTTCTATGGTACTGACAGAATTAGGCAAGTGCTGCACCCATCTATCTCCATAGATAGTGAGTAGGACAGTGTTCACACATGCACACCACCGCTCCATTCACTACTGGTACTTGCGGGTCCCTGGTCTCATGATTAGTGAAGGTCCAAGTGGTTAGATGCTGGGATCATACATTTATTCCATGGAATCAGAAGGTAAATCTTCATTAATCAGGTGTGTACCCAACACAACATTTGGATGCTGCTCTAGATTTTGTATGTTTGTCCTCAGCAGAAAACTTTCACTGCATTGCACATTATTGTTTGTGGTTGTTAATGAAAGGGTTAATCATCTATGGAGGTGAATGAGTCAAGTACCTGGTGTACAGGGGTTCCTCACCTCCTCAGTCTTCAGCGCTGTCTGGTACCCCAATCACTAGTCTACAACTAGGTTGGCAAGAGGAGAGTGCAATTATATCTATAACATTCTGATGTGTAGAATGTATATTAGGTGAGATGCAGACATAGTCCCTAGACCAGACCCTGCCTAATACAGACCCTAGACCAGACCCCTAGAATGAGGACAGACCACTGAGCTCAAAATAACTACAGACTCAGAATAAATATAGACGTATACCAGACCCAAAATTACATAAAGACCCCAAACCAAACACCACCTTGACTACAGACCCCCAAATAAAAACAGTCTGCCGATGAACACCTTAAAATACAAAACATAGACTACAAACACCAAAGTAACTTAAGACCCCACATCAGACCTCAATCCAGTGTTACCAAAATCCTATTTAATTATTTACTAGTAACTGAGCAAAAAATCAAACCTTACATGGCCAAATTTTAAAGTGTTTGTGTGGTTTCAGGACATATATTTATAAGGGCCTGGCATGAGTTAAAATAATGCATACGTTCCTGTCCTCAGCCCTCCGAGGCACAGCTAACTCACTTCCACTACTTGCATCTCAGGACTGCTGCAGTCAGTCAGAGATTGTAGCATCACCTTCTGAACCTCTGGCATTACTGCTCACATCCTGAGTGGCATGATACCGGGGCAGGAGTTTACTGAGGCCAGTGGCAGAGGAAAGGGATGGAGCAGCAAGAATCAAGTGTCGATGGCTTATCCTGAATTAAGGTCATCTATAGAAAAGTCTCGGAAAACCCAAGAATATTTCAAAAGATGCAGAAAAATTTGCATATATACATTGCAGGCTATGGAACAGAAATCAGCAGCAGATTAAAGGCATATTTAGATGAGCGTGGGCATAACTAGGTTTGGTGGCAAGGTGCATAGGTCTGCCTGAATAAGGGGAATCCCCTCCCCTTTGCTGGCTTTTCAAAATCCATACCAGAGCACAGGAGTGTTGATAAAACCATGGGAAGATAGGACAGGTCCTATCTTTTCTCGCCTGTACAATTAATGGGCAAGAATCCCGATAGCCAAAACGAAACCACTGCAATACATTGATATTAGTGGTTTTGGTTTCTCCTGTTATGCGGCCGTGATAATCACTGAGACAAAACCACGTTTTTCTGAATCTTAGGTGCATGTGTGAACGGTCCCTGAGGGTGCATTCACACTAACGTATATCGGCTCGGTTTTCACGCCGAGCCGATATACGTTGTCCTCGTGTGCAGAGGGGGGAGGATGGAAGAGCCAGGGCCAGGAACTGTGCTACTGTGCTCCCGCCCCCCTCTCTGCCTCCTCTCCGCCCCTCTGCACTATTTGCAATGGGGAGAGGCGGGACGGGGCGGGGCTAATTCCCGGACCTTAGCCCCCGCCCCCGCCCTGCCTCCTCTCATTGCAAATAGTGCAGAGGGGCGGAGAGGAGGCAGAGAGGGGGCGGGAGCCTCAGTTCCTGCATCTGGCTCTTCCATCCTCCCCCCTCTGCACACGAGGACAACGTATATCGGCTCGGCGTGAAAACCGAGCCGATATACGTTCGTGTGAATGCACCCTCAGGGTGGAAAATCTACAGCAGAAAAATTTACTATCAAAGTTAATAGGCTTAAAGCTAATCCCGTAACAAAGTACTTCAGATTTTCCACTGTAACCGTACTGAAACAATTTTACCTGCGGAATTGCTGTGAATCAACTGCCTAAATTCCAAAGCAAATCCGCAGCGCACCCACAACTTGTGAACACACCCTAATAGTGTCAGAGTTATCATGATTTTTTTTTATTACACATGTTGGGTAAAACTCTGTATTTCTGTTATAACTGTGATTACACGGTATAAGCCAGGGCATTTGGTGAGGGTAAAGGGGTAAAGTTAGCACAAAGGACGATATAGATAGTAGAGTTATGAAAGGGGAGTATGACGTCAGGCCAATGGAGAAAGTGATAGTGTGGTGTCTAGCTGCAGAATAAGCTAGTGAGAGGAAAAGCTAAACCTTTTGAAAGCCCAAAAGACTGCAATTTCAGATTACCTATCAAGTCATATCTATAATATGGCTTTTTAAACTGCTTATCAGATTGCGGTATAATAGATTATTGTATTACACCATACTGCAGAAGCAATCAAACCATTCCAAGTTCAGGTCATCCATGTGGACATACGAGTTTACATGTATGGATGTGATACTATGCAGGAAACAAATCACAGCATGTTCTATCTGGTTGCGTGATCTCACCACAGCCCCACGTAAAACAATCATAATCATGTTCCACAGCTGTAACAGCTACGATGGAAAACCTTTATCTACAAAGTGATGTAAGGTTGTTATGCCATGAAAACGCCTCACATCCCTGGGGAATTCACATGGTGGGGAGTGCAATAAAGAGGCAGGATTCAAGGCCCCATGTCGTGTGTGCCTTGTGAAGTTAGCCTAACAATTTATGTTAAAAAAATAGGTTTAAATTATATCTCAAATCTACGTTTAATAGCTCAAACTTTGTGTCACAGACAGCTTAAGATGCCCCAAATTTATCAAAAAGTGTATACAGTGTGGGATGCATGCCCTCTTGCCCATCTTCTTAAGGGGCCAGTGCGCACATCATAGGTAGGTGTGTGACCTTTCACATAATAGTTCTGACTATTTTAGTCATCCTTCCCTGGGAGGATGCCTGAACAATTTGGTTCCTCCAGTTGTGTAAGCCCGTTCTAGCGCATGTTAGTGTACACTTTTGGTTCCCTGACTCCGGCCTGCTTCTGAAAACTAACCCATTCCTGACCTTGGCTATGTTTTCTGGACTACTCTCTCTGCTTGTTACCTACTTTGAGTTATACCATCTATTGTATTGAAATAGGGTGAAATATAAAGCGATGGCAGCATACACGGTGATTTCAAGATGGTTTTTCCTTTTATTTCCTTCACAGATGGTGATACAACGTTTCGACTTGCGTCTTTTTCAAGTATACATACTTGAAAAAGACGCAAGTCGAAACGTTGTATCACCATCTGTGAAGGAAATAAAAGGAAAAACCATCTTGAAATCACTGTGTATGCTGCCATCGCTTTATATTTCACCTTGGAACTTTTGGATCTGATCGGGTCAGGATCTGTAAGGTGGCTCTTGCTTTTGTGTGTCCATCCCTTGCGGGTGTTTAAAAGTGTGCTGCTGACATCCATCTACATACTTTATTGTATTGAAACAGTTCTATTAGTACTACCACTCTCCCCCACGCTCACTCCTGCCCCCCCCCCACCCCACCCCGAGCCTGCTCGGACCAGTAAGCAGTAACTCGAGAAGAGCAATGCTTGCTTGCCCTCTATGGATGGTGACATTAATTGTATTGGGGTTTGTAACAATAACACTATGTAACAAATTTTACCTTTTTTTGTCCTTGGGCATTAATTGTGTTTTCCTGTTTCCCCATGTCCAGAAAGTACAGAAAATGGTAATTATGCTGTAAAACATTTGATTTTGTGGACAGTATATACTTATGTGGCATTTGCATATTTTCACATTATGTGATTATGTTATATATTTGCATGCTGTGATACATATATACTTTACCTAGGTAAATAGAATGGCATCAAGAAGCTGCAAGCATCCAGCAGACTCATTTTGCTATGTCTGTGGGGAATTTCTCAAGACAATAGTGAAAAAGTAATCTGTAGAAGAATCACAGTGAATGAGTGAGGCCTACAAGGCATATTTTGGAATGCCAGTTGCCAATTGGGATAAAACATGGGCACCTCATTTCACCTGCAAGAACTGCAAAAGAACTCTAGAAGGTAAATTAAAATTAAGGTAGTTGTTGCTCACTAGATGTCTTAGTTTTACATTGATTTCATTTTGTTCTTCTGCAGGATGGTACAGAGGAGAGGAAAAGGCCATGATGTTTGCAAATCCACAAATTTAGAGGGAAACTACTGATCACACAAGCAACTGTTACTTCTGCTTGGTGGAACCTTCAAAACGCCAATCTGGTAAAAATGCACAACCAGTGATGTATCCAGACATTCCTTCATCAATCGCTCAAATGCCACACAGCTCAGAGTTCCCAGTGCCCACTCCACCAGCAGCAAAAATACAATTAAGATCCTATGAAAGTAGCAAATCAGGCAGCGAAGGAGAGGAAGATGCTGATTTTGCTGACACTGCTGCAGACAAAGTGACATATTTCCCTAATCAACATGACCTGAATGAGTTGATTAGAGATTTTGGACTCACAAAATCTAATGCTGAGCTGTTGACCCCCAGGCTCAAGCAGTGGAGCCTTTTGGACAAACCAGAGGAAGAGCCACTACGTTTTTACAAATTTCTTCACCAGTCAAGATGGACTATGTTTCTGCCATGATGTGAGAGGTCTTTTTGATGCAATCAGCATCACATACAGTGAGAATGAGTGGTGCCTTGTCATTGACAGTTAGTGTAAAAGACACAAGGCAGTCCTGCTTCATAAGGAGAACAAGTTACTTTCCCCTGGCACACTCAGTGCATCGCAAAGAGGACTATTACAACGTGAAGATTTTACTGCACCGACTGAGGTATGTTGAGCACTGGTGGGATGTCATAGGATATTTTAGAAATGTGACAATCCTGATGGGTCTCTAAGGTAGTTTTAGGAAGGTTTTCCTGCTTTATTTGCCTTTGGGACACTAGGGACACTGATTCACACTACCATAAGTGGGACTGGCCACTGCGAATGCAGTTTTTAGTTGAACAGAAAAATGGCAAGTGGGAGCCACAGGTGGACACTGCAAAGGTGTAGTGGTGGCATCAGCACATCAAATTGAGGCTTTTAAAACACTTTGTCAAAACTCTCAACACTCACTTAGCAGCCTTCAAACACCTAGAAAACCTCTTTCCAAAGCTCTCTGAGGCCAAAAGGAAGGCCAGTGTTTTCATTGGACCACAGGTAAAGAAGCTCAATTCCTAAAGAAGCTGACCAGAAAGAAAAATGTAGCTTGCAACAGCTTTGTGGAAGTAGTTAAAGGTTTCTATGGGAAGCTGGTTGAAACTCTGATTAAGATCCATGGCAAGATGGGCCGCAGAATGTTTCTAAAATTCCATATTCTTGATGCTAACCTGGATTACTTCAAACGGAACATGAGCAAATACTCAGAGGAGCATGGTGAATGCTTCCACCAAGATATTATGGCCTTTAAACATTGATACCAAGGACAGTATAATGATAGCATGATGGGAGACTACATATGGGGACTAATTCCGGAAAGTGGTGTGCAATACAATTGTAAATCTAGACAAAACACACATTTTAAAATATTGTATTTGTTTTGAAATATAAATAAAAATTTTAAACTAGATGTTGTCTGTTTATACAAATAAAAATTTGTTACTCATTTACGTATATGGGGATATGCTAAATAAAAAACTAATTCTCCTGAGCAAAAAAAAACAAACTTTGGAAGGTATAATGGCCATTTTCTAAACTTTTTAGACACAAGAAAGCAGGAAATAACACTCACTTGCCAAGGACAAAGAAACAAATTTACCACTAAATTGTAATATTAGTTTTACTGTGCATGGCAGAACAAAATGAGCACCTGTGGTATGACTTCACTTCTGCCTGAGACTTCACATGTTCCTGTTTAACCAGGATTCATGTACTTAAAAAATAAAATGGAAAATGAACCCAAATCCTGGACGCAACATTATGCTCAACCTCTCATTCTTTCTTTATTCATTGGGGTTCATAAATCTGTATTTTATATGTTTGAGGTAAATATACACATGGAATGGCCATGCTAGAGACCTTCATCTACTAGTTTGTTAAAGCTCTTTTAATGTTCAGAACCAATGGAATTTGACATTGCATAGATTTCACTAGGTCTTGAAATTAAACTGCAAGAATGTTGGCCCATGTGGAAAATATAGCGTCTTGCAGTTGCCTCGAATGTGATGCAGGCACTGATATGCACTGAATAGCTAACACAAAGACTTAATCAATTCATGCGTCTCTTTCCAAATTCTAACACATTTATTTGGGGCAACAGATATATGGATTTGTCTGGCCAGGTGAGGTTTTTCTACTACACAGTGATACACTTTTTATGTTCCTTTGTACAGGGGAGTCTCACTCTTTTGTTTCCCTTTGACAACAGTGGTTCTGGAACTTGTCATCTGCTATTATATAACATCTAGGCTAATAAACACTGAGCAGCACATTCAGACACAATAGTTGAAGTACCAGCTTTGCATCTGGCTGCAATTTGCCTGACTGTGCACCTGCTGTTTGTTAGAACAATTCTTGACATCCTCTTCTGGACACTTATGTTGAGTTGTTTTTTATCCAGGTTTGAACTGGCAATTACTAGTGGGCAGTGCTGGCTGCCTGGGATCAGTGGACCACTGCCCAATAACACACTACATTTGAAAAAACTCTCCCAAAACTGACACTTTTTTTCATTGTAGATTTTGAAATAATGTTTTATGTAAAATGTTTGGCACAGACCTCAGTCATCTTAAGTTCTTTGTAATCTCTTAGTGACATAACTAATTTTAGCATTATTGTGTTCCAGGCAGCTTGTATTTTGCAGGACGAGTTCTAGTTGTTAAAGGAACAAATGTTGTTTACATTTAATGTATTGAGTGACTTTTATTAATTTTTTGCTTGGCCTGCAATGGAAAAAGGCAATTTCAATACTGAATTTTGGCAGTTGTGGTGGGAAAAAAAGACTATGTAGCATGCGCAGCTCACTGCAGCACATTTTCTGCAAAGCACAGAACATGTTAGAACTGGAGGTATAAATTAAGGGGTTCCCTATTTTTGACCTGTTAATCTTCCATGGCTTATAGTAAATTAACATCATTGATTGGCTTGCCTTAGACCTCTTTCGTAAACATTTCTGCTGTGTTTCTTGCACCCATATGATCATCACAATAGCTCTGCATTTTGACAGATGACTTCTGCTGTAATGGAGAGGATCAGAGTTAACTCTAATCCAAAAACATATATGAGAAAATGCCTTGGTCAATAATGACCATGACATCTAGTTGTTTAGATTATGGTAGAAGGTCTCTCTCTTTCTATCAGCCCCCTAGAAATGCACCTGTGGGATGCTGATGATTAACCGTGGCAGCCAGAGGTCTAGGAAAGGTTTCCAAAAATAAACAGTAAATGGTTGGACAGCACACACTGTAGTTTTATTTAAATGCTCATATAATTTATTTGGGCAGTCAAGATGTTCACATAAGGCAATTTTTCGAGATCAAATGCCCTGTATCAAGCATAAAAGGAAACTTGAAATATTAGGGGTCATAGGTAAAAGAATTTGGCCTAGATATGGCTAACAACAAAAAGTGAATTGTGACATAGTATTAAAAAGGGGGACCTCAGTCGCCAGCCCACATTCGACCTGCTTGACAGCATGCTACCAAACAAAGTTTTAGCCATAGGAAAGGAGTCCAGACATGTGATAGCTATATGACTGCTAGAATGAGCCTTTAGCACAGCCTAATTGATTGATTTACAATTTCAGACTCACTGGGAATAATTATTTGCTATACTGAGTATACCAAAGCATTATCCAAATAATCAAGGAAATACATTGTGATATCCCTAGCATGGTGTGACTAAAAAAAAACTAATGAAATTTGTTAAAAATGGTTTTATTTTCTAAAAAGTGAAACAACAACACATATGGTGCTACTGCAATCGTCATCATGACCTGTTTAATTACTACCATACTGTCATTGCACAAAATTTCCTCTACCAAGATTAATATTAACAATAATAGCACTATATAAGGACCAACTTACACTGCAAAACCATATTATCTCCACAAAGTGATAGAATAATCTATCATAGTGTTACTGAATAAAGACAACTACAAAGATCAACATTACCAAAAGCAACACTAAATGAGTAATAACCAGGATACACTAACATGAGTATATAACCAGGATAACCTAAGATGAGAAGCAGCTTAGGAAACTTCTAGAACCTAGGAAAGATAATATTCAGGCACTGGAGTGATGGGGGAAAGCATGATAAGTAGTCTGATAAGGGAGGAGATTGACAGGGGAAGAATTAGTGTGCACTGACCATCTGAGAGACCAAGAATCATAGCATGTATTACAGATCTCAGTGGAAGAAGGACACTGAGCGAGAGAGTCCTGATCAGCAGCGGCAGGAGGAGAGCAGCATACTAGGCATGTTATTTAGCTCTAGTTCATGGATTGTATGTAATTTCTTCTGTTACCTCATATTACTTGGAATCCTAATATACTGACTGTGACATAGCTGCACCTGGTCTGGCAATTCATGTGTTTCTGTTTACCTAGTATGTACTTAGTATGAAAAAGTAAATACTAAATGGAACAGGATCCGGATCCAGGATGGAACATTAAGTTCTGGGTGTTTTACTTTCTTCTGTGATCATAAATCTTTTTGACATTTATGTGGTTGAGGGAATTATATATAAGCCATAGCATTCTCCAGTCTCCCTTTCTCTGCCGGCTGGCTCACTGTGTTCAAGTCGTCCACCACTGACTTCATCACTACAGAAATGACACAGCAAAGGATGACGACCATATTGCTGTTTGTGTGTCTATCGCTCTGTTTGGAAGTCCTACAATCTCAATTGCTGGTAAAGTGTATTGTATTTTAGATTTTATATTTTAAGCATTGCATACAATTCGGACTTCCATTTTTGGAAAATCTCAGTCTTTGTACAACTTCTTAGACTACATGTGCATCTGGCTAATAATGCTGGAGGGGTCCAATGAGCGCTTCCCTGGTATTAACAGGAAGCAAATGTGTGCTCAATATGCAGTGAATATAAGCCATTGATTTCATGTAGCATGCTTTATTTTTATGCACATTCGCACACCAAAAGTCCCTACATGAGTGTATACCAATACCTGCGCAATTGCACAATACTCTGCACAATCCCACTGGAAAAAACATAGCTGGAACTAATTAGACAAAGTAGACATTTGAATCGAGCCATGGCTGTGTCTCACTCCCAGATGAAATTGACCAGTGACCGCAAAAAGTACAGTAATATGCACATATATTCATGTAAGGCGGCTCTCATGAAGAATTGTGGTGCATCACCCGTAATAAATGTGCCCCAATAACAACAATTCTCCCTTACAGAGTGTAAATGCAGAGGCCATATTTATCTATGTATCTACACCTTGTGTCAGTGATATTTTCTCCAAAACAATGTCTAATCAGTTGTGAGATACATGTATTAGCCATTTCCATCAGAAATAAAAGGTAATTAGTGCCTTGCATGTTAGGTTTAAAAACTAGATTATAAAGTGGGTGTGGCTTGCTGCTTGGTTATTTATATTTTAAAAGTTGTTAAGTTTTTGCACAATTTTAGTCCAATAGATGGGATGCATGAAAATTAAAGAAACGTCTCCTAGACATTTAAAAGATGCAACAAATTTATCAACATTGTGCAACATTTTTTAAAATAAATCTCAGATAATGATAACATCACCACAAATTCCCTTATGGTAAATTTTTTTCAGCACCGACTCGGATTGGCAAATCTGTGAATTCCCTTGTGGACCTTTAAACCAATAGGCAGGCCCTCTATTGTTGCTTGAGAGTTTTAACAATAAACCCCCTCACCACAACACACACTATACATGTCAATTCATTACAGCAAGCTGATGGTGTCAGTATAGCGTGGCCCATCTTCCCCTAACATGGGTCCTGCCTCCTAAATGTATCCAGAGGGAGAAGTAAGAGTTAAAACACAGCAGGACAAGCAGTCCTTGTTGAACAGAAGAGCTTCTTAATTGGAGGAGAGCCTGGCAGTGACAGGGGATCCACCAATCAGCACTCCTGGTCATTAAAGCTGTGTCCACGTATTCTGAATTCCTAAAATTGCACAAAAAATGTTGCATTATGCCACAATTATCATGATATATGAACATACAGTTACTGTGGAGCCTTGCTTAACAGAGGGTGTGGAGGCTGTGTCAGCACCTGGATGTCATTAAGTGAGGTCATCACAATATGAGGCAGCTAACACATATATATTAGTGCAATTGCACATTTGTAGGTGTAAAACAGGGTGTGTATATAAAGCTATGAGAGTAAAAGTCTCCTGGGGTATATAGAAGTATGCATTTAAATGTATTTCTGCATGTGTACAAGTAAACCTGTAAGGTCGGATTCACATGACATATATATGTCCTAGAAGAATGCCCTAGATTCTTGGGTACAACACACATTGGACAGCACACAAACACCCGTCCTTGTTTTGGTCAATCTGCATGTCCGATTCTCATCCGTAATATGGACAATCATACGACATGCTGCATTTTTCATATAGACCATCAGTCCATGTGCAAAGTGGGTCTGTGTGTTGTCCATGAAGTACAAGTGCAGCACATTGACCAAAATAAGGCTATATGAATAAGTCCTAAAATGTGTGCATGCATGTGAAAACTAGTGTCTGCTAGAGATGAGCGAGCACCAAAATGCTCGGGTGCTCATTGCTCGAGTCAAACTTTTCGTGATGCTCGAGAGCTCGTTTCGAGTAAAGAAATCCATTTAAGTCAATGGGCGACTCGAGCATTTTTGTATATGACCGATGCTCCGCATAATTCTTCACTTGTAAAAAAAACAGAAATACCACAGAAACGGACAGGGCAGGGCTGGGGCAGCATGTAGTGCTGCATCTCAGGCGCCCAGGTCCCACTATTAAGCCACAATAGGGGCAAGAGTATGTCCTTCCCCTAACAATTTTTACTTTGGACAAACCCTCATTAGCAAGGAACACCTTAGCAAAGCACCACACTACCTGCAATCAAGCACAATCATTGCCTGCGGGTCACACCACTGCCTCTTCTCCTGGTTTACATGCTGCCCAACCCCCCGCACCACCCTGCGTCCACAGCACACACAAAAATTTCCCTGCCCACCCTTCAGCTGCCCTCATGCCACATGCTCGCTTCATAGCTACACCCCCCTCATGTCTATTTCCAAGTGCGTCTGCGATGAGGAGAAATCAGAGGCATACAATCCAAAGGGTTGGCAGGGCCAGGCAGCGACCCTCTTCAAATTGGGAGGGCGATAGCCCACAATGCTGTTGAGAATTGATGAGAAATTGATGTTCGATCTTCACGTGAGCGGGCCCAGGGTCAAGCTCGTTCCCAGCCTCCATCTTGTGTGACCCAAGGTGCCGCGAGTTACATAGCAATGGGGAATCCATGTGCCCACACACGATTCATTCTGTGTTGGTGTCGAATAGCTCAATCGACACCGCAAGAGGAAAGCCATCTGCACTCTATCCCCTACCCAAGTCAGTCAGTGTCTTTGTGCCAGAAAGGTAAATCACCGCAATGGGAAGTCTTTGTGCAACCACAGCATAGGTGGGTCCTAGGCGACCCAAGCCATGAACCATGAAGAAATCAGAGAGCCCAAACATGGCAGACTTTCACTGCACCAAGAACATAGGCCTCTGCACAAACCCTCAGCAATCGCCGGCATGAAGCGGACTTCGATGCTAGTTCAGCTGCAAAGGTCTCAATAAATCAGTTACATTTTCTTTCACCGCTCCAATGACTGGATTAGCCAGGAAAAAGTTCCACAGGCCCAACCTGGCGCAGTTGCAGTTCCCCCGGGATATAGGCCTCATCCCACACCCTCAGCAATCGCGGGCATGAAGCGGACTTTGATGCTAGCACAGCATTGAACGTCTCATTAATGCAGTAACGCTCCTCTTCTTTCGCCCAAACCAGTGTATCAGAAAACTGTGGTAACACGAGAGCAAATACATGATGCCCTGTCCTGATCCCCTGACCCCAAGCAGGAGGAGGAGGTGGCCTTACAAGGCCAAGAAACCATGACCTGTAGCCTGTGTGGGAAGTATGTGAGCGGGCCCTTGGTCCAGCTCGGTCCAAGCAAACACACTGTGGTACCCAAGGAGCCGCGAGTTACATAGCAATGGGCAATCCGGGTCCCCTCACATTATTCATTCTGTGTTGGTGTCGGATAGCTCAATCTACACCGCAAGAGGAAAGCCATCTGCACTCTGCAACCTACCCAAGTCAGTCAGTGACTTTGTGCCAGACACGTAAAACACCGCTATGGGAAGTGTGTGTGCACCCACAGAAATCAGAGTGCCCAAACATGGCAGACTTTCACTGCGCCGAGGACATAGGCCTCTGTTCAAACCCTCAGCAATCGTGGGCATGAAGCGGACTTCGATGCTAGTTCAGCTGTGAATGTCTCACTGTGGCCCAAACGAGTTTCTTAGATAACTGTGGTAACACAAGAGAAAATACATATTGGCCTCAGCCCACAATTGATACCCTAGTCAGTGAGTGTTTTTGAGCCAGATAGGTAAAACACTGTGATAGGAAGTCTGTGTGCACCCATAGTATAAACAGACCCCTGTAACATTCCAGTAGAAAAGGTATAAGCAGATCCCAGTAACATTTCGGTTGCAGTAGTATAGGCAGGCCCCAGTACTATTTCTGTAGTAGAAGTATAGGCAGACCCCTTTAACATTTTGGTAGCAGGAGTATAGGCAGACCCCAGTACCATTTCTGTTGTAGAAGTATAGGCAGACCCCTGTAACATTTAAGTGGCAACAGTATAGGCAGATCCCTGTAACATTTACGTAGCAGCAGTATAGGCAGACCCCTGTAACATTTATGTGGCAGAAGTATGGGCAGACCCCAGTCACATTTATGTAGCAGCAGTATAGACAGACCTCAGTATCATTTCTGTAGCAGCAGTATAGGCAGACCCCAGTACACCCTTTCTGTAGTAGAAGTATAGGCAGACCACAGTAATATTTCTGTAGTAGAAATATAGGCAGACCCCTGTAACATTTCTGTAGTAGAAGTATAGTCAGACCCCTGTAACATTTACATGGCAGCAGTATAGGCAGACCCCTGTAACATTTATGGAGCAGCAGTATAGGCAGACCCCTGTAACATTTACATGGCAGAAGTATAGGCAGACCCCTGTAACCTTTTCGTGGCAGAAGTATAGGCAGACCCCTGTAACATTTATGGAGCAGCAGTATTGGCAGACCCCTGTAACATTTACGTGGCAAAAGTATAGGCAGACCCCAGTAACATTCTTGTAGCAGAAGTATAGGCAGACCCCTGTAACATTTAAGTGGCAGCAGTATAGGCAGACCCCAGCACCATTTTTGTAGTAGAAGTATAGGCAGACCCCCTGAAGTCAGCCATGTGTACCAGGGTGCCAGTACGCAAGACATGGCTGTCCTCGCTAGCAAGATGACTTTTAGGATCCTGCTCCTCCTCCTCCTCCTCCTCCACAGCCTATACACGCTGAGCAGATGAGAGGCAAGCAGCATGGGTACCCTCTACAATGTGCCCAGCTGTCTCTTCCCCCTCCTCCTGCTCCTTCTCATCCTCCTCCAAACCGAGCTGAGATATAGACATGATGGTGGTCTGGCTGTCAAACGACATACTGTCATTCTACGTCTTCTGTTCCTACCGCAAAGCATCGGCCTTTATGCCTTGCAGTGAACTTCTCAGCAGGCATAGCAGCGGGATGGTTACGCTAATGATTGCAGCGTCACCGCTCACCATCTGGGTAGACTCCTCAAAGTTTCAGAGGACCTGGCAGATATCTGCCATCCAGGCCCACTCCTCTGTAAAGAATTGGGGAGGCTGACTACCACTACTCCGCCCATGTTGGAGTTGATATTCCACTATTGCTCTACGCTGCTCATACAGCCTGGCCAACATGTGCAGCGTAGAATTCCACCGCGTGGGCACGTCGCACAGCAGTCGGTGCTCTGGCAGATTAAACCGATGTTACAGGGTTCTCAGGGTGACAGCGTCCATGGTGGACTTGCGGAAATGTGCATAGACGCGCCGCGCCTTGCCAAGCAGGTCAGATAAGTACGGGTAGTTTTTCAGAAACCGCTGAAACACCAGATTGAAGACATGGGCCAGGCATGGCACGTGTGTGAGGCTGCCGAGCTGCCGAGCCGCCACCAGGTTACGGCCATTGTCACACATGACCATGCCCGGTTGGAGGCTCAGCAGTGAAAGCCAGAGGTCGGTCTGCTCTGTCAGACCCTGCAACAGTTCGTGGGCCGTGTGCCTCTTGTCACCTAGGCTGAGTAGTTTCAGCACAAACTGCTGACGCTTGCCCACCGCTGTGCTGCCGCGCCACACCGACGTGCTGCCGACGTGCTGCTCACATTTCTTAATTGAGAGGTAGAGGTTGCGTAGGAGGAGGAGGAGGGGGAGGGTTTAGAGGAGGTGGCATAGACCGCGCCAGAGACCAGAACCGAGGAAGGACCCGCTATTCTGGGTGTGAGTAGGACTTATGCAGTCCCAGGCTATGACTCGGTCCCAACCTCCACTAAATTCACCCAATGTGCCTTCAGGGAGATATAGGGGCCCTGCCGCCAGTACTTGTCCCTGTGTCCGTGGTAAGTGGACCTTCCCAGTAACCGCGTTGGTGAGGGCACGATTGATGTTGCGGGAGATGTGCTGGTGTAGGGCTGGGAAAAATAGTGGCAACTGGGGACCAAGTAGCGTAGGACCGTCACCGCCATCATGTTTTTGAAAGCCTCCTTCTCTGCAAGCCTGTGCGGCAGCATCTCCAGGCTGATTAATTTGGCAATGTGTACGTTTAATGCTTGAGCATGCATGTGCGTGATGGCGTATTTGCACTTTCGCTCTAGCGCTTGCCCTAGCGACAGCTGGACGCTGCACTGAGAGACATTGCTGGATGGGGTCGAGGACAGCGCTCTCACTGAAAAACATCCACACCTTTGAACACCTAGGCCTCTACACGGTAGCTTGACGCGAGGGGGTGCTTTGGGAAACAGCTGGGGGATTCTTCGCTCTGGCCCTGCCTCTATCCCTGGCCACCCCACTGCCTTTTCCAACCTGTCCTGCTGCTGCACTTGCCTCCCCCTCTGAAGACCTGTCCTCAGTTGGCTTAGCAAACCAGGTGGGGTCAGTCACCTCATCGTCCAGCGGCTCTTCCTCCGAATCCTCTGTGCGCTCCACCCTCGGACTTACTGCCCTTACTACTACCTCAGTGACAGACAACTGTGTCTCATCATTATCGTCCTCCTCACCCACTGAAAGTTCTTGAGACAGGCAGGGACCTGAGAACAGTTCCTGGAAGTCTGCCTGCTCATCAGAATGTGTCATTTTCATGGAGTGAGGAGTCTGGGAGGAAGCAGCAGCCAGAGGATTCAGAGTTGCAGCAGTGGACGGCGTAAAAGACTGGGTGGTCGATACATTGCTGGATACATTTTCTTCTATCCACGACAGGACCTGCTCACACTGTTCTGTTTTTAATAAAGTTCTACCACGTGGACCCATAAATTGTGATATGAAGCTGGAGACCCCAGAAACTTGCCTCTCTTAATCCCGCAGCAGCCGGCTGTGATTCACCTGGACCAGGAACTCGGCCTGTGCCCACACCCTCACTTGGACCTCCGCGTCCTCGCCTGCGTCCACGTCCACATCCTCGACCCCTACCCCTCAGCATGGTAGATTATGAATAGAGCAGACACAGAGCGGTGTAAATAATTATGAAATTATTTGCGTAGACTTTTACGCTGAGGGCGGTATTGTAATGCTAACTCCAGGCAGAAACAAAGAATACAGAAGGCTGCAAACAGGCCTAGCTGTGCAATAGTGATGCACTAAAACTCCCACCAGACACTCAGTAAAATGCAAACGGTCAGAGGTAGCCCAACGAATGAGCATTTTTTTTTTTGGAAAAAGAATACAGGCTGTATAGTGTGTATATCACTTTCCTTCTCTAAGTGGCTATGTTGGCCGTACGCTGTGCATCAAATTCACTGCCGACATTGACCAGTTTAAGTAATTATGGAATTATTTGCTTACACTTTCACGTTGAGAGCGGTATTGTAATGCAAACTCCAGGCAGAAAAAAATTGTAAGGAAGGCTAGCTGTGCAATAGTGATGCACTACAACTCCCACCAGACACCCTGTAAAATGCAGACTGTCAGGGGTGGAGTTTTTTTTTTTTGAAAAAGAATACAGACTATATAGCGTGTATATGACTTTCCCTCTATCAGTGGCTGTGGCCGTACGCTGTGCGTTAAGTTCACTACAGACACAGACCGGTGTAAAAAAATTATGGAATTATTGGCGTACAGTTTGAGGCTGAGAGCGGTATTGTAACGCAAATTGCAGCCAGAAAAATATTATACGGAAGGCTGCAAAAAGGGCTGGCTGTGCAATAGTGATGCACTACAACACCCACCAGACAACCTGTAAAATGCAGACGGTCAGAGGTAGCCCTAAGAAGGACTGTTGGGGTTCTTGTAGACAGGATGCTACACTATCACTGTCCCTATCTCAGCACCTCTTTCCCTATACTCTGTATTACAGACTGCAGACTTGGAACACTATAGCTGTAATAGCCTGCACAGACTGAGATAAAAAAAAAATGTGCAAAACTGCTCCCAGCCAGCCACACAGTTATGCAAACTGTCAGATTTGTCCCTAAGAAGGACTGTTGGGGTTATTAAGGACAGGATCCTACACTAACACTATCCCTGAATAAGCAGCAGCACTTTCCCTATGCTCTCCCAGTGTGTGTCTGTGGCGGGACCACTTTAAGTACTCTGCGGTCACTTGATCTCGCCAGCCACTCACTGCAGGGGGTTGGGATAGGGCTGGAACGTCACAGGAGGAAGTGGTAATGCCTTCCCTGCATGTCTATTGGCTAAAAAATGGCGCTAAACATGCAGGGAAGGAAATGGAACTAACTTGAGTACCGCGTAGTGCTCGTCTCCAGTAACGAGCATCTCGAACACCCTAATGCTCGAACGAGCATCAAGCTCGGAAGAGTGTGCTCGCTCATCTCCAGTGTCTGCATTAATGTCTGGATTCACACAAAGACACAAAATCATCCAGCTAAGCACACAAAGAACTGGATGCAGACAGGATAGCAGTAGCTCAAATGCAGTCATGCAAGGAAATGCATAATAACACCAAGGAATCATGGAAAAGGTCTGGGGAGGTTAAATAAAAGGATGATTGCATATCACTACCAGCTGGGTAGAGGAACCAGACACAGTAACCCCTGGGGTGCTGGAAGAAACAAAAGCAGACTCAGGAGGCAGGACGATGCCTCCGTCTGCTAGACCTAACACCATCTATAAGGTGTGAGGAGACTTAAAGGGCCATTCATGCTCCTTTGGGAAGTATGCAAATAGAAAGATGGAACAATGCCTCTGCAGTGCCACCTATTGGAAGGCAGCATTCCTGCAAAATAATTTAGGACTTTTTAAACATACCTTGTAACAATAACTGGGAATGTTGAGCCAAAACCACTACTACCACCTCTATATGCCTTTTACTAGCCTAGTCAGAAACCTGCTGTGCACTAATGAGTGCCAATCACCCCAGAACAGCTGTCTGTCATTGCTACAAACCTTGTTTAACCCCTTAACGACAAATGACGTACCGGTACGTCATGGAGCGTCGGGGTATGTATGAAGAGAGGTTGCGTGGCAACCTCTCTTCATACAGTGCGGGCATCAGCTGTTTATAACAGCTGACACCCGCGGGCAATAGCCCCGCGCGGCCGCGCGGCCGATCGCGGCTATTAACCATTTAAATGCCGCTGTCAATTCTGAGATCGGGGGAGCCGTGCAGGTATCATGGCAGCCGGGGGCCTAATGAAAGGCCCCAGGGCTGCCTTAGCAGACTGCCTATCAAGCCGTCCCCGTGAGGTGGATTCATAGGCTGCCTGTCAAAAAGCAGTATGACGTAATGCTATAGCATTACGTCATACTGCAGGAGCGATCAAAGCATCGCATCTTAAAGTCCCCCGAGGGGACTTCAAAGTAAAGTAAAAAAAGAATCAATAAAGTTTTTTTTTAATTGAAAAAAAAAAAAAAGTTGTAAAAGTTTAAATCACCCCCCTTTTGCCAGATCTATTATTAAAAAATCTAAATAATAAATTAAAAATATGTATTTGGTATCGCCGCGTCCGTAAAAGTCCGATCTATCAAAGTAGCACATAATTTTTCCTGCACGGTGAACGTCGTCTGAAAAAAAAAAAAGAAGAATGCCAGAAATGCACTTTTTTAGTTACCCTGTCTCCCAGAAAAAACACAATAAAAACTGAACAAAAAGTCATATGTATTCCAAAATGGTACTAACGGAAACTACAGGACATCCCGCAAAAAATGAGACCTTGCTCAACTACGTCGACAGAAAAATAAAAAAGTTATCGCGTGCACAAAATGACGACAGAAAAAAATTGAAAAAAATTTTATGTCTTTTAAAAAAAAAGAGGAGTATAGTAAAAAAAAACCTATACAAGTTTGGCATCGTAGTAATCGTACCGACCCATAGAATAAAGTTATCATGTCGTTTTTGTTGCCATTTGTGCGCCGTAGAAGCAAGACGCACTAAAAGATGGCAAAATGTCGGGTTTTTTTTCATTTTACTCCACTTAGAATTTTTAAAAAGTTTTTCAGTACATTATATGGTACTTTAAATAGCACCATTGAAAAATACAGCTCGTCCCGCAAAAAACAAGCCCTCATACAGTGACGTGGATGGATAAATAAAGGAGTTATGATTTTTTTAAAGGGGGGAGGAAAAAACGAAAATGGAAAAAGAAAAATGGCCGCGTCATTAAGGGGTTAAAAAGTCTTACATTAACTTGCAGGAATGCTGCCTTCCAATAAATGGCATTGCAGAGGTATTGCTCCATCTTTCATTAAAAAGGTAAACTTCTACTATATCTGTGGGTTCAGCACCAGCTACTCTGCCTCACTCATCATGCTGAACAATGGTGGTTACATGGAGTCTGCCAGCAGGGGGCACTGCTGATCTTCATGAAACAACAAGGTCAGCAGGAAGTCCATGATGTTGCATACATCCAGCAGCCAGGGCCAATCAAAATCATTTATAAAAGCTCAAACACCTCAGCGACATGCAGTAGATGTGATAAGTTTATGGAATCTGGGAGGTCGCTCCTTTTTCTGGGAGTCTTAAAGACAGTCTGGATTGACAAGTAAAAATCGTCTTTACTTTCTCCTGTGACAATAATATGAAACCTTATAAATAAATTTACTAAACATTTATTTCCTGTGTTTTACATCTAGAAGTGTGGAGATCCATGTATATACAGTGATGATTGTGAGAGCCGGTGTTGCTTCAGGGATTCCCCTAAGGGCTCTGGGAAATGTGTCTCAAAATCAACACCTTATGTGAAATGCTACGGCCCGGTGTGTACCTGTAAGCCGCTGTTGTACTGGTTCCTCCTCCCCGCACTCAGTATAATTTCTCACTCACATGGACTTTAACCTGTCAGATCCACATCATTAATTTTCCAATATGACACTGCTTGAGGCAGGATTCCCACTATATGACCTACAGCTCGGATTGGCAGAGCATTCAACAGAATTTCAAAATAGTGCAGATTTAGCTGTAGATTTGGGTGGGAATCTGTGCCCAATTGGGCAGTGATATTTTGCCTTGTGAACGAGGCTTAAGGGCCCTCTGTCTGTCGCTTTACATTTTTTAAGCAAAATTTTTTCATTGCTTATAACATCTAGAACACGGAGCATCTTATAAGAACTATACATGGAGGGGTTACCATTTTATTTCTCTTAGAAGTATGAGGATAGCAAAATTGTACGTCCCCCAACACACAGGGCCCTGAGGGCGTTCTGCTTCTCCAAATTGAGAGCCGTGATGTGGAGACCTGGAAGTTTTCTTCCGATCATCTGTTCAACTTTTTAAATCGGCACCAAATGGCTTTTGTTGTAGATTTTGGTACATATTTGCAAAATTTGTCCTGCGTGTTGTCACTCCCCATGCAATATCTCGGTCTGTATGCACCAAGATAGCGTATGTGGCAATTTTACTTGCATTAACCCCTTAGTGACCACCCTATAGTGTTTTTACGTCCTGCAGGACGTGTATGAAGGGAGGTAGCGCCGCTATCTTCCTCCATACAGCGCAGGCGTCAGCTGTTTATTACAGCTGACACCCGCGGGCAACAGCCGCGCTCGGCCGTTCGGGCCGATCGCGACTATTAACTCTTTAAATGCCGCTGTCAGTTCTGACAGCGGCATTTAAATCCCCTGAACACTGTTTGGGGGTCCCGCACGGCCCCCCCGCAGTGAGATCGGGGGATCCATGCAGGTGTCATGGCAGCCTGGGGCCTAATGAATGGCCCCAGGGCTGCCTTAGCAGACTGCCTATCAAGCCATCCACACAGGTTGGCTTGAAAGACTGCCTGTAAAAAAGCAGTATGACGTAATGCTATAGCATTACGGCATACTGCAGGAGCGATCAAAGCATCGCATGTTAAGGTCCCCCAGGGGGACTTAAAAGTAAAGTAAAAAAAAAGATCAATAAAGTTTTTTAAATTGTAAAAAAAAAAAAAAAGTTATAAAAGTTTAAATCACCCCCCTTTTGCCATATCAATTACTAAAAAATCTAAATCATAAAATAAAAATATGTATTTGGTATCACCGCGTCCGTAAAAGTCCGATCTATCAAAGTTCTGCATTATTTTTCCTGCATGGTGAACGTCGTCCGAAAAAAAAAAAGAAAGAATACCAGAAATACACTTTTTTAGTCATCCTGTCTTCCAGAAAAAATGCAATAAAAAGCGATCAAAAAGTTGTATGTATTCCAAATTGATACTATCGGAAACAACAGGACATCCCGCAAAAATTGAGCCCTTGCACAACTACGTCGACAGAAAAATAAAAAAGTTATTGTGCGCACAAAATGACCGCAGAAAATAATTGAAAAAAATAAAATATCTTAAAAAAAAAATACAAGTACTACAGAAAAAAAAAAACTATATAAGTTTGGTATCGTAGTAATCATACTGACCCATAGAATAAAAATATCAGGTCGTTTTTGTTGCAGTTTGTGCGCTGTAGAAACAGGACACACCGAAAGATGGTGGAATTTCGTTTTTTTCCATTTCTCTTTGCTAAGAATTTTTAAAAAGTTTTTCAGTGCATTATATGGTACAATAAATAGTGACATTGAAAAATACAACTCGTCCCGCAAAAAACAAGCCCTCATACAGCGACGTCGATGGATAAATAAAGGAGCTACGATTTTTTAAAAGGGAGTAGGAAAAAACAAAAATGGAAAAAAAGCAAAAAAGCCTGGTCACTAAGGGGTTAAAAAAAAATCGCTGGTGAAAGTGGCACAATAAAAGTCAATAGTCTAGCGGCATTGAATTTCGCACCCGTGCAAAAGCCTCCATGACCTGCTCTTTTTTTAGGCTCATTTGCGCCCCAAAATCCCCATAGGAGTCTATGAGGGTGCACAAAAGTACACATATGGACCCATGAACATGTACAAAACACTGAGCATACTTGAACACGGACACCTTGTAAGGCTAATTAGCCTTTTTAAACAGGGTGTGATTCTCCCGCCCATGTGAAGGAGTGATGCTTGTGCAAATAAGCTTGGTATTTGAACTCATGCTGATCCTTCCAAATCGCATAATAGTTTGTTTTGCTATTTTAGATGCATGTGTAATTTTTTGCTATACTGAATATACCAAAGATCACATTGTGTCTAAATAAATAACAAAATAAATGTCAAAATGTATTTTAAAAATTACTTTAAAAATAAGCATTTATATTGTAGAAGTGAAGAATAGCAAAAAGACACATCCAGTATCAAAGTAATCATCACAGCCCATATAAACACCTCCACAAATTCCACTATACCAAGACCAACATCACCAATAATAACACTAGATAAGGCCTAAATAATCCAGTCACCCCATGATTACATATTACCACCACATAGTGATTAATGCCAACATACTGTCACTGAAAAAAAGACCACTGCAAAGATCAATATTATCAGTAACAATACTTTGAGGGTCAGATTATACCCCCATGCTGTGATCACATAATATTAGCATAGTGTTGCTGAAAAAATACTGCACAAAAACAATTATATCCCATTTAGTGACCATATAGTGGTATATATTATATCTACACAGGTATTTTACAGACCGTATATATGATTACAGTACTGTTCTGTCCAGTGATCACAGGAGATGAGCGAACGTACTCGTCCGAGCTTGATACTCGTTCAAGTATTAGCGTGTTCGAGATGCTCGTTACTCGAGACGAGTACCACGCGATGTTCGAGTTACTTTCACTTTCATCTCTGAGACGTTAGCGCCAATAGAAAGACAGGGAAGGCATTACAACTTCCCCCTGCAACGTTCAAGCCCTATACCACCCCCCTGCAGTGAGTGGCTGGCGAGATCAGGTGTCACCCGAGTATATAAATCGGCCCCTCCCGCGGCTCGCCACAGATGCATTCTGACATAGTTCAGGGACAGTGCTGCTGGTGCCGGAGCTGCTATAGGGAGAGCGTTAGGAGTTATTTTAGGCTTCAAGAACCCCAACGGTCCTTCTTAGGGCCACATCTAACCGTGTGCAGTAGTGTAAAGGCTGCTTTTTGCAGTGTTGCACTTTTTTTTTTTTTGTATATCGGCCGTGCAGAGCATTGCGTCCTGCAGTAATTTTACGTTGTCCAGGGCCAGTAGTGGTGAGGCAGGGACAGAAGACATATTTAGTGTATATAGGCAGTGGGCCTTTCCAAAAACATTTGGGAAAAAAAATCTATTTGGGCTGCCTGTGACCGTCCTCAGTGTACTGGGTCTCTGCTGGGGGTAGTTGTCCTAATTCATACGCAGCCAGCTACCTGTTACAGCAGGCTTGCGCAAAATTCTTTCCTGCCTCTGTGTTGCCTCTTACATCACCGCTGTATTCCTGTCCACAAGTGTACTGGGTCTCTGCTGGGGGCAGTTGTCCTAATTCATACGCAGCCAGCTAAGTGTTACAGCAGGCTTGCGCAAAATTCTTTCCTGCCTCTGTGTTGCCTCTTACATCACCGCTGTATTCCTGTCCACAAGTGTACTGGGTCTCTGCTGAGGGTAGTTGTCCTAATTCATACGCAGCCAGCTAAGTGTTACAGCAGGCCTGCGCAAAATTCTTTCCTGCCTCTGTGTTGCCTCTTACATCACCGCTGTATTCCTGTCCACAAGTGTACTGGGTCTCTGCTGGGGGTAGTTGTCCTAATTCATACGCAGCCAGCTAAGTGTTACAGCAGGCTTGCGCAAAATTCTTTTCTGCCTCTGTGTTGCCTCTTACATCACCGCTGTATTCCTGTCCACAAGTGTACTGGGTCTCTGCTGAGGGTAGTTGTCCTAATTCATACGCAGCCAGCTAAGTGTTACAGCAGGCCTGCGCAAAATTCTTTCCTGCCTCTGTGTTGCCTCTTACATCACCGCTGTATTCCTGTCCACAAGTGTACTGGGTCTCTGCTGGGGGTAGTTGTCCTAATTCATACGCAGCCAGCTAAGTGTTACAGCAGGCTTGCGCAAAATTCTTTTCTGCCTCTGTGTTGCCTCTTACATCACCGCTGTATTCCTGTCCACAAGTGTACTGGGTCTCTGCTGGGGGCAGTTGTCCTAATTCATACGCAGCCAGCTAAGTGTTACAGCAGGCTTGCGCAAAATTATTTCCTGCCTCTGTGTTGCCTCTTACATCACCGCTGTATTCCTGTCCACAAGTGTACTGGGTCTCTGCTGAGGGTAGTTGTCCTAATTCATACGCAGCCAGCTAAGTGTTACAGCAGGCCTGCGCAAAATTCTTTCCTGCCTCTGTGTTGCCTCTTACATCACCGCTGTATTCCTGTCCACAAGTGTACTGGGTCTCTGCTGGGGGTAGTTGTCCTAATTCATACTCAGCCAGCTAAGTGTTACAGCAGGCTTGCGCAAAATTCTTTCCTGCCTCTGTGTTGCCTCTTACATCACCGCTGTATTCCTGTCCACAAGTGTACTGGGTCTCTGCTGGGGGTAGTTGTCCTAATTCATACGCAGCCAGCTAAGTGTTACAGCAGGCTTGCGCAAAATTATTTTCTGCCTCTGTGTTGCCTCTTACATCACCACTGTATTCCTGTCCACAAGTGTACTGGGTCTCTGCTGGGGGCAGTTGTCCTAATTCATACGCAGCCAGCTAAGTGTTACAGCAGGCTTGCGCAAAATTCTTTCCTGCCTCTGTGTTGCCTCTTACATCACCGCTGTATTCCTGTCCACAAGTGTACTGGGTCTCTGCTGAGGGTAGTTGTCCTAATTCATACGCAGCCAGCTAAGTGTTACAGCAGGCTTGCGCAAAATTCTTTCCTGCCTCTGTGTTGCCTCTTAAATCACTGCTGTATTCCTGTCCACAAGTGTACTTGGTCTCTGCTGGGGGTAGTTGTCCTAATTCATACGCAGCCAGCTAAGTGTTACAGCAGGCTTGCGCAAAATTCTTTCCTGCCTCTGTGTTGCCTCTTACATCACCGCTGTATTCCTGTCCACAAGTGTACTGGGTCTCTGCTGAGGGTAGTTGTCCTAATTCATACGCAGCCAGCTAAGTGTTACAGCAGGCTTGCACAAAATTCTTTCCTGCCTCTGCGTTGCCTCTTACATCACCGCTGTATTCCTGTCCACAAGTGTACTGGGTCTCTGCTGGGGGTAGTTGTCCTAATTCATACGCAGCCAGCTAAGTGTTACAGCAGGCTTGCGCAAAATTCTTTCCTGCCTCTGTGTTGCCTCTTACATCACCGCTGTATTCCTGTCCACAAGTGTACTGGGTCTCTGCTGAGGGTAGTTGTCCTGATTCATACGCAGCCAGCTAAGTGTTACAGCAGGCTTGCGCAAAATTATTTCCTGCCTCTGTGTTGCCTCTTTCATCACTGCTGTATTCCTGTCCACAAGTGTACTGGGTCTCTGCTGGGGGTAGTTGTCCTAATTCATACGCAGCCAGCTAAGTGTTACAGCAGGCTTGCGCAAAAACCTTTCCTGCCTCTGTGTTGCCTCTTACATCACCGCTGTATTCCTGTCCACAAGTGTACTGGGTCTCTGCTGGGGGTAGTTGTCCTAATTCATACGCAGCCAGCTAAGTGTTACAGCAGGCTTGCGCAAAATTCTTTCCTGCCTCTGCGTTGCCTCTTACATCACCGCTGTATTCCCGTCCACAAGTGTACTGGGTCTCTGCTGGGGGTAGTTGTCCTAATTCATACGCAGCCAGCTAAGTGTTACAGCAGGCTTGCGCAAAATTCTTTTCTGCCTCTGTGTTGCCTTTTACATCACCGCTGTATTCCTGTCCACAAGTGTACTGGGTCTCTGCTGGGGGTAGTTGTCCTAATTCATACGCAGCCAGCTAAGTGTTACAGCAGGCTTGCGCAAAATTCTTTCCTGCCTCTGTGTTGCCTCTTTCATCACCGCTGTATTCCTGTCCACAAGTGTACTGGGTCTCTGCTGGGGGTAGTTGTCCTAATTCATACGCAGCCAGCTAAGTGTTACAGCAGGCTTGCACAAAATTCTTTCCTGCCTCTGCTGTGCGTTCCGTAAGCGAAGTCAGCCTCCAACCACAGGCCAATAAGCGGCACATTTAATTACAGCGTTCTGTTTCTGCACTACTGGTAATAAACCATGCTGAGGGGTAGGGGTAGGCCTAGAGGACGTGGACCCGGCCGAGGATGCGGAGGCCCAAGTCAGGGTGTGGGCACAGGCCGAGCTCCTGATCCAGGTGTATCGTAGCCGACTGCTGCGGGATTAGGAGAGAGGCACGTTTCTGGCGTTCCCACATTCATCTCACAATTAATGGGTCCACACGGTAGACCTTTATTAGAAAATGAGCAGTGTGAGCAGGTCCTGTCGTGGATGGCAGAAAGTGCATCCGGCAATCTATCGACCACCCAGAGTTCTGCGCCGTCCACTGCTGCAACTCTGAATCCTCTGGCTGCTGCTCCTCCTTCCTCCCAGCCTCCTCACTCCATTACAATGACACATTCTGAGGAGCAGGCAGACTCCCAGGAACTGTTCCCGGGCCCCTGCCCAGAATGGCCAGCAATGGTTCCTCTCCCACCGGAGGAGTTTGTCGTGACCGATGCCCAACCTTTGGAAAGTTCCCGGGGTCCGGGGGATGAGGCTGGGGACTTCCGGCAACTGTATCAAGAGCTTTCAGTGGGTGAGGAGGACGATGACGATGAGACACAGTTGTCTATCACTCAGGTAGTAGTAATTGGAGTAAGTCCGAGGGAGGAGCGCACAGAGGATTCGGAGGAAGAGCAGCAGGACGATGAGGTGACTGACCCCACCTGATTTGCTAAGCCAACTGAGGACAGGTCTTCAGAGGGGGAGGCAAGTGCAGCAGCAGGGCAGGTTGGAAGAGGCAGTGCGGTGGCGAGGGGTAGAGGCAGGGCCAGACCGAATAATCCACCAACTGTTTCCCAAAGGGCTCCCTCGCGCCATGCCACCCTGCAGAGGCCGAGGTGC
The DNA here is from genome assembly GCF_035609145.1 of Eleutherodactylus coqui. Classification (NCBI taxonomy): domain Eukaryota; kingdom Metazoa; phylum Chordata; class Amphibia; order Anura; family Eleutherodactylidae; genus Eleutherodactylus; species Eleutherodactylus coqui. The sequence goes on from NC_089837.1 coordinate 516,394,812, forward strand.
TCAAAGGTCTGGCAGTTTTTCACTTAGAGTGCAGACGACCGACGAACAGTGCTGTGCAATCTTTGTCGCGCCAAGATCAGCCGGGGAGCCACCACCACCAGCAAGCGCAGACATATGATGGTCAAGCACCCCACAAGGTGGGACGAAGGCCGTTCACCGCCTCCGGTTTGCACCGCTGCCTCTCCCCCTGTGCCCCAACCTGCCACTGAGATCCAACCCCCCTCTCAGGACACAGGCACTACCGTCTCCTGGCCTGCACCCACACCCTCACCTCCGCTGTCCTCGGCCCCATCCACCAATGTCTCTCAGCGCACCGTCCAGCCGTCGCTAGCGCAAGTATTGGAGCGCAAGCGCAAGTACGCCGCCACGCACCCGCACGCTCAAGCGTTAAACGTGCACATAGCCAAATTTATCAGCCTGGAGATGCTGCCGTATAGGGTTGTGGAAACGGAGGCTGTCAAAGGTATGATGGCGGCGGCGGCGGCCCCGCGCTACTCAGTTCGCAGTCGCCACTACTTTTCCCGATGTGCCGTCCCAGCCCTGCACGACCACGTCTCCCGCAACATTGTACGCGCCCTCACCAACGCAGTTACTGCCAAGGTCCACTTAACAACGGACACGTGGACAAGCACAGGTGGGCAGGGCCACTATATCTCCCTGACGGCACATTGGGTGAATTTAGTGGAGGCTGGGACAGAGTCAGAGCCTGGGACCGCTCACGTCATACCCAACTCCAGAATTGCGGGCCCCAGCTCGGTGGTGGTATCAGCGGCGGTGTATGCTTCCTCCACTAAACCACCCTCCTCCTCCTCCTCCTACGCAACCTCTGTCTCGCAATCAAGATGTGTCAGCAGCAGCACGTCGCCAGCAGTCGGTGTCGCGCGGCGTGGCAGCACAGCGGTGGGGCAAGCGTCAGCAGGCCGTGCTGAAACTACTCAGCTTAGGAGAGAAGAGGCACATGGCCCATGAACTGCTGCAGGGTCTGACAGAGCAGACCGACCGCTGGGTTGCGCCGCTGAGCCTCCAACCGGGCATGGTCGTGTGTGACAACGGCCGTAACCTGGTGGCGGCTCTGCAGCTCGGCAGCCTCACGCACGTGCCATGCCTGGACCACGTCTTTAATTTGGTGGTTCAGCGCTTTCTGAAAAGCTACCCACGCTTGTCAGACCTGCTCGGAAAGGTGCGCCGGCTCTGCGCACATTTCCGCAAGTCCCACACGGACGCTGCCACCCTGCAACATCGGTTTCATCTGCCAGTGCACCGACTGCTGTGCGACGTGCCCACACTGTGGAACTCTACGCTCCACATGTTGGCCAGGCTCTATGAGCAGCGTAGAGCTATAGTGGAATACCAACTCCAACATGGGCGGCGCAGTGGGAGTCAGCCTCCTCAATTCTTTTCAGAAGAGTGGGCCTGGTTGGCAGACATCTGCCATGTCCTTGGAAATTTGAGGAGTCTACCCAGATGATGAGCTGGGATGCTGCAATCATTAGCGTCACCATTCCTGTGCTATGCCTCTTGAGAAGTTCCCTGCAAAGCATAAAGGCAGACGCTTTGCGCTCGGAAACAGAGGCGGGGGAAGACAGTATGTCGCTGGATAGTCAGAGCACCCTCCTGTCTATATCTCAGCGCGTTGAGGAGGAGGAGGAGGAGCATGAGGAGGATGAGGAGGAGGGGGAAGAGACAGCTTGGCCCACGGCTGAGGATACCCATGCTGCTTGCCTGTCATCCTTTGAGGAGGAGGAGGATCCTGAAAGTGATCTTCCTAGTGAGGACAGCCATGTGTTGCATACAGGTACCCTGGCACACATGGCTGACTTCATGTTAGGATGCCTTTCTCGTGACCCTCGCGTTACACGCATTCTGGCCACTACAGATTACTGGGTGTACACACTGCTCGACCCACGGTATAAGGAGAACCTTTACACTCTCATACCCGAAGAGGAAAGGGGTTCGAGAGTGATGCTATACCACAGGACCCTGGCGGACAAACTGATGGTAAAATTCCCATCCGACAGCACTAGTGGCAGAAGCCGCAGTTCCGAGGGCCAGGTAGCAGGGGAGGCGCAGAGATCAGGCAGCATGTACAGCACAGGCAGGGCAACACTCTCTAAGGCCTTTGACAGCTTTCTGGCTCCCCAGCAAGACTGTGTCACCGCTCCCCAGTCAAGGCTGAGTCGGCGGGAGCACTGTAAAAGGATGGTGAGGGAGTACGTAGACGATCGCACGACCGTCCGCCGTGACGCCTCTGCCCCCCACAACTACTGGGTGTCGAAGCTGGACATGTGGCCTGAACTCGCGCTGTATGCCCTGGAGGTGCTTGCTTGTCCTGCGGCTAGCGTCTTGTCAGAGAGGTTGTTTAGTGCGGCTGGGGGAATCATCACAGATAAGCGTACCCGCCTGTCAATCGAACAAAGCCTGGATTTCACCAGACTTCTCTTCTCCACCAGCGGACAGCAGCGATACCTAAACAATACGTAGGCTGCACCCGCGGATGGAAGCATTGTTCTCTATCACCATCAAAAACGTGGACCTTTTAGCTTCATTAATCTGTGTATAATATTCATCCTCCTCTTCCTCCTGAAACCTGACGTAATCACGCCGAACGGGCAATTTTTCTTAGGCCCACAAGGCTCAGTCATATAATTTTTGTAAACAATTTTTATATGTTTCAATGATCATTAAAGCATTGAAACTTTCACCTGAACCAATTTTTATTTTAACTGGGCTGCCTCCAGGCCTAGTTACAAATTAAGCCACATTAACCAAAGCGATTAATGGGTTTCACCTGCCCTCTTGGTTGGGCATGGGCAATTTTTCTGAGGTACATTAGTACTGTTGGTAAACCAATTTTTTGGGGCCCTCGCCTACAGTGTAATCCAATTAATTTTTTGCCCACCTGCATTAAAGCTGACGTTACATCAGCTGTGCTGGGCACTGCAATGGGATATATTTATGTACCGCCGGTGGGTTCCAGGGAGCCACCCAAGCTGTGGGTCCACAGGGAGTTGTATCTGCATGTGTCTACTTCTAAAGAACCCCAGTCTGACTGGGGCATGCAGTGTGGGCCGAAGCCCACCTGCATTTAACATGACATTACCTCAGCTGTGATGGGCAATGCAATGGGATATATTTATGTACCGCCAGTGGCTTCCTGGCACCCACCAATGCTGTCGGTCCACAGGGAGTTATATCTGTATGTGTCCACTTCTAAAGAACCCCAGTCTGACTGGGGCATGCAGTGTGGGCCGAAGCCCACCTGCATTTAACATGACATTACCTCAGCTGTGATGGGCAATGCAATGGGATATATTTATGTACCGCCGGTGGCTTCCTGGCACCCACCCATGCTGTGGGTCCACAGGGAGTTGTAACTGCATGTGTCCACTTCTAAAGAACCCCAGTGTGACTGGGGCATGCATTGTGGGCCGAAGCCCACCTGCATTTAATCGGACGTTACCTCAGCTGTGATAGGCACTGCAATGGGATACATTTATGTACAGCCGGTGGGTTCCAGGGAGCCACCCATGCTGTGGGTGCACACGGAATTCCCATTGCGGAGTTGTACCTACCTGTGACTATTTATAAAAAAACGCGGTCTGACTGGGGCATGCAGACACCTTGACAGAATGAATAGTGTGTGGCACATAGGTTCCCCATTGCTATGCCCACGTGTGCAGCTCCTGATGGCGATGGCACAGGATTATATTTCTCATTGCTTCTGTACAGCATTTTGGGCTATCGCCCCGCCCCTTTTAAAGAGGGTCGCTACCTAGCCGTGCCAACCCTCTGCAGTGTGTGCCTGCGGTTCCTCCTCATGTGTGGCTATGAGGCCAGCGTGTGGCATGAGTGCAGCTGAAGGCTACGCAGGGACACTTTGGTGTGCGCTGTGGACACTGGGTCGTGCGGGGGGGGGGGGGGGGCAGCATGTAGCCCAGGAGAAGTGGCAGCGGAGTGTCATGCAGGCAGTGATTGTGCTTTGTTGGAGGTAGTGTGGTGCTTAGCTAAGGTATGCATTGCTAATGAGGGCTTTTCAGAAGTAAAAGTTTTTGGGAGGGGGGGGGCACTCTTGCCGCTATTGTGACTTAATAGTGGGACCTGGGAACTTGAGATGCAGCCCAACATGTAGACCCTCGCCTGCCTTATCCGTTGCTGTGTCGTTCCCATCACTTTCTTGAATTGCCCAGATTTTCACAAATGAAAACCTTAGCGAGCATCGGCGATATACAAAAATGCTCGGGTCGCCCATTGACTTCAATGGGGTTCGTTATTCGAAACGAACCCTCGAGCATCGCAATAATTTCGTCCCGAGTAACGAGCACCCGAGCATTTTAGTGCTCGCTCATCTCTAATCACAGGTGATATCCCCACTGACTCTAGTTGTTCACTTTCCCTTTTACTTCATCTGGCCCAGACAGTCATGGCCATTTCTTCCGGTCGTAACTTCTCTCTACAGAATTTGACACAGAGATTTTTGACTCCTCAATTTTCCAGGGAACTAGCTTTGTTTCCAAACGTCTATATAATCTTCCCATCCATAGTGCCCCAGATAGTAGTAATACACTGAGGTGACCAACATAGTAATAGTATCCCATTTTTTGGGTTCTTTCTAGGCCCTATATAGTAATTACCACTTTTTGAGTCCCACAGAAAATAAAAGACCCCCACTCAATACTATTACCCCTAAAAAGACTCTTCACCCAGTAATAATGGCTCTAACAGGTCCCTACCAAGTAATAATGGCACATATAGGCCAGCAATCAGTAGTAATGCTCCATATAGGCACTTTCTCACTAATAATGCCCCATGTAGGCCACCCATTTAGTATTAATTACCCACATAGACACCCACTCAGTATTAACAACTTAGTGTCTGCCCCACTGCCTTTTTACTGCCTAAATGAGCTTTAATCCTAGAGGACATTAAAGCATGAATCCTCTTATGATTAAACCCCTGCAGACTCAGCATGTGACATTTCCATGCTGTCGGTTACTGGAGATGACCTGGAGTAAGGGCGCATTCAGAAGACCGTATATCGGCTGGGTTTTCACGCCCAGCCGATATACTGTGTCCCTCTCTGCAGGGGGAGGAGGCTGGAAGAGTCGGGAGCAGTGCACTGAGCTCCAGCCCCCTCTCTGCCTCCTCTCCACCCCCCTGCACTATTTTCAATGAGGAGAGGCAGGGTGGAGCTAATTTACAGAACTTAGTCCCACCCCCGCCCTGCCTCCTCTCATTGCAAATAGTGCAGAGGGGCGGAAAGGGGGCAGAGAGGGAGCAGGAGCTCAGATCACTGCTCCCGGCTCTTCCAGCCTCCTCCCCCTGCAGAGAGAGACACTGTATATCTGCCGGCGTGAATACCTGGCTGATATACGGTCGTCTGAATGCGCCCTAAGATAGATTACACAAATTGAGGCCCCTAATTATTATTAAAAGATTCCTTTAAAAATATGTATACCCCCCCAAAAAAAAATTGCCTCTGGACGAGTCACTTATGAGAATGTATACCCTCATAATGCGCCAAGTATGGCGTTTAGCTTTGTAAAGTTTGTGAGAGCGCAACAGGGTATACCTATGGTTTTTTTATTCATGAGGGCAGAGACCACCATCTAAATCCCCTTAACTGTCCGGAAAATATTGGCATAAATAGAAAAATCATGTGGGAGCTCCTGGACCCATTTTTAAATAAAGGGTACCATGTTATACTGACAACTATTACACCGGTCTCCCACTGTACAAAGCATTACACAATGCAGATACTGGGACCTGTGGAACTGTGCGCAAAAACAAGGTTGGGTTCAAACAACTCCTGGCATCTAGACGCGTAGAAAGGAGGGCATATTTCGGGATGGCAAAATGCTCTCCACCGTGTACACAGACACCTGCATTGCAGTAAAGGAATGGGGCTGCAATGCAGGAAAGAAAACCCGTCTGTTTCACGGACAACGATAAATTTATGGGGGGCGTAGATCTGTCGGACCAGGTGCTTCAGCAGTATCTCATGCGATGCAAAACCAGAGCATGGTATAAAAGGTAGCGATCTACTTGATATAGATCGATACGTATAATGCGTATGTAGTTTATTAAACATCTTGGGGAACGCTGAGCTTCCTGCAGTTCCAGGAGCAGCTTGTAAAGCACCTTTTATTTGAGACCACAGCACCTCAGGATGCATTATAGTCCAATGAGTTGTGGAGGCTTATTGGGCGCCATTTTCTGTATCCCATCCCTGAAACTGCAGACAAAAAACTACCCCTCAAAAAAGCGTTGGGTTTGTAACAAAGAAGGGAGGAGGAGGGATACCAGATTTGTTTGTCCCATGTATCCATCCAAACCAGGCATCTGTAATTAGCCATGCTTTGAAACCTACTACACAGTCTTACATTATTAATATATAAGGAATGCCGAAAAAAGAGGGCCGAGGGATTCTTTTTAGGGAGTCATATATATTTTTTTTGCATTGGCGCCTGGAATTTATTCAGTTGTGCCCTGGAATCTAATGGGTGGTCCCTCCATTGTAGGCCTAGCTATGTGTCCTGTGTGCAGATTGGAGCTACAATGGGTATGCTTCTGAACACGTAACCAACAGAGGTATCCATTTTGGGATGCAAGTCAATTCATATGTGTGCTGTACAAAAAAATGTTTTATTAAAATGAAATGATTGGCAAAAAAAATGAAACTTGCAATAAAAAAAAACCGTGGCTTCAAAATATACAGAAAACCACTAGATATATTTGTTAGGGGTCTAGTTTTCAAAATGGAGTCATTTGTGGCGTTCTCTATTGTTTTGGCTACTCAAGGGCTCTACAAGTGGGCAATGGGGCCCAAAAAGCCTTCAAGCAAAATGTCTGTTCTGAAAGCCACCGACTACTCCTTTCATTTTGGGCCACGTTGTCCAGATTACTATCACAATGGGTATATCTCTGAAAAGAGGACAAAGAGGGGGATCCATTTCCATGTGAACTATAGAAAAATAGATCTTTAAAATGACATATTTGCAAAAATATGAAATTTTATTTTTTCTGCACTAAATTGCATTAACTTCTATAAAAAAAAAAACCTGTAGGGTCAAAATACTCAAGACACCCCTCAGTGAATATATTAATGGGGCTTATTTTTTAAAATGGTGTCATTTGTGAGGGTATCTATCATTCTGACACCTATGAGCCTTTGCAATCTTGGCTTGATGTAGGAAAACAAAATGTTACTCAAAATGTTGAAAAGTAATGTTAAATTTGTATGTCACCTAAATGGTTAAAAAACCAAAAGTTTTTCAAATGTGTGTTCAGAATAAAGTAAACAGATGGAAATATATATCTTATCAAAAATTTGTATAGTATGTTTGCACATATTTCAGATATTTCAGTTGAAAATGTGAAAAAATGATAACTTTTTCAAAATTTTCCCAATATCGGCACTTTTAATAAATATTGATCTATTTTTACAATCTAAATGAAGTACAATATGTGGCAAAAAAACAATGTCAAAATCACTTGGATACGCAAAGCCTTAATGGAGTTATGCTATGTTAAATGACACGTGTCAGATTTCCAAAATTCGGCTCCGTCACTAAGGGGTTAATGGCCTCTAAGACCCCCACTCGGTAATATCTCTCACAGGCCCCTATATAAGCTCCCATTCCGTAATAATTCCCCTCATAGGCCCTCATTCAGCAGTAATGCCTCGTATAGGCCACACTAAGGAATAATCCCGCAAATAATTCCCAGCCCCTCCACTCAGTAGCAGTGCGCCACATTGGCCTCTCCCTGACACTCAGTAGCAGTTTCCTTCCTAAGCCCCACACTCTGCAGTTTTGTCCGTCATAGGTCTCAGCTCCGACTCAGTAGCAATTGCTCTTATAGGCCCAAGCCCCCATTTCATAATAGTGAACCTTAGAAGAACTCAAAAAAAAAGGGAAAACAGTTATACTCACCTCTGTCGCTCCTGCCAAGCTCTGCAGTCCCGGACTGCCTGCCATACATCCGCCGCCCGGGCTGAAGGATATTTCTATGGAGCTCCTTCCTAGAGACTTCATTGACATATAGCAGATTTGACACCTCTCATGGAAATTTGGAAGGTTTACGCTTTTCTGGGGTGTTCATGGACATTATGGAAGAGTTGACAAGCATGTAATAATCTCCACTAGGTCATGTGACATAAATGTGAAACATTCTGAACAAATTCACTAAACATTTATTTTGTCTGTTTTACATTTAGAATGAATCAAATCGATGTTTTTACAGTCACCAGTGTCATAGCGGGTGTTGCTTCCCTATCGGCACAGCAAAAGAGTCAACATGTGTACATAAAAATCCAGAATCTCGGAAATGTTTGGGTCCGGTGAGTACCTGTAACCAGCTGTTGTCCTGGTTTCTCATCCATGAACACATTATAAGGTGACGTTTACACGGGTTTTAAGTTGTCAGATACATATTGGATTTTTCTTTTTTTTTTTAAATCAATTTTTATTCGAATTTTCATTATATTTTTCAAACATACATTGCATAAAGCAAGGCAAAAACTGCTTTTTTTTCTTATTACTTTGAATATATTTTGTCTAACACTTGCGAAGACAGGGAGAAAAAGGATATAAACTGAGGATATAACGCTAACTTCGCATGAGATAGAAATAGAGAAACAATCTAGACTTAACTGCAGGGTTGCAGTATTCATCAAGTAAGGGATATGTAAGCTGGTTGGGGGGGGTGGAGGGGAGGGGGGACGTTGGAATGAGACTGGACAAGAGACAAGACAGGAGACAGGAGACAAGATGGGGGATACGTATGGACTATGAGGGTAGCGGTGTGATAGACCGCATTTCCTGTAGTTGCTCTTCTCCTCTCTGTCTAAATCCTGTTGCTCCGACAGCCTCGCTAGCTCCACCTCCGTATCAACGCCCGGGGTCTCCTTCATCCCGACAGATGTGCCTCTCGACTAAGGGGAGACAGGTCAGGTTTCTACGATCCACCGCCCTGCACTAATGGGTCTTAGTGTCCCCTCCTTGCCTCTCTCCATGGGTGCCATGTGAGAATGAAGTCCTTGTGTGTGCCTTTTGCCCAGCTTGTTAACTCTTCAAGATTACATATCAAATCCATCTTTTCTCTCCATTGCGTGAGAGATGGTGGTTTTTGTTGTAGCCAGTTTAAGGGGATCAGGGCCTTAGCTGCATCTATCGCGAAGGCTATCAATTTATTTCTACAGGGATGAAAATTTGTGGAAGGTTTCCATAGGAAGATCATTTCTGGTGTGATTACCAGGTTGGGGGAATGGACTCTCAGGTCTCCCTCCACCTCCTTCCAGAAGGGAGAAATCAGCCCGCACTCCCACCAGATGTGCAAGAAGGAACCCACTTCCGCGTCACACCTCCAGCATCTGTCGTGGGCGGCTAATTTGTAGGCCTTTAGCCATTGGGGGGTTTTGTACCACCTTACCAGCAGTTTAAAGTGACTTTCTTGCATCAGGACACACATGGACAAGCCGTATGCCAATTTTAGTATTAGTTTAGAGTCCTCTGAAGATAGGGTTATTTTTAGTTCTTTTTCCCATGATAACAGGAAGGCAGGCTTTGCGAATAACAGTGGTGCTATGAAATTTCTTCTAGTATAGGAGATTTTCCTAGTGTTGGCTCTATCTTTCTCTAAAGCTGTTTCGAAGCTCGTCCTTGGTCTGGTGGAACTAAATTTAGTTAAGAATTTCCCAATTACTTCTCTCATATGTGCTAGCTGCAAGAATGAGGGGTTACTGATAGTGTTAGGGGCCAGTGATTTGATAATTTCCTCGGGTGTCTTATGCGCCAGGTCCTGAACATCTCCTATTTTGGTACCCTGGAATTGCGTCCAGACACTCAGTGATCCCGGATCCGGTGGGATCTCCAATAGTCTGTTCATACTGCGAATAGGAATCAGTGGGGATGGGGTAGGGGCCAGCTTGTCTTTAAGTTTGTCCCAGATCTCACATGGGCCTCTGAGAAGAGTGTTGAAATCCCTTGCTCTGTAGAGGCTTCTTTTTGGGAACCAGAGGTCCTCCACTAGGTAATTCCCGTGTGAGGCCCTAGCCAGTTCCTGCAATACTGGATCCCTCGACGGTTGTGTTAAATCCGTCCAGTAATTGAGTTGGATGGCTTGGTAGTATTCCTGGATACATGGCAGATCCATCCCCCCCTCCGCCCTCCTCTTGGTCATTAAGTTGTATGCTAACCTAGGTCTCTTTTGTTTCCACACAAAGCTCGTACATATCACCCTGATAGCTTTGAAGAATGAGAGCGGGAGATGTATGGGGATCATGCGTAGTTTATATATTATTATAGGAAGGACGTAGGACTTCAGAATGTTCTTGCGACCGAACCATGAGAGGGTAGGTAAGTCATACTTTTGTAGCAAAGCTTTAATTTGGGCTAATAGTGGGTGGAAATTGTGTGCGTACAGTTCTTCAGTTCTTTTTGAGAGTTTTATTCCCAAGTAGTCTGTCACCGTCTCGGACCAGGCGAAGGGAGATTTTGCTCTCAAGGGGCCACACTTCTTTTCTGGGATTGAAATATTGAGTATTGTGGACTTGGTGAAGTTGATTTTAAAGTTTGACAACCTGCCAAAGTCGCTTAAGATAGAAACCAGTCTGGGTAGGCTCTTATCTGGTTTCGTGATAACAAACATAATGTCGTCCGCAAATGCCGCGGCCGACAAGGTATGTGAAGAAAGTTTTAGGCCCTCCATGACCGTGTCCTGTCTTACCCACTGTAACAGGGGTTCTAGTGAGAGAATAAATAGTATAGGGGACAAGGGGCAACCTTGGCGGGTCCCGTTCTTGATCTCAAAAGTTGATGACAGTGCTTCATTTATTTTGAGTCTGGCATGTGGATTTGAGTAAAGGGTGAATATTGCCGAAATAAAAGGGCGAGGAAGGTTATATCGCAGCAGGGCTCTCTCCATAAAAGTCCAGCCTACCCTGTCGAAAGCCTTCTCCGCATCAGTGCTTACAAAGGCTACAGGGATTTTGCTGGAGTGAGCGTATTTGATGGCGTGGAGAAGTCTCAGGCAATTACCCCTTCCCTCTCTCCCACGCACAAATCCTGCCTGCTCTGAATTAATTAATGTGGGGATGAATTCTCCTAATCTTTTAGCTAATAGTTTGGCCCAAATCTTTGTGTCCAGATTGATTAGTGAAATCGGTCTATAACTACTACACTGCGTCGGGTCTTTACCTTCCTTCAGGATGAGGGTTATGTGTGCCTCTTGAGCCTGCCTGGGGAGATCTGCCCCTTTAAGAAGTGCATTTAGCGTCTCGGTGAGCTTAGGGATCAGTTGCGATTTGAATGTCTTGTAGTAGGTAATTGTTAGACCATCTGGGCCTGGGCTTTTGCCCTGTGGGAAGGAGTTAAGTACCTGTTCCACCTCTCTTTCTGTGATTGTAGACAGTAGAGAGAGCGCATCTGTTTCGCTCAGCTCCGGCAGTTTAAGTGACCTCAGGAAGGCATCTTGTTGGTGGATTGAGCATTCCCCTTCCTTTAGGTTGTATAGTTTTGAATAGAAGAGTTGAAACTCCTTCGCTATGTCTACAGTGGCGGAAGCCAGAGAGCCAGATTGCGTTTTTATGGTGAGGATTGCATTTCTTTTCTTAGTCTTTTTTAGGATATGAGTCATAAGCTTACTCCCCCTATTGCCATGAGCATAGAAGGTCTGTTTTAGGTGCATATGTTTTTTGTTAAACTTGTCTGCTAGATGGCATTTCAGCCGATGTCTAAGGGCCGTTAGTTCATCTAGGTTTTTTTTGGACTGCGAGTGTTTTGTAACTTGCTCCAGTTTCGCTATTTGGGTTAACAAGCTATCTACTTCTTTTTTATGCTGTTTTTTCGTCTTTGCACCCAAAGCTATTAAGAGGCCTCTGACAAAGGCCTTGTGTGCCTCCCATACTATTGGTAGTTCTATGTTTCCTTCAGAGTTGAATTTGAAATATTCTTCTAATAGCTCACTTATTTTAGCTTTCTCCTCTGGGGAGTCTAAGAGGGAGTCGTTTAACCGCCAACGCCATTCGCCAGGGACAAACTGCGGTAGGTTGATATCAATGTGAATGGGGGCATGATCCGAGACGGTGATTGGGTCAATATTCGCTTTACTTAGGTGGGTGAGTAGATTTGCAGAGATGAGGAAGTAGTCTAGTCTTTGAAATGAATGATGTACCTGGGAGAACATATTGGATTTTTCTGACATGAATCTGTCCGTTTAATCCTTGGTAGAATATTGCAGCTACGGTTTGGCACATACACACTTGGATTTGGCACCTGTCAGTGGGGTATATACCCTTATAGCCATCACATGTGGTTTCCACGTGATTGTAATTCTTTTTGCTGCAATGTGGATTTGAAGATCTGCATGTAGAAAGATGTATGCTATATGACCTACAGCAGGGATCTGTGAGCCATTCCATAGAATGCTGAAATAGTGTCAATTTGGCTGCAGAATATGTGTCCAACCCCGAGGCAACATACCCCATGAGAACAAAATCTTAGAGCCCTCTGTCCGTATCAAGACATTTCTGACTATTTGCATTTCCCATACAATAACAATCATGGATCATCTTACTTTATCACCCTACATAGATAGGGCTTGTATAACCTTGCATTATTTAATGTGGTTAGAGTATTGATTATAGGTATGTATACCTCTGTTAGTAAATTTATTTTGCATGCTGTTTCCATTTTCGATTTCTGCTTTTATTGTATGTTGCAGCCGTGGTTTAACGTGCACCTATATATTTTGGGATATATTTCTATTGGGTAGTGCTGACCTATTTTATCCTTTTTTTTTTACCATAATGGTAATATCAAATTACTGTTTTTTTAGTTTTGTACAAATTTAAAATGATATATATATATATATATATATATATATATTTTTTTTTTTTTTTTTTTTTACCAACCACTATCTTTGTTGCCATTTACTGACACCCAAAAGTTTATTTTAATTTCCATTGATAACACTGTGTCTGTTTTTTGTTGGGCAAGTTATACTTATACTTTCTATGGTTAATATGTTGGGGTACGTACGACTTTTTGACTGCTTTTAATTCGATTTTCTTCTTACAGATAAGCTGGACACGAAAAAGAACAATTCTAATTTGACCAACAAAAAACTAGACACAGTTTCATCAATGGAACTTAAAATAAAGTTTTGGGTGTCAGTAAATGGCAACAAAGATAGTGGTTGGTAAACAAAAAAAAAACACAAAAAAATGTATCATTTTAAATTAGTACAAAATTAAAAACAGTATAAGTTTGATATTACCATTATTGTAAAAAAAAAAAGGATAAAATAGGTCAGCACTACCCAATAGAAATATATCCCAATAGAAATATATAGGTGCACGTTAAACCACGGCTGCAACATACAATAAAAGCAGAAATCAAAAATGGAAACAGCACGCAAAATAAATTTACTTTCAGAAGTACACGTACCTATAATCAATACTCTAACCACATTAAATAATGCAAGGTACTTGGTATATAATTTGATCAAATTACATTGACATATCTACCAACATCCAGGTGACCAAGCTTTCAGATGGGTCCTAACGCTAATACCAGGTGATATTGTCTGCTGCAACTATGCCAAGAGAGGAGCATTCTGAGAGGTAGGTACCCAACTTTCCCAGGTTGAGATTAGACCACTTGGTATTAGCGTTAGGACTAGAGATGAGCGAGCATATTCGTCCGAGCTTGATGCTCATTCGAGTATTAGGGTGCTCGAGATGCTCGTTACTCGAGACGAGCACCACGCGGTACTCGTCTCGATTAAGCGAGCACTGACCATTGAATTCAATGGAGTCGACAATACAGCCGGCTCCATTGAAAGCAATGGGCTGCCGGTGATCTCAGGATGAATTTTCGGGAAGAGCTTAAAAATATAAGCCCTTACCTGAAAATCATCCTAAAATGTGTAAAAATAAAAAAAAATAAAAAATGTCAGCATAAAGATCATTCTGCTCTGCCACAGCCGTAACAGCTGTGGCAGAGAAGAACGATATTAGCCCATTGAATTCAATGGAGCTGGCAATACAGCCGGCTCCATTGAAAGCAATGGGCTGCCGGCAAGCGCGGGATGAATTTTCGGGAAGGGCTTAAAAATATAAGCCCTTACCTGAAAATCATCCTAAAATGTGTAAAAAAAAATAAAAAATGTATACTCACCTTTCTGCTGCAGCCGGAGTTCAGCTCTCACTCACACCTATTCATGAATTCATGAATGGGTGAGTGCTGCCTCTGATTGGCTCAGCGCAGGGACCAATCAGGGGCAGCTTTCAGCTGTCAATCAGGGGCAGCACTCACCCATTCATGAATTCATGAATGGGTGTGAGTGAGAGCTGCCTCTGATTGGTGAGGCTGTGACCAATCAGAGGCAGCTCATTCAGCAGGCGGGGATTTTAAATCCCCGGTTGCAGAATACTACACAGAGCAGTTAAGGAGAACTGCTGGCCAGACGCGGCTGAACTCCGGCTTCAGCGGAAAGGTGAGTATAATTTTTATTTTTATTTTTACACATTTTAGGATGATTTTCAGGTAAGGGCTTATATTTTTAAGCCCTTCCCGAAAATTCATCCTGAGATCGCCGGCAGCCCATTGCTTTCAATGGAGCCGGCTGTATTGCCGGCTCCATTGAATTCAATGGTCAGTGCTCGTTTAATCGAGACGAGTACCGTGTGATGCTCGTCTCGAGTAGCGAGCATCTCGAGCACCCTAATACTCGAACGAGCATCAAGCTCGGACGAGTATGCTCGCTCATCTTTATTCCTTACTTGTGTGGAACCAGTGTCATAAGTTCCAATAATTCTAGCTTATTGATCTGATGAACGTATTCTAGGCTGTAAAAGATGAGTTCTGTTTTGTGCGGAAACAAAGGAATATGCTTGATTAATAATGTCCTCTGGATAGTTTCTATTTTTGAAACGTCTGTGTCGTTTTTTACTTTCTGTCTCAAAAGTCTGGTCATCTGAACAGTTACGCCGAAGACGAAGAAACTGGCTTTTTGGAATACCTCGTTTAACCCCTTATATATTTAACCCCTTCCCAAAAATTCATCCCACGCTCGCCGGCAGCCCATTGCTTTCAATGGAGCTGGCTGTATTGCCGGCTCCATTGAATTCAATGGGCTAACATCGTTCTTCTCTGCCACAGCTGTTACAGCTGTGGCAGAGGAGAACGATCTTTATGCTGACAGTGCGGGGGGGGGGGCACTCTTGCCGCTATCGTGGCTTAATAGTGGGACCTGGGAACTTGAGATGCAGCCCAACACGTAGCCCCTCGCCTGCCCTATCCGTTTCTGTGTCGTTCCCATCACTTTCGTGAATTTCCCAGATTTTCACAAATGAAAACCTTAGCGAGCATCGGCGATATACAAAAATGCTCGAGTCGCCCATTGACTTTAATGGGGTTCGTTACTCGAAACGAACCCTTGAGCATCGCGGGAAGTTCGACTCGAGTAACGAGCACCCGAGCATTTTGGTGCTCGCTCATCTCTAGTTAGGACCCATCTGAAAGCTTGGTCACCTGGATGTTGGTAGATGTGTCAATGTAATTTGATCAAATTATATACAGGTGCTCCCCGACTTGCGAACAGGTTCCGTTCCGGGAGCCCGTTCGCAAGTCCGTTTTGTTCGCAAGTCGAACAAATGGTAGTATGGAGGGGATCGCGGGTGGATCCCACTCCATACAACGTCGGGAGCAGGCTGTTCTTACAGCGGGCACCCGGCGGCAGCAGTTCCGACGTGCCACGCCGCTTGTCAGAACTGTTAACACTTTAAATACCGCTCTGACAGCGGTATTTAAAGTGTTAACAGTTCTGACGAGCGGCGCGGCTCGTCAGAACTGCTGCCGCCGGGTGCCCGCTGTAAGAAACAGCCGGCACCCGACGTTCAGGGGGCCCGTACAGCGTCCCATGATGAGATCGTGGGACGCTGTGTGGTTGCTAGGCAGCCGGGGACTCCTGAAAGGCCCCAGGGCTGCCTATGCAGAGTGCCTATCAAGCGCACGGCTTGCTAGGCGCTCTGCATAGACAGCCCTGGGGCCTTTCAGAAGGCCCCCGGCTGCCCAGCAACCGCGATGTGACCGGACAGGCTTCTATCAGGCTTGATAGAAGCTTGTCCGGTCCCTGCACAGCATGATGTAATGCCATAGCATTACATCATACTGTGCTGTACAGATAGTTCGTATCTAGCGAAATTCGTAACTCGAATGTTCGCAAGTCGGGGACTATCTGTACCAAGAACCTTGCATTATTTAATGTGGTTAGAGTATTGATTATAGGTATGTATACCTCTGTTAGTAAATTTATTTTGTGTTTTGTCGCCATTTTTGGTTTCAGCTTCTATTATCATTATTTTAGTGACCAACAGAATAAAAGTTATCTTTTACTACAATATGAATGTCGTAAGAACAAAACCTCCCCAAAAATGCTGGAATTATTTTTTTTTTTACATATATTTCTCTGCACTAAGAAGTTTTCAATGCATTACATGATTCATTAACCCCTTAGTGACCAAGCCTGTTTGCTCCCTAATGACCAAATTTTGAAAATCTTACATGTGTCACTTAAACATTGAATTAATCTGTTAAGGTTTTGTATGTCCAAGTGATTCTGACAGTCTTTTTTGCCACATACTGTATTCCATTTAGGGGGTAAAAATAGACCAATAGAACTTGTGTATAATTATTAAAAGCTATAAAATTAGAAAAATTTTGAAAAAAAAAGTTACATTTTTTCACATTTTTAATTGCAATATCTGAAATATATGCAAACATACTGTACAATTTTTGGATGAGATATGTATTTCCATCTGTCTACTCTATTCTTGAAAAACTTTCGTTTTGTAATGGTTTAGAACAGGGGTCCCCAACTGCAGTCCTCAGGGACCACCAACAGGTCATGTTTCCGGACATCCTATGGTAAGAACTAGAGATGAACGAGTATACTCGCTAAAGGCAATTGCTTGAGCGAGCATTGCCTTTAGCGAGTACCTGCCCGCTCGAGACTGAAGGTTCGGGTGCCGGCGGCGGGCAGGGAGCTGCGGGGGAGAGTGGGGAGGAACGGAGGGGAGATCTCTCTCCCTCTCTCCCCCCCCCCCCCCGCTCCCTCCTGCTGACTGTCGCTACTCACCGCTCCCCCGCGCCGGCCCCCGAACCTTCAGTCTCGAGCGGGCAGGTACTCGCTAAAGGCAATGCACGCTCGAACAATTGCCTTTAGCGAGTATACTCGCTCACCTCTAGTAAGAACACACGTGGCAATTTCTGAGACACCGACAATAATTACATCACCTGTGCAATATTGAAGAAATCCTGAAAACATGACCTGTTGGTGGTCCCTGAGGACTGGGGTTGGGAAACACTGGTTTAGAAGATACACACATTTAACATTAATTATTAACAATTTGGGGAACATTTTGTTTTCCTGCACCAAGCCAAGATTGCCAAGGCTCATGGGTGTCAGGATGATAGATACCTCTACAAATGACCCCATTTTAAAAACTACACCCCTTAATGTATTCATTGAAAGTTGTCAAGAGTAGTTTGACTCCACAGTTTCTTTTTAGGTATGTAATTTAGGGGAGAAAAAATAAAATGTCATATTTTTGAAAATGTCATTTTAAAGACATTTTTTTTTCTATAGTGCACATGAAAATGGGGATTTGCACTCGAAAATGGATACCCCTGTTTGTCCTGTGTTCAGAAACATACCCATTGTGGCCCTAGTATGATGGCTGCACGCATAATGGTGTCCAAACTGAAAGGAACAGCCAGTGGCTTTCAAAACAGACATTTTGCTTGAAGGAGTTTTAGACCCCATTCCCCATTTCTAGAGCCTTTAAATGGCCAAAACAACAGAACCCCCACAAATTACCGAATTTTAATAACTAGACCCCTTAACAAATTCATCCAGGAGTGTAATGCGTATTTTGACCCCAGTTTTTGAATGAATTTAAGCAAACCAGGAGGAAAGATAGGACATGTTAGTGCTATGACCGTGGTGCGTACAAAGATAGGACCTATCCTATCTTTGCTGCTTGGTTTCCATATGCTCCTATGGTAGCATTGAAAGCACACAGCTCGCCCACGGCTATACAGCGCTAAAATAGTGACTGACTGAAGGGGGCATAATAAGCAGTGACAGCGCTGGGATGAGTGCTTCAGCTGCTTCATTCTAGCAGATCAGTGAGTTCTCAGCATCCGCAGCCCCAGCCATAAAAGATTTCACTTGACATGTCAAATGTTTTTAGAGAGCTCACTTCTTTATGATACATAAATGTGAAATCTTCTAAATGAATCATTTTTCTTCTGTTTTACATTTAGAACAATAACGATTTATGTTTCGCTAGTGAAAACTGTTATAGCGGGTGTTGCTACAATATCAACAGTCCTTGGATATTTGCTATATGTGGACCAAAAGTAAAAACTCAGAAATGTTTTGGTTCGGTGAGTACCTGTTATCAGCTGTTCTATTACTCTTTCCTACATACAGTATAAGGCCTCATTCACAAGGGCTTTAAAGTGTCAGATTCCACTTTGTTTTTTCTAACATGGATTTGACAGCTTTATACACTGGCACAAACAGCAAAATTACACCCCCTCCTCGAAAACCAGACTACTGATGACAAAGAAAAGAAATAGAAACACTGACTTATAACTAGGCAGTTAGGTCCTTCGTGCTTCTTCTGCCACTCTTGTAGATATCCTCTTGGTGGCCTATGTTCTAGCTGTGGCTAATGCTTTGGCTTGGCACGTGGGTCACAGACTGGATCTATCATACATGACACACGCCTGTAAAAAGTTTGTTTAGTAGTTCAGAACAGAAACAGCAAATGTCCTAAAATACAAGTGGTCACCGCTGAGTGTTAATGAGAGCAAGTACTGCACATCATCGCTGCCAACCTGTAATCAAAGTCTGATGGGCGGCCACCAGGGCATCGGCACTGAATCATAAGGACATTTTCAGCTTTGCTTTGTTCTTTCTTATTTTAACTTGTAGTCAGGTAGGAACTTTTCAAATGTTGATCCATGGAGTATTTTTACTGCCATTTAGTCCAAAAAAAATTTTTGGCCCCCAAAATGGGATAAATTGGCCTCTGCCTCATTCGAGATTTTTTTTTGCCTTCCTCTAGATCAACAAGGGTGTGAATAGGGCGAGGGTGGGGGTGGTAACAGACTGAACTTGATGTGCATTAGTATTTTTCCAGCTTATCATACTACGTTACTAACTATTGAAAACCCTTTTAATAGAAATTCACTGCCTTTTTAGTGTTTTTTAAAACTTGTGGTGTAACGGTTAATGGCCATATCCCTGGTTGTCTAAAAGGCAGAAGAGCTTTTTGTCTATAGTAGAGAAAGGGTTAATCACCATATTCCTGGTGGTTGCAGGCAGTGGAGGACACATCACTGGCGATCTAAGGCAGATAGAGGGTTAATAAGCAGAAAAACTTGTGGTCTAGAGAAAGGGTTAATGAGCACGGTATTTAGGATAGGAAATGAATAAATAATGAAAGAACTACAACTCCTAGCGTGCCCAGGTTATTGCTATTTAGCCTCAGAAAATATTACAAGGCCAGGGGTATAACATGAGAGAACTATAACTCCCAGCATGTCGCTCTTAATTCTCAACCTATAGAAAAACCATTATATGCATAATTGACACACTTTCTCCTCCATATAAGGCCTAATTCACATGGGCTACAAAATTCCATGACTTTGTACACTAAAAGAAGCATGTATGTGAAGCTCATGCTTTCCTATGGGTTCTTTCAGGCTACAAAGCATCGCTCATGTGAAAGAAACCATTGGAAACCATAAGCATCACATGTGTGCGTTTTTGTAGCAATAAAGAATTGTGCTATGGTGTAGCCCGTGTGAATAAGGCCTAAAACTTCGTCCCCATTGTATCACATGATGGCGATGTCATCACTGTTCCTTTAGTCAACAATATTCCTCTACACTGAATGGGACATTTAATATTCATCCTGGGCTGGTGGGACAGCCTCCAAAATCCAGGACTATCCCACGGGATCCAAAATGGTTGAGAGATATGTGTTGATTATTATAAAGATCTGCTCCTCTATATAAACCTCTGTTCCCCATGTGTCACATGATGGTGATTTCATCATCACAGTTTTCTCAGTCAGTAATTTTTCTCTCCAATGAATGGGACATATCTTTTGTTTGATATTCTTCTGTTGGTGACAGTTCCTCCATTAGAACAATTGTAGAAACATATTTTGAGGAAAAAAAATTAGAGATGAGCGAGCACCAAAATGCTCGGCTGTTCGTTGCTCGAGTCGAGCTTTTTGGAATGCTTGAGAGCTCACTTTGAGTAATGAACCTCATTGAAGTCAATGGGAGACTCGAGCATTTTTCAAGGTGAGGGTGTATGAATCACCTGAAAACATCAGAAAGTGATGGAAACACCACAGAAATGGATAGGGAACAGCAGGGGCAGCATGCATGGGTGCATCTGAGGCTCCCAGGTCCCACTATTAAGCCAAATTGTGGGCAAGAGCCTGGCAGTCACCCCCTTAACAATTTACTTGGGACGGACCATAAGCAGCAAGGTACATGCACTGGCACATCTTAGCTAAGCACCACACTAGGTGCAATGAATGCCAATTACCGCCTGCGGGTGACACATCTGCCTTTTCTCCTGTGTTAGATGCTGGCATTGCAATCCAATCCCCCCCAGGACGCAGGCACGAGTCTGCGTCCACGGCGTACTTAAATTTTTTCTCATGCCACACGATCGCTTGATAGCCACACCACCCTCATGTCTATTTATAAGTGCGTATTGGATGAGGAGGAACAGGAGACACAGACTGCAGAGGGTTGGCAGGGCCAGGCAGCGACCCTCTTTGAAATTGTGGGCCATATCCCACTATGCTGATGAGAATTGATGATAAATTAACATACGATCAGAATTCCAATCCCGTGCCACCTCCGTGACAATATTGTCTGTAGCCACAAACGTGGGCATAAAGGGAACTCAGATGCCAGTACTTCTACCCATCACCACAATTCAGCAACGCATTCTAAAACCAAAGATTGGTTTGAAGCAGGAGGTGTCGCAAAAGTAGCGAGTGGCCAAAGCTGGACAATTCATTCTATCTAGGTGGCAGATTGCTGGACACTGCGCTTGGATACTGTTAAGAAAATTGTAGATCAATGTATCAGTTAATTATTCTATATTGCATTGTAGATTAGGAATATATAGCATAAGTAGTGAAGGGGTTAAAAAGCAACCCTTCTATAGGCCTCTAATCTCTTCTGAGGTAGACAGATAAGACAGTCTGCTAGACCACCCATGTGTATAAGTTTATAGATGGTGTACACAGGAAACGGGACAGACTGCCTCCCTAGCATTCCTTTTCTCTGAATTCATAACGGTCTTATTGTATGTAATAGATACACTTAAGGAGGTGTAACTTATGTTAATCATTTTTTGTTTTAGCCTATCATGTATTATTAATCTTGGAGGTGTATATACTTTTGCTGTGATGTCATTTATAGTATAAGAATCAAATACGCCTTAGAATAAATTAGAAATCATCTGATATAGCTCAGGCTAGTGGGATGTGTTTCTCCTGGGCCCAGACTTCTGCACGGGATCTGGGACCGTCTTCTCCTTGATAAACACATAAATTCTCCTTACATTTTTGGTCCTTCGAGCCGGAATCACTCACTGCAGAGGGAGAGGACAGCCTGGCTGTGAAAAGGTGGGTCTGAAGTACTCTCCGATCATTAAAAGACCTCCGTCTTGCTTAGACGTAATTAGAGGCCAGTCGGGCATCCTGTCTGAAACAGTGACGTTTTTCCGAACTAGCCTGAGAATTTAGAAGCCTCCCAGATAACGTGTAGTAAGTATAACAATGGTTAAACTTCTCTTCTCTCTTCTCTCTTCTTCTGTATACTTTAGTGTTAGTAGAATTTACAACGTGTATTGTAAATGAGAGGCAATCATAGACGAAGGGACAATAGCAGTAGTCTATGTGAAATGTGTAAGGTAAATGAGAATTCTAGACGAATGGGTTGCCAAAGGGGCAATAGCAGTAGTCTATGTGAGACCATAGCCATTGTGAGAAGGCTACAGGAAAGAATTAACTCCGTGCGACACGTAAAAAGTGGTTAGATGACGTCATGGGACACAGGGGTGTCCAGGAACTTTACTCCTTATCTTTCTATTACTTTCTCTTTGATATTGTGTTATAGAGTAACTAAGAATATGAAGAGGGCGGCCGCCTACTAACATAATGTACTATTTGTATTGCTGTCTTATATTGCATGAAGCGAATGTGTGATTGATTGAGATGAGTGGAATAAATAAATAAATTAAAAGTCCTAGTTGTAAAGAATTATGTGATAAAATATGGACAAAATCAGCTAAAAGATCAGCAGAAATACGGATTATCCGCTGCTGAAGTCTGGTTAAAAGAAGCCCCAAACTGTCACGCCCATATAAAAATAGACCCCCGACAGTTTGATGAACAATTCAAAGGGTTAATGGGGAGTTCCAATTGAATGAAAAATAGAGAGAGCAGATAGAATAATTCTATGGCCAGATTGGAGTTCTGTAGAAGGAAATTAGAATGGGAGGGGAGGAGATGGTAGACCCCTTCCATAGTATAATCAGGGGGCATGAGAGATGATCCTAATGCTGCATATAATCAGCCATTAAGGAACACGTTAGTAAGTGCAGTAAAGAAGGAAATGGGAGGTTATATAATGAGATACATAGTTACCCTGAGGATGGGATCGTTGCAGGATGTTTTGCAATATGCAAAACATGCAGAAAAGTGTTACAAGGAAAAGGGTGAGAAAGTGAGGTTTTTTATATGGGGAGAAGAATGTGATATGATGGTTCAAGAAAGTCAGCGAGGTCATTGGACAGCGAGAGGATGTGAAAGTAGAGACAGAGGAAGAAGCAGAGGAAGGATGCAGCTCGGGGATTTAAATGTGTGTTTGAATAATGGAAGTCTAGTGATTTTGCCCGAGAATGCCCTGAGAAACAATGTTCTCAGCCACCTTGGGGAAAAATGACTAGGAGGGGTCGATGTACAACACTTGGAGGATCTCATGGCAATCTCCACTGCCTGAGATAGATCTCCAGGTGAATGGGCGGATGATTACTTTCCTGGTGGGCTCAGGAGCGACCAGGACATTAATACATCCCAATATGTGGCCAATATAAAATGTAGTAATAGTCATATCCTGGTAAGAGGGGTTAATGGCCGGACCCACAGGGAATCCCTCTCTGAACCAGTTATAACAGACCTAGAGACAAATAAGCCTGTGAATGTCAGATTATGTAGTCTTGAATATGTCCAGTAAATGTGTTGTGATGAGATATTATGATAGAATTAGGTATACCTTCACCAGTGTACCTCAGGGCTGCTGGGAATCTCCAACAATTGTCTCCCAGGCTATGTCAGCACACTTAGCCCAGTTCCAGCCTCTTAGAGGTAGTCAGCGACTACTGCATGTTGGTAGCCAGCAGCAGACAGTGGAGAGAATTGTGGTAGACACAGTCGTACTCTTGAGGTTTATTTATGAGCAAGGCCATAAAGTAAACATGTAGAAACTCCAATACGGTCAGCAAACGGTTAAATATTTGGGGTATAACCTGTCAGATGAAGGTAGGCAAGCAATTCTGGAGGTCCCAAAACTATGAGCAAATTATGTCCTCTTTGGGAATGATAATGTTACGTGTGCTGCTGGGATTTGTTGTTCTATTGTGTTTCCAGCAGCACAGCACTCACAGGGTTAATGATTGAGCTGGCTGGGTGTGGTACTGTCTGCTAGCCGATCCCCTGGTCAGTCTATATGGCCCCTCAGGCGAGTAGTCATGAATGCTTGTCTGGTGAGGGTTGCAGTGTGATCAGGTTCATGTCCGTTTGTACGTTTATATTCTGTCAGTTTTGTGTTAGCTTGCTGTGTGTCCTGCTATCTGTGTCCTGTCCTGTTGCAGCGTGCGGTGTGAACGGTGTCTGGTTCTGCTGGACTCCTGGTTAGTGTAGGGACTAGCAGTATAACCAGGAGCTGTGAAGTGGCCTGCTAGCTTTCAACATCTTGTACAACATGTCAACTAATACCTGGTATTTATATTCAGCTTCCAATCTGTTACTAGTGGTTGTATGTTGTATGTGGTATATTCTGGGTCTGTCATGTGGCATGTGAATGCATCCTATTCTGGTGTGTGGCTCCTAGGATCAGCTAGGGCCCAGATCCGAAGACCGCTGGGCTGCCCTTATTAGGGCAATGTCCCCGCTTAGGTAGGGCCACTGTCATCCTCCCTTGTAGCACAGGGTCAGTTGCCTGAAACCGGTGTGAGTCCCGTGTGACCCTGATAGTACCAGTATGTGTCCCCTTTGGTCATGATCATGTGGGTTCCGTGCTTTGCCTGCCCACACGATCGTAACAGACAAACTTCTGCAGCTCCTGGATCTCAAATTCTGCATCTCTGACAGCGCTTCTTACCAGACTCATCTGTGATGAACTTCTGGCTGCAGTTGACCGGATCCAGTGAGATGGGCTGTACATCTCCGTTAAAAAAAAAAAAAAAAAAAAAAAAAAAAGCTATCTTACCTAAATCGTTCTTCAGATGTGCAGCAGTTTTGAGCCATGGCCTGTGTCATGTCTCAACAGGGGGGATGGTGGCACTCATATGGACAGTGTTCATAGCCTAGGGGTTTACAAACTACTCTAAAAAAAATTTTTTGTCTTGTATTATTTGTGCTAAACAATGCAGAAGGGAGTATAAGACCAGGAGGGGGCGCCGTCCGACACATGGGGGATGCTGGGAGAGCTCTGACTGTAACTTCTATAGAAGGAGTGACGAGCGCCATACTGGTAGATCTGCTCCCTGACCTACTGACTGCAATCCCTGCTAGCCGTCATAAACCGCTCCTGCAGTCATACTGATTCTGCCGTCACACGGCTAAATGTCTGACCATTGTCTGTGTATAGCATCTCTCACTCTCCACCCCGCCATACTGTGCACATCTCCAGCCCCTTTACCTCCTGTACCCCCCATTACTTGTAGTATGTAAGCTCGTTGGAGCCGGACCCTCACCCCTATTGTTCGCATCGCCTGATTACTATGTAACCGTGGTTCTGTGATGTTTGTCCTTCTGTCTTTCTGTATCCCCCCGTCTATGTAAGCGCTGCGGGATATGTTGGTGCTATACACAAAGATTATTATAGATGTGTGTCAGATGAGGGACTTGTTGGCATTGCACACAAAGGGGTAAGGCGTGGCTAGATGCTTGCCTGGCTTGATAGTACTCCTAGTCAGGCCACGTCCCTGGCGGCCATCTTAGTGCTAGTCATGGCCTGCGGCCATTTTAGTACCTGCTGTAATACCTTCGGCCGCCGCCCAGGTGCCATCTTGGCTCCTTACATCCCATAGCTGTACCTTCTACCTGGCATCCCAATGCTTGCACTTGTAGTACACAACACCAGTGATTAGTGCCTTCTCTGAACTGCATAGGAATAGTCAGCAGCCTCCATCACTGTCCTCTGTGTGTTGATGATATGTTGTCTATCTTATTAAGTGTGTGCTATAAGATGGGGTCAGTATGATACTGTGGGATATTTAGTCATAGCAGAGGAATATGTACGGTCTCCTTCAGATAAGTGTCAGAGGGGACAGGTTGCTATGGGTGACGGTAGTGAGGTGACAGGTTGCTATGGGTGACGGTAGTGAGGGGACAGGTTGCTATGGGTGACGGTGTTGCTGACAAGGACCAGGGATAGTAGGCAGCAGGACATAAGGGGTGATTACATGATGCAAACAGTCCTGGGATCAGACAGTGAAGGAATGAAGGTTTACAGTAGTATTAGATGAAGATGACAACGGCCTGAGTGCTGCTCTGTGTGCTGGGGTCAGCTCACAAATGGTTACATCCTCTGTTACATGGGAATGCTTCTTTCACCCTCGCCCCCACCTTTCAGCTTTAGAGTTCAGTGAGGGAGGGAGGGGGTATGTGACTGACTCTAGCCATGCTCTGCTTGCTTGATATGAATAGACCTGTAATGAAGATGATCAGGAATGAAGTTTAGTATAAACCTGTGTGAACAGGGAACGTCCATTCTTGCTGTTATTTGTGTACATGTCAGTTCTGTGATTGGTTTGCAGTGATTTTGATTGTTAAATGGTGTTTTCAATGTGATAATGTCATGTAAGATATAATAATAATGAAGTTGTTGATAATGTGAGAGCTGAGTGTCCCTATTACGGGAAGGATAGCACAAGGATGCTGCAGTTATCTGTAGTAGTCCAGCCACAGTTAAAGCTCTGTTTATCTTACTCCATCACCTCTCCCTGATAAGAGAAATTCCTGAGGGGGGGTGTTAACGTTGGAGGATCAAGCGACTGCAGATGATTGGAGTAGTAGTAGTTGTGTGAATCTTAATGTTATGCAGTAAATATTATGTATAGAGAATGTTAATAATTATAGGAGATAGAAAGACTTGACCCCACGACAGATAAAAGTTAATGACAAGTCTTCAAGCTGTGATGAACGTAAAATGTGTGATTAAGCTTCTTAACTGTACCTACCCCCCACAGATAAGTGATCCATGTTATACATTGAGTTTGCTGTTTCCACCTGTGAGCGGGGACCAAATGCCTGCTGTTGCCTCTGATCCTGGGGTCATACTTGCTTCGCACTACCTGGTAATGGGACTGAAGCAGACTACGGGAGACTGCCTGAGGGATGCTGTGCGGAGAGGAGAACCGTAAGGGCACGCTGTCTCTGGGATATGGCCTGAGCTACAGAGAGCACGCACAGACGTGTGATGGTTGTGTGGTGACCGGGCCTAGAACAGGTGCCAGGTACAGCCCCTAACAGGATTGTGCTTGGTACAACTGATAATGCCTGTGTACCTCATGACCTCCGAGGGCAACAGCAAGGGCCGTGTCTGGAGAACTAGGAACACCTCTCCCAAAGGTTCCCCTGACCCATCGGGGTCCCAAGGGGGGTACCGGACGAGTATGGGACGAGAAATCGGATGGCTGCAGGGGGTTTGAGTCTCTTCTCGTATGGTGGGTAACCGTGAATAAAAATGTAGACCGGATTAATTACACATACTATAACCAACAGAGATTTGTTAATTATACAAGAGATGCAATCAAGGGCCTAGAGGAACAACTAGGACACACCTTACACTCATTGCATGGCAAAATAGAATTGCTCTTGTTATGTCACTAGCAGAGTTTGTAAAATGATTGGAGGATATTGTTGTACTTTCATTCCTAATAACACTGCACCAGATGATACCTGAGCACTGGAAGGGTTAAATGTATAATAAAATGACCTAGCTGATAACTCTGGCATAGACGATCCATTCACAGACTGGTTGGAAAACTTGTTCGGACACTGGTCACAAGTCATATACTCTACATTAGTCTCTATGTCAGTATTTGCCTCCATTCTAGTACTCTGCGGTTGCTGCTGTATCCGAGGACTGTTACAAAACCTTATTATTAACACTTCCATCACCAAAACTATGTTCCAAAATATACAAGATGACGAAGAACAAGATGGCTTACTGGGTCAGGTGACCACCTCTGTCTGACAAGTGATGGGTAAAAGTTGTATGAAGGAAGCACTATTTTACTTTGATGATTTTGAAGTGTGACATTTTGATTCCAGTGTATCCTGATTGTACCGGAGGATCGCTCTAATAACTGAGTGACATTTCAATAAGTAAGATTTTATATCATGATGGACAATCATTTATATATGAAGAAAGGAGCATCAATCTCATAATAAATCAAGGCCAAGCTTCTCTTGGGGGCAGGCCTAATTGTGGGTACAATTGGTGGAAGAACTTTATAAAGATATATTTGCATCAATGAAATATTTTTATATGAAATAATTATATACTTAGTCTTGAAGTGTGAACCTAGGCGTCCTGGTAATAAAGCTTCGGGCCGTAGCCAGGGGGTCTGTGGTAGAGTCATTTTATATGTGTATTTACTATTATACTGTGTTGACGTATTGATCTAAAGTGGGGAATGTTAAGAAAATTGTAGAACAATGTATCAGTTAATTATTCTATATTGCATTGTAGATTAGGAATATATAGCATAAGTAGTGAAGGGGTTAAAAAGAAACCCTTCTATAGGCCTCTAATCTCTTCTGAGGTAGACAGATAAGACAGTCTGCTAGACCACCCATGTGTATAAGTTTATAGATGGTGTACACAGGAAACGGGACAGACTGCCTCCCTAGCATTCCTTTTCTCTGAATTCATAACGGTCTTATTGTATGTAATAGATACACTTAAGGAGGTGTAACTTATGTTAATCATTTTTTGTTTTAGCCTATCATGTATTATTAATCTTGGAGGTGTATATACTTTTGCTGTGATGTCATTTATAGTATAAGAATCAAATACGCCTTAGAATAAATTAGAAATCATCTGATATAGCTCAGGCTAGTGTGATGTGTTTCTCCTGGGCCCAGACTTCTGCACGGGATCTGGGACCGTCTTCTCCTTGATAAACACATAAATTCTCCTTACAGATACACTTGTGGAATCTGTGGGCGTGTGATGCTGGAACCAGCTCATTTTCTGAACTGTAGTGGTGAACCTCTTCATAATTGGTGGCAAGAACCTGGAGGCAGCCCTCCAAAAAAAATTGTTTTGACAGAGGCTGGAGGCAGCCTTGGTCAAAATTTTTTTTTTAAAGAGCCTATGGGGACGCCTGAAGAATTGGCTGTTCAGTATGCTGACATGCTGGTTTAGAAGGAGGAGGAGGAGAAGGAGAAAGATCAGAGAAGGATAGACCAACTTTTATCAACAGGACACATACGTGGGACTATTATGCAAATGCTTTCAGCAAAAATAAGTAAAAGAATAAAAAATGAGAGTAGTTTTGTTAGTTCCTATATAGTTTGTGTACACTATTAACGGTATACTGTATAGAACTGGTAACGGTATGCAGTATACAGCTGGGATGCTTGTGAATGCTTTGTGCGCACTACTGGTCCCAGGCAGCCAAACTATTAATGCACAAAAGTGGAGTTGTAGTCCTATAAAGGAGTGTTGGGTTTCAATTATTCCAATCCCATGCCACCTCTGTCACAAAATTTCATGAGCCACAAATGTGGGCATAAAGGGGACTCAGATGCCAGGCGAACCCCTGAAAAATGTGTTCCAAGAGTATAGGCAAACCACTAAAATATTTGTTTACCAAGTGTATAGGCGAACCCCTGAAAGTTTTGTTTACTAAAAGTATAGGCG
The DNA here is from genome assembly GCF_035609145.1 of Eleutherodactylus coqui. Lineage (NCBI taxonomy): Eukaryota > Metazoa > Chordata > Amphibia > Anura > Eleutherodactylidae > Eleutherodactylus > Eleutherodactylus coqui. Next base: position 516,424,079 of record NC_089837.1, read on the forward strand.
AACCCCTGAAAAATTTGTGTACCAAGAGTATAGGTGTACACTTAAATTTTTTTTTACCCAGAGTGCAGGTGAACCCCTGAATTTTTTTTTTAGCATACAACTCTTACTTGCTTAATTTGCTAACAGAGCCTGGAGGCAGCCCTCCGAAAAAAAATTGTTTTACAGAGCCTTTTGGCCCTCTGAAGAATTGGCTGTTCTGCGTGCTGACATGCTTGATTAGGAGGAGGAGAAAGATCAGAGCAGGATAGACCAAGCTACTTCTCCCCTTTTTTGGGGTGATAGAGGGTGCATGGTTCTCGTGTACCAGCTTAAAGAAGCTATAGGTTAGCTTTTCAAAGGTGCAGAAGAAAAGTCTGGGTAAATCCAGCCTTTGTTCAAGTGTAAGCTTGTCAGCGCTGTCAGTTGACAGGTGGGTACATTTATCCATGATAATCCCCCCAGCAGCACTAAACACTCTTTCTGATAACACAAGTGGCTGGGCAGGCCAGCACCTCCAGGCTGTACAGCGCCACGTGTGCCACGTGTCCAGCTTTGACACCCAATAGTTGTATGGAGCAGAGGGATCACGGAAGACGTTGGTACGGTCGGCTATGTACTCCCTCACCATCTTTTTATACTGCTCCCTCCTACTCAGCCTTGACCGGGGAGTGCTGACACAGTCTGGCTGGGGTGCCATAAAACTGGCAAAGGCCTTGGACAGTGTTCCTCTGCCTGCGCTGGACATGCTGCCTGTTCCCCTCGTCTCCCCTGCTAGTTAGCCCACTGAAGTACGTCCTCTACCAATAGCGTTGTCAGATGGGAAGTTTAGTATCAACTTTTCCACAAGGGCCTTGTGTTATTGCATCACACTTGTACTCCTTTCCTATTCGGGAATGAGAGTGGAAAAGTTCTCCTTATACCGTGGGTCGAAAAGGATGAACACGCAGTAATCCATGTTGACCAGAATGCAACTAACGTGTGGGTCACGGGAAAGGCAGCTTAACATCAAGTCAGCCATGTGTGCCAGAGTCCCAGTACGCAACACATTGCTGTCCTCACTAGGAGGATGATTCTCAGCCTCCTCCTCCTCTTCAGCCCATGCACGCTGAACCAATGTGCGAGAAGTGGCATGGGTACCCTCTGCAGTGTGGGCAGCAATAGCTTCCCCCTCCTCCTCCTCCCATACGTGCTGAGAAACAGACATGACGGTGGTCTGGCTATCAGGCGACATAGTGTCATCCCCCATCTCCTGTTCTGTCCGCAATGCGCGGCCTTAATGCTTAGCAGCGACCTTCTCAGCAGGCAAAGCAACAGGATGGTTACGTTGAAAATAGCTGCATCGCCGCTCACCAATTGCGTTGACTCCTCAAAGTTTCCTAACAGCTGACAGATGTCAGACATCCATGCCCACTTCTCTGTGAAGAAGTGCAGAGGCTGACTACCATTCCGATAGGCTTGTCGCAGCTGGTATTCGACAATGGCTCTACGCTACTCGTAAACTCTGGCAATGTTGAATTCCAGCACGTGGGCGCATCGCACAACAGTCGGTGAACTGGCAGCTGGAAGCGCTGTTAAAGTGTTCTGAGGGTGGCAGCATCTGTGGTGGACTTTCTGAAATATGCGCCCACACGACACACCTTGCTTAGCAGCTCAGACAAATTGGGGTCATTTTTAAGAAAGTGCTGAACCACCAGATTGGACATGTGGGCCAGGCATGGAACGTGTGTTAGTCTGCCAAGCTGTAGAGCCGCCACCAGGTTACACCCATTGTCACACACGACCATGCCTGGTTGAAGGTTCAGCGGCGAAAGCCACAGATCTGTCTGCTCCATCAAACCCTGTAACAGCTCTTGGGTGGTGTGCCTCTTGTCACTTAAGCTCAGGAGTTTCAGCACGGCCTTCTGACGCTATCCCATGGCAGTGCTACAGCGCCTCGAGCTACCGACTGAAGGCGACGTGCTCACAGATGGTAATTGAGAAGTCGAGGAGGAGGTGGGGGGAATGGAGAAGGTGGCATAATAAACCGGAGAAACTATGGCCGAGGTAGGACCCGCAATCCTCGGTGTAGGTAGCTCGTGAGCAGACCCAGGGTCAGACTTGCTCCCAGCCGCCACCAGGTTAACCCAATGTGCCGTCAGGGAGATGTAGTGTCCCTGCCTGCCAGCACTTGTCCACGTGTCGGTGGTTATGTGGACCTTCCTAGTAACCGCATTGGTGAGGGCACGGTTGATATTTCTAGACACGTGCTGGTGTAGGAAGGGGATGGCACTGCGGGAAAAATAATGGTGACTGGGGAATGAGTAGTGTGGGGCAGTTGCCGCGGAAAGCCTCACTTTCGATCACCCTATATGGCAGCATCTCCAGACTCAGCAGGTTGCTTACATGCACATTTAGCGATTGTGCATGTGGGTGGATGGTTGCATATTTGAGCTTGCGCTCTAAGGCCTCTGTAATGCGCAGCTGAATGCTGCGCTGTGACACATTGGTGGAGGCAGTGGAGGACCGTGCAGACGAAGGGGTGGAAGCAGTGCGGGAGACACTCGTGCCTAGGTCCTGGGAGGGGGATTGCATTTCAGTGCCCGCATGTGAGACGGGGGAAGAGGCAGTAGTGTGACTTGCAGGCAGTGAATGGCCTTCGTTCCACCTTGTGGGGTGCTGCTTAGGCATTATATGCCTGCACATGTTGTTGGTGGTCAAGCTGGTAGTGGTGGCCTAACCTGCTGATCTTGGTTCGGCACAGGTTGCACACCACTGTTCATCGGTCATCAGAAAAAAAAACTCCAGACCTTCGAACACCTAGCCCTCTGCACGGGAGCTTGCCGCAAGGAGGTGCTGTGGGAAAGAGTAGGAGGATTAGTTGCTCTAGCCCTGCCTCTCCCTCTGGCCACCCCACTGCCTCTTCCAACCTGTTCTGGTGCTGCAGTTGCCTCACCCTCAAAAGCGCTGTCCTCAGCAGGCTTACCAACCCAGGTCGGGTCAGTCACCTCATCATCCACCAGCTCTTCCTCTGACTCATCAGTCTGCTCCTCTCTCAGGCTTAATGACCTAACAACAACCTCTCTGACAGAAAACTGTGTCTCATCATAATCATCAACAAATACCTCTTGAGACACTACTTGGAAGTCCCCACCCTCATCACCCTGAGACTGTGAAAGGTCCAATTTTTGGGCATCAGTCATGACAAACTCCTCAGGTGACTCAATAACCGTTTTTTCCGACTCAAGGAAGGAACCCGAGAACAGTTCCTGGGAGTCTGCCTGTTCAGAATCTCTCCTTTGCTGGGACAGACCAGGCTGGGAGGAAGGAGGAGCAGCCTGAGGAGTCAGAGGTCCAGTCCCTCGGCTAGCGGGAGTGGACTGCGTGGAAGACTGTGTGTTGGATAAATTAGTGGATGCGTTATCCACTATCCAAGTCATCACCTGCTCGCACTGTTGTGGTATTAATAATGGTCTACCACGCGGACCTGCAAACTGTGAGATGAAGCTAGGGAGTGTATATACACAGAGTTTTACTTCTCCCTCAGCAGCAAGCACTGTTTCACCCCACCCAGGACCATGGCCTTTGCCCACACCCTCATTCGGATGCCCACGTCCATGTCCTCTACCTCGACCCTTACCCCTAGTCTTCATCATGTTGGATAATGCACTCGGTCAAAATGCTACGCAAACTGCGAGTTATTTGTGTATGCTTGTAGGCCAAAATAGACACTGTAAACTGAGTATAGTGTTGTTAGATAGTGTGTATTGACAGCACCCACACACGGGTATGTAGCGTACGCATCCTGAAAGGGCTGGTAATACACTGCACACAGCTGTTTCTTAACAGCATCATTGATTAACCTGCCCTCGGCATAAGATATGTGTTTGATTCATCCAAATTATCCCGACTCCTTTTTAGGAACAACCCCCAGTGGTGAGACAATCATGCCTGCTATGGGTGGTTCGCAAAACAGGACCCTACATTCTACCAAGTTTCAGTTCCTTTGCTAGTTGTTCTCTTACTGTAGTTGGATTTACCAGAGCAGATTTCTGGTTTTGCAATCTCTTAGCACCTGCTGCTCAGCCACAGCCAGCCAACGTAAGCCCTGGATGAGCCCGTCCTATAAGAGTTTAGCTTCATTAATAATTAGAAAAGCTTATAGGCTCACTTTTACCTAGTTTACTTGCACTGGAGTTGGCTTTTTTGTCAGCAACATAAAAGGCCCGTCTCCCTCGTCCTCTTCGCGTTTTTGTTTTTTTTGCACCACAGACTGCAGTGGGATAGTTTGACCAGCACCTCACACACCAGTGTTCGCACGGCCTCTTTCACACGGGCGCTGTCCACCAGCAGTATACACTGCTCTGAAAATCGCATGCAGGAGTTAATTCAAGCTATATGAAGTCGCCTGTTCACATGCTCCGAGGTGCGAGATGCGTTCTGTCAGGCTCCCATAGGAGCCAATGGAAAGCACGCAGCAAAGATCGGACAGGTCTGATCTTTATGCGCACCTCGGAGCTAGATGTGAGTTTGCACTCGCATGTCCTATCTTTTGTTAGGTGCACAAGTTCAGCGTGCCCAACATTCTCTCATGTGAACGCTTCTATAGGAACCTATTGGTTAATACAGCAGTGTGTTCTGTGTGCTGCTATACTGCAGATGGATAGCACCCATGTGAAAGAGGCCTACCAGCAAGCATGATCCTTTCTTTATAAACCGGAACATAAAAAATGGATATAGCGCTCACAGGGTATGAAATTCCAGAAATTGACGAGAAAGAAGATAAAAGAAAGAATAAAACGACCGACTTTATTACTAAATATAGTTATAATCATAGTGATATTAGAAAAATAGTGTAAAAATTAGAGTATCCTCGCTAACGATCCCTTTTTAAATAAAAAATTGGATAAAAATCCCACATTAGTTTTTAAACATAATAAAACCTTAAACATTTTAGTTCCTTCTTATCCGACAAAAAGGATTACTTCCACTAAACGGATTCTTTTTTAGGGAATTAGTTGGCTCCTACAAGTGTGAAAAGAGATGTCAATGTTGTCACCACATTACACATAAAAATAAAGAGATTCACATGGATAATAAAAGGATTCCAATAAAACAAAGACTAAATTGTGATAGCAACCTTTCCTGTACTATAAGCCTTGTCCACCGGCCCAAGTCTTTTTGGTCAAAAGTGAGTTAGGTGGATTTGACTAGTTTCCTTCTAAAGGTTATGTTGCAGTAGGACCACCGAGTGTCCACGTAAGATGAATATGCATGTATAATAAGGTCTACGTACCACCATAAGTCCACGCTGAAGTGAATGTCCTGCTCATTGAACATGTTAGCGTACACCAGAAAGCTTTAGGCATTGTAATATGCATTAAGCATTACTCCATAACCCGCGTACAAAGACATGTCTCCTGTAATACCAGCAACTCATATACACGGAATGGCCACTTTGTTAGAGACAACGCCCCCCCCTACCTCATCTACTAGCACATCGGACCTCTTTGGCCTTGAGAACTGCAGTGATTTATTGTTATGTAGATCCACTAGAAGAAATTATTCTGCGGGAATATTGACCCATGTGGGCAGAAGACCTTTTTGAAGTTCCCACAAATTAGATGGAGGTGCTGACATGCTCTCGCTTTTCTCGTGCCACACTTTCAAACAGTTGCATGATAGGGTGTTTATATCAGATTAAGATCTTATAGTGTCCTCCATATAAAAAAGGAAGCATGTGGTCACTAATAGGTAGATGTGTTTTTGGCATCTAAAAAATCCAGATGCTTTTTTCATATACTTTTTAACCCGTTTATGGTTTTCCTATAGAACTTCCATAGAAAAGAGTGCCAAACAGACCTCATACACACAATGTCTGTCTGAAAGTTCAAGGACGCGGTCAGAGGGCGATTTGCGAGTTATGGGTGAGAATCTAGGGCTCACCTCCCAGCGGACAGCACACAGATGCAGGTCCATGTACTGTCTGAGCGGTGGGTAGTGGACATTACATATCCTACCCTCATCCATGATACGGAGCAGAACAGGACATAGTCCACGTGAAATAGCGCTCAAGTGATTAGCCTTATTGGCAAGTATGTGTCCATGTGCCGTGAATTACATAGACAGCACACAGATGGGAAAGATGACTGTCTGAATTGTCCCTAACAGCCTCTCCTTCCTGGTGTGAAGTAATAATTGTGGCTGATCTCAGGAATAATAACAATGAAACAAACCTTATAAAAGAGGGAATAAATGTGTTTTGAATTATAATTCTCTTTATCTTTAGGATGATGGAGATTCCTGTGCTGTAAGTGAATATTGTAAGAGCGGGTGCTGCCAATTACTGATAGGAGGTATCTGTAGACCAAAAGCAAAAGAAAATGAGGCCTGTGACCCTGAGGTGAGTATCTGTAAGCGGCTGCTATTCTGGTTTCTCCATCAGGCCGTATTCACACGGTGAAGAGCGAGTTGCACTTGCAATTCTCAGCAATTTGCATGGCAGAGCACACAGACCCCCATACACATGCTGTGTGGGACCCCGCAGCGTACATGTCACATGCTTGTACAAGTCATGCAGAAATTTATCAAACTTGAACCGACATGCTGAGTGGGGAATAAAAAGTGTATCTTATCTTAGAACTCGACATGGAGCTGTTCCTCCTTTATTCCTTCTGGAAGTGTATGAATAGATACATGGTGGCGTGCTTGTACACTAGGCAGTGATGTGACATGAGCTTTTACTGGAAATTACCACAATTTTGGATGCACCCTAAAACCTCATGTTCCACTTTTACAAGCTGTGTGGCCAAACACTGCATTGATAAGCTGCTATAAGGGCTTTATCACATGGATGAGTTTAACATTCAAGTTCTGTACGAGTTTGAAACTAACCAAACTTGCACAAGACTTCGCCCCTTTGGGGCCCAGTCAAATGGATGTACTTTCTATCCATATTACAGCTGTATTTTTTTATGGACAGTATACAACACCATTGATTTGCATTGGTGGATTCAAAAGAGTATTTGACATGCATAAAAACCCCATGTCGTCTTTTTGGAACAAAATCCCCAATTAAATTCAGGAGATTGCAAAGTCACTATTTTTTTTTAAATCCGAATTGTGAGGGAACATATGGAAGAAGAGGATAGTGGGTGGTAAACCATCAAATGATTCTCCTTATGTTTTTATTAATTTTTGCGTGCGTGAAAAATGCAGTAAATATGGATGCAATATGGATGAGTCCTTGAAGTTAATGTGTTCATTTACATGTGCAAATTTATTCCAGATATCAATGGTGCATATTAAAAAAAATGCAACACGTCCTATTCTGATTCTCATACAACATTCATCCATTCAATCAGATTGGTCCCTGCGCTGAGCCAATGAGAGGCAGCAGTCACTCACCCATTGATGAATGGGTGTGTGAGTGAGATCTGCCTCTGATTGGTCAGGCTGTGACCAATTAGAGGCAGCTCATTCAGCAGGCGGGGATTTTAAATCCCCGGCTGCTGAATACTACTCACAGCTGTTCAGAGCAGTTCAGGAGGACTGCCGCCGGCCGCGCTGAACTCCGTCTGCCGGGACCAGGTGAGTATATATATATTTTTTTATTTTTACACATTTCTGGATGAATAGCAGGGAAGGGCTTATATATTTAAGCCCTTCCCGACAATTCATCCCGCGATCGCCCGCAGCGCATTGCTTTCAATGGGCTAACATCGTTCTGCCGGGACAAGGCGAGTATTTTTTTTTTTTTACTTTTTACACATTTCTGGATGAATTTCAGGGAAGGGCTTACATTTTTAAGCCCTTCCCGAAAATTCATCCCGCGCTAGCCGGCAGCCCATTGCTTTCAATGGAGCCGGCTGTATTGCCGGCTCCATTGAATTCAATGGTCAGTGCTCGTTTAATCGAGACGAGTACCACGTGGTGCTCGTCTCGAGTAACGAGAATCTCGAGCACCCTTATACTCGAACGAGCATCAAGCTCGGACGAGTATGCTCGCTCATCTCTATTAAAAATGCATTGCACAAAAATTGCAAGTTTGTGCATTGTGATGTGATAAAAAGGAGGCTCAATAGAGGAACATGGGAAATAAAAAAAAAAAAAAAAACGCAGAAAGACACGGCATGTAGCGACTCTTATTTATTTATTTATTTTTCACTCCTCATCATGTGAGTGAAAACATCCCAAATCTGAAGGAAACTATTAAAAATCACTGTTTTCATAATTTCACAGCATTTTCACTTCGGGCTCCTTCACAATGGCAAGTCTGATATTGCCACAATGAAATTGCGGCAAAATCAATGCTTTGTATCGGCGATTTTTTTTTTATTTTGAGCGTCAGCAATACCTTTTTTGGTGAAGAATCAGGGATTGCCTCGCTACTACCCATGATTTTCTCATGCGATAAAATCAAGTCAATCGGAGTTTCTAATGTTTAAAACGCATTGCATCACAAGGAAATTGCAAGTTTCTGCGTTGCAATGCAATAAAAAGGAGGTTCCATAGGGAAACAAGAGCTAGAAAAAAAAAAGCAAAATGCAGAAAGATGGGACATTCTGTGTTTTTTTTTCATGCCATATTGCATGAGTCAAATAATCGTAAATGGAAATGAAACCTTTGAAAAATCATTGGTTTCGTAATACTGCGTTTTCACTCACTCTCACATTGCGCAATTTTATTGCCAGTATGAAAGCAGCCTAAGGTCGGACAGTCTGATATTAGGCTGTGATTCCCGGCCTGATGATGCATTTGGCATAATATAAAAGCCCCTGGATGTTGAGCGTTTTCATGTGACAACAGCCTTGCATAACTGCGGGGATGAAGGGAATCCCCACTGCGGCCGTCACAGGATTGCAAAGTTCTCCCATTGCTTTCATTGCCTCCTGTATAGAATCACATATCGGTGCCGTGCAGGAAAACATCACTAATGTGTATGAAGCCATTCAAAAGAATAGGGTTCCTATTTGTGCGAGATTTGTGGGTCTCGCAGTGCACAATTCTCACTCAATTTTGTACAAGTGCGAAGACAGCCTAAGGCTAACCTAAAACATGGCCCAATTTCACCATCACCAACATGCATTTTCGCTGCGGATGCGTGGTATTTTTATAGCGACACTACCTCGCAACATTGTGGGAAAGTAGCGATCCCCATCCAGGACAGTAGGAGCAAGGAGGCTCTCACATTGTTTTCAAGGGTATGACCTTGCATGGCATGAACCTAGCACATGGTGCGATGCTGCTGCCGGCCACCATTAAAATATTGGGAGATGTGATGGGAAAACACACTCAAAGATTCATACTGGGATTTGTTTCATGCATCACATCGCAATGTAGGAACAAAATCACTCGTGTGTGACCCCATTCAAAAGATGCACATCTCACACCGGTCAATTCTTGCATGATTTTTCTCGCCCGTATGTAGCCCGCCTAAAATCACGGTTCTGGTAATTAAGGCCTAATGAGCTTTCATGCTGGCCTCATCATGGCCGAATGTTGCATTAATGAAGTATAGCCACGATCGAGTCCCAAGCTTAATTAGCATTTTCTCATCCATTCAAACGGGTGTATCATGTAAAAAGAACGCTGCAGCGCAGATTTACGTTGGTCAGCAGAAATCCTTGGAATGACTTCTAATAGCTGAAATAGCAACTCTCTTATTTTCTAAGCTCCCATAGGAGTCTAGTGAACCTCCCTGTGTTTTTCGACAAAAGATTGGTCAAGACTTATCTTCTGACGCAGTGCGAAAAATTGGTGTCTGAAAATGGTTGCCGATTTTTCGTTTTAATGGTGTGATTTTTTATTTTTTTTTCACATGGCTGCAAATTATTTAAGTGAATAAATGTATTGGAATCCGATGCTTCACATGGTCAGAATTTTCGGACGACAATTTATCACGGCTAATTAGCAGCATAAAAACGCTCATGTTAATGAATCATAAAACCGTGTGCGGTGGGAGATGTAGCATCAGACAGGACATTCACAGTTATAGGACCCCCAGCCTCACGCTGCGTCTCCCACCGCTGATCTTAGATGTTACTGGTAGATGTGTTAGGATTAGAGATGAGCGAGTATACTCGCTAAGGCACATTACTCGAGCGAGTAGTGCCTTAGCCGAGTATCTCCCCGCTCGCCTCTAAAGATTCGGGGGCTGGCGGGGAAGAGTGGGGAGGAACGGAGGGGAGCTCTCTCTCTCCCTCTCTCCCCCCGCTCCCCCCTGCTCCCCGCCGCAACTCACCTGTCACCCGCGCCGGCCCCCAAATCTTTAGAGACGAGCGGGGAGATACTCGGCTAAGGCACTACTCGCTCCAGTAATGTGCCTTAGCGAGTATACTTACTCATCTCTAAATAGGATTCATATGTGTCTTCATTAACCCTGTCATCTCTTTCTTCAGAGTCATAATGGGCTCTATGATAACTGCCCGTGTGAGAGCGGACTTATATGTGAAAAGGACACACCCGAAAGAAAACCTTTTCTTTGTGGAGAATACTTCCTAATTGTAAACTACAGTAACCTAAGCAGAAGAATCTGCAAGAAGCCAGACACAGCAAATAAATGTAACTAAGAGCTGGGAAAGTATCAACCGGTATCTACACGGATCTACAAGAGGGTGTCAGTCTTATGGAAATAAAGCTTCTACAACTTCCTAATGCTTTGTCTTTCCTCACTGTTTGCACGATCTCCATTTGCTGTCAGTAAGGCCGGTTTCATATGGGCGACAAAATCACGTGATTTTCTCACGATGTGACAGTGCTAAAAATCGCATGTTTGTGTAGCCCATGGTTTCCAATGGGTTCCTTCTCATTGTTTAGTAGGCTGCTACATTTCGAGAAAAAAAAAAACACGGTTGCTGAAAATTGTCGCATTTTGCTATGTTTTGCAGCCCATGTTTCCCTATGGAACTTTCCTTTCTGTTGCATTGTATGAAAAAGTGGTGCGATGCAACTTTTACAGTAGGAAATCCCACTGTAAGGCCTAGTGCCCATGGCCGTGATGGACTCTGCAAGCAGAATACCGCAGCGCAGCCCATCATCATATATATATATACTTTTTTTAATGCAGCCAGGGCTTCTTTTCAGGGAAGGGTGTTAATTAGAGATGAGCGAACGTACTCGGTAAGGCCGATTTCGCAATCGAGCACCGCGATTTTTGAGTACTTCACTACTCGGGTGAAAAGTACTCGGGGGCGCTGTGGGTGAGCAGGGGGTTGCAGAGGGGAGTGGGGGGGAGAGGGAGAGAGAGACCTCCCACCTGTTCCGCGCTGCTACCCCCCGCTCCACCACGCCACACCCCACCACACAGCGCCCCCGAGTACTTTTCACCCGAGTAGTGAAGTACTCGAAAATCGCGGTGCTCGATTGTGAAATCGGCCTTACCGAGTATGTTCGCTCATCTCTAGTGTTAATATTTCAAGCTGCCCAAAAAATGTCAACAAAAGAGAGCTGAGCCGTTCTGACCAGACCGTTATAGGGTGTAGGGACCGGCGGATGTGTGAAGGCACACACACATGGCTACCGGGCTCACGAGCAGCTCCAACTATTTTGTCTGCCACCCAGAAACACTCGCACAATCGTTACACACCCTTGTGTCTGTCAGAACCATTTCCAGGCACTTGGCTGAAGAACATTTGGTCTCCCCGCACTCTTTACATGTATTGTCACAGCATGCCATACAGAATCTGTATGCCTCCCATATCACATCTTGCATTCAAGAAACAGGCAACCCAACAGTTTGCTAGAGTCCCCCTTCAAAGGGCCAGTTTTTCACAATGAATTACACTTTTACTCAGATATTGTAATCACTTACATAAACATTACAATCACACAGAGAATGCTTCACTCAATTCCTACAAATCCTTCTCAGAGCTTGATTTTTTTTTTCCAGTGTAATTTTAGATTGTGCTTCACCTCCATAAAGAAATTTGGTAAGTATTTCTGTGTCTGGGGTCTTTATGCAGCACAAAGATTGTAGTCACTATGTGACCCATGTCAGGCCCATGTTATAGGGTGACACCCAGGTCACCAGGCAGCAAAACTCTCACAAAGTATAAGACACTAGCTTATGGTCTTTTTTTTTTTTTGCCTTACTTTCAATACTGGGAAATCACAGAGGCAGAAATATGTCTAAATAATAGAGATTAAGGCCCTTCACAGAAATAGACAAATTAAAATATAGCTTTTATTTATGACTCCATAAAATTATAACGTGGGCTAACAAACAGACAAACAACGAACTTGGGGACAGAGAACATGTAGGTCAGGGTTGGTCAGATAGATGGAAACTGAATAAACAGATGACCTAACCTTGATTATAGTACGGACAAGACTGTCTATAATAGCATATAACGATTCATAGACAGGTAACGAGATTCCTCCGAACCTAAATGAGTGGTCCTTAGTTAGGTCTAGATATCAGAGATGAGCTGTCAATTGGGTATAGCTTAAATAGTAAAGCACCCTAGGACCTGAATATCTAGATCTCAAATAGGGGATAGGTATCAAGAATAAGCTGGCATTTAGATGTAGCAAGATTATTATGCTCATGGTGTAGATAGTACAGCTCTAGACATAGCAAGATGGTATGGCTTGACGCGTTTCCCTACTGATATAGACAGTAGTTCATCAGGAGCAGGTTATATAATTATTAGTGTACTAGTTAGCTCAATTGCCAGTGAAAAATGCCAAGAAATAGATCTCAGGCATAGAAGATATAGAGCCTCTGTCAACTTAGTGGTAAGGTATCACAGAGTAATTTATAGCACCTTGTGAGAGGCGTGCATGAAGGACAATATGTCTTTTTTGTAATGCACTGCGCTAGATAAAAGAGAGAGTGATAATAACAGGATCAGAACTCTAGATTGGTGAGTTCAAAGCAGATCCTGAATATTAATCAAGGAGCACTAGCAGCTATGAAAAGGTCCGCATAATAGCGGAAATAATTCCATCCAAACCGGTCAATTTGCTGTCTTAAATAAAGTGCTATCCTTGGTGTAATAACAGGGAGCTATGATACCAAATGCAAAATAATAAATAAAACAACAAAATAGTAGAGTCTGTGACTCTGATGGTGAGTTCAGGCATATGATTGCAAGCCCAGAGTTGTGCTGGTGTTATACCCTGCTGGCCCTCCCCAAAATGGGTGGGTGTCCGAAATTGACCAATCAAATGCGGAGATGGGAGGAGTAAAGTCTCGCATCCTATTACAAAGAGAATTCCCATCATCAAAACCACCAATGCATTAAACATAAGATGCCCGAGTGATACCTAATGAGATTGCGCTTAGCCGAGATCTCCGATCGCTATAACAAGGCGATCATAAGCTGAATTTCTACATAGTACGAGTACCGCTCGTCGGGCGATCACGCATGCGTGCGTCGCGCCGTGACGTAAGAGCGTCCGTCACGTCAGTGTGATGCGGCGCTGGATGACATGGAGATGTATATCACGTGGTCCTGTTTAATTCATAAAAGCGTAAGTCCATGGTATGACACAAATTGACATGGAGATGCCGGTCACTTGATTTAAGATTAATCCGGTCATGTGACTGTTGTATTGAAAGAATAGACATCGAGCTTGTAGAGTGATTAAGAGGGCGGCACTAGGTAAATAATAGTCGTACCTGGATTATGGGAGATATCACATCCTAGTATAGAATAATTTAATCGATGTTAATAATAAAAGGACTATTGATCGGCTCATTGCAATTAATAGGACAGTTATTTGGAGGGTGAACTGCACAATATAATAACGATTGATACAAGATAGTAGCGTGTCATGCATATCGGTCACATCTTGACTCAAGGATACTGTGTAGCAAGAACGTCCTCAGTGAGTTGGTGGCATAATAATGATGCCAAATTATACGTCACTGTGCTTATCAGGCTGGAAGCGCTAACATTTGGGTAACAATATCTATATATGTAGATTCCAAATGTGAGTTATTACGTAGCATGATCATTAATAATAATTCAGAACGCATAATGTGATATAGTTTGATCCAATAATTATGATCCATTGATAAACTTGTTAACAAAGAGACATATGTATTTATTGATTAAGCAGTTTTCTAATGCATGGATAGGATTGGCCAATTTGACACATGTCTGGGGACAGCATGAATATTTAGAGAAATTAAAAGAAGGAGATAATTAGATGTTTAGATGTTCTCATAATAGGGTGAAAGGTAGCTAACTGCCGACTCTAGGGAAGAATTAAAGGGGTAAAGAGTCACAAGTCATAAAAAGCAATTAAAGCAAAGGTTTTGGGTTAACAGTATTAAGTTGATAGATCCAAGAAGCTTCTTTGCACAATAGTCTTTTATCCACATCGCCACGGCGACCATGGGTCCTGAGAACTTCTATCCCTTGGAATTTTAGCGATTGTGTATCGCCATTGTGAAAGTTCCACATATGATCTGCCAAGGGAGTGGACTCATGGCGTCTGATGTTTCCTAGATGACACAAAATTCTTCGGCGGAATTGTTGTATTGTCTTACCTACATAGTTCATAGGACATGAACATGTGGCCAGATAAACCAGATTTTGTGTCCTGCTGTTTATGAAATCTCTACAGGAATATACCTTGTTGGTAGAGGATGCTTTGAAAGTATTACCGCGCAAGATGTATGGACATACTAGACATCCTTGGCAGGGAAAACTCCCTTGAGATTTATTAGAATTGATCCATGTTATTTGGGTCTCACTTGGAGAAAGGTGACTCTTCACCAGGTGATCCCGTAAGTTATGGCCACGGCGGAACGTAATGGCAGGATTAGTGGGAAGATGATCTTGAAAGTCCCTATCACGCTTAAGGATTTCCCAGTAATAGTTCAAAATGTCCCTTACCTTGTGTGGAATCGGTGTCATAAGTCCCAATAATTCTAGCTTTTTGATCTGATGAACGTATTCTAGGCTGTAAAAGATGAGTTCTGTTTTGTGTGGAAGCAAAGGAATATGCTTGATTAATAATGAATGTCCTCTGGATAGTTTCTATTTTTGAAACGTCTGTGTTGTTTTTTACTTTCTGTCTCAAAAGTCTGGTCATCTAAACAGTTACGCCGAAGATGAAGAAACTGGCCCTTTGGAATACCTTGTTTAAGAGGTAGTGGATGGAAACTATTCTAAGTCAGCAGACTGTAACTCGCGGTTAGAGATGAGCGAGCACCAAAATGCTCGGGTGCTCGTTACTCGGGACGAAATTATCGCGATGCTCGAGGGTTCGTTTCGAGTAACGAACCCCATTGAAGTCAATGGGCGACCCGAGCATTTTTGTATTTCGCCGATGCTCGCTAAGGTTTCCTTGTGTGAAAATCTGGGCAATTCAAGAAAGTGATGGGAACGACACAGCAACGGATAGGGCAGGCGAGGGGCTACATGTTGGGCTGCATCTCAAGTTCACAGGTCCCACTATTAAGCCACAATACCGGCAAGAGTGCCCCCCCCCCCTCCCAAAAACATTTACTTCTGAAAAGCCCTCATTAGCATGGCATACCTTAGCTAAGCACCACACTACCTCCAACAAAGCACAATCACTGCCTGCATGACACTCCACTGCCACTTCTCCTGGGTTACATGCTGCCGAACCGCCCCCCTCCCACCCACAGCGCACACCAAAGTGTCCCTGCGCAGCCTTCAGCTGCCCTCATGCCACACCACCCTCATGTCTATTTAGAAGTGTGTCTGCCACGAGGAGGAACCGCAGGCACACACTGCAGAGGTTGGCACGGCTAGGCAGCGACTATCTTTAAAAGGGGCGGGGCGATAGCCCACAATGCTGTACAGAAGCAATGAGAAATATAATCCTGTGCCACCGCCATCAGGAGCTGCACACGTGGGCATAGCAATGAGGAACCTATGTGCCACACACTATTCATTCTGTCAAGGTGTCTCTGCATGCCCCAGTCAGACCGGGCTTTTTAATTCATAGACACAGGCAGGTACAACTCCCTATTGTGAAGTCCCTGTCGACCGACAGCATGGGTGGCTCCCTGGAACCCACCGGTGGTACATAAAAATATCCCATTGCAGTGCCCAACACAGCTGAGGTAGTAATGTCGTGCGTAATGCTGGTGGGCTTCGGCCCACACTGCATGCCCCAGTCAGACTGGGGTTCTTTACAAGTGGAAATAGATGCATTTATAGTTCCCTGTGGACTCACAGCATGGGTGGGTGCCAGGAAGCCACCGGCGGTACATAGAAATATCCGATTGCATTGCCCAACACAGCTGAGGTAGTAATGTCGTGCTTAATGCAGGTGGGCTTCGGCCCACACTGCATGCCCCAGTCAGACTGGGGTTCTTTACAAGTGGACACATGTAGGTTAAACTCCGTGTGCACCTACAGCATGGGTGGCTCCCTGGAACCCACCGGCGATACACAAAAATATCCCATTGCATTGCCCAACACAGCTGATGTCACGTCAGCTGTAATGCAGATGGGCTAAAAATTTATTTGATTACACTGTAGGCGAGGGCCCCCAAAAATTGCTGTATCAACAGTACTAATGTACATCAGAAAAATTGCCCATGCCCAACCAAGAGGGCAGGTGAAACCCATTAATCGCTTTGGTTAATGTGGCTTAAGTGGTAACTAGGCCTGGAGGCAGCCCAGTTTAACGAAAAATTGGTTCAAGTTAAAGTTTCAACGCTTTTAAGAACATTGAAACATATAAAAATTGTTTAGAAAAATTAGATGAGTGAGCCTTGTGGCCCTAAGAAAAATTGCCCGTTCAGCGTGATTACGTGAGGTTTCAGGAGGAGGAGCAGGAGGAGGAGGAGGAATATTAGACACAGATTGATGAAGCAGAAATGTCCCCGTTTTGGATGGTGAGAGAGAACGTAGCTTCTATCCGCGGGTGCAGCCTACGTATTGCTTACGTATCGCTGCTGTCCGCTGGTGGAGAAGAGAAGTCTGGGGAAATCCAGGCTTTGTTCATCTTGATGAGTGTTAGCCTGTCGGCACTGTCGGTTGACAGGCGGGTACGCTTATCTGTGATGATTCCCCCAGCCGCACTAAACACCCTCTCCGACAAGACGCTAACCGCAGGACAAGCAAGCACCTCCAGGGCATACAGCGCTAGTTCAGGCCACGTGTCCAGCTTCGACACCCAGTAGTTGTAGGTGGCAGAGGCGTCACGGAGGACGGTCGTGCGATCGGCTACGTACTCCCTCACCATCCTTTTACAGTGCTCCCGCCGACTCAGCCTTGACTGGGGAGCGGTGACACAGTCTTGCTGGGGAGCCATATAGCTGTCCAGGCCCTTAAAGACTGTTGCACTGCCTGGGCTGTACATGCTGCTCGATCTCCGCACCTCCCCTGCTACCTGGCCCTCGGAACTGCGCCTTCTGCCACTAGCGCTGTCGGATGGGAATTTTACCATCAGCTTGTCCGCCAGGGTCCTGTGGTATAGCAACACTCTTGAACCCCTTTCCTCTTCGGGAATGAGAGTGGGAAGGTTCTCCTTATAGCGTGGGTCGAGCAGTGTGTACACCCAGTAATCCGTAGTGGCCAGAATGCGTGTAACGCGAGGGTCACGAGAAAGGCATCCTAACATGAAGTCAGCCATGTGTGCCAGGGTACCTGTACGCAACACATGGCTGTCTTCACTAGGAAGATCACTTTCAGGATCCTCCTCCTCCTCCTCAGGCCATACACGCTGAAAGGATGACAGGCAAGCAGCATGGGTACCGTCAGCAGTGGGCCAAGCTGTCTCTTCCCCCTCCTCCTCATCCTCCTCATCCTCCTCCTCCTCCTGAACGCGCTGAGATATAGACAGGAGGGTGCTCTGACTATCCAGCGACATACTGTCTTCCCCCGCCTCTGTTTCCGAGCGCAAAGCATCTGCCTTTATGTTTTGCAGGGAACTTCTCAAGATGCAGAGCAGAGGAATGGTGACGCTAATAATTGCAGCATCGCCGCTCACCACCTGGGTCAACTGCTCAAAGTTTCCAAGGACCTTGCAGATGTCTGCCAACCAGGCCCACTCTTCTGTAAAGAATTGAGGAGGCTGACTCCCACTGCACCGCCCATGTTGGAGTTGGTGTTCCACTATAGCTCTACGCTGCTCATAGAACCTGGCCAACATGTGGAGCGTAGAGTTCCACCGTGTGGGCACGTCGCACAGCAGTCGGTGCACTGGCAGATTAAAGCAATGTTGCAGGGTGCGCAGGGTGGCAGCGTCCGTGTGGGACTTGCAGAAATGTGCGCAGAGCCGGCGCACCTTTACGAGCAGGTCTGACAAGCGTGGGTAGCTTTTCAGAAAGCGCTGAACCACCAAATTAAAGACGTGGGCCAGGCATGGCACGTGCGTGAGGCTGCCGAGCTGCAGAGCCGCCACCAGGTTACGGCCGTTGTCACACACGACCATGCCCGGTTGGAGGCTCAGCGGCGCAAGCCAATGGTCGGTCTGCTCTGTCAGACCCTGCAGCAGTTTGTGGGCTGTGTGCCTCCTATCTCCTAAGCTGAGTAGTTTCAGCACGGCCTGCTGACGCTTGCCCACCGCTGTGCTGCCACACCGCGCGACACCGACTGCTGGCGACGTCCTGCTGCTGCTGACACATCTAGATTGCGAGACAGAGGTTGAGGAGGAGGAGGAGGAGGAGGGTGCTTTAGTGGAGGAAGCATACACCGCCGCAGATACCACCATCGAGCTGGGGCCCGCAATTCTGGGGGTGGGTAGGACGTGAGCGGTCCCAGGCTCTGACTCTGTCCCAGCCTCCACTAAATTCACCCAATGTGCCGTCAGGGAGATGTAGTGGCCCTGCCCGCCTGTGCTTGTCCACATGTCCGTAGTTAAGTGGACCTTGCCACTAACCGCATTGGTGAGGGCGCGTACAATGTTGCGGGAGACGTGGTCGTGCAGGGCTGGGACGGCACATCGGGAAAAGTAGTGGCGACTGGGAACTGAGTAGCGCGGGGCCGCCGCCGCCATCATAGCTTTGAAGCCTCCGTTTCCACAACCCTATACGGCAGCATCTCAAGGCTGATAAATTTGGCTATGTGGACGGTTAACGATTGAGCGTGTGGGTGCGTGGCGGCGTACTTGCGCTTGCGCTCCAACACTTGCGCTAGCGACGGCTGGACTGTGCGGTGCGAGACATTGGTGGATGGGGCCGAGGACAGCGGAGGTGAGGGTGTGGGTGCAGGCCAGGAGACGGTAGTGCCTGTGTCCTGAGAGGGGGGTTGGATCTCAGTGGCAGGTTGGGGCGCAGGGGGAGAGGCAGCGGTGCAAACCGGAGGCGGTGAACGGCCTTCGTCCCACCTTGTGGGGTGCTTGGCCATCATATGTCTGCGCATGCTGGTGGTGGTGAGGCTGTTGGTGGTGGCTCCCCGGCTGATCTTGGCGCGACAAAGGTTGCACACCACTGTTCGTCGGTCGTCAGGTGTCTCTGTGAAAAACTGCCAGACCTTAGAGAACCTCGGCCTCTGCAGAGTGGCATGGCGCGAGGGTGCGCTTTGGGAAATAGTTGGTGGATTATTCGGTCTGGCCCTGCCTCTACCCCTGGCCACCGCACTGCCTCTTGCAACCTGCCCTGCTGCTGCCCTGCTGCTGCCCGTGCCTCCCCCTCTGAAGACCTGTCCTGTGTAGGCGTTGCACACCAGGTGGGGTCAGTCACCTCATCGTCCTGCTGCTCTTCTCCGAATCCTCTGTGCGCTCCTCCCTCGGACTTACTGCCCTTACTACTACCTCACTGCAAGACAACTGTGTCTCATCGTCATCGTCCTCCTCACCCACCGAAAGTTCTTGAGACAGTTGGCGGAAGTCCCCAGCCTCATCCCCCGGACCCCGGGAACTTTGCAATGGTTGTGCATCAGTGACGATAAACTCCTCTGGTGGGAGAGGAACCACTGCTGCCCAATCTGAGCAGGGGCCCGAGAACAGTTCCTGGGAGTCTTCCCGCTCCTGAGCATGTGTCATTGTAGTGGAGTGAGGAGGCTGGGAGGAAGGAGGAGCAGCAGACAGAGGATTCGGATTTGCAGCAGTGGACGGCGCAGAACTGTGGCTGGATGATAGGTTGCTCGAAGCACTTTCTGCCATCCAGGACAGGACCTGCTCACACTGCTCATTTTCTAATAAAGGTCTCCCGCGTGGACCCATGAATTGTGCGATGAATGTCGGTACGCCAGAAACGTGCCTCTCTCCTAATCGCGCAGCAGTCGGCTGCGATACACCTGTATCAGGAGTTCGGCCTGTGCCCACACCCTGACTTGGCCCTCCGGGTCCTCGGCCGCGTCCACGTCCTCTAGGCCTACCCCTACCCCTCAGCATGCTGTATTACCAGTGATTTGATTTCACAGGCAGGAAATAAATTGGCGCAAGCCTGCAGGCCAAATATACTTTTTTCCCTTTTGTTTAAAAGGAAAGGCCCACTGCCTCTAGTGAATGAATAATAAGTTTAATAACTGTGTTGCGGCCCTGCAAATGTGTCACAGAACTTTACTGTTGCAGAGTTATTAACTGTGGCAGAGCAGGTATTTCCCAGGCAGGAAAGAAATTGGCGCAAGCCTGCACTCAACCGTAGCTGGTTGCGTCTGATTTTTTTACGTTCTACGCGCAGCACACACGTACCCAGAGCCCTGACGGCTGTCAGAGGCAGGGCAAATATCCTTATTTCCCTTTTGTTTAAAAGGAAAGGCCCACTGTGCCTATTCAATGACTGATAACTGTGTTGCGGCCCTGCAAAAGTGTCACAGAACTTTACTGTTGCAGAGTTATTAACTGTGGCAGAGCAGGTATTTCCCAGGCAGGAAAGAAATTGGCGCAAGCCTGCACTCAACCGTAGCTGGTTGCGTCTGATTTTTTTACGTTCTACGCGCAGCACACACGTACCCAGAGCCCTGACGGCTGTCAGAGGCAGGGCAAATATCCTTTTTTCCCTTTTGTTTAAAAGGAAAGGCCCACTGTGCCTATTCAATGACTAATAACTGTGTTGTGGCCCTGCCTACACAATTCTGTGCCTGTAGTATCAATGCAGGGTGCAATGCTCTGCACCGCCGATTTTGAGAAAAAAAAAAAAAAAGCAACACAGCTAACAGCAGCCAGCACAGTACTGCAGACGGTTAAATGTGGCCCTAGAAAGGACCGTTGAGGTTCTTGAAGGCTACACTCACTCCTAACACTCTCCCTGCCTAAGCACCACTTCTATCCCTAATGCCGGGTGTAATGCTCTGCACTGCCGATTTTGAGAAAAAAAAAAAAATTCTCCACTGCTAACAGCAGCCTGCACACAGGTAGATGTGGCCCTAAGAAGGACCGTTGGGGTTCTTGAAGCCTACACTCACTACAAACACTCTCCCTACAGCAACTCCAATACAACTGGACTTTCCCTCAGCTAACTCACAAGGCATCTGAGCCGAGCCGCGGGAGGGGCCGATTTTTATACTCGGGTGACATCTGATCGCCCCAGCCACTCACAGCAGGGGGGTGTTATAGGTCTGGAACAACACAGGAGGAAGTTGTAATGCCTTCCCTGTCTTTCAATTGGCCAGAAAAGCGCGCTAACGTCTCAGAGAGGAAAGTGAAAGTAACCAGAACACCGCGTGGTGCTCGTTACGAGTAACGAGCATCCCGAACACGCTAATATTCGCCCGAGCATCAAGCTCGGACGAGTACGTTCGCTCATCTCTACTCGCGGTAGATTTGTGATATAGAGAGGATGAAATCTGGCCCGAGGTGTCTTTATGGATTTGTAGATCTAGGAATGGTAGAGTGGTAGTGTGAATCTCCGATGTAATACGGAGATTGGGGTCATTTTGATTTAGATTGTTAATAAAGACCTCCAGTGACTCCATATTACCCTTCCAGAATAACAGCACATTGTCAATGTAGCGTATCCAAAGTAGGATGTTGTTGGATTCAATGGTGTTATCACTGTTGAAGATGGTCCATTCCTCCCACCAGCCCAGGTACAGGTTGGCATACGATGGGGCACAGGGCGTCCCCATCGCAGAGCCCCTGAGCTGGTGGAAGTACTTGGCTTCAAACAGGAAAGAGTTATGGCTCACGATGAACTCTAAGAACTCCAGAACACATTGGTTGTGTGTATAGTACAAAGGACCTCTTTGATTTAAGAAAAACTCAGTTGCCTTCAAGCCTCCTTGATGAGGAATAGAGCTATATAAGGATTCAATATCTAGAGAAGCCATAAGTGTGTCAGGGTCTACTGTTAAGCCATCCAAAATACGTAAAACGTCCATGGTGTCCTGGACGAAAGACCGTAGAGATGAAACAAATGGTCTTAGGATTCTGTCGATGTATGTGCTGAGATTTTGGGTAAGGTTTCCAACACATGAGTGTTTAAGTGGATTGAGACCCTTGTGCACTTTTGGGAATGCATAAAAGGTAGCTGTGGTTGGTTTTTGGGATACATAAACTGGTATTCTGTATTGTCTATACATCCCAAATCCAAAGCATGTTGTAAAATCCTATTTAGGTCACGTAAAAACTTGTCTGTGGGATCATTTGGTAAAATTCCATAAGTAGATGTATCGCTTAGTAACTATGGTACTTTTTCTTCCATCTTTCACAGTCTGTCCTGTTGGTAGTGGTGTTGGTGTAGAGGCTGAGAAAACAATTCTCATAGTCCTCTGGGAGCTGAGAGGGACAGTTCCAAGATAGGGTCTAGCACTGCCACAGACATAACAACCCATCTGATTGTGTGTGTACTTCATCCACTCTAACCCCAGGTTGTGGTCAGATTAGCCAGTCTCTATGGCCATTGTGTCCTCAAATGTGGGATTCACAACCGCCATAATGTTCCCTAGTGATTCCATCTTTGGAGTAAGTGGATTCATTGGGGCGGGGGGTCCAAGTACCTTCATCCACAAAGGGTTACCCTTCATGTCTGCGATCTTGAATTCCCCTAAGGAATCATCTGATCCCCCATAACGCCATATGCCCAGTAGATAAGTACCAGCATCTACTGGGCTTAGGTTCTCAATTGTCAGCGCCAGGGGCATATTGTGACCGTGTTGTCCGTTTCTATAGCTCCTTCCCTGTCGTAGCAGTGTCATTCAGCTAATCAATGATTTCCCATTTCTGTCTTTCTTTTCCTGGGTGCTTTGGGGCTTATATCCCCAGTCACTACCTGTGTTCCATCCTACAGCACCCCAATATCTGCACTTAGATTCCCAATGGGAATCCGTGATGCAGACGTATATCTCTACCCACGTAAAGTCTTCATATTGTCTATTTGATTGGGTGCGTATATCGCGGTCTCTGCAACATGGGGCAAAAGAACAATAGTCAAAGGTATAGGTGGCTACATGCGTGTTAGATGAATTGTACCTTAGGGTTACTATACCCTCGTATTCCTTGGACAAGGGGTTCCAGTTACCCATTTTACCTGCCCCTTCCCATATGATGGCTACTTCAGTCAGCCCTTCTCCCAGTGCCCCCAATAGCAAAAGGATATGCAAGATCCTTGGTCTTGGGTGCTTGGACCAGAGGCCTTTTTGCAGCATGAGGCGTGTATCCAGGTGGGCTTGCCATCAAGTTTTACGGACATGGAAGTGGTTAAGAGCACCTGGAACGGGCCATCAAATCTGGGTTCCAGGGAGAGTTTCCGGAGTGTTTCCTTGCCTGAGTCTGTAATGGAAGAGAAAACCTGTGCATGGATTTTGGTTAGTTCTTTAGCAAGGGACACAACATATTTAGCTAGGACATCTGACTGCAATTGTAACTGTTGAGGTTAATAACAGCCTAACTTGGGGGCTGTCCCAAAGAGGATTTCATATGGAGGTAGCTGGTGTTCTCCCCTTGGAGCATATCTTACACTATAGAGTGCTATGGGGAGGCTTTCTAGCCAAGGCAGCCCTGTCTTCTGAGACATTTTAAGCATCCTAGTCTTAAGGGTACAATTCAGTCTCTCTACCTTGCCACTACTTTGGGGTGGTAAGGGGTGTGGAACAAAAGGCTGCTACCTAGTGCTTGCCATATTTCTTTGGTGACACCGGCAGTGAAGGCTGGGCTTTGATCACTTTCTATGACTTTTGGAACTCCAAAACTGTCATGATCTTCTTGGCCGTAGTCTTGGCTGTATTGTTAGCAACTGGATATGCTTCTGGCCACCCAGACAAAACATCTACCACCACCAGGGCGAACTCAAAGTATAGTGGCTTTGCTAGGTGTTTTCTTGGCGTCTTTTCCATTTCCCAGTGTTAGATTGTGCACAGATGGCACAGGATTTGCAGTACTTGTCCACCAACATTGAGATTCCAGGTGCCAGCTAATACTTCCAGATGAATGAGTTCATGAACATCTTGGACAAGTGCATTGGGCCGTGTGCCCACTGTATCACTGCCGGATAAAGACTTCTAGGAGGCATGGGTGGTTTGACACCATGAGCAGCCCTTGTTTGTTTTCCTTAGCTCCTTTACTTGCCCATTCTTCTTTTTCTTCTTGGCTTGCTCTCTGTTGTGCTTCCACGAGGTAGTCAGGTTGTGTTCCCTCATCCACTTTCACCACCAGGGATGGATTCACCTCTTTCATCTGGTCTGTACAAACTGGGTCAAATCAAGCTGGTTGCGCTTCCACCTGAATTCCAATTTTTCCAAACTCCCTCCTGGCTGCTCTTTTTGCTGCTTGATCTGCCGTGTGATTTCCAACAGTTTCCTCAGTGTCCTTCTTGCCATAGGCTTTTACCTTCAGGATGGCCACCTTCCGTGGCAGTTGGAGGGCATCTAGCAGCTGCTTGATGGTTTAGTAATGCTTGACTGGGGTGCCTGCAGCTGTGAAAAATCCTCTAACTTTCCAGATCAACCCGAAGTCATGTGCCCCTCCATAAGTGTACTGTGAATCTGTGTAGATGTTGACGGTGTAGTCCTGGGCGACTGAGGGCCTGTAGCTCTGTTTCTTGTGCTGACATGGTCGGAGGGAGTTGGTGTGCTTGGATGATCTTTGTGACAGTGGCAACTGTGTACCCTGTATGGTATTGACCTGTCTCATCAGCAAATCTAGAGCCGACCACAAACAGTATGTAGTCCTCGTGGTCTAGTGGTTTGTCATAGACTGACAGTAAATGAGAGATGTCTTGTTGCATTAAGTTGACACAGTCGTGGGAAGGACGTGGGATGTTGTAGTAGGAGCGGAATCCATTTGATTCTCATCCTCGTCATCATCACATTCCCCCCTGAAAAGCGGAAGGAGGGTGAAAGGGTTGAGGATAATACAGTGTTGCAATGTGACATTGTCTTGGATCAGTAAAGTGGTAGATGTCTTGCCGCTGACATGTGTTTTGGCTGTGTTTGGTTCAGAACGGCAGCAATGTCATGTGGAGCTAGGACAGTTAGGGGGTGTCCCAAGATGAGGTCCGACGTCTTGTCCAACAGAATATGGCCTGCAAAAACTGCACATAAGCAGGGAGGCCCAGCCCTGGCTACTGGATGAAGTCTGGCCGAGAAATAGCCAATGGGCCGTGACTTACCAGAGTGTTTCTGTGTAAGAACACCTGCAGCGTGTCCCTGAGCAAATGGCTTGTCATAGCCTGGCAACTCCAGTGTGGGGGCTCTGGAGATCAGGGTCTTGAGAGTGTGGAAATTCCGTGTAGAGTTTTCTGAAAGCGTAAAAGTGGATGAAGGTTTCTTAGGTCTCTTGGTATCTTCAGAAATTTTCTGCAATATGAGATCAACTCGAGGAAAGCCTGAAGAGCCTTTTTTGTCTGAGAGATTGGAACTCGTTGAATGGCGGCAATTCTGTCCTCTGTCAGGTGCCGAACCGCCGGAGAAATGCAGTGGCTAAGGAAGATGATGGTGGTACAGCACCACTGTAGCTTGGGCTCAGAGATCTTACAACCTTGGTCTATCAGGTAACAAAAAAGACTTTCGGAGGAGGATGCAGCAGTGTCCACATCATCTGCACAGAGCAGCAAGTCCTCAACATACTGGAGGAAGATGACTGTATAATCTTGTTCCATCCATAGACCCAGGATGAGTAACATAGCCTTGGCAAATTGACTAGGTGAGTTCTGAGCACCTTGGGGCATGACAGTCCATGTTAGTTGGCCTCTGTTATGCGTAAAGGCGAACAAAAACTGGCAGGAGGGATCAAGCGGGATGCTGAAAAACGCATTCATGAGGTCCACTGTTGTAAAGTACTTGGCAGAGGGTGGAATTCCAGACAATAGAGTGTGTGGATTAGGAACCACCGGTGTGTCCATTATGGTGGCTTGGTTCACCGCTCTAAGATCTTGAACCATGGGGTATTTGTCCGGTTCACCCTTCGGTGTCGTCTTCTTCTTCACCGGGAATAGGGGAATGTTGCATGGTGACTTACATGGGACGAGGGCCCCACTCTGGACCAATGTCTTGACTTGGTCATCAATGGCTCAGGAAACAGAGTGTTTCAATGGGTACTGTGTAGAGATGAGCGAGCACCAAAATGCTCGGGTGCTCGTTACTCGGGACGAAATTATCGCGGTGCTCGAGGGTTCGTTTCGAGTAACGATCCCCATTGAAGTCAATGGGCGACCCGAGCATTTTTGTATATCGCCGATGCTCGCTAAGGTTTCCATTTGTGAAAATCGGGGCAATTCAAGAAAGTGATGGGAACGACACAGCAACGGATAGGGCAGGTGAGGGGCTACATGTTGGGCTGCATCTCAAGTTCCCAGGTCCCACTATTAAGCCACAATAGCGGCAAGAGTGGGCCCCCCCCCAACAACTTTTACTTCTGAAAAGCCCTCATTAGCAATGCATACCTTAGCTAAGCACCACACTACCTCCAACAAAGCACAATCACTGCCTGCATGACACTGCGCTGCCACTTCTCCTGGGTTACATGCTGCCCAACCCCCCCCCCCCCCCCCCTGCACGACGCAGTGTCCACAGCGCACACCAAAGTGTCCCTGCGCAGCCTTCAGCTGCACTCATGCCACGCCACCCTCATGTCTATTTATAAGTGCGTCTGCCATGAGGAGGAACCGCAGGCACACACTGCAGAGGGTTGGCACGGCTAGGCAGCGACCCTCTTTAAAAGGGGCGGGGCGATAGCCCACAATGCTGTACAGAAACAATGAGAAATCCAATCCTGTGCCACCTCCATCTGGAGTTGCACACGTGGGCATAGCAATGGGGAACCTATGTGCCACGCACTATTCATTCTGTCAAGGTGTCTGCATGCCCCAGTCAGACCGCGTTTTTTTATAAATAGTCACAGGCAGGTACAACTCCGCAATGGGAATTCCGTGTGCACCCACAGCATGGGTGGCTCCCTGGAACCCACCGGCTGTACATTAATGTATCCCATTGCAGTGCCCATCACAGCTGAGGTAACGTCCGAATAAATGCAGGTGGGCTTCGGCCCACACTGCATGCCCCAACCTGACCGGGCTTTTTAATTCATAGACACAGGCAGGTACAACTCCCTATTGTGAAGTCCCTGTGGACCGACAGCATGGGTGGGTGCCAGGAAGCCACCGGCGGCACATAAATATATCCCATTGCATTGCCCATCACAGCTGAGGTAATGTCATGTTAAATGCAGGTGGGCTTCGGCCCACACTGCATGCCCCAGTCAGACTGGGGTTCTTTAGAAGCTTACACATGTAGTTACAACTCCCTGTGGACCGACAGCATGGGTGGCTCCCTGGAACCCACCGGCGGTACATAAATATATCCCATTGCAGTGCCCAGCATAGCTGATGTAACGTCAGCTGTAATGCAGCTGGGCAAAAAATTAATTGGATTACACTGTAGGCGAGGGCCCCAAAAAATTGGTGAATTTGTTAATGTGGCTTAATTGGTAACTAGGCCTGGAGGCAGCCCAGTTAAAATAAAAATTGGTTCAGGTGCAAGTTTCAATGCTTTAATGAGCATTGAAACGTATAAAAATTGTTTAGAAAAATTATATGACTGAGCCTTGTGGGCCTAAGAAAAATTGCCCGTTCGGCGTGATTATGTGAGGTTTCAGGAGGAGGAGTAGGAGGAGGAGGATGAATATTATACACAGATTGATGAAGCAAAAATGTCCCCATTTTTGATGGTGATAGAGAACGATGCTTCCATCCGCGGGTGCAGCCTACATATTGCTTAGGTATCGCTGCTGTCCGCTGGTGAAGAAGAGAAATCTGGGGAAATCCAGGCTTTGTTCATCTTGATGAGTGTAAGCCTGTCGGCACTGTCGGCAGACAGGTGGGTACGCTTATCCGTGATGATTCCCCCAGCCGCACTAAACACCCTCTCTGACAAGACGCTAGCCGCAGGACAAGCAAGCACCTCCAGGGCATACAGCGCGAGTTCAGGCCACCTGTCCAGCTTCGACACCCTGTAGTTGTAGGGGGCAGAGGCGTCATCGAGGACGGTCGTGCGATCGGCTACGTACTCCCTCACCATCCTTTTACAGTGCTCCGCCAACTCAGCCTTAACTGGGGAGAGGTGACACAGTCTTGCTGGGGAGCCAGAAAGCTGGCAAAGGCCTTGGAGAATGTTCCCCTGCCTGCGCTGTACATGCTGCCTGATCTCTGTGCCTCCCCTGCTACCTGGCCCTCGGAACTGCGCCTTCTGCCACTATCGCTGTCAGATAGGAAGTTTACCATCAGTTTGTCCACCAGCGCCCTGTGGTATAGCATCATTCTCGAACCCCTTTCCTCTTCGGGAATGAGAGTGGAAAGGTTCTCCTTATACCGTGGGTCGAGCAGTGTGTACACCCAGTAATCCGTAGTGGCCAGAATGCGTGTAACGCGAGGGTCACGAGAAAGGCATCCTAACATGAAGTCAGCCATGTGTGCCAGGGTACCTGTACGCAACACATGGCTGTCCTCACTAGGAAGATCACTTTCAGGATCCTCCTCCTCCGGCCATACACGCTGAAAGGATGACAGGCAAGCAGCATGTGTACCCTCAGCAGTGGGCTAAGCTGTCTCTTCCCCCTTCTCCTCATGCTCCTCCCCCTCCTCCTCAACACGCTGAGATATAGACATGAGGGTGCTCTGACTATCCAGCGACATACTGTCTTCCCAGGCCTCCGTTTCCGAGTGCAAAGCGTCTGCCTTTATGCTTTGCAGGGAACTTCTCAAGAGGCATAGCAGAGGAATGGTGACGCTAATGATTGCAGCATCCCCGCTCACCATCTGGCTAGACTCCTCAAAGTTTCCAAGGACCTGGCAGATGTCTGCCAACCAGGCCCACTCTTCTGTAAAGAATTGAGGAGGCTGACTCCCACTACGCCGCCCATGTTGGAGTTGGTATTCCACTATAGCTCTATGCTGCTCATAGAGCCTGGCCAACATGTGGAGCGTAGAGTTCCACCGTGTGGGCATGTCGCACAGCAGTCGGTGCACTGGCAGATTAAACCGATGTTGCAGGGTCGGCAGGGTGGCAGCGTCCGTCTTGGAGTTGCAGAAATGTGCGCTGACCTGGCGCACCTTTCCGAGCAGGTATGACAAGTGTGGGTAGCAGGGACAGAAGACATATTTAGTGTATATAGGCAGTGGGCCTTTCCAAAAACATTTTTGAAAAAAAATCTATTTAGGCTGCCTGTGACCGTCCTCAGTGTACTGGGTCTCTGCTGGGGGTAGTTGTCCTAATTCATACGCAGCCAGCTAAGTGTTACAGCAGGCTTGCGCAAAAATTCTTTCCTGCCTCTGTGTTGCCTCTTACATCACCGCTGTATTCCTGTCCACAAGTGTACTGGGTCTCTGCTGGGGGTAGTTGTCCTAATTCATACGCAGCCAGCTAAGTGTTACAGCAGGCTTGCGCAAAATTCTTCCCTGCTCTGTGTTGCCTCTTACATCACCGCTGTATTCCTGTCCACAAGTGTACTGGGTCTCTGCTGGGGGTAGTTGTCCTAATTCATACGCAGCCAGCTAAGTGTTACAGCAGGCTTGCACAAAATTCTTTCCTGCCTCTGTGTTGCCTCTTACATCACCGCTGTATTCCTGTCCACAAGTGTACTGGGTCTCTGCTGGGGGTAGTTGTCCTAATTCATACGCAGCCAGCTAAGTGTTACAGCAGGCTAGCGCAAAATTCTTTCCTGCCTCTGCTGTGCGTTCCGTAAGCGAAGTCAGCCTCCAACCACAGGCCAATAAGTGGCACATTTAATTACAGCGTTCTGTTTCTGCACTACTGGTAATACAGCATGCTGAGGGGTAGGGGTAGGCCTAGAGGACGTGGACACGGACAAGGACGCGGAGGCCCGAGTCAGGATGTGGGCACAGGCCGATGCCAGTGCGGTGGCCAGGGGTAGAGGCAGGGCCAGACCGAATAATCCACCAACTGGTTCCCAAAGCGCCCCCTCGCGCCATGCCACCCTGCAAAAGCCGAGGTGCTCAAAGGTCTGGCAGTTTTTCACAGAGACGCCTGACGACAGACGAACAGTGGTGTGCAACCTTTGTTGCGCCAAGATCAGCTGGGGGGCCACTACCACCAGCATGCGCAGGCATATGATGGCCAAGCACCCCACAAGGTGGGACGAAGGCCGTTCACCGCCTCCGGTTTGCACCACTGCCTCTCCCCCTGTGCCCCAACCTGCCACTGAGATCCAACCCCCCTCTCAGGACACAGGCACGAGTGCCTACCGGCCTGCACCCACACCCTCACCTCCGCTGTCCTCGGCCCCATCCAGCAATGTCTCTCAGCGCAGCATTCAGATGTCGCTAGCGCAACTGTTTGAGCGCAAGTGCGCCGCCACGCAACCGCACTCTCAAGCGTTAAACGTGCACATAGCCAAATTGATCAACCTGGAGATGCTGCCGTATAGGCTTGTGAAAACGGAGGCTTTCAAAAGCATGATGGCGGCGGCGGCCCCGCGCTACTCGGTTCCCAGTCGCCACTACTTTTGCCAATGTGCCGTCCCAGCCCTGCACGACCACGTCTCCTGCAACATTGTACGCGCCCTCACCAACGCGGTTACTGCCAAGGTCCACTTAACAACGGACACATGGACAAGCACAGGCGGGCAGGGCCACTATATCTCCCTGATGGCACATTGGGTGAATTTAGTGGAGGCTGGGACAGAGTCAGAGCCTGGGACCGCTCACGTCCTACCCACCCCCAGAATTGCGGGCCCCAGCTCGGTGCTGGTATCTGCGGCGGTGTATGCTTCCTCCACTAAACCACCCTCCTCCTCCTCCTCCAACGCAACCTCTGTCTCGCAATCAAGATGTGTTAGCAGCAGCAGCACGTCGCCAGCAGTCAGTGTCGCGCGGCGTGGCAGCACAGCAGTGGGCAAGCGTCAGCAGGCCGTGCTGAAACTACTCAGCTTAGGAGAGAAGAGGCACACGGCCCACGAACTGCTGCAGGGTCTGACAGAGCAGACCGACTGCTGGCTTGTGCCGCTGAGCCTCCCACCGAGCATGGCCGTGTGTGACAACGGCCGTAACCTGGTGGCGGCTCTGCAGCTCGGCAGACTCACACACGTGCCATGCCTGGCCCACATCTTTAATTTGGTGGTTCAGCGCTTTCTGAAAAGCTACCCACACTTGTCATACCTGCTCGGAAAGGTGCGCCGGGTCAGCGCACATTTCCGCAACTCCAAGACGGACGCTGCCACCCTGCGGACCCTGCAAAATCGGTTTAATCTGCCAGAGCACCGACTGCTGTGCGACGTGCCCACGCGGTGGAATTCTACGCTCCACATGTTGGCTAGACTCTATGAGCAGCGTAGAGCTATAGTGGAATACCAACTCCAACATGGGCGGCGTAGTGGGAGTCAGCCTCCTCAATTCTTTACAGAAGAGTGGGCCTCGTTGGCAGACATCTGCCAGGTCCTTGGAAACTTTGAGGAGTCTACCCAGATGGTGAGCGGGGATGCTGCAATCATTAGCGTCACCATTCCTCTGCTATGCCTCTTGAGAAGTTCCCTGCAAAGCATAAAGGCAGATGCTTTGCGCTTGGAAACGGAGACGGGGGAAGACAGTATGTCGCTGGATAGTCAGAGCACCCTCATGTCTATATCTCAGCGCGTTGAGGAGGAGGAGGGGGAGGAGCATGAGGAGGAGGGGGAAGAGACAGCTTGGCCCACTGCTGAGGGTACCCATGCTGCTTGCCTGTCATCCTTTCAGCGTGTATGGCCGGAGGAGGAGGAGGATCCTGAAAGTGATCTTCCTAGTGAGGACAGCCATGTGTTGCGTACAGGTACCCTGGCACACATGGCTGACTTCATGTTAGGATGCCTTTCTCGAGACCCTCGCGTTACATGCATTCTGGCCACTACGGATTACTGGGTGTACACACTGCTCGACCCATGGTATAAGGAGAACCTTTCCACTCTCATACCCGAAGAGGAAAGGGGTTCGAGAGTGATGCTATACCACAGGATCCTGGCAGACAAACTGATGGTAACATTCCCGTCCGACAGTGCTAGTGGCAGAAGGTGCAGTTCCGAGGGCCAGGTAGCAGGGGAGGCGCAGAGATCAGGCAGCATGTACAGCACAGGCAGGGGAACATTCTCCAAGGCCTTTGCCAGCTTTCTGGCTCCCCAACAAGACTGTGTCACCGCTCCCCAGTCAAGGCTGAGTTGGCGGGAGCACTGTAAAAGGATGGTGAGGGAGTACGTAGCCGATCGCAAGACCGTCCTCCGTGACGCCTCTTCCCCCTACAACTAGTGGGTGTCGAAGCTGGACACGTGGCCAGAACTCTCGCTGTATGCCCTGGAGGTGCTTGCTTGTCCTGCGGCTAGCGTCTTGTCAGAGAGGGTGTTTAGTGCTGCTGGGGGAATCATCACAGATAAGCGTACCCGCCTGTCAACCGACAGTGCCGACAGGCTTACACTCATCAAGATAAACAAAGCCTGGATTTCCCCAGACTTCTCTTCTCCACCACCGGACAGCAGCGATTCCTAACCAATACGTAGGCTGCACCTGCGGATGGAAGCATCGTTCTCTATCACCATCAAAAACGGGGACCTTTTTGCTTCATCAATCTGTGTATTCTATTCATCCTCCTCCTCCTGCTCCTCCTCCTGAAACCTCACGTAATCACGCCGAACGGGCAATTTTTCTTAGGCCCACAAGGCTCAGTCATATAATTTTTGTAAACAATTTTTATACGTTTCAATGCTCATTAAAGCGTTGAAACTTTCACCTGAACCAATTTTTATTTTAACTGGGCTGCCTCCAGGCCTAGTTACCAATTAAGCCACATTAACCAAAGCGATTAATGGGTTTCACCTGCCCTCTTGGTTGGGCATGGCCAATTTTTCTGAGGTACATTAGTACTGTTGGTACACCAATTTTTGTGGGCCCTCGCCTACAGTGTAATCAAATTAATTTTTAGCCCACCTGCATTACAGCTGACGTTACATCAGCTGTGATGGGCACTGCAATGGGATATATTTATGTACCGCCGGTGGCTTCCTGGCACCCACCCATGCTGTGGGTCCACAGGGAGTTGTAACTGCATGTGTCCACTTCTAAAGAACCCCAGTCTGACTGGGGCATGCAGTGTGGGCCGAAGCCCACCTGCATTTAATCGGACGTTACCTCAGCTGTGATGGGCACTTCAATGGGATACATTTATCTACAGCCGGTGGGTTCCAGGGAGCCACCCATGCTGTGGGTGCACACGGAATTCCCATTGCGGAGTTGTACCTGCCTGTGACTATTTATAAAAAACCGCGGTCTGACTGGGGCATGCAGACACCTTGACAGAATGAATAGTGTGTGGCACATAGGTTCCCCATTGCTATGCCCACGTGTGCAGCTCCTGATGGCGGTGGCACAGGATTATATTTCTCATTGCTTCTGTACAGCATTGTGGGCTATCGCCCCGCCCCTCTTAAAGAGGGTCGCTGCCTAGCCGTGCCAACCCTCTGCAGTGTGTGCCTGCGGTTCCTCCTCATGGCAGACGCACTAATAAATAGACATGAGGGTGGTGTGGCATGAGTGCAGCTGAAGGCTGCGCAGGGACACTTTGGTGTGTGCTGTGGACACTGGGTCTTGCGGGGGGGGGGGGGGGTTGGGCAGCATGTAACCCAGGAGAAGTGGCAGCGGAGTGTCATGCAGGCAGTGATTGTGCTTTGTTGGAGGTAGTGTGGTGCTTAGCTAAGGTATGCATTGCTAATGAGGGCTTTTCAGAAGTAAAAGTTGTTGGGAGGGGGGGGGGCACTCTTGCCGCTATTGTGGCTTAATAGTGGGACCTGGGAACTTGAGATGCAGCCCAACATGCAGCCCCTCGCCTGCCCTATCCGTTGCTGTGTCATTCCCATCACTTTCTTGAATTGCCCAGATTTTCACAAATGAAAACCTTAGCGAGCATCGGCGATATACAAAAATGCTCGGGTCGCCCATTGATTTCAATGGGGTTCGTTACTCGAAACGAACCCTCGAGCATCGCGATAATTTCATCCCGAGTAACGAGCACCCGAGCATTTTGGTGCTCGCTCATCTCTAGAGCTAATCCTTCCCACTAAGAATCCTATATTGTTCTATTTAGTTTCAGCTTCGTATGGTGATACGCTTCTGGAGGACCTTTGGTTCTCAGTTAAGAGCTAGCAACATCCAGCAAGTTTAACCCATTGATCAAGGGTCCGTGCAAGAACTGGGATTGACTTCAGGACTCTTTGTCTCCCAGACCCTCCCCGATCACATTGACTCATGCTTTCTATAAATTGATGGAAATTCCTAATGAACCCTTAATAGCAAGTATTAGGAAACGATTCTCCTATGTAGTTGTAGAAGAACTACAAGCTTAGGCACACAAGACACTTCACTGATACTGAATATTGTAATACCACATAAATCTTTCTCCTTTTTGCAGAAAAAGACATATCACAATTTTTTTTTTGATGAATTCATTAAATCCCTTAAATCCACAAAGCCTAAGACCCCATTTGAAAAGATCTTAAGTGAAGGGAATACCAGCTCCAAGAAGATAGTGAATATACATAGATGTTTTGTAGCCCCCCCTAGTACCTATCAAGTCCACTTTTCTTATCTCTTGGGAGAAGGAACTGAATATATCTCTGTCCTCTGAGGATATAAAAGTTATTTTCAAAACAACCTATGTGTCCTCTTACAGGAGAGTGACTACAAACTTAGAGTGCTGTGGTATAAAACCCCGGAAGGGCTTTGTGCCTATAGGTTGCTCCCCACCGCCCTGTGCTGCAAATGCGATGCAGCAGTAGAATACTATACACATATCTGGTAGGTGCACTCGCTTATTGCCCCTTTCTGGAGAGATGTTGAGAAGATAGTGAGACACCTCCCCCCCCCCCCCCCCGATCTGTCTATTAACCCCTTAGTGGCGGAGCTTTTTTGCTTTTTTTCCATTTTTGTTTTTTCCTACTCCCTTTAAAAAATTCGTAGCTCCTCAATTTATCCATCGACGTCGCTGTATGTGCGCTTGTTTTTTGCGGTATAAGTTGCATTTTTCAATGGCACTATTTATTGTACCATATAATTTACTGAAAAACTTGAGAAATGGAAAAAAAACGACATTCCACCATCTTTCGGTGCGTCCTGTTTCTACAGCACACAAATTGCAACAAAAACGTCCTGATATTTTTATTCTATGGGTCAGTACGATTACTACGATACCAAACTTGTATAGTATTTTTTTTGCTGTAGTACTTTTATTTTTTTTTAAAGATATTTAATTTTTTTTCAATTATTTTCTGCGGTCATTTTGTGCGCGCAATACCTTTTTTATTTTTTCGACGATGTAGTTGAGCGAGGGGTCATTTTTTGTGGGATGTCCTGAAGTTTCCGATAGTATCAATTTGGAATACATACGACTTTTTGATCGCTTTTTATTGCGTTTTTTTCTGGGAGACAGGGTAACTAAAAAAGTGTATTTCTGGCGTTCTTTTTTTTTTTTTTTCAGACGACATTCACCGTATGGGAAAAATAATGCACTACTTTGATAGATCGGACTTTTACGGACGCGGCGATATCTAATACATATTTTATTTTATGATTTTGATTTTTTAATAATAGATATGGCAAAAGGGGGGTGATTTAAACTTTTATAACTTTTTTTTTTAACAATTAAAAAAACTTTACTGATTTTTTTTTTTTTTACATTACTTTGAAGTCCCCCTGGGGGACTTTAACATGCGATGCTTTGATCGCTCCTGCAGTATTACGTAATGCTATAGCATTACGTCCTACTACTTTTTGACAGGCAGTCTATCAAGCCACCCTGTGTGGATGGCTTGATAGGCAGTCTGGTAAGGCAGCCCTGGGGCCATTCATTAGGCCCCCGGCTGCCATGACACCTGCACGACTCCCCCGATCTCACCGCAGGGGGGACCGTGCGGGACCCCCGAACAGCGTTCGGGGGATTTAAATGCCGCCGTCAGAATTGACAGCGGCATTTAAAGGGTTAATAGCCGCGAACGGCTGAGCGCAGCTATTGCCCACGGGTGTCAGCTGTAATAAACAGCTGATGCCTGTGCTGTA
This sequence comes from Eleutherodactylus coqui, assembly GCF_035609145.1. Taxonomy (NCBI): domain Eukaryota; kingdom Metazoa; phylum Chordata; class Amphibia; order Anura; family Eleutherodactylidae; genus Eleutherodactylus; species Eleutherodactylus coqui. The sequence goes on from NC_089837.1 coordinate 516,460,371, forward strand.
TGGAGGGAGATAGCGCTGCTACCTCCCTCCATACACGTCCTGCAACAGCAGGACGTAGTTTTACGATACGGCCATCACTAAGGGGTTAAAGTGGGCATAATTTTCCTCTGGAGGCCTTCCTTCAGGTTTCACCCCTTGAAAAACAAGATGATTGCCCTTCTGATAGATGCAGCAAAGGACTTAATCCCCCTATTTTGGCTGCAAAGAACTCCTCCCTCCCCAGTTCAGTGATGAGAGAAGGTGAACCTAATTTATACATTAGAGGAACTCTTGCGTTTGTCAAAGGGTTCACATGATAGATTTGTGCAGATTTGGAACCCCTGTAGAACATTGGATAAGAGTGTCAGGGTACCAGGGAAGGCAGAAGTCGGGGGTCCCTGCAACGTTGCCCACAACCCCTGTCCCTGCCTACTTGCCTCCACTCCTGGCTAAGCCCAGGCGGGCAACTGGGCGACGGTCCCTACACTGGCTAGGGGAGGTGATGGAAAAAACCACAATCCCAGGAAACAGAGAACGAATACACAGACAAACAAACAACCAGAGCGAATCACAAGGGAAGACAGCAAACCAGTCCAGGAGCAAGCCAAGGTCAAGCACTAAAAGTCAGTCCAGAAATACGCAGTACAGATAGGAGGAGACGAAGTCAGGTCAGTGGAAAAGCCAAGGTCAATATACTATAGTCAGGAATACAGAGAAACGCTGGTGAGTGAAAGGAAGCCTATTCAAACACTGGCAGTGTCAGGAAGCAACTAAGGGGTTTGAATGCTGTCAGAGCTCCCGCCCCAGCAGCTGATTGGGGCGGAGTACCTGACAGCAGGAGGATAATCAGAGAGTACTGGGAAAACCTCCGTCAGCACTAGCAGACCAAGCTAGATCAGAGGAGATGCAGCAGGCTGCCATGGCAACAGGAACGTGGCGCCGGGCAGCAGCCGCCATGTTCCTAGCACCTTTGCGCCGTATAGGAGCCGAGCAGCCAGGAGTGGTGACCAGTGTCAGAGTCCCCCTGCGCCGCACACCTGCGGCAGGGGCGACAGTGTCTACAGTGCGGGCACGGCGACCCCGATAGCCACCCATCCTGACAGTACCCCCCCTCTTACAGGGGGACACCAGACCCCCATGACCTGGCGCTGGCTTGAGGAGGTAGGTTCTATGAAAGTGACGGACTAGCCGCAGAGCATGGACATCCTTGGCCGCAACCCAAGACCGATCCTCGGGTCCAAATCCCTTCCAGTGCACTAAATACTGGTAAGCACCTCGTACCCGCCTGGAGTCCAGAATCCGTTCTATCGCAAACTCCATCTCTCCTTGGACAAGGGTGGGAGGAGGAGGTTCGTGGGTGTGCAATACCGGGGGGGGGGGGGGGGGGGAACATCTTCAAAAGCGTCTTGTGGAAGACATACACCTTCCAGGAGTCAGGCAAGGTTAGTTCATAGGCCACGGGGTTAATAATCTTGGAAATAGGGAACGGCCTGACAAACCAAGGAGCTAGCCTGAGAGATGGTACCTTCAATCTTAAATTTCTTGTGGACAGATAAACTAGTTCCCCAATTACAAAGGGGTCAGATAGAGTGCATTTACCAGCACCTTGTTTCCGCAACTTCTCCTGTGAATCCAGTAAGTTCTTGCGAACTTCGACCCAGACTGCGTCCAGCTCCTCCGTAAAGGAATCAGCCAACGGATTATCTGACGGCAAGGAGACAGCTAAGGTAAAGTGGGGATGGAACCTGTATTTGCAGAAAAAAGGGGAAACCTGTGATGATGAGCTGGTATGGTCGTTTATAGCGAACTCCGCCAAAGGCAAAAGCTTCACCCATTGTTCCTGATTGTCCGAGACAAAGAAACAAAGGTACTGAATAAGTTCCTAATTCATACGCTCCGTCTGTCCGTTGGACTCAGGGTGAAAGGTGAAAGAGAAGAACAGGTTAACATTGACACGCTTACTGAAGGCCTGGCAGAAACGTGCCACGAACTCTACCCCCTGATCAGAAACAATATCTTCGGGGACACCGTGTAAATGGACAATCTGCTTAATAAACAAGTCAGCTAGGTCCTAGCCGAGGGGAATTTACTCAATGGGACTGAATGGGCCATCTTAGAGAACCTATCGACCACTACGCAAATGACGTTATAACCCTGAGATGGGGGGAAATCCGTAATGAAATCCATGGATACATGCGACCAAGGTTTACACGGAGCTGGCAGAGGAAGAACAGGACCTTCATGGCATCTCCTAATATTCTTCCCCCAAGCACAAACAGTGCAGGCCTTGACAAAAGCCCGGACATCTCTGGACATCTGGGGCCACCAGTATAACCGGGAGCATAAATCCAATGTCCCCCTAATGCCAGGATGACTGGTCAGAACCAAAGAGTGTATCTCTTCGAGAACCCGTAGTCTCAGGGAGAGGGGAACAAACAGTTTGCCCTCCGGAAGAGACTCCAGGGCAGCTTGCTGGGCAGCATATAGCTGAGACGAGATATCGGAGGTTAAGGCCGCTGGAACCACTCCGGGAGAGAGCATCCCCTCTGGCTGAGAATCCACGGGTACGGGCACATTGAAGCTACGCGACAAGGCGTCGGCTCTAATGTTTCTTGACCCAGGCCAGAGGGTGACGATGAAATTGAAACAGGAAAAGAATAATGCCAAGCATGCCTGCCGGGCAATTAGTCTTTTAGCTGACTCTAGATACACCAAGTTCTTGTGATCGGTAAAAACGGTAATCTGGTGAAATGCCGCCATTCCTTAAAAGCCCACTTGATGGCCAACAATTCTCTATTACCTATGTCATAGTTACGTTCAGAGGGCGAGAATTTTCTTGAGAAGAATGTGCAGGGTCGGAGGTTAGAGAGGGTTGCGGTTCTTGCGACAGGACGGCGCCCACTCCAAATTCAGAAGCGTCTACCTCAACAATGAATGGGCTGGTTAAGTCGGGTTGTACAAGGACAGGCATGGATGAGAAGGCTTTTTTGAGCCTCAAAAAGGCGGTGACCACCTCTGGTGTCCAGCTGCCTACCTCAGCCCCTTTTTTGGTTAAAACGGTTAATGGTTTGGCGATCATGTTATATATCCCCCCGTTCGGAAGTTTAGCCCCGGGGATAATGTTGATCTTACGGTCCCACTCCCAGTGAGGTGGTAATGCATCGGACAGCCGTTTGGAAAATACATCAGCAAACTCAGTCAAATAGTGCGGCAAGGTCAGTTCCTTACGTTCAGTAGTATGGACCTGAACTGCAAGTATGTGATCACTACACCCTGCCCCCCCATCGGATTAACTCCAGAGTCTTCCAGCTGATGACTGGGTTATGTATCAACCACGGTAGGCCGAGCACCACGTCCACCAATAAGTTTTCCATGCCCAAGAAGGTACAAAGCACTGTGTCTAAGGCCCCCACAGAAAACTTAAAGGGGTTGTCTCGCGAAAGCAAGTGGGGTTAAGCACTTCTGTATGGCCATAGTAATGCACTTTGTAATATACATCGTGCATTAAATATGAGCCATACAGAAGTTATTCACTTACCTTCCCTGCACTGGCGTCCCCATCTCCATGGCTCCGTCTAACTTCAGCGTCTAATCGCCCGATTAGACGCGCTTGCGCAGAAGGGTCTTCTGCCTTCGGCTCGGTCTGGCACGAGCGGTGTTCTGGCTCCGCCCCCTTCTACGCTTTCAGGAGGCTGGAATCGGCATATGTGACGGGGCGGAGCTACGCGATGACGCGTAGAAGGGGCGGAGCCAGAACGCTGCTGCTGCCGAACAGACCCGAAGGCAGAAGACCCTTCTGCGCAATCGATTAGACGCTGAAGTTAGACGGAGCCATGGAGTTCCAAAAACTGTCTCTGGTCCCCAGAAAAGAAATCGGGGAGGGTAGTCTTGAGCTCAAGCTTAACCTCATGAGTAGGAGGCGGAACCACTAGTGCGCTGGCAGCGGCCTGTTCCTGTTGTTGGAAACGTACGGTTAAATCTTGCACCATATCTATCAGAACCTGCACCTGATTAGCTAGGGCTGAAACAGCCTCCATGGATGGACTTAGTTTCACGGGACAATGTAGGAACCAGAAAACGTTCGGGCCAGTGTTTCTGTCAGGGTACCAGGGAAAGCAGAAGTCGGGGGTCCCAGCAACGTATCCCACAATTAGACAGTGCTGGGAGAACCTCCGTCAGCACTAGCAGATCAAGCTAGGTCAGAGGAGATGCAGCAGGCTGCCATGGTAACAGGAAAGTGGCTCTGGGCAGCAGCCACCATGTTTCTAGCACCTCTGCGCCGTATAGGAGCTGAGAGGCCAGGAATGGTGATCAGCGTCAGAGTCCCCCTGCGCCGCACACTTGCAGCAGGGGCGACAGTGTCCGCCGTGCGGGCACGGCGACCCGGATAGCCACCCATCCTGACACAGAGACTATAGGCGATTAAGTTGCTTGTCAAAATTTTGGGTGGAATATTTGGAGTAGAAGTAGAGAGCTACACTAGGTGGTTGGTGTTTCTTTGCAGTCTTTTTAACATAATTTATCATTGCGGCCTCGGACTTGGGCATTGGAAGCACTGGCGACCTAACAGAGGGAGATGGGAATTGATTGCCTCCAGGTTAGTTCTCATCATCCCCCTTTCCCTCTCCCCCCTCCTTCTTTCCTTCCCTCAACTTCCATTCCTTTTACTTTCTCACATTGTGAAGATATTTGCGGACATAGATAAGTCTTTCATAGTATTTATTTTTATTTGGCTGCACTTAACTGTTATTGTAATGCTATGATTGTCCAAGTTCGGGATTCTGGCTAATTTATTCTCTTTATATTGTATTATGTATTGAAATGAAATGTTGAAAATACCAATAAAACAAGATTTACAAAAATAAATAAAAGATTCCTCCTAACTATGTCAGTGATCTGTGGTGATGTTCACTTCTCCACTAAAGTCAACTTTGACTCGGGCTCTACCAGGAACTTCATTTGTTAGGCTCTGGTGGTGAAGCACAAAATGCCAATGATATCCCTGTAGAAGCGATTACCCATCACTTATGTGGATAGGGGATTCCTACCAAACATCATTCACATTCATTTCACATTCCTTGTCCCTGGATAATTATTTACTGTTATGATCATCCCTCCCTGCTATTTATCTAAATGCTATTGATCCTAACATGTCTGTGCCCTATTACCCTCTGTCTCTGGTATTTATCTAGTGCAAATTAAGTTTACCATGTTTCTGTCCTCCCATGTGATCATGTGAATTTATTAAATATGTCTTTACATTTGTTCCAATATGCCTAAGGAAGGACTATAAGAGATCCGAAAGCTCACTATAATATCATGTATTTTTGTAAGCCATTAAAATGTATCATATCTAAAAGATTACTTGATTTCTCCTGCTGAGAACAATCACATTTTGCTCAACTGGCTATCACGGTACCAAACCCCTTTTTTTCGTATTACGTACAAAATAACGTGATCGTAAAACAGCACATTAATGCACCGCTTGCAAATGTATCAAAATACCAAAACAAAACTGCACCTATTTAATAGCAACATCATTTATAGCAAGCAGTGCGTATCCAATACACTGATCATGATCAGCTTCATGTACTAATATTACGTGCAAATGCAAACAGAAAAAAATGACTGCAAAACAGCACATCTGGGACTACTTGCATGAAGTACAAATCCTTAATACTAAAAGCCCCGTGCAATAATGAAAGCATAATTACTCAATGTACTTTACTACAAACATGTAAAAAATACTATACACCCATATCTGAATAAGTGCTTGCGGCCCAGAGACACCCCAATGCATGTTTTGTCACACTTTTTCAGAGGGATAGGTCTCAAAGTTCTAGTTTATGTGAAGCAACCAATTTAATTAATGTTACCTGTTAGTGCATTAAATGGTGCATGCCCAAACACAGAATGCAATACAGAATATCAAACACTCCACAGACCTTATGATTGCCCGAATTATTTACTTCACAGGACATTTCATCCATGGGAATAGCTGTATGTCCTATTTTCATAGAGAGTAAAGCCATATCTGCATACATTAAAAAAAAAAAAAAGATCAAGGATTCGCTCAAACATTTTCTTCACAGGCCTACAAATCCACAGAATTTCAAGAGAAGATATGACATGACATTTCACTTTTTCAATCAAACCTTGTCTTTGATTTCTGAGTCTCTTCAATGCACCAGCCAATTTTCAATAAATTTTTAAGGCATGTGCAGAAATGTGCTTTACTTTTTTGCAGTAGTTTGCCCAAGTGACATACTCATCATTCTCTCTGGCTAACACTACTTATTGCAAGCATCTCAAAACCGTTCTACAGCATCTACATCAAAATGACTTCTATGCCAAACTAGAAAAATGCCTCTTCAAGCTGTCCAGTTTTTATGGACTATGTCAATAAGTGTGGACACAGTAGAGGTCCAGAGAAATTATTGCCAGTGCTAAATTGTCTTAAACCACAGAGCGTGACAACCATGCAACACTTTTTAGGATTTGCACATTTTTACCTCATATTCATGCCGCACTTTGCATTCAATGCTCCAATATTAGTTTGGATATGGAAGGTTCTAATCCCATAGACTGAAGATGCAAAAGAGGTGTACAATAAATGAAAACAAGTATTTGCCTTCGCCAACATTCTTCACTGCTTTTTCATTTCGAGCTGAAACTTTTTTGCATTGAATAACTTTAAAGGCTAACATATGACTTCTGGTTTGTTTTGGGGAAGTGTGAAGATCAGAGCAACACAAGTGCTTCTTCCAGACCTAGCCCTTAGGAAAATAAGTGGCAGAGTGGATCCTCATGCACTCACTGACAAAAGGATTGCCCGACCCTTGTGCTCAGAAGGATAAAGCCACAATGAACTAATCATAACAGAATTGTAAATAGTACCTGCTTTCCAGTACAATATCACACATAGTGTGTGAAGTTGTACATTTTATTGGGAGTACATGGCGGCATTAATTGTATTGGGGTTCATAGCATTAATTGACCAATAGTACCCAATAGTAGCATAGTGTAGCATAGTAGCATAGTAGAATAAAATGAGCACCTGTGTTATGACGTCATTCTCCCCAAAGCATTATTTGTTCCGATTTATCCAGCACAAATGTATTCAAAAAATAAATATAAATGGATAATAAACCCGGATCCAGGATGTAACATTATGCTGGAGGCCTTTTTCTTTCTTCATTCATTGTGGTTTATAAATCTGTCTGCCGTTTATTAGAAAATTAATATAAAATGAAAAGGAACCCGGATCCAGGATGTAACATTATGCTCGAGGACTTTGTCTTTCTTCTTTCAATGAGGTTCCCAAATCTTCATCTGTAGTTTATTTGATTAAGGGAGCTATATACATGGAATCTGCACCACAGAGATGTCCATCTACTAGCTCGTTGTAGGTCTTTGGTTGTTCAAAACCAATGGAAGTTGGCGTGGCATGGATTTCACTAGTTGTTGAAGTTGTTCTGAAGGAATGTTGGTCCATATGGAAAAGACAACTTCTTGCTGTTGCCTCAAATTAGTTGCAGGCACTGATGTGAACCGAATAGGTGATACAGAATCTTCATCAATTCACTGTGCTTGTGCCATATTCTGACCCTCACATCAATATGACAACAGAAATCTGGATTTGTCAGCACAATTGAGGATTTTACTGCTCATTGATCAAATTTGTGTGTTCTTTTGCTCAGTTGAATCTCACTTTATTCTTTCTCTTAAAGTGGCTACACACGGATAGGTGTGTGAACAAATTTGCACACTCAAAATTTGCATGTGCAATATGCAGAGAATAGAACTTGTTGTTTTCAATGGTTCATTCTTACCTCTCGTTAAGGTAACGCATGCATTTTAGTTTTAACAGCCATGTAAAGCCACCCCAACATGGCAGTGGTGCTTGTACTGGTCATCTGCTATTATAGCACATCCAGGCTGAGCTGTGCATTCAGACACATTACTTAAAGGGGTCGTCCCGCGCCGAAACGTGTTTTTTTTTTTCAACCCCTCCCCCCCCCCCGGTTCGGCGCGAGACAAACCCGATGCAGGGGTTAAAAAAGAACACCGCACAGCGCTTACCTGAATCCCCGCGCTCCGGTGACTTCTTACTTACCTGCTGATGATGGCCGCCGGGATCTTCTCCCTCGGTGGACCGCAGGGCTTCTGTGCGGTCCATTGCCGATTCCAGCCTCCTGATTGGCTGGAATCGGCACGTGACGGGGCGGAGCTACACGGAGCTACACGGAGCCCCATTGAGAAAAGGAGAAGACCCGGACTGCGCAAGCGCGTCTAATTTGGCCATTAGACGCTGAAAATTAGACGGGCACCATGGAGACGAGGACGCCAGCAACGGAACAGGTAAGTGAATAACTTTTGATAACTTTTGTATGGCTCATAATTAATGCACAATGTACATTACAAAGTGCATTAATATGGCCATACAGAAGTGTATAGACCCACTTTGTTTCGCGGGACAACCCCTTTAAGGAAGCAACATTGCATCTTGCTGCAATGTGCTTGACTGTGGCTCAGCCATTTGTCAGAAGAGTACTTGACATCCTCTTCTGGGTACTAATGTTATCAAGTTGTCAAGTGTTATTGTCCAAATCTGGACTGCAATTACTAGTGGGCTGCACTGCCTGCCTGTGATCAGTGGGCCACTTTTCAATGACACATTAAATTTGGCCAAAACTGTCACTTTTCTTTACTGTAAACTTTGAAATTATATTTCACCTAGAAATGTTTGGCACAGTCCATCTTAAACTCTCAGTGACATAACTTCTTTCAACGTTACTGTGTTCCAGATGTCTAAACTTTGTGTTCTGCAGGACGAATTCAACTTGGTATAGGAACAAACTCGGATACATATAATCTATTGAATGATTATTAATTTGTTGTTTGGGTTGCAATGGAAAAAAAACAATTTCACTACTGATTTTTGGTGGTATGTTGGCAGCTGGAGGGACAAAACCTATGTAGCATGTGCAGCTCACTGCAGCAGAAGTTTTACAAAGCACAGAACATGTTAGAACTGGAGATACACATTAAGCTATCACCTATTTTAACCCCTTAACCTCCATGGTCTGCAATAAATGCACATCATAGACTGGCTTGCCTTAGGCCTCTATGATAGACATTTATGAGAGCTCTGTGTGTTGACAGTTAGCCTTCTGCTGTAATGGAGAGGATCAGAGTAAACTCTAATCCCAAAGTGTATCTCTCTAAACGCCTTGATCATTAATGGCCGTGACATCTAGGTGGTTAGATAATGGTAGGGGGATCTCTCTCTTTCTATCAGCACCATAAAAATACAACTGCAGTATGCTCATGATTAACCATGGCAGCCAGAGAACTAGGAAAGGCCTACAGATATGTGATAGTTTTGTTTATTAGGCTGATTCTTTAGCCCAGTGTAATACATTACTTTAGAGTTTTAGACTCACAGAGAGTAATTCTTTGCTGTACTGAGTATACCAAATCATTATACAAATTATCAAGCAAACACATTTGTGATATCCATAGCCTGATGGGACTAAATAAAGGTTAATGGCGTTTGTTAAAAACAAAATGAAAAAATAACATATGGTTTTCTTATCTGAAAGTTTAAAAACACACAATATCACTGCACCTGTTTATTTACTCACATGCTGTCATTGCACAAAATCCCTTGTACCAGATTAATATCACCAATAATATTAAGGACTACATTACACTGCCATACCATGTGATCAAGACATAGTGACAGAATTATATACCATACTGTTACTGAGCAAAGACCAATACAAAGATCAACATTACCAATAACAAGACTATACAAGGGCCAAATAATACCCCCCAAATTGTTACCATGTAATAGTACCATAGAGTTACTGAAAAAGTCAGTACATGAAGACCAGTGATTTAATTGGTTACAGGGCAGTTGCCTTCAGTGATGACAGGTGATGTCCCCTCTGACTGGCATCATTCACTGTCCCTTTTCTTTCGATCTGTATTTTCCGCAGTATTTGACACATAGACCTCTTTGACTTCTCATTTTTTCAGCCACTTGCCTTTATTTTCCCCATCTTTACACAAGCTTCCCATCTATAGTACCCCAGATAGCAATAATGCCATATGCCCCACATTGTAATTGTAACTACATTTTTGTACTTCCTGTAGGCTCCACACAGTGATTACTACTTTTAGAACCCCCACACCGTAATGCTGCCCCTTTTATGCCAGCATTCAGTAGTAATGCCCTTCATGATCACCATTCAGTAATAGTACCCCTCCTGGCCATCTTTTAGTAGTTACTAAAGAAAGACACTGAGCAAGAGAGCCCTGATCAGCAGCTGCAGGAAGAGGGCAGCATTCTGATCACATTATTTAGCCCTAGATCATAGATTATATGTAATATATGTGATTTTTTTATGTAACCTTACATTACTTGGCATACTAGCATGTACTTAGTAAGAAAAAATAAACATCCCGGCTCCAGGATGGAACGTTAAAGGGGTTGTCCCGCGAAACAAAGTGGGGGTATACACTTCTGTATGGCCATATTAATGCACTTTGTAATGTACATTGTGCATTAATTATGAGCCATACAGAAGTTATTCACTTACCTGTTCCGTTGCTGGCGTCCTCGTCTCCATGGTGCCGTCTAATTTTCAGCGTCTAATCGCCCGATTAGACGCGCTTGCGCAGTCCGGTCTTCTCCATGTTGAATGGGGCTGCTCGTGCTGGAGAGCTGCTCCTCGTAGCTCCGCCCCGTCACGTGTGCCGATTCCAGCCAATCAGGAGGCTGGAATCGGCAATGGACCGCACAGAAGACCTGCGGTCCACCGAGGGAGAAGATCCCGGCGGCCATCTTCGCAAGGTAAGTAAGAAGTCACCGGAGCACGGGGATTCGGGTAAGTACTATCCGTTTTTTTTTTCAACACATGCATCGGGTTTGTCTCGCGCTGAACGAGGGGGCTATTGAAAAAAAACAAAAACGTTTCGGCGCGGGACAACCCCTTTAAGTTCTCGGTATTTTACTTTCTTCTGTGATCATAAATCTTTCTGACATTTGTGTAGTTGATACACAACTGCCTGCTGGCTCACTTTGTTCAAGTCGTCCATCATCGGATTCTGCACTATAGAAATTACGCAATTTAGAATGACAACCATCTCGTTGTTTATGTGTCCATTGCTTTGTTTTAAAGTTTCTGCTCTAATTTCATGCTTTCTAAATTCAGGACAAAAGCGAGGATGTATCATTAAGGGGAATTTTCATGCTAGTTTTCTGGCATTTTTTTTTTCTGTTCTCCAACTTAAAGTGCAAAAAATAAATTAAAGATGCAGCAACTTTATCAACATTGTAAGTCTAGGAGGTGTGGAGTCACTTTATACAATATCTGGAGAAGGATTGTGGCAAAAGTTTTAAAATGTTGCAATTTTTAGAGGGATTATCTGACTTAAGGGAAACTCCTGTCAATGTAACCTCATGCATTAAAATAACGAATAAGCCATTATTTACATTTCTCCGCTCTCTCGTTCATCCTCCATCCCCGGCTGTGACATCACTTGACTGGCTGAGCCCAATTACATACAAGCTGCAGTAACCAACCACGGAGTTCAGAGATCATGGCTGAGTGCTGTTATTCATTGTTACAGAGGTGCCTCCTGTGGCGCAGAATGTTAAGGCAGCAGAAATACAGTCCTAAGCTCTCGCTCACGGCCTGAAGGTCACGAGTTCAATCCGCGTGTTGTTTAGGTAGTCGGCTCAAGGTTGACTCAGCCTATCATCCTTCCAAGGTCGGTAAAATGAGTACCTAGCTTGGTGGGGGGTAGTAAATAAAAAAAAAATACCTGAAAGCAGTGCGGAATAAGTTGGAGCTATACAAATAACAAGATTTATTTTTAAGGGTTGTCACAGCTGCATGTAAACAGATAGCAAAGAATGGAGCCGGTAGTGGATGATAAATGGGGAATCAGGTACCAATATAAAGTACAAACCTGTCCTACAAGGAGGAAAAAAGCAAAAATAAACCTTAAATGGAAACATTGTCAAAGAAAGAAATAATGTTAGGAGTCTTTGAATGCAGTGCTTAGGCCTCATTCACATGAGTGTGTATTTGTGCGTGCATATGTGTGCACCAAACCACGTGTCTATTAGAACCATTGTTTTCCAATGATGTGTTCACATGTTCATCTTTTACAGGCGTGCATATTAACGCACCTGCAAAAGATAGTACATCTGCTCGCCGGGAATATCCACGCTGTGCGTAAATATTACCTATAGGGAGTCCACTGAGCAATGGGCTGTCGGCAACCCCTGCAGTGATTTTCGGGAAGGTCTTTAAATATAAGCCCTTCCCTGAAAATCATCCCTGATATGTGTAAAGTAAAACAAATATGTACTCACCTCTCCGCTGCTGTGAAGCTCAGACGCGTTTAGCCGGATCTCTCCCAGCACTGCTCTGAGGCTGTTTCAGCAGGCGGGGATTTAAAATCCCAGCCTGCTAAAAGGGTTGTGTATGATTGGTTGAGAGCTCAGCCAATCACAGGCAGCACTCAGCCATTCATTGAATTCAATAAATGGCTGAGTGCTGCCTATGATTGGCTGAGTACTGTGACCAATCACAGGCATCACTCAGCTGTCATTCAATAAATGGCTGAGCACTGCCTGTGATTGGCTGAGCGCTCAGTCAATCAGTCACATCCCTTTCAGTAGGCAGGGATTTTAAAAAGTTAATTCTACACATGTGGAAAATAGGGCAAGTTCTATTTATTTGTTCATACTATTAACCCCTTAGTGAACAAGCTTTTTTTCCATTTTCTTTTTTACGTTCCCCCTTTTGAAAAAAATCCTAACTCCTTTATTTATCCATTGACGTAGCTGTATGAGGGCTTGCTTTTTGTGGGACAAGTGCTATTTATAAATGGTACTATTTAATGTACAATATAATGTACTGAAAAACTTTTTAAAAATTCCAGTAAGAAATGAAAATTATGCCGTCTTTTGGTGTGTCTTGTTTCTATGGTGCAATAACTGCAACAAAAAAAATAACATTACAACTTTATTCTGATGGATAGTACGATTACTACATTAGCAAACTTTTTTTTGCTGTTATATGTGTATTTTTTTCAAAGATATTTAATTTTAAAAATATTTTTAGCTGAAATCTTCTGCGTGCAATAGCTTTTCTATTATTCTGGTGACATAGTTGTGTGAGGGCTCATTTTTTGAGGGACTTCATGTAGTTTATGTTGGTACTATTTTGGAACACATATGACTTTTTTATCACTTTTTATAGCATTTCTTTTAGAGACAGGGTGACCAAAAAAAGCACATTTCTTGTGTACTTTTTATTTTTATGATGTTCATCATGCTGGCTAAATAAAGCATTACTGTGATAGATCAGACTTTTATGGATGCATCGATACCAAATATGTATTTTTGTTTTAGATTATTTTATTATTAATTTGGCAAAAGGCAAAAGACCTTTTTAAATGTTCAAAAATATTTTATTGATCATCAAGGATTGCAGTTATTACAACATCTTTCAGTCATCAGATTTCAACCACATCTGTAGTTGTGAAGGAATGATACAACAATCAAATAACTTAATAAATCTAAAGCTGATCAATTCCCAGCCAGGAAATTACAATATGTCAAAAATAAATGTCAATAACTTTTACATCAACATTGCTTTATTTTCTACAATATTTAATAGCTAAAAATTGAAAAGAGGAAGAAATATAGTGAGGGAGAGAAGAAAAGGGGGTGGGGGAGGTTATAGTATCAACCTACATGCAGCAAAAATCATCATATTTAACATTAGATTCTTCCTTTTATGTCTATGTATTATTGGAAGACTAAAACATTAAGATGCATCTGAGAAACATCCTGCATTCTTCCCTAAACAGAGTTCTCTGCCCTCTGAAATCAGAGTACCAAGCAGTCTTCATCGACATTACTCCCATCCTTGAGATTATGTGAGAAAGAATTATTTTATTTAAAGTGGCTTACCCAAGACCCCCAAACCTCTGTAAATTGTCAACTTTATTGTTCCTATAAGCATGCAATTCCTCATAGGAAGAGAGCAATTTCCTAAATTTAATAGGGACTTTCTCCAGCAACAGAACTGCCAATTCAGGTGTTGGACAGATATCAATTCACAGGGCCATATTCAAGAGGGTGAAAAAGAAGACTGCCAAGTGGTTTGGATGCTTGGGCAACTACAAAAAGTATGTAGTAATGTCCCTCTTTTTCCACAGCCCCTTCAGCATCTATCTGAGGTCTCTGGAAAAAAATCTGATAATCAAACCGGGGACCGATACCAACGTGTAACCACTTTGAAGTGTGCTTCTAAAAGATTTGCGCATCGAGATGCTTTATTTGCTCATGTGTGCATGCTTTTCCATTGCTGAGAAGAGAAGGAACACCCCAATTTAAATTATGGGCTCTTTTGTACAAAAGTGTTTCCAAGTAGTTTGGTCTTTTCTCTTTTGTGTATAGCCCCGCCTGTTGTGCATTCCATAATGTAAATCGACATGTCTCTGGCAAAACATAAATCTGAAAGTACTCCAATGCACTAGCAACTCTTTCTTGAAATTTTCGGATCTTCAACAAAAAAAGTATTGTTCCTCCAACTTCCGAAAGTAGGAAGTCGGGGTCCTAGCTGTATTTTAATTTTCACTGGAGCATGGTCTGACCAAGATGCCACTTCTACAGATACCTCTCTTATTCTCATAAGAGTAGGAAAATCCACCAGAAACATGTCGATCCTGGAGAACGAACGATGTCTGGAAAAATAAAATGAATATTCACAAGGAGTTCACATTCAAACACATAAATAGACTCATGCAATTCAGCTTTAAGAAGCCATGAGGCAGTGTGGAACCATCCCTTCTAGCCCTCCACCTAGAATAGCATTGAAGTCATCACATAAAATTAGACTCCCTTTTTGTATCCTTCTTATCGTCCTCATCACTGTCCAAAAATCTAATCTGGCAAGAGTTGGGTGCATAGATATTAGCTAGAGTCATGAGAGAGCCTTCAATTTTGCAGATTAAAATGATAAATCTTCCTCTCATATAAAACTCATGATGCTACTGCAATTGTCATTATGACTAGAGATGAGCGAACATACTCGGATAAGCACTACTTGTCCGAGTAATGTGCTTTATCCGAGTACCTCTCTGCTCGTCCTGAAAGATTCGGGACGCGCTGCGGAGTGGGGAGCTGCAGGGGAGAGCGGGGAGGAACGGAGGGGAGATCTTTCTCTCCTTCTCTCCCGCCCGCTCTGCTCCGCTCCCCGCTGCGACTCACCTGTCAGCAGCGGAGCGCCCCGAATCTTTCAAGACGAGCGGAGAGATTCTCGGATAAAGCACATTACTCGGACGAGTAGTGCTTATCCGAGTACGTTCGCTCATCTCTAAATATGACCTGTTTAATTACTACCATACTGTCATTGCACAAAATGTCCTATACCAAGATTAATATCAACAATAATAGCGATGTATGATCCAACATTCAATGTGATACCCAGGAACGTAGGAAATGAACAAAGATTTATTCTGTGTTGCCACAAATGTTAAGTCTGGGGAAAATGAAGGTTCTCAAATCTCAGACTAACTTCTGACATCACAACAGAGCTTTTTATATCCTGTAGGCTGGCTTAGTAAAGGCTAACACTTATTGGTTCATCTTATCCTTTCCTCACATAAAGAAGCCATGAAGAGTATATTCACTTTCACTTATGCCAATCACGTGTTGAAAAAATGAGAAGGAGATACGGGAAGAGAAGGACACAGTCCAACCTGGCGGGGGATCACAGCTACAACTCCCAGCATTCACTTACGCCACACTCAAATAACTACCTTGGAGGCATATTAGAGCAAAGTAGGGAGGGATAGAGTGAATTCCACTGCTCCTGGCACTGGGTTAGACAGTGAATTTTGGCTGCAGGTAGCATTACATAGGAAAAGAATAGATACACAGCAGAGCAGATTGAGATACATAACAATATATAATATGCTTCAGCCTTTGGGCTGACAACAGAGAAACAATAGTTAATAAGTCCTTGTATCACAATAGCACTATATAAAGGACAAAATTACACTGCCATACCATATTATCATCACATAGTGATGGGATAACATATAATGTTACTAAGCAAAGACTAATACAAAGATCAATCTTATCAAAAACACTAAATGAGTAAATAACCAGGACACACTAACATGAGAAACAGCTTAGGAAACTTCTAGAACCTAGAGAAGATATTCTTCAGGCACTGGAGCAATGGGAGAAAGCATGCTAAGTAGTCTGATAAGGGAAGAGTTTTGCAGGGTAAGAATTGGTGTGCACAGGCCATCTGAGAGACCAAGAATCATAGTGTGCATTTGAGATCCCAGTGGAAGAAGGACACTGAGCAAGAGAGCAGCAGGCAGGAGAGTTGCATGTTGGCCACGTTATTTAGCTGTGGTTTATGGATTGCATGTAATTTCCTCTGTTACCTTATATGACTTGGCCTCCTAATATGCAGACTGTGCGATGGTCTGGCAATTCACATCTTTCTGTTTACCTACCTTACTAGTACTTAGTAAGAAAAAAGTAAATACTAAATGGGAAAGGATCCAGGATCCAGGATGGAACATTAAGTTCTAGGTGTTTTACTTTCTTCTGCAATTATAAATCTTTCTGACATTTATGTGGTTGAGGGAATTATATATAAGCCATGAATACATAGCATTATACAGTCTCCCTTTCTCTGCCTGCTGATTTGCTGTGTTCAAGTCTTCCACCTCTGGCTTTATCACTACAGAAATGACACAACATAGGATGATGACCATCTTGCTGATTGTGTGTCTATCGCTCTGTTTTGAAGTCTTACCATCTCGTTTGCTGGTAAAGTAAATTATATTTGAAATTTTGCACTTTATGCATTGTAAATATGCATTTATGTAGATAATTCAGACTTCTCTATATTTAATGTTGAGAGAATCCAAATATAGAACATTTCTTAGAATAAACTGAAAATGCAATATTAAATATTTGCAGTATTTACCTACTAGATAGTTGCTGGAGAAGTACATTTTTCTGAGCAGTTAAACATTTCTAAACGTACCAGATGCCTTTTCTAATATAACTCTTTAACATTTAATTTGCTAACATAGAGCCACAAGGAAACCTGTTTGGATGGTAGAAACAGTATAGTAAATCTGTTGAGGGGTACATGACAATACAGGGGGAAATGAAAGATTCAGGTGGGAGCTCAGTTTATTGCACTTAGGCATCTTTGTACAGTTTCTTAGACTCCATGTCAACGTGGCTAATAATGCTGGAGGGGTCCAATGAGCGCTTCCCCGGCACTAACAGGAAGCAATTATTGGTGGGTGTGGGGGGGGTCTCTTGTACAGGAATAGACTCTCACTGTAGAGGAAAATGGCAGCTAGAGGAGAGTGTGAGTGCTCGACAAAATACAGAAGAGAGGTGAGGGATGGATCTTGGACAGGAGCTACTAGAGAAAGTGGGATGATTAGGAAAAGAATTAGGTGCAAACATTAAAAATTGTGCCCCCCAAAAATGTTTTTTTTTTTTTTTTTAAAGAAACTTTTAACATTTCACTAATGTTGAAAAGTGTCTGTAACATTTTTTCTGACAAGTCAGTGATTCAAGAGGTAGCTGTAAGGAAGAGAAAAGTACCTAACATATCCAGTAATAGGTCCCATATTTATTATACAGCTTGCACCACTGGGATAAGTTTGATGCACTTTATATTCTAGATTGTGTCTACATTCTGTCTACATTCAGGAAAATAGGCAAAACTTATCACCAGGGTTATTTTTTATGCCAGTTTTGTGGCAGCTTCTTTTCCTTCTCAAGTTCACATTGCAACAAACGTGTCACATTTTCAATTATGCTGATTAATTTGTTCCATCTTTAAATATGTCTAAAGATATGGAGCCACTTTCTGTGCCACCCAGATTGCGCCAAACTAAGGTTTATCTGACATCAGCAATTTTTAAATCTGTCTAAAAACCTTACAGACCTCAAACCCAGTTCCATTTTCTAGACATTTTTTTAAGTCAGTGACAGTAAAATATGTGTGAGCAGTACACAAAGAATATAAACCATTGATTTTATGCAGAATGCTCTATTTTTATTCACATTCGCACAACAAAAATCCCTATAGAAGTGACACCCAATAAAATTGCACAAGACGCTGCACAATCCCACAGGAAAAAGAACACATCGGAAACTAATTGGACTAAGAAACATGTAAATCGACCTGTGGCTATGTCCCGCTCCAAGGTGAAATCGATTAGTGAACACACAAAGTACAGTAATATGTACATATATTCGTGTACTTTGGTCCTTATGCAGAATTGTGGTGCCTCACCAGTAATAAATGTGCCCCAATATCAACAATTCTCCCTTACAGAGTGTAAATGCAGAGGCCATATTTATCTATGTATCTACACCTTGTGTCAGTGATATCTTGGTCTAAAACAATGTCTAATCAGTTGTGAGATACACGTAACAGCCATTTCCACCAGAAATAAAAAGGCATTTGTGCTTTGCACACCAGGTTTAGAAACTGGAATAGGAAATGGGTGTGGCTTGTTGCTTGGCCATTTATAACTTGCTACTTTTTAGAAGTTGCTACGTTTTTGCAAAATCTTAGTCCAATAGATGCGAAACAAAAAAATTAGAGAAACAACTCCTAGACATTTAAAAGATGCAACAAATTTACCAACATTGTACAACATTTTATATAATAAATCTCAGATAATGACAATGTCGCCTCCAGCAAAACTGACTTCAAAAATTCCCGTATAGTACATTTCTTGCAGCACAGACTCAGATTAGCAAAATCGGGAAATCTGTGAAATTCCTAGTGGGCCTTCAAACCAGCATACAGGCCCTCTATTGTCGCCTGAGAGGAGATTCTAACAAATGCACCCCATCTTCCCCTAACATGGGTCCTGCCTCCTAAATGTGTCCAGAGGGATAGGTCAGATTAAAAACACAACAAGATGCAGCAACTATCGAAAACTCTTTAGGGCTATGCTGCTCCAAGCTGCACATTGTAAAGGCAGTTCTTGCTGAGCAGGAGAGCTTCTTCATTGGTGGAGAGCAATGACAGGCAATCTACCAATCAGCACTCCAGGTTATTAAAGCTGCATCCAAATGTTCCAAATTCCCAAAATAGCCCAAAAAATGTTGCATGATGCCACAATTATCAGGACATATGTTACTGTGGAGCCTTGCTTAAAAGAGTGTGGGGGGAGGGGGCGCAGTGTCAGCACCTGAAGGCCATTAAGTGAGGTTATCACAACATGAGGCAGCTAACACATATGTATTAGTGCAATTGCACATTTACAGGTGTAAAGCAGGGCGTGTATATAAAGCTATGAGTAAAAAAAAAGTTTCTCTGGGTATATAGAAGTGTGCATTTAAATGTATTTCTGCATGTGTACAAGTAAACCTGTAAGGCAGGATTCACATGACCATTATTATATATATATATATATATATATATATATATATATGTACACACACACACACACACACACACACACACACGTTATGCCCTACATTCTTGAGTACAACACACATTGGCCAGCACACAAACATCTATCCTTGTTCAGTTCAATCTGCATGTCCAATTCTCATCCGCAGTATGGAAAAAAATACAACATGCAGCATCTTTCATATAAACCATCAGTTCATGTGCAAAGTGGGTCCATGAAGTACAAGAACAGCAGCTGGACCAAAAATAGGGCTTTGTGATTAAGCCACTCCCATGATCTGTTTATACCCAGGACTGCAACGGTAGCAAGAGGGCATCCGCTATGTCTAGAAAAGAGAAGATTTCATCGCTAACACAGAAAAGGGTTCTTTACTGTAAGAGCAATGAGACTGTGGAACTCTCTGCCCGAGGATGTGGTGATGGCAAAATCCATAGAGGAGTTTAAAAGGGGACTTGATGTCTTTCTAGAGCGGAAGTATATTACAGGATATAAATCTTAGGTTAATTGTTAATCCGGGTATACAGGCAGGTAGGAACTATTAGAGGTTCATCCAGGGAACAGTCTGATTGCCATTAGGGAGTCGGGAAGAAATTTTTCCCCCAAAAGGGCTAATTGGCTCCTGCCTCTTGGGGTTTTTTGCCTTCCTCTGTATCAATAACATAGGATGATAAACAGGCTGAACTAGATGGACACTGTCTTCATTCAGCCTTACATACTATGTTACTATGTGTGTATGCATGTGAAAACTAGCGTTTGCATTAATGTTTGTGTAAAAGTGTGCATGTGTACAGTACCTGTATGACGGCTACGTGCACCACAGTAGGATCATACCTCGCTGTCACCGGGAGTTATTCTGGCATTAATAACGGGACCATTAACTACATTATGGAGCTTATAGTTTAGGAGACGGGGTGTTCGGGGAGCTTGTTTCATCCTCACCTGGTCCCCTGTTCCTGTGATGTCTGCAGCAAAGTCAGCATTTGCACACCAGTGTGACTCTTCAGAAGTGAGTGTGCATAGACTTATCACTAAGGAAGTGAGAGCACACAACCTTCTGAAAAAATGTCAAGCTTGCTGCCTTCACTTAGGGTTCTTTCTGATGGATGGATGCTAGAAATGAGCAAACCTACTCGGCCACGCCCCTTTTTCGCCCGAGCGCTGCGATTTTCGAGTACTTCCGTACTCGGGCGAAAAAATTCGGGGGGCGCCGTGGGTGAGTGGGGGGTTGCAGCAGGGAGTGGGGGGAGGGGGAGAGAGAGAGGGCTCCCCCCTGTTCCCCGCTGCTACCCCCCGCTCCGCCACACCTCCCGCCGGCACCCCCCTAATCTTTTCACCCGAGTACGGAAGTACTCGAAAATCGCGGTGCTCGATCGAAACGAGTATATTCGCTCATCTCTAATGGATGCACAATTGCGCATGCCTCAGCACAATGCATTTGCTCAATGAAATCAATGCAAATAGAAAAAAAGTCAGCAGTACACAATGTAACACCATAGGTGGGAGGCTTCAGTGACCCTGCATGCTTAGTAACAGACCCTTGACCATGGACCCATGAGCCAGATATATGAAATTAGAAGTCCGAGCAGTAGGAGGGTACAAATAAATATTAATCTTCTTCTGTATTAAATCCACATGATAACAACGTTTTGGCTGTCAAACACAGCCTTTGTCAAGTTATCTTACACAAACCAAAGACATGCAATATATAACAACAGTAAACCAATCACCATTCACATAATCAGACACAATTAAAAATCACCTGCAATCACAGATGTTGTAGATGATGATACAGACGTGGACTGGCAAGTAGCGTGCTGGCATAAACTTCTCCAAGTAAATGATGCTTGAAAGCGCCATTACAGAGTCAAATGCATGCACAGCATGTGCGCGGGATCTTCGAAATTGTGCGAGATCACATCTTTTTGCTGCAGGCTGAGCTGCGTCAACTTTCTGAAGTCCAATATGTACTGTGCAAATGTCTTAATCATCCCGCGAGATTCTTCACAGTTCTGCTGGACCCCCAGTGTTTCTTTATCAGCCGGTCTATGCACGGCATATGAATGCAGGTCCCTATGGTAACGCTACGGGTTACTCAACTACATAGGTCTTAAATATTATCAGCCTCTCATCTAACGGCATCTCCTGCATAATATCAGTCGGGCAAATAATTAAATGACAGTATCATATTAGCCAATCAGCCTCTTAACCAACAGCATCTCATGCATATTATTGGGCAGACAAGTAATTTAATGATATCCTCATTAACATATAAAGATATATATATATATAACAATTAGAGATGAGCGAGTGTACTCGGAAAAGCACTACTCGCTCGAGTAATTTGCTTTATCCGAGTATCGCTGTGCTCGTCCCTGAAGATTCGGGTGCCGCTGCGGCTGACAGTTGAGTCGCAGCGGGGAGCAGGGGAGAGCGGGCGGGAGAGAGGGAGAGAAAGATCTCCCCTCCGTTCCTCCCCGCTCTCCCCTCCGTGCCGGCACCCGAATCTTCAGGGACAAGCACAGCGATACTCGGATAAAGCAAATTACTCGAGCGAGTAGTGCTTTTCCGAGTACACTCGCTCATCTCTAATAACAATCCACTAAATGCATATGTGCAGTACATTTTTATTAATACTTAAATACATATAGACAATCCCAAACAACAAAATGTAAGATAAAAAATACATATAGGGTGAGGGTCCAGCACACTACGACACCAACAATTCCTGCTGTAGATCTGCAATAAAACAAAAGAAGACATTAAAATATGGAACCTTATATGAAAGATAATGGATTGTAATCCAGATTAAGCCCAGCGGACTGAAGGGCATCAAGTTCACGAATCCACTCGAACTCTTTCAGTTTCAAACATCTTTTTCGATCACCACTAGAGATGAGTGAGCACACTCGTCCAAGCTTGATGCTCGATCGAGTATTAGACTACTCGAGATGATCACTACTCGAGTCGAGCACCCCACGGTGCTCGAGTAAATTTCGTTTCCCCTCCCTGCATGTTTAGCGCCATTTTTTATCCAATAAAAATGCAGGGAAGGCTTTATCACTTCCTGCTGTGACGTGCCAGTCCTGTGCATGTCTACAGCAGTGAATGGCTGGCGGGATCAGGTGACCGCCGAGTACTTAAACTGTTGTCGTCCGCGGCTCGCCTCATACGCTTGCTGGCAGAGTCTAGGGATAGAGCTGCTGCGTTAGGGAAAGTGTTAGTGTAGGGATTAGGTTGCAGTTAGGCAGGGATCCTGACTACAAGAACCAAACAGTCCTTATTAGGACTACTCCTCTCACTGTGTGCATTAGCATTTTGGCTGGCTGGGACCAGTAGTGTTCCCAATTTTTTTTTCAAGCATCCCGGTTGTATTCTGCCCACTATTAGAGATTTTATGCAGTGTACTGCCAGGGGGGTACACAGAGTACATAGGAATTTACAAAACTCCTATCATTTCTTTTCTTTTATTTTTTTGTGGGCTCAAAGTGTACGCTATATACCAGTGTGTTGGTGCTGTGTTAGAGCATACTTTATCTGCCAGTCTCTGTGGGTGGTGAATTAGCCCTAGGTATCAGCGCTATACACTAGTTAATTTTTTTCTGGCCCTGCTCACAGCCTCTCAAATCTACAAGTCTCTGTGTGCGGTGAATTAGGCCTAGGTATCAGCGCTATACACTGGTGTAATTTTTTCTGGCACTTTATAGAGCCTCTCATATCTACCAGTCTCTGTGAGTGGTGAATTAGCCAAAGATATCAGCGCTATACACTGGTTAAATTTTTTCTGGCCCTGCTCAAAGCCTCTCAAATCTACAAGTCTCTATGTGCGGTGAATTAGGCCTAGTTATCAGCAGTATAGACTGGTTACATTTTTTCTGGCACTGCCCAAAGCCACTCATATCTACCAGTCTCTGTGGGCGGTGAATTAGCAGTAGGTATCAGTGGTATACACTGGTTTAATTTTTTCTGGCCCTGTTCTATCCTTTATCCTACATGATGAAGACTGGGGGTAAGGGCTGAGGTCGAGGATGTGGACATGGACGCGGGCGTCAGAATGAGGGTGTGGGCAGAGGCCGAGGTCCTGGGTGGGGTGAAACAGTGCCTGCTGCTAAGGGATTAGTAAAGCGCCTCGTATTTCCTCTCCCCAGCTTCATCTCACATTTTGCAGGTCCACGTGATAGACCATTATTAAAAGCAGAGCACTGTGATCAGGTGCTGATGTGGATAGGGAATTACGCCTCCAGTACTTTATCCAACATCCAGTTTCCACGCAGTCCACTCATGCCAGCTAAGCCATTGCATCTCTGAATCCTCTGTCTGCTCCTCCTTCCTCCCAGCCTGGTCACTCCAGCAAAAGAAGAGATTATGATGAACAGGCATATACCTAAGAACTCTTCTCGGGTCCCCGCCCTGAGTCTGAAAAAATGGTTCCACAGCCAAATGAGGAGTTTGTCGTGACCGATGCCTAAAATTTGGAACTTTCACAGACTCAGGGTAATGAGAGTGGGGGCTTCCAATTACTGTCTCAAAAGCTATTTGCGGATGATGAGGATTAGACACAGTTGTCTGTCAGCGAGGTTGTTGTTAGGGCAGTAAGTCTAAGGGAGGAGCAGACAGAGGATTCAGAGGAAGAGCTTGTGGACGATGAGGTGACTGACCTTACCTGGATTGCTAAGCCTACTGAAGACAGGGCTTCAGAGAGGAGGCAAGTGCAGCAGCAAAACAGGTTGGTAGAGGCAGTGGGGTGGCCAGGGGGAGAAGCAGAGCCAGAGCAAATAATCCACCAACTGTTTCCCACAGTATCCCCTTGCGACAAGCCTCCATGCAGAGAGCTAGGTGTTCGAAGGTCTGGAGATTTTTTATGGAGAGAGCGGACGACCGATGAACAGTGGTGTGCAACCTGTGCCACACCAAGATCAGCAGGGGAGGCACCACTACCAGTCTCACCACCACCAGCATGCGCAAGCATATGATGGCTAAGCAGCACCCAACGAGGTGGAACGAAGGCCATTCACCGCCTGCGGGTCACACCACTGTCTCTTCCCCAGTGTCACAACCTGGCACAGAGATGCATTCCCCCTCGCAGGACGCAGGTACGAGCGCCTCCTGGCCTGCACCCACACCCTCAGCTTCACAGTCATCCACTGCCTCCACCAATGTGTCCCAGTGCAGCGTTCAGCTGTCGCTAACACAAGCGTTGGAAAGAAAACGGAAATAGGCGGCCACCTGCATGCACAATCTTTAAACATGCATATTGCAAAACTACTCAGCCTGGAGATGCTGCTTTACAGGCTAGTAGAAACTGAGGCTTTCCGCAACCTGATGGTGGCGGCGGTCCCTTGGTACTCGGTCCCCAGTCGCCACTATTTTTCCCGGTGTGCTATCCCCACCATACACCAGCACATCTCACGGAACATAAACTGTGCCCTCACCAATGCAGTTACTGGGAAGGTCCACTTAAGAACGGACACGTGGGCAAGTGTGGGCTGGCAGGGACACTACATCTCCCTGACGGCACATCGGGTGAACTTCGTGGAGGCTGGGACCAAGTCTGACCCTTTGTCTACTCACATGCTATCCACACCGAGGATTGCGGGTCCTACCTCAGTGATGGTTTCTCCGGTGTATAATGCCACCTTCTCCAAACACCACCCCTCCTCCACCACCTCCACCTCTCAATTACCACATGTCAGCACGTTGCCTTCAGTTGGTAGCTTGAGGTGCTGCAGAACAACAGTGGGCAAGTGTCAGCATGCCGTCCTGAAACTACTCAGCTTGGGAGACAAGAGGCACACTGCGCAAGAGCTGTTTGATGGAGTAGACCGATCTGTGGCTTTTGCCGCTGAACCTTCAACCAGGCATGGTCGTGTGTGACAATGGGCGTGACCTGGTGGTGGCTCTGCAGCTTGGCAGACTAACACGCATGCCATGCCTGGACCACGTTTTTAATCTGGTGGTTCAGCGCTTTCTGAAACATTACCCCCATTTGTCTGACCTGCTCAGCATAGTGCGTCATGTGTGCGCACATTTCTGGAACTCCACCACAAATGCTGCCACCCTAGGACACTGCAAAATCACTTCTAGCTGTCAGTGCACCGACTGTTGTGCGATGTGCCCACGCGCTGGAATTCTACGTTGCACATGTTTGCCAGGCTTTACGAGCAGCGTAGAGCCATTGTAGAATACCAGCTGCAACATGGCCGGCGTGGTGGTAGTCAGCCTCCGCAGTTCTTCTCAGAGGAGTGGTCATGGATAGCAGACATCTGTCAGGTCCTCGGGAATTTTGAGGAGTCTACACAAATGGTGAGCGGTGATGCTGCCATTATCAGCGGTACCATCCTACTGCTTTGCCTGCTGAGAAGTTTGCTGCTAAGCATAAAAGCTGACGCTTTGCGGTTAGAACAGGAGATGGGGAATGACAATATGTCGCTTAATAGCCAGACCACCCTCACGCCTGTTTCTCAGCGTCTATTAGAGGAGGAAGAGAAGGGGGAGAATGGGGAAGAGACTGCTGCCCACACTGCAGAGGGTACCATGCTACTCCCCTCACATCTGTTCAATGTGTATGAGCTGAAGAGGAGGAGGAGGATCATGAAAGTCATCCTCCAAGTGAGGACATCAATGTGTTGCGTACTGGGACTCTGGCACACATGGCTGACCTCATGTTAAGCTGCCTTTCCCATGACCCTCACGTTAGACGCATTCTGGCCAACACGGCTTACTGGGTGTTCACTCTTTTTGACCCACGATATAAGGAGAACCTTTGCACTCTCATTTCCGAAGAGGAAAGGAGTACGAGAGTGATGCAATACCACAAGGCCCTGGTGGAAAAGCTGATGCTAAAGTTACCATTTGACAATGCTAGTGGTAGACAACGTAATTCAGTGCACCAACTAGCAGGGGAGATGCAGGGAACAGGCAGCATGTCCAGCACAGGCAAGGGAACACTCTCCAAGGCCTTTGCCAGTTTTATGGCTCCCCAGCCAGACTCTGTCACCACTCCCCAGTCTAGGCTGAGTCAGAGGGAACACTGTAAAAAATTGTGAGGGAGTACATAGCTGAACGTACCAATGTCCTCCGTGATTCCTCTGCCCCATACACAACTATTAGGTGTCAAAGCTGGACATGTGGCATGAACTTGCGCTGTACACTTTAGAGGTGCTAGTCTGCCCTGCAGCTAGCGTCTTATCAGAGAGGGTGTTTGATGCTTCTGGGGGGGATTAGCACGGATAAGCGTACCCGCCTGTCAACTGACAGTGCCGACAGGCTTACACTCATTAAGATGAACAAAGGCTGGAGGAGAATCAAGCATCCTCTATCACCCCAAAAAAGGGGAGAAGTAGCTTGGTCTATCCCTCTCTGATCTTCCTCCTCCTCCTCCTAAACCAGCGTGTCATCATGCTGAACAGTCAATTTTTCAGAGGGCCAAAAGGCTCTGTTAAAACTTATTTTTTTGGAGGGCTGCCTCCAGGCTCTGTGAGCGAATTAAGCAACTACGAGCTCTATCTTTAAAAAATGTTTCTGGGTTTCACCTGCACTGTGGGTAAACAAATTTTTCAGGGGTACACCTGTACTTTTGGTACACAAATTTTTCCGCCTATACTCACAGCAATCCAATTTTTCTGGGCTTCGCCTACACTCATAGCAAACCAATTTTTCCGTGCCTTCCCTTTACTTTTATTAAATAATTTTTTTCAGGTGATTGCCTGTACTTTTCGTACACCAATTTTTCAGGGGTTCACCTATACTCTTGGTACACCAGTTTTTTCGGGAGTCGGCTATACTCTTGGTAGACAAATGTTTCAGGGGTCCGCCTATACTCTTGGTACAGAAAAGTTTCAGGGGTCCGCCTATTCTCTTGGTAAAGAAATGTTTCAGAGGTTTGCCTATACTCTTGGTACAGAAATGTTTCACTGGTTCACCTTTGCTCTGGGTACAGAAATGTTTCAGGGGTCCACCTATAATCTTGAAAAAGAAATGTTTCAGAGGTTTGCCTATACTCTTGGTACACAAGTGTTACAGGGGTTCACCTTTGCTCTGGGTACAGAAATGTTTCAGGGGGTCGCTTATACTCTTGGCACACAAATGTTACAGGGGTTTGCTTATGCTCTGAGTACAGAAATGTTTTAGGGGGTCGCCTATACTCTTGGTACACAAATGTTCCAGGGGTTCGCCTATACTCTGGGTACTGAAATGTTTCAGGGGTTCGAATATACTCTTGGCACAGAAATGCTTCCTGGGTTCGCTAATACTCTTGGTACAGAAATATTTCAGGGGGTCGCCTATATTCTGGGTACACAAAGATTTCCCAGCGTCGTGTTCAGCTATCTTACACATACACAGAATGAATTGTCCTGCTTTGCCCATTGCAATTTCTTCATGTTTCATGCAATCTTTGGAGTGATGAAAGGAGCCGTAACTGATTTAATGAGACTTTTACAGAAGTACTAGCATCCAAATCCGCTTTATGCCCACATTTGTTGAGGGTGTGGGCAGAGGCCAAGGTCTTTGGCATGGTGCAACTGTGCCAGGTTTGGCCCCTAGAATTTCTTAATGTTTCATGAAGTCTTTAGAGCGATGAAAGGAACCGTAATTGATTTAATGAGACTTTCACAGAAGTACTAGCAACCGAGTCCGCTTTAAATACGCTAAGTGGTAAACAGACGGTTTGGTTTGGGTCTGACAGACGCACGCATCCCTGGGGGTCAGCGCTGGTCGCCATGTATTAGCTCTCATGTTACCACAGTTATCTGAGACACTGGTTTGAATTGATCAAAGAGGTGTAACTGATTTAATGAGACTTTCACAGGGTCACTGTTTACCTGTGGTGGCAACTTTTGCGACACCTCCTGCTTAAAAGAAATCTTTTATATTCGCAAGGGTTGTTGAATTTTGCAGATGCTTAGAAGTACTAGCATCCGTGTCCGCTTTTACCCACATTTGTTGAGGATGTAGGCAGAGGCCAAGGTCCTGGGCGAGGTGCAACTCTGCCATGTTTTGCCACTCAAATTTCTACTTGATGCTGTCCGTGGAGCAATCAAAGGGAACGTAACTGATTTAATGAGACTTTCACAGGGTCACTGTATTGCTGTGGTGACAACTTTTGGGACACTTCCTGCTTAAAAAACATCTTTTATTTTAGAAAGGGTTGCTGAATTTGGTAGATGCTTAGAAGTACTAGCATCTGAGTACGCTTTATGCCTACGTTTGTTGGGCCTAGTAGTGCGCACTAGGTTTTTGCAAGCATCCTGGCTGTATAACAGGTCAACTCATTGTACACTGCCAGCTTTTGGATGTCCGATGATTTATACTGCCCTGAGTGGTAAACAGCTGGATTGGTTTAGGTCTGATAAACGCACGCATCTTTGGGGGTCAGTGCTGGTCGCCATGTTATCTCGTGTTACAACTTACCACAGTTATCCGAGATACTGGATTTGAGCGTTCACAGGAAGCGTAGCTGATTTAATGAGACTTTCACAGGGTCACTGTATATCAGTGGTGGCTATTTAGTTGACACCTCCTGCTTTAAACCAATTTTGGTTTTAGTATGCGTGGCTGTATTGTGGAGATGTGTAGAAGTACTGGCATTTGAGTCCCCTTTATGCCCACGTTTGTGGCTCCTGACAATTTTGTGATGGAGGTGGCACGGGATTGAAATTATGATCGTACATTAATTTATCAGCAATTGTGATCAGCATTGAGGGCTATCGCCCACAATTTCAAATATGGGTGCTGCCAGGCCCTGCCAACCCTCTGTAGTGTGTGTCTCCGGTTTCTCCTCATCCAAGACGTACTTATAAATAGACATGTGGGTGGTGTGGCTATCAAGCAAGCGTGTGGCATGAGGGCAGCTGAACGCTGCGCAGGGAAGAACTTGAGTATGCTGTGGATGTAGGCTCATGCAGGTTGTTGGACAGCAATGCCACCATGTAACACAGGAGAAGACACAGGTGGTGATTGGCCTTCATTGCACCTAGTGTGGTGCTTAGCTGAGATGTTCCAGCGCGTTTACCTTGATGATTATGGTCTGTCCCAAGTAAATTGTTAGGGTGGTGACCGCCAGGCTCTTGCCCACAATTTGGCTAAATAGTGCAACCTGGGAGCCTCAGATGCACCCATCCATGCTGCCCCTGCTGTTCCCTATCTGTTTCTGTGGTCTTTCCATCACTTTCTGATGTTTTCAGATGATTCACACAACCTCCCTTATGCAAAGCATTGGTCACCTTGAAAAATGCTTGAGCCTCCTATAGACTTCAATATGATTCATTACTCGAAACGAGCTCTCGAGCATTACAAAAAGTTTGACTCGAGCACTGAGCACCCGAGCATTTTGGTGCTCGCTCATCTCTAATCACCACCCCTACCACCATTACATGCCCATGCGGTATTTCATATTTGGGGTAGATGACCCGGGATGTCAAAAACAGAGTCATTAACCACAAGAGCACCATTAAGACTAAAAAAATGGATTTGCCAGTGGCAAAACACTTTGTTGATAATGGTCATTCAGTTAGTCAACTCAGATTTCGAATAATCGATCATGTGCCGCTGCTGAATAGGAGCGGTGAGAGCAGAGCATGGTCCTATACAGCAGAGACAGACACAGGAGACGGAAAGCAAACAAATTGTACAAACCAGCAGCAAAAACACACAAAAAGCTGGATTCACACAAATACAAAATCATCCAGCTAAGCGCACACAAAGAACTAGAAATCAATCCAGGAAATGCACAATAAATGCCAAGGCATCACAGGAAAGGTCTGGGGAGGTTAAATAGGAGGATGATTGCATATCCCCACCAGCTGGGTGGAGGAACCAGACACAGTAACTCTGTGGGTGCTGGAAGAAACAGAAGCCACAACTACCACCTCTATACGCCTTTCACTAGCCTAGCCAGAAACCTGCCGTGCACTAATGAGTGGCAATCACTCAAAAACAGCTGTCTGTCATTGTTACATGGCTTGTTTAAAAAGTCTTACATTAACTTGCAGGAATGCTGCCTTCCGATAAATGACATTGCAGAGTTATAATTCCATAGGCATGAAAAAGGCACATTTCTACTATATCTGTGAGCTCAGCACCAGCTACCGTTCCTCACTCATCATGCTGAACAATGGTCGTTCCATGGAGTCTGCTATCAGGGGGCACTGCTGATCATCATGCTACAATAAGGTTGGCAGGAAATCCAGGATGTTCCATACTACAGTAGCCAAGGCCAATGGAAATCTTTTAGAAAAGCTCTCTTGTAAAACACCTCAGCGACATGCGGTAGATTTCATAACTTTATAGAATCCGGTAGATCGCTGCTTTTTCTTGGACTTTTAAGGACATTTCGGGTTGACAAGTATAGATTGTCTTTACTTCTTCCTGTGACATTATTATCAAACCTTACAAATAAATTCACTAAACATTTATTTCCTGTGTTTTACATCTAGAAAGATGAAGATCCATGTATATACAGTGATGATTGTGAGAGCCGGTGTTGCCATAGGAATTCCCCTAACGGCTCTGGGATATGTGTTCGAAAATCATTCCCAGAAGTGAGATGCTACGGCAGGGTGAGTACCTGTAAGCCACTCTTGTACTGGTTCCTCCTCCCTGCACTCAGTATAACTCTTCACTCACATTGGCTTTAAACTGTCAGATCCACATCATTGATTTTCCAATGTGATTGTTCTCAGTAAGAGAAACGACGTAATCTTGTAGATATGATACCTTTTAATGGCTAACAAAAATACATGATGTAATAATAGCGAGCTTTCGTACCAACACAGGGGCACTTCTTCAGGCTTATGGATTGGATCTGAAGAGGCATGGATATTTATACACACTTATAACATACATACTTATGACAAGGCACAGATATGGATGTGATTGGTTTGCACTTAAAAGGAATTCTGCAACAGCAAACAAACTTTTTTTGTCTAGGCACTGATAGCGGAGTGAAAGTTTTATGGTCCCTAAATTACTGTTGGAGGGGGGGAGGTCATCAGGCTTGACTTTCTACAAGAGATACACAAACATTTTTAGCTAAATACTGATAAGGGAGTGAAAGTTTATGGTCCCTGAATTACCATAAACTTTCACTCCCTTATCAGTATTTTCCAATATGACACTCCATGAGGAAGAATTCCCACTTTATGACCTACAGCTCGGATTAGCATATTATTTGAAAGAATTTCAAAATAGTGCAGATTTAGCTGAAGATTTGGGTGTCGAATCTGTGTCCAATTGGGCAGTGATAATTGCCTTGTGAATGAGGCCTAAGAGCCCTCTGTCTGTCTCTTCACATCTTTTTAATTAACTGTTTTGCATTGCTCATAAAATATAGAGCCCGGAGCATCTTATGAGAAATATACATGGAGAGGTTACTGTTTTATGTCTATTGGAAGTAGGAGGTTAGCATAATTGTACGTCCCCCAACACACAGGGCCCTGAGGGCATTCTGCTCCTCCAAATGAAGAGCCGAGAAGGGAAGAACAGAAAGTTTTGTTCCGATCATCTGACTAACTTTTATAATCTGCACCAAATGGCTTTTGTTGCAGATTTTGATACAGATATACAAAATTTGTCCTGCATGTTGTCTATCCCCATGCAATATGTTGGTGTGTATGCACCAAGATAGATAGCACATCCTGTAATTTTACTTTCACAAAAATCACTGGTGAAAGTGGCTAAATAGAAGTCAATAGGCTAGTGGCATTACATTTCGCACCCACGAAAAAGCCTTCAAGACATGCTCTATTCTTAAGCACATTTGTGCACCAAAATCCTCATAGGAGTCCATGAGGGTGCATTAAAGTGCATATATGTATGCGTGGACATGTGCAAAACACTGAGCATACTTGAACACTGACACCTCATAAGGCTAATTAACCTTTTTAAATCAGGGTGTGATTCCCCCACCCTTGTGAATGAGCTCTGCTTGTGCAAATATCTTGATATTTGAACTGAGCTAATCCTACAGAAACTAGTTCATTTTGCTGTTTTAGATGCATGTGTAATTTTTTGCTATACTCAGTATTTCAAAGATCACATTGTGTGTCTAAATAAATAACAAAATAAATGTCTGTAAAATGTATTTAAAAAATGCTTGTTTTTTCAAGTACATTTTTTAATTTTGTAGAAGTGAAGAACAACAGAAAGCCCCATCCAGTATCACATAAATCATCATAGCCCTTATAATCACCTCCATACTGTCACTGAAGAAATCCCATTGTATCAAGACCAACATCACCAATAATATTATATAGGCCCATATAATACGGCCACACCATAGTGATTTATACCAACATACTGTCACTGAAAATAAGACCACTACTACAAAGCTCAGTTATCAGTAATAACACTGAGGGTCACATAATACCCCCAGACTGTGACCACGTAATGTCAGCATAGTGTTACTGAAAAAAATGCTGTATAAAGACCAATAATATACCCTATTCATTGACCATAAAGTGGTATATATTAGATCTACAGAGACCGTATAAATTACTACAATACTGTTTTAGGCTGGATTAAGACGAACGTATATCGGCTGGGTTTTCACGCCCGGCCGATATACGTCATCTCTCTCTGCAGGGGGGGAGGCTGGAAGAGCCGGGAGCAGTGCTCTGAGCTCCCGACCCCTCTCTGCCTCCTCTCCGCCCATCTGGACTATTT
The DNA here is from genome assembly GCF_035609145.1 of Eleutherodactylus coqui. NCBI lineage: Eukaryota > Metazoa > Chordata > Amphibia > Anura > Eleutherodactylidae > Eleutherodactylus > Eleutherodactylus coqui. The sequence continues at coordinate 516,493,521 of NC_089837.1, forward strand.
TCAATGAGAGGAGGTGAAACGAGGGCGGGGCTAAATTATGGGAATTAGCTCCGCCCCGCCTCTCCCCATTGAAAATAGTGCAGGGGGGTGGAGAGGAGGCAGAGAGGGGGCGGGAGCTCAGAGCACTGCTCCTGGCTCTTCCAGCCTCCCCCCTGCAGAGAGAGACGATGTATATCGGCTGGGCGTGAAAACCCAGCCGATATACATTAGTCTGAATGCACCCTTATGCAGTGATCACTTCTCCCAGACGCAACTTGTCTCTAAAAAAATTGACACAGAGATTTTTAACTCCATTTTCCAGTGATATACCTTTGTTTCCAAACTTATATAATAATATTCTTATCCATAGTGCCCCAGGCAGTAGTAATACACTTCAGGTGACCAACACAGTAAAAGGATCCCATTTTTTGTGTTCTTTATATAGTATTTGCCACTCTGAGTCCCACACACAATAATAGAGCCTCTGTTTAATTAAAATGTCCCTAAAAAGACTTCTCACCTAGTAATAATTCCCCTCATAGGCCTCTATTCAGTAGTGATGCCTCATATAGGTCTCACTCAAGAATAATCCTGCAAAAAAGCCCCAGCCCCACCACATAGGCCTCTGCTCCCACACTCGGTAGCAATTTCCCTCATAACCCCCACACTCAGTGATGTCTGTCATAGCACCCAGCTTCCACTCAGCAGCAATTGCTCTCATCGGCTCAAGCCCCAATTTCATAGTGGTGCACTTGAGATATAGTAAAAGAAAAGTTATACTCACCTTTGTTGCTCTTTCCTGCCTCTGCAGTCATATCTGCACAGCTCACATTATCAGTATATGCAGAATTAAAGGGGTTGTCCCGCGGCAAAATTGTAAATTTTTTCTCTGCCCAGTCCCCCTCCTAAAGCAAACATGATAATCTACCCGTGGAAAGCGATTTTAAAGAGAGTTTCTACTCACCGTTCGATCGTTTCATGAAGTTATAAAAATTCTTCTTCCAAGATGGCTGCTGTCATTTCCCAAGGTGCACCGCTGGTCTTCTCCCATGGTGCACTGCGGGTCTTCTCCCATGGTGCACCGTGGATGTTCTTCTCCAGTCTGAGCTCCACCTCATTGGCTGATCGGCACCATGTGACGGATGCAGCTCGTGAGCAAGGACCTTCCAGAAGGGGATTCCTGTCTGCGCAAGTGCGACTGTTCCGGCGACCAGAGAAGCAGTTTGCTCGTCGCCATGGAGACGGGGACGCCAGCACCAGGAGGGGGTAAGTGTATAACTTCTGTATGGCCAATATTTAATGCACAATGTATATTACAAAGTGCATTAATATGGAAATACAGAAGTGCTTAACCCCACTTGCTATTGCGGGACAACCCCTTTAACTGCTGAGAAGTACAGGCATGGAGTGCATAGGTAGAGTGGGAAGAGTAGCATAGGTGAGTTTAAGTTTTTTTTTTTACACATTTTACACACAAAAAAAATGTCCTCCTCTCCTTCAGCCCCGGGACCCTAATGGCTCACTGTGAATTCTCCAGTGGGTTGAACGACCAGTCAGCTAGCATTTCCAGGGCAGGGACATGGCAAAGTTTCCAACTTTCTAGAAATTCCCAGTCAGATACGTTTTTGGTGTTCTTGAAAAAAAAAATATGCGTATATGAATATTTTCAGGTTGGCAATGACTGATCAGGTTATTATGACTGAAATTATCAGCATTTTCAATAAATAAAAATTGACAGCCCTGAGGAGAGAAAAGCAAGAAGTCTGCATTTCCCTGACTGCCTGCCATACATCCGCCGCCAGGGCTGAAGGATATTTCTATGGGTCTCTCCTTCCTAGAGACTTCAGTGACATATAGTAGATTTGAAAATCTGGAAGGTCTACTCTTTTCTGGGGGGCTCATGGACATTATGGAAGAGTTGACAAGCATGTAATAATCTTCACTAGGTCATGTGACATAAATGTGAATTATTCTGAACAAATTCACTAAACATTTACTTTTTTCTGTTTTAAATTTAGAATGAAGCAAATCCATGTTTTTACAGTCACCAGTGTCATAGCGGGTGTTGCTTCCCTGGCCACACAGCGAAAGATGCGACATGTGTACATAAAAATCCGGAATCTCGGAAATGTTTTGGTTCGGTGAGTACCTGTAACCAGCTGTTGTCCTGGTTTCTCATCCATGTAGACAGTATAAGGTGTTGTTTACATGGGTTTTAAATAGTCAGATCCATGTTGGTTTTTCCAACATGGATCTGTCAGTTTAACTCTTTCCAATCCACTGTCTGACGTCTTCAAATATTCTGATTAAAGGCTGTACAGCTCCGATGTCGAAAGATGTCTGTCAGGGTATTTGTACTGTATATTACTGGCCGCTCTGTTGTCGGGGGCCTCCCCAGCATGTCACATACCGCAGTACTGGCTCTAGCCAGCAGATGGCACCATTGTATAATGGCGGAAAGAGAAAAACCCCTAGGAAACCTTTAATCCAAAATTGGATTGCAAAGGGTTAATCCACAATAGCATATTGCGGCTACGGTTTGGCACATGCACACTTAGATTTGGCACTTGTCAGTGGGGTATATACACTTGTGCCCACCGGACGTGGTTTCGGTGTGATTGACATTCTTTTCACATAATCAGTTACGCTACCTGTGAATGCTCCAGGCCAGTATCTCGGACAACTGTGGTAAGTTGTAACATGAGAGATAATACATGGCGACCAGCACTGACCCCCAGGGATGCGTCCGTTTATCAGACCTAATCCAATCCGGCTGTTTACCACTCAGGGCTATATACGTTAGCGGACATCCAAAAACAGGCAGTGTACAATGAGTTGACCTTTTATACAGCCGGAATGCTTGTGAAAGCCTAGGCACAACAAACGTGGACATAAAGCGTACTCAGATGCTAGTACTTCTAAGCATCTACCAAATTCAGCAACTCTTTCTAAAATAAAAGATTTCTTTTAAGCAGGATGTCTCCCAAAAGTTGTCACCACAGCAATACGATGACCCTGTGAAAGTCTCATTAAATCAGTTATGGTTCCTTTGATCGCTCCACAGACAGAATCAAATATGAAGAAATTTGAGTGGCCAAACATGGCAGAGTTGCACAACGCCCAGGTACTTGGCTTCTGCCCACACCCTCAACAAACGTGGGTATAAAGCAGACTCTGAGGCTAGTACTTCTAACTAGCCCTTCACAGTTAGGACTAAATTAAAATTCCATTCTTTTTGAGTAAATTGGTAAAAAATATAATGTAAGGGCACAAACGAAGAACAATTTTCCGATACCTGAAGCTACAAGTACAAGGAAGCAAACAATGGTATCATAAGTACCACAGGATTAGAAGCCAATCACCATGTGACAACCAGCTGTCATTTTTTTTTCTTTCATCTATCCAGATGGATCCCATATTACTAAATCCACTGAGTGCTGATTTAAAGAAAATGTATTACCTTTGCTGCAGTCTGATTGTAAATATAACCCCAGATCACAAGCTGATACATATAACATAGCGGCCGGCATAAGCACATGGTCATAACAACAGGGCGTATTGCCCTCCAGCATTCTGACGTCAGGGGGCGGAGCCGTCACGGCCATCCCGAATCCAGCAATGCATAGTGATGTGTGGCAAGTATGCACGATGAGACCAGAAGGCGGAGAGTAGGGACGCCGCTATTTTCTTTGGGTCAGGTGACCGACGCGTCATGATGCAGGAGGGCTTCCCACCGCGTCATTGGTCACCTGACCTATGTCATGTGACTTCGGTTAGCCGTGGCCATTTTGGAACAGGGCAAGGTAATGATCTAAAGAGGACTGACATTCAGCAAAGTGGTAACTCATCGATCTTTGGTTTAACTAATACCCTAGTACATAGATGCTTATTATCAGCTAGACCTATAGTATATAATACTGTCTGCTGATGATGTTGTTGACCTACATATATCAAATTGTGATGTCTCATTATGGAGAACCTCATTATTAAAAAAAGGAACACCTTGAAGACGATAGATAAGGAGATGTTTAAAGGTGTTAGTAGTATAATGTCTCATTGACGAGAGTCATATAATAGTGGATATTGATGACAGATATATTCATAACAGACAGTGTCATTATTCAGGAATCAACAATCCATTGGTGATTATAAGATTGTATCTGATATGCTAATAAACTGGAAATATATTTGATATAACCTCGTAATAAGGTAAGTATTAGGTCTCCATCATATATTGTACTGGCTTTTTATAGGAAGCAATTAAAAACTAGTTGTTCATTCAGTCTCTTCGGTTTGACCATGTCCAAACGAAATATCCATCCAACTTTTTTTTGTAACAATGCAGGTCGATGTCGCCTCCTCTCATATCCCCTCTCATTACTTCTATGCCTTGAAATTTTAGGCAGGTGGGATCTCCTTCATGTTGTTCCCAGAAGTGGTTTGCTACGGGGGTACTATCCATTCTCCTCACATTTCCAATATGGTCCAAGATTCGTCTTCTGAACTCTCGAATTGTCTTACCCACATATTGCTTGTGGTATATGCACGTAATCAAATATACCATATTTCTGATGGTACAATTAATAAAGCTTCTAATTTGATACGTTTTTCCTGTGATGTTCGACGAGAATTGTTTGCTCTTGGTCACAAAAGGGCAGGCTGCACATCTTGAACATGAGAAAATTCCATCTGGTATACTCCTGGTTAGCCAGTTGTCATGTTGTTTATTGACAAAATGGCTTTTGATTAGATGGTCACGTATATTCATACCATATCTGTAGGTAATGGAGGGTTTTTCTGGGATCCACTTCTTAAGATCTTTATCGTTAGTTAGTATGTCCCAATATCTTGTCAGTATATTCTGGACTTCCTTGTTTGCTGTATCCTACGTGTCGATAACTCTTGTGGTAGTTGGTTTTTCTCGGCTTCTAGGTATATCACTTTATTTCTATTATTATAAACCTACAGTGTAGCATCAGAGAGTACTGACATTGTGCATTCAGAATACGAGCATATGATTATCAGTTGGATTGTCAAGACATTATTGACAACAAGCACTGATATTCAACAGATATCATAGACATACAGTAAATACTAGGTATTTGTCCATTGCTCCTAATACATCTGTTCTGACTGTTTCATGGTCGCCAATCGAGCAGCATTATAGTTACTTATAGACTGAAGCTACATTTAAAAATAACTCACGAGCTGCGTATCTGTCTATAGCAACACATCTGCTTTAGACATCAGTCATTTATTGAGCAATAAAGCACCTTCATCCTGTGCTTTACAATCTATGCACTGAGTATGTGTCTATTGCTCCATATATACTTGATCTGAAAGCTCTATGGTCGCTAATGAGCATCAATACAGTTCCTTATTAGAGATGAGCGAGCACCAAAATGCTCGGGTGCTTGTTACTCGAGTCGAACTTTCCGCGATGCTCGAGGGTTCGTTTCGAGTAACGAACCCCATTGAAGTCAATGGGCGACCCGAGCATTTTTGTATGGGACCTATGCTCCGCTAAGGTTTTCATTTGTGAAAATCTGGGAAATTCAAGAAAGTGATGGGAACGACACAGAAACGGATAGGGCAGGCGAGGGGCTACATGTTGGGCTGCATCTCAAGTTCCCAGGTCCCACTATTAAGCCACAATAGTGGCAAGAGTGCCTCCCCAACAATTTTTACTTCTGAAAAACCCTCATTAGCAAGGCATACCTTAGCTAAGCACCACACTACCTCCAACAAAGCACAATCACTGCCTGCATGACACTCCGCTGCCACTTCTCCTGGGTAACATGCTGCCCAACCGCCCATTTCAGTAATAGTAGCAGTCAAGACAGGCTCCAGTAACAATTCCAAAGCAGCAGTATAGGGGGAGCACAGTATTAGTTCCATTTCAGTAGTAGTAGCAGTCTAGACACGCCCCAGTAACATATCACTAGCAGCAGTATAGGGCGAGCACAGTATTAGTTACATTTGAGTAGTAGTAGCAGTCTGGACAGGCCCCAGTAACATATCAGTAGCAGCAGTATAGGGGGAGCACAGTATTAGTTCCATTTCAGTAGTAGCAGCAGTCTAGACAGGCCCCAGTAACATATCAGTAGCAGCAGTATAGGGGAGCACAGTATTAGTTCCATTTGAGTAGTAGTAGCAGTCTGGACAGGCCCCAGTAACATATCACAAGCAGCAGTATAGGGGGAGCACAGTATTAGTTCCATTTCAGTAGTAGTTGCAGTCTGGACAGGCCCCAGTAACATATCACTAGCAGCAGTATAGGGCGAGCACAGTATTAGTTCCATTTCAGTAGTAGTAGCAGTCTGGACAGGCCCCAGTAACGTATCACAAGCAGCAGTATAGGGGGAGCACAGTATTAGTTCCATTTCAGTAGTAGTAGCAGTCTAGACAGGCCCCAGTAACATATCAGTAGCAGCAGTATAGGGGGAGCACAGTATTAGTTCCATTTCAGTAGTAGCAGCAGTCTAGACAGGCCCCAGTAACATATCAGTAGCAGCAGTATAGGGGAGCACAGTATTAGTTCCATTTGAGTAGTAGTAGCAGTCTGGACAGGCCCCAGTAACATATCACAAGCAGCAGTATAGGGGGAGCACAGTATTAGTTCCATTTCAGTAGTAGTTGCAGTCTGGACAGGCCCCAGTAACATATCACTAGCAGCAGTATAGGGCGAGCACAGTATTAGTTCCATTTCAGTAGTAGTAGCAGTCTGGACAGGCCCCAGTAACGTATCACAAGCAGCAGTATAGGGGGAGCACAGTATTAGTTCCATTTCAGTAATAGTAGCAGTCAAGACAGGCCCCAGTAACAATTACGAAGCAGCAGTATAGGGGGAGCACAGTATTAGTTCCATTTCAGTAGTAGTAGTAGCAGTCAAGACAGGCCACAATAACATTCCCGTTGCAGCAGTTTAGGGAGATAACAGTCTCTTTCACATTTCAGTAGTTGCAGTATAGACAAGGACCCAGTTACATTTATGTAGCAAAAGTGTAGGCCAACCCCACACACCTTGCTGTACCATGAGTGCAGGCGAAGCCCATAAAAATTACTAGGATTACACTGTAGGCGAGGGCCCAAAAAAATTGGTGTACCAACAGTACTAATGTACCTCAGAAAAATTGCCCATGCCCAACCAAGAGGGCAGGTGAAACCCATTAATCGCTTTGGTTACTGTGGCTTAATTGGTAACTAGGCCTGGAGGCAGCCCAGTTAAAATAAAAATTGGTTCAGGTGCAAGTTTCAACACTTTAATGAGAATTGAAACGTAAAAACATTGTTTACAAAAGTAATATGACTGAGCCTTGTGGGCCTAAGAAAAATTGCCCGTTCGGCGTGATTACGTGAGGTTTCAGGAGGAGGAGCAGGAGGAGGAGGATGAATATAATACACAGATTGATGAATCTAAAAGGTCCCCGTTTTTTATGGCGATAGAGAACGATGCTTCCATCCGCAGGTGCAGCCTACATATTGTTTAGGTACCGGTGCTCGGGAAATCCAGACTTTGTTCATCTTTATGAGTGTAAGCCTGTCGGCACTGTCAGTTGACAGGTGGGTACGCTTGTCCGTGATAATTCCCCCAGCCGCACTGACAAGACGCTGGCCGCAGGGCAAGCAAGCACCTCCAGGGCATACAGCGCGAGTTCAGGCCACGTGTCCAGGTTCGACACCCAGTAGTTCTACGGAGCAGAGGCGTCACGGAGGACGGTCGTGCGATCGGCTACGTAATCCCTCACCATCCTTTTACAGTGCACCCGCCGACTCAGCCTTTACTGGGGAGTGGTGACACTGTCTTGCTGGGGAGCCATAAAGCTGGCAAAGGCCTTGGAGAGTGTTCCCCTGCCTGCGCTGTACATGCTGCCTGATCTCCGTGCCTCCCCTGCTACCTGGCCCTCGGAACTGCGCCTTCTGCCACTAGCGCTGTCGGATGGGAATTTTACCATCAGTTTGTCCACCAGGGTCCTGTGGTATAGCATCACTCTCGAACCCCTTGCATGCTGGTGGTGGTGGCTCCCCGGCTGATCTTGGCGCGACAAACCTCGCACACCACAGTTCGTCGGTCGTCTGCACTCTCAGTGAAAAACTGCCACACCTTTGAGCACCTCGGCCTCTGCAGGGTGGCATGGCGTGAGGGGGGCACTTTGAGAAACCGTTGGATTATTCGGTCTGGCCCTGCCTCTACCCCTGGCCACCGCACTGCCTCTTCCAACCTGCCCTGCTGCTGCACTTGCCTCCCCCTCTGAAGACCTGTCCTCAGTAAGCTTAGCAAACCAGGTGGGGTCAGTCACCTCATCGTCCAGCTGCTCTTCCTCCGAATCCTCTGTGCGCTCCTCCCTCAGACTTACTGCCCTTACTACTACCTCACTGATAGACAACTGTGTCTCATCGTCATCATCCTCCTCACCCACTGAAAGCTCTTGAGACAGTTGCCAGAAGTCCCCAGTCTCCTCACCCGGATCCCGGGAACTTTCCAAAGGTTGGGCATCGGTCATGAGAAACTCCTCAGGCGATAGAGGATTCATTTTTTCGCACTCAAGGCCGGGACCCGAGAACAGTTCCTGGGAGCCTGCCTGCTCTTCTGAATGTGTCATTTGCTGGGAGGGAGGAGGCTGGGAAAAGGGAGGAGCAGCAGCGAGAGGTTTCAGGGATGCAGCAGTGGACGGCGTAGAAGACTGGGTGGTGACACTGTCTTGCTGGGGAGCCATAAAGCTGGCAAAGGCCTTGGAGAGTGTTCCCCTGCCTGCGCTGTACATGCTGCCTGATCTCCGCGCCTCCCCTGCTACCTGGCCCTCGGAACTGCGCCTTCTGCCACTAGCGCTGTCGGATGGGAATTTTACCATCAGTTTGTCCACCAGGGTCCTGAGGTATAGCATCACTCTCGAACCCCTTTCCTCTTCGGGTATGAGAGTGGAAAGGTTCTGCTTATACCATGGGTCGAGCAGTGTGTACACCCAGTAATCCGTAGTGGCCAGAATGCGTCTAACGCGAGGGTCACGAGAAAGGCATCCTAACATGAAGTCAGCCATGTGTGCCAGGGTACCTGTACGCAACACATATCTGTCCTCACTAGGAAGATCACTTTCAGGATCCTCCTCCTCCTCCTCCTCCTCCTCAGGCCATACACGCTGAAAGGATGACAGGCAAGCAGCATGGGTACCCTTAGCAGTGGACCCAGCTGTCTCTTCCCCCTGCTCCTCCTCAGGCTCCTCCCCCTCCACCTCCTCTTCCTCCTTCTCAACGCGCTGAGATATAGACATGAGGGTGCTCTGACTATCCAGCGACATACTGTCTTCCCCCGCCTCCGTTTCCGAGCGCAAAGCGTCTGCCTTTATGCTTTGCAGGGAACTTCTCAAGAGGCATAGCAGAGGAATGGTGACGCTAATGATTGCAGCATCGCCGCTCACCATCTGGGTAGACTCCTCAAAGTTTCCAAGGACCTGACAGATGTCTGCCAACCAGGCCCACTCTTCTGAAAAGAATTGAGGAGGCTGACTCCCACTACGCTGCCCATGTTGGAGTTGGTATTCCACTATAGCTCTACGCTGCTCATAGAGCCTGGCCAACATGTGGAGCGTAGAGTTCCACCGTGTGGGCACATCGCACAGCAGTCGGTGCACTGGCAGATTAAACCGATGTTGCAGGGTCCGTTGGGTGGCAGCGTCCATGTTGGACTTGCGGAAATGTGCGCTGACCCGGAGCACCTTTCCGAGCAGGTCTGACAAGTGTGGGTAGCTTTTCAGAAAGCGCTGAACCACCAAATTAAAGATGTGGGCCAGGCATGGCACGTGCGTGAGGCTGCCGAGCTGCAGAGCCGCCACCAGGTTACGGCCGTTGTCACACACGACCATGCCCGGTTGGAGGCTCAGCGGCGAAAGCCAGCAGTCGGTCTACTCTGTCAGACCCTGCAGCAGTTCGTGGGCTGTGTGCCTCTGCTCTCCTAAGCTGAGTAGTTTCAGCACGGCCTGCTGACGCTTGCCCACCGCTGTGCTGCCACGCCGCGCGACACCGACTGCTGGCGACGTGCTGCTGCTGACACATCTTGATTGCGAGACAGAAGTTGCATAGGAGGAGGAGGAGGAGGAGGGTGGTTTAGTGGAGGAAGCATACACCGCCGCAGATACCAGCACCGAGCTGGGGGCCGCAATTCTGGGGGTGGGTAGGACGTGAGCGGTCCCAGGCTCTGACTCGGTCCCAGCCTCCACTAAATTCACCCAATGTGACGTCAGGGAGATATAGTGGCCCTGCCCGCCTGTGCTTGTCCACGTGTCCGTTGTTAAGTGGACCTTGCCAGTAACCACGTTGGTGAGGGCGCGTACAATGTTGCGGGAGACGTGGTCGTTCAGGGCTGGGATGGCACATCGGGAAAAGTAGTGGCGACTGGGAACTGAGTAGCGCGGGTCCGCCGCCGCTACCATGTTTTTGAAAGCCTCGTTTCCACAAGCCTATACGGCAGCATCTCCAGGCTGATCAATTTGGCTATGTGCACGTTTAACGCTTGAGGGTGCGGGTGCGTGGCGGCGTACTTGCGCTTGCGCTCATACAGTTGCGCTAGCGACGGCTGGACGCTGAGAGAAATTGCTGGCTGGGTCCGAGGACAGCGGAGGTGAGCGTGTGGGTGCAGGCCAGGAGAAGGTCGTGCCTGTATCCTGAGAGGGGGGTTGGATCTCAGTGGCAGGTTGGGGCACAGGGGGAGAGGCAGTGGTGCAAACCGGAAGCGGTGAACGGCCTTCATCCCACCTTGTGGGGTGCTTGGCCATCATATGCCTGCGCATGCTGGTGGTGGTGGCTCCCCGGCTGATCTTGGTGCGACAAACCTTGCACACCACAGTTCGTCGGTCGTCTGCACTCTCAGTGAAAAACTGCCACACCGTAGAGCACCAAGGCCTCTGCAGGGTGGCATGGCGCGAGGGGGCGCTTTGGGAAACCATTGGATTATTCGGTCTGGCCCTGCCTCTACCCCTGGCCACCGCACTGCCTCTTCCAACCTGCCCTGCTGCTGCACTTGCCTCCCCCTCTGAAGACTTGTCCTCAGTAGGCTTAGCAAACCAGGTGGGGTCAGTCACCTCATCGTCCAGCTGCTCTTCCTCCGAATTCTCTGTGCGCGACTCCCTCGGACTTACTGCCCTTACTACTACCTCACTGATAGACAACTGTGTCTCATCGTCATCATCCTCCTCACCCACTGAAAGCTCTTGAGACAGTTGCCAGAAGTCCCCAGTCTCCTCACCCGGATCCCAGGAACTTTTCAAAGGTTGGGCATCGGTCATGAGAAACTCCTCAGGTGATAGAGGATCCATTTTTTCGCACTCAAGGCCGGGACCCGAGAACAGTTCCTGGGAGCCTGCCTGCTCTTCTGAATGTGTCATTTGCTGGGAGGGAGGAGGCTGGGAGAAGGGAGGAGCAGCAGCGAGAGGATTCAGGGATGCAGCAGTGGACGGCTTAGAAGACTGGGTGGTGACGGTGGATAGTTTGCTAGATGCACTTTCTGCCATCCACGACAGGACCTGCTCACACTGCTCAGTTTCTAATAAAGGTCTACCGCATGGACCCATTAATTGTGAGATGAATCTGGGGACCCCAGAAACTTGCCTCTCTCCTAATTCCGCAGCAGTCAGCTGCGATACACCTGGACCAGGAGCTCGGCTTGTGCCCACACCCTGACTTGGGCCTCCGCGTCCTCACCCGCGTCCACGTCCTCTAGGCCTACCCCTACCCCCAGCATGGTGTATTACGAGTAGAGCAGAAACAGAACGCTGTAATTAAATATGCCTCTTATTGGCCTGTGGTTGGAGGCTGTCTTCGCTTACGGAACACACAGCAGAGCCTGGAAACAATTATGCGCAAGCCTGTAGTCAGACCTAGGTGCATATGACTGAGCTACTGGAATTCACAGCGAAGAACCAGTCAAGTGGCCAAAGGCCAGTTGTAGGCCTTAAGTATTTTGCTTCAATTTTTTAAAATGGTGAGGTGAAAAACCAGACAGACACAGTATGCAGCGTATATATGTATACTCTTTCCCTCTGGCGGGATGACGGCGATCATGTAACAAACACAGCAAAGCCAGGAAACAATTATGCGCAAGCCTGTGGTCAGACCTAGGTGCGTATGACTGAGCTACTGGAATTCACAGCGAAGAACCAGTCAAGTGGCCAAAGGCCAGTGGTAGGCCTTAAGTATTTTGCTTCAATTTTTTAAAATGGTGAGGTGAAAAACCAGACAGACACCGTATGCAGCGTATATATGTAGACTTTTTCCCTCTGGTAGGATGACGGCGATCATGTAACAGACACAGCAGAGCCAGGAAACAATTATGTGCAAGCCTGTAGTCAGACCTAGGTGTGTATGACTGAGCTACTGGAATTCACAGCGAAGAACCAGTCAAGTGGCCAAAGGCCAGTGGTAGGCCTTAAGTATTTTGCTTCAATTTTTTAAAATGGTGAGGTGAAAAACCAGACAGATACCGTATGCAGCGTATATATGTATACTCTTTCCCTCTGGCGGGATGACGGCGATCATGTAACGAACACAGCAGAGCCAGGAAACAATTATGTGCAAGCCTGCTGTAACGCTTAGCTGGGTAATAATGAGCGACTACTACCCCCAGCAGACACGCAGTAAACTGAACACGGTTACAGGCTTGGCTGGGTAATAATGAGCGACTACTACCCCCAGCAGACATGCAGTAAACTGAAGACGGTCATAGACAGCCCAAATATAGTATTTTTTTCCAATTTTTGGGAAAAAGCCCACTGCCTTTATAGCCTGTATATGGATTTCCCTGTTGGAGGATGACTGTGGTTATTGAAAGCACAGTGCAGCCAGAAAAAATTATGTGCAAGGCTGGGTATTAATGAGCGACTACTACCCCCAGCAGACACGCAGTAAACTGTAGACAGTGACAGGCTTAGCTGGGTAATAATGAGTGACTACTACCCCCAGCACACACGCAGTAAACTGAAGATGGTCACAGGCAGCCCAAATATAGTATTTTTTCCAATTTTTGGGAAAAAGCCCACTGCCTATATAGCCTGTATATGGATTTCCCTGTTGGAGGATGACTGTGGTTATTGAAAGCACAGTGCAGCCGGAAAAAATTATGCGCAAGGCTGGGTATTAATGAGCGACTACTACCCCCAACATTTGCGACTTATAGATCTAAGCTTTGGGAATAAAAAAAAAAACAAAAAAAAAAAACCATGCATTTGGGTACCTGTCTATTGCAACTTATCTGTAGTCGCAAAATATCTGCAGTTGCCCTATGGGCCTTGTTAGCGGTCATCTAATGAATAATAAAGCATCTCATTTCTGACAATCAAGGCTCCAGGAACTAATAGACAACTCTTCACTGTGAGACCTCTCTGGTTGAGCGGACTATCATCTCCATATGAACCCAGAAAAATGAACATAATTTGTTAAATCCAAAGGGAACTAGATTATGTGTATTTCTTAATTATCACGACTTAAGTTAAAAATTACTCCTGATGAACCGCTAAGCATCAGTGGAGAAATGCGTTGAGTATATTACAAGATCAAGAGTAACAGCATATTTTAGGTAATCACTTTATTTCTGTTATTATAAACCTACAGTGTAGCATCAGAGAGTACTGACGTTGTGCGTTCAGAATAAGAGCATATGATTATCAGTTGGATTGTCAAGACATTATTGAGAACAAGCACTGATATTCAACATATATCATAGACATACAGTAAATACGGTGCCTGTTGGTACCTAAGATATCCATTTCTGGTCTTTATAGTGTGCGATCAGACTTTGGAAAGTCACCGCATGCTTACAAGAATAGCTTATATATGTCTATGCGCACTTAAATCAGAATCCCTTTTAATAGCTGACTCTATAAAGGTAGATTGACAATAGAACTGACACTCATTAGCTTTTGCACATTATGTGTCTATGTGTTGTCCTGTGGTACTTATGATACCATTGTTTGTTTCCATGTATTTGTAGCTTCAGGTACTGGAAAATTGTTCTTCGTTTGTGCCCTTACATTATGTTTTTTAACAATTTACTAATAAAGATTGGAATTTTAATTTAGTCCTAACTGTGAAGGGCTTTCTATTCTGATTTATTGGACTTTCTGCCTCTGTGAATAATACTTCTAACTAGCATCTGCAAAATTCAACAACCCTTTTGAATGTAAAAGATTTCTTTTTAAGCAGGACGTGTCGCAAAAGTTGCCACCACAGGTAAACAGTGACCCTGTGAAAGTCTCATTAAATCAGTTACGCTTCTTTTGATTCGTCCCAACCAGTGTCTCAGATAACTGTGGTAACATGAGAGCTAATACATGGCGACCAACGCTGACCCCCAGGGATGCGTGTATCTATCAGACCCAAACTAAACCGGCCATTTACCACTCAGGGTATTTAACGTCTGCTTTAATCCTAAAATGCGCAGTGTTCAATGAGTTCTGTCTGGTTACACAGTGCTGATCAGACTTGCAACCCCGTGCCACCTCTGTCACAACATTGTCAGGAGCCACAAACATGGGCATTAAGCGGACTCGGATGCCAGTACTTCTAACTAGCATCTGAAAAATTCAACAACCCTTTCGAATAAAAAAAAAAATCTTTTAAGCAGAAGATGTCACAAAAGTTACAACCACAGGTAAACAGTGACCCTGTGAAAGTCTCACTAAATCAGTTATGCTTCTTTTAATTTGTCCAAACCAGTGTATCAGATAACTGTGATAACACGATAGTTAATAAATAGTGACCAGCGCTGACCCCCAGGGATGCGTGCATTTATCAGACCCAAACCAAACCGGCTGTTTACCATTCAGGGTATTTAAAGCCGACTCAGGACTAGTACTTCTGTGAAAGTCTCATTAAATCAGTTATGGTTCCTTTGATCGCTCCATGGACAGCAACAAGAATGAAGAAATTTGAGTGGCCAAACATGGCAGAGTTGCACCCCACTCAGGTTCTTGGCTTCTGCCCACACCCTCAACAAACGTGGGTATAAAGCAGACTTGGATGCTGGTACTTCTAACTAGCATCCACAAAATTCAACAACCCTTTTGAATGTAAAAGATTTCTTTTTAAGCAGGAGGTGTCGCAAAAGTTGCCACCACAGGTGGACAGTGACACTGTGAAAATCTCTTTAAATCAGTTACGCTTTTAATTGGTCCAAATCAGTGTCTCAGATAACTGTGGTAATATGAGAGCTAGTACATGGCAAGCAGCGCTGCCCCCCAGTGATGCGTGCGTTTATCAGACCCAAACCAAACCGTCTGTTTAACACTCATGGTATTTAAAGCAGACTCGGATGCTAGTACTTCTGTGAAAGTCTCATTTAATCAGTTACAGTTCCATTAATCGCTCCAAAAGCAGCATGAAACATGAGAATAGGCAAACCCCTGAAACATTTGTGTACCAAGAGTATAGCTGAACCCCTGAAACATTTGTGTACCAAGAGTATAGGCAAACCCCTGAAACATTTGAGTACCAAGAGTATAGGCGAACCCCTGACACATTTGTGTACCAAGAGTATAGGAGAACTCATGAAAAATTGGGGAACCAGGAGTATAGGCAAGCCCCTGAAACATTTGTGTACCAAGAGTATAGGAGAATCCCTGTAACATTTGTGCACCAAGAATACAGGCAAACCCCTGAAACATTTGTGTACCAAGAGTATAGGCAAACCCCTGGAACATTTGTGTATCAAGAGTATAGGCAAACCCCTGGAACATTTGTGTATCAAGAGTATAGGCGAACCCCTGAAACATTACTGTAACAAAAGTATAGGTGAAACTCAGAAACATTTCTGTACCAAGAGTATAGGCGAACCCCTGAAAAATTGGGGGATCAGGAGTATAGGCAAGCCCCTGAAACATTTGTGCACCAAGAGTATAGGCGAACCCCTGTAACATTTCTGTACCAAGAGTACAGGCAAACCCCTGAAACATTTCTGTACCAAGAGTATAGGCGAACCCCTCAAACATTTGTTTACCAAAAGTATAGGCAAACCCCTCAAACATTTCTGTACGAAGAGTATAGGCGAACCACTGAAAAATTGGAGGACCAAGAGTACAGCAAACCCCTGAAACATTTGTTTACCAAGAGAAAAGGCAAACCCCTGAAAAATTGGTTGACCAAGAGTACAGAAAAATAGGTGTACCAAGAGTATAGACGAAGGCCTGAAAAATTGGTGTACCAAGAGTACTGCTGTTTCCGTATAAAAATTGGTTTACCCAGAGTGCAGGTGAAATCCAGAAACTTTTTTTTAAAGATAGAGCACATTGTTGCTTTATTTGCTAAAATAGCCTGGAGGCAGCCCTCCGAAAAAAATTAGTTTTTAACAGAGGCTTTTGGTCCTCTGAAAAAATGACTGTTCAGTGTGATGTTATGTTGGTTTAGGAGGAGGAGGAGGAGGAGAAGGAGAAAGATCAGAGAGGGATAGACCAAGCAACTTCTTCCCTTTTTTGGGGTGATAGAGGGTGCATGGTTCTCCTGTTCCAGCTTAAATAATCTTTATGTTCCGCTGCTTTCCACCAATGGAGAAAAGAAGTCAGGGGAAATCCAGCCTTTGTTCATCTTAATGAGTGTAAGCCTGTTGGCACTGTCAGTTGACAGGCGGGTACGCTTATCTGTGATGATCTCCGCAGCAGCACTAAACACCCTTTCTGATAAGATTATTGCGGCAGGGCAGGTCTGCACCTCCAAGGCGTACAGTGCAAGTTCGTGGCACGTGTCCAACTTTGACACCCAATAGTTGTATGGAGCATAGGAATCACTGAGGACATTAGTACGGTCTGCTATGTACTCCCTGACCATCTTTTTACAGAGTTTCCTGCGTCTCAGCCTAGACTGGGGAGTGGTGACACGGTCTGGCTGGGGAGTCATAAAACTGGCAAAGGCCTTGGAGAGTGTTCCCCTGCCTGCGCTGGACATGCTGCCTGATCCCCGCATCTCCCCTGCTAGTTGGCCCACTGAAGTACGTCCTCTACTGCTTGCATTGATAAATGGGAACTTTAGCTTCAGCTTTTCTACCAGGGCCTTGTGGTATTGCATCACTCTTGTACTCCTTTCCTCTTCGGGAATGAGAGTGGAAAGTTTCTTCTTATATCGTGGGTCAAAATGAGTGAACACCCAGTAATCAGTGTACGTCAAAATGCGTCTCACGCGAGGGTCACGGGAAAGGCAGGTTAACTGAAGTCAGCCATGTGTGCCAGAGTCCCAGTACGCAACACATCGCTGTCCTCACTAGGAGGATGACTTTCATGTTCCTCCTCAGCCAATACATGCTGAACAGATGTGAGGGAAGTAGCATGGGAACCCTCTGCTGTGTGGGCAGCTGTCTCTTCCCCCTCCTCCTCTAATACGCGCTGAGAAACAGGCGTGAGGGTGGCCTGGATATCAAACGACATATTGTCATCCCCATCTCCTGTTCTAACTGCAAAGCGACGGCCTTTGTGCTTAGCAGCGAACTTCTGAGCAGGCAAAGCAGCGGGATGGTTACGCTGATAATGGCCACATCGCCACTTATCATTTGTGTAGACTCCTCAAAGGTCCTAGCACCTGAGAGATGTCTGCCATCCATGCCCACTCCTCTGTGAAGAAGTGCGGAGGCTGACTACCACTCCGACAGACATGTTGCAGCTAGTATTCTACAACGGCTCTACGCTGCTCGTACAGCCTGGCCAACATGTGCAACGTAGAATTCCAGCGCGTGGGCACGTTGCACAGCAGTCGGTGCACTGGCAGCTGGAAGCACTGTTGCAGTGTCCTGCGGGTGGCAGCATCTGTGATGGACTTCCTGAAATGGGCGCAGACGTGACGCACCTTGCTGAGCACATCAGACAAGTGCGGGTAGTTTTTCAGAAACCGCTGAACCACCAGATTGAACACGTGAGCCAGGCGTGGAACGTTTATTAGTCTGTCAAGCTGCAGAGCCGCCACCAGGTTACACCCATTATCATACACGACCATGCCTGGTTGGAGGTTCAGCGGTGAAAGCCACTGGTCGGTCTGCTATGTTAAACCCTGCAACAGCTCTTGGGCATTGTGCCTTTTGTCTCCCAAGCTGAGTAGTTTCAGCACAGTCTGCTGACGCTTGCCCACCTCAGTGCTGCAGCACCTCGAGCTTCCGACTGCTGGCGACGTGCTCACACGTGGTAATTGAAAGGTGAAGGGGGAGGAGGAGAGTGGGTGTTTGGAGGAGGTGGCATAATAAGCCGGAGTAACCTTCACTGAGGTAGGACCCGCAATGCTCGGTGTGGGTAGCAAGTGAGCGGACCCAGGGTCTGACTTGGTCCCAGCCTTCACCAAGTTCACGCAATGTGTCGTCAGGGAAATGTAGTGTCCCTGCCCGCCAGCACTTGTCCATGCGTCCGTGCTTAAGTGTACCTTCCCAGTAACCGCGTCAGTGATGTGCTGGGACCGCCACCACCATCATGTTGCGGAAAGCCTCAGTTTCTACTAGCCTGTATTGCAGCATCTCCAGGCTGAGTAGTTTTGCGATATGCATGTTTAAAGATTGTGCATGCGAGCATGCAGAGTGTGCGGATGCACTGTACCTGGGCTCCCAAGCCATAGAGAATCTGCTGCATCTTTTGGCATCCTCAAGCCCACAGACGTCACGTACGCCACCACCCTCATCCCCCCTGCAGGCTGGGAAACATTTTGAGAGGCTTCTCATTAAAATCGGCCAAGCAGGAAGATCGGGGCCTAGCAGCCCAGACAAAGCCATGGCCTAAATTTCCAGACGGGAGGGAGGAGTGGCGCGCAAGAGTACTCCAGGCATGCTGAAACTAACTAGGGGAGACAGCAGACCTACCCCAGACCTTACCAGTCGGCAGCGGTAGTGGGGAGAGGCGCGACGAGGACACCCAGCGACGGAGCTCTGCGCTGGACGGACCCGAGAGCGGGAACGGTGGTGCGTGGCGCAGAAGCCATGGAGCGGACAGTGAGTACACGCTGAACTCAGCCCTGATCTAAAGACACCCAAGCAGGGACCCTAGAGCTTCCATCGCGGTCTCACCCCCCTCCCCCACTTTCTCCCTCCTGCTCGCTGTTTCTCCCCTCTAAGCCTGCATTCTCGCCCGACCACGCCACAATCTTCTCACCCTCCCCCCCGATCTATCCAACTAAGTGAACGGAGGAAGAGAAGTCAGCTCAAAGTAAGCTGCTGACCAGAACAAAATCCCCAGCCAGATCAGCAGTAAGGCAGAGGACTTTAAAGGGCCCTCTAATTTTTCAGAAGTGATTCCTCAGGTCCACCATGAAACAATTTTTCATGACCCTCATGCTGACGGTCTGATCGTACTACATAAATTGTTTTTTCCTTTGGTGACACCAACAACCAAAGGTGGCGAGCAGACCGCAAAAATGGCTGATTAAGGCAAGACCACGTGGAGCTCCGAGAACCTTCTCTTTTTAAAGCAACTTAAAGCTACTTCGGAGGCATTTTACCCACCCTACTATGATCCTCGGACCCCTCTTCACTAGCTGAGCTACCGATACAGATTTGTCCAGCAGCTGGCTGGTCATTTGGAGGAATTTTACCCTCCACGCGCTGCCATACGTCCCGCTGCGCCTGGGGCCCTCTCCGAACCGCCCGCCTGCCAGAGGAAAGTGGAGTCTCCCTTAAGCTTGCAAACATATTAAAGAGGTTTGCAAGACCTGCCGCGGGCGCCGACGAGAAGAGATAGCGGACGTGAGACCGACACTCTTACCCACTGCTTACTGCGATCCGCCGGTGTACCTGGCATCTCCGATGGCCCCTTTCTTCTGTTGTGCCGGAGGCAAGTGAGGAGCCTGCCTCATCTTGGGATCCTGCGCCGCCGGCCGCTGTCACTCTGAAGATCCTAGCCGGGAGCCCTGCAGTGCCG
Organism: Eleutherodactylus coqui; assembly: GCF_035609145.1. NCBI lineage: Eukaryota > Metazoa > Chordata > Amphibia > Anura > Eleutherodactylidae > Eleutherodactylus > Eleutherodactylus coqui. Next base: position 516,513,362 of record NC_089837.1, read on the forward strand.
GAGGTAGGGGAAGTCCCTGCCCTATTAGCAAGTCCCGTGCTTCCGGTGTCTGTCATCTCAAGGGCTCCAGACGAGCTCACTGCTGGTGCACCTGGCATCTCCGATGGCCCCTTTCTTCTGCTGTGCCAGAGGCAAGTGAGGAGCCTGCCTCATCTCGGGATCCTGCGCCGCCGGCCGCTGTCACCCTGAAGATCCCAGCCTGGAGCCCTGCAGTGCCGAAGGTAGGGGGAAGTCCCTGCCCTATTAGCAAGTCCCGTGCTGCCGGCGTCTGTCATCTCAAGGGCTCCAGACGAGCTCACTGCTGTACCGGAGCTGGGCGAAGTGCCGCTGCTAGTGTATACCCCGAGCCCGCTCTGAAGATTCCCAACAAGCGCCCCGCTCTGCCAGAGACTGTGGGGGGACCTGCCTCATCGGGAGATCTTCCTCCGCTATCCAACTCCACTTCGGAGAGCCAGCCTGACCCGACTACTTAGCAGAGAGCGGAGGTGCGAGCACAGCATCTGTTAATCTCTTGGTGCCCACAAGAGATAAACCCAGGACATTGGACTGACAACTCACCCTTGAACAAGGTGGAAAGAAGACCCCTCTTGTCCTCAACTACTTTCCTCATCTCTTAATTGCAGAATTGGACGACAGGTTAACTTTGTGTTAACTCCTTACGCTCAGGCATTTTAGCAAGGAATTGCGTCCATCAGAATATAGGAAAGCTCGGAGAGGTGTCTCTCCTGACCCCCGCCTGACTGCCATGACTCGTTGCAAGTCTGCAAAGCCTTCTCCTCAGTGCGTAGCTGACTTCTACACGGCCCGCAGCAGTAGAAGAGGCCCGGCTCCCACGCTCACAGCGTCATTGGACGACCCCTCCACCGAAGCTTGTGACTCCCCGCGGAGTCAAAGATCTGCATCGGACAGCCCAGGTACCATCCGGGGAGAAGCCTGTTCCCCTTCAAAGATGGGAGAGGTGAGTGATGCTGCAGCACCCACCACACACACTAGCTCTCACTCTCCTAAAGTAGCGCCCTACCTCGTGTCTACCTCAGGGAATGACATCTCTCCCTCAGCCAGCCCAGACAAAAGAAGACCTAGACTAGAAACAGCCGTCCAAACACTACTACCCCCATCAGGCAGTGCAGAATTAATCAATATGCTTCCCTCCTCAAACCAGCCCGTGTCGGAAGCATTTATAAAAGAAATGATGGTGGCATTAAGAAACTCCATGCGTGAAGACTAGAGATGAGCGAACGCGTTCGTCCGAGCTTGATATTCGTGCGAATATTAGGGTGTTCGGGATGTTCGTTATTCGTAACGAACACCATGCGGTGTTCTGGTTACTTTCACTTCCTTCCCTGAGACGTTAGCGCGCTTTTCTGGCCAATTGAAAGACAGGGAAGGCATTACAACTTCCCCCTGCAACGTTTAAGCCCTATACCACCCCCCTGCTGTGAGTGGCTGGCGAGATCAGGTGTTCGCCTAATATAAAAGTCGGCCCCTCCCGCGGCTCGCCTCAGATGCGGTGTGAGTTAGATCAGGGACAGTGCTGTTTATACCGGAGCTGCTGTAGGGAAAGAATTGGTAGTTAGTGTAGGCTTCAAGACCCCCCAAAGGTCCTTATTAGGGCCACTGATAGCTGTGTGTTGGCTGCTGTTAGCAGTGGCATTTTTTTTTTCTCAAAATCGGCTCTGCAGAGCGTTGCACCTGGCATTAGGGACAGAAGTGCTGCATAGGCAGGGAGAGTGTTAGGAGTGAGTGTAGCCTTCAAGAACCTCAACGGTCCTTTCTAGGGCCATATTTATCCGTGTGCAGTACTGTTCAGGCTGCTGTTAGCTGTGCTGCATTTTTTTGGGGCTTCTCAAAATCGCCTCTGCAGAGCATTCCACCCTCCATTGATACTGCAGGGAAAGAATTGTATAGGCAGGGCCACAACACAGTTATTATTCATAGAATATACGCAGTGCTGCCTTTTGGTGGAAAAACAAGTGGAAACAAATCTATTTGTCCAGCCTGTGTCCGTCCTTACGGGCGGTGGACACGTGTGAGCTGCGTGAAAAACATTGCTAAATCATACGCACCCAGCTACGCTTTACTGCTGGCTTCGCCATTTGCTTTCCTTAATTGGGAAAAAAAATACCTGCTCTGCCAGAGTTATAATAACTCTGCTACCCTCACGTTCTGTGACACATAAGCAGGGACACAGCACAGTTATTAAACTTCTCATGTTCATTGAATATACGCAGTGCTGCCTTTTGGTGGGAAAAAACTGAAAACAAATCTATTTGTCCAGCCTCTGTCCGTCCTAACGCCTGTGGACACGTGTGAGCTGCGTGAAAAACATTGCTAAATCATACGCACCCAGCTACGCTTTACTGCTGGCTTCGCCATTTGCTTTCCTTAATTGGGAAAAAAAATACCTGCTCTGCCAGAGTTATAATAACTCTGCTACCCTCACGTTCTGTGACACATAAGCAGGGACACAGCACAGTTATTAAACTTCTCATGTTCATTGAATATACGCAGTGCTGCCTTTTGGTGGGAAAAAACTGAAAACAAATCTATTTGTCCAGCCTCTGTCCGTCCTAACGCCTGTGGACACGTGTGAGCTGCGTGAAAAACATTGCTAAATCATACGCACCCAGCTACGCTTTACTGCTGGCTTCGCCATTTGCTTTCCTTAATTGGGAAAAAAAATACCTGCTCTGCCAGAGTTATAATAACTCTGCTACCCTCACGTTCTGTGACACATAAGCAGGGACACAGCACAGTTATTAAACTTCTCATGTTCATTGAATATACGCAGTGCTGCCTTTTGGTGGGAAAAAACTGAAAACAAATCTATTTGTCCAGCCTCTGTCCGTCCTAACGCCTGTGGACACGTGTGAGCTGCGTGAAAAACATTGCTAAATCATACGCACCCAGCTACGCTTTACTGCTGGCTTCGCCATTTGCTTTCCTTAATTGGGAAAAAAAATACCTGCTCTGCCAGAGTTATAATAACTCTGCTACCCTCACGTTCTGTGACACATAAGCAGGGACACAGCACAGTTATTAAACTTCTCATGTTCATTGAATATACGCAGTGCTGCCTTTTGGTGGGAAAAAACTGAAAACAAATCTATTTGTCCAGCCTCTGTCCGTCCTAACGCCTGTGGACACGTGTGAGCTGCGTGAAAAACATTGCTAAATCATACGCACCCAGCTACGCTTTACTGCTGGCTTCGCCATTTGCTTTCCTTAATTGGGAAAAAAAATACCTGCTCTGCCAGAGTTATAATAACTCTGCTACCCTCACGTTCTGTGACACATTAGCAGGGACACAGCACAGTTATTAAACTTAGATTATTCATTCACTAGAGGCAGTGGGGCCTTTCGTTTTCCAAAAAGGGCAAAAATTATATTTGGCCTGCAGTCTTGCGCCAATTTATTTCCTGCCTGTGAAATCAAATCACTGGTAATACAGCATGCTGAGGGGTAGGGGTAGGCCTAGAGGACGTGGACGCGGCCGAGGACGCGGAGGGCCAAGTCAGGGTGTGGGCACAGGCCGAGCTCCTGATCCCGGTGTGTCGCAGCCGACTGCTGCGCGATTAGGAGAGAGGCACGTTTCTGGCGTCCCCACATTCATCGCCCAATTAATGGGTCCACGCGGGAGACGGTTATTAGAAAATGAGCAGTGTGAGCAGGTCCTGTCCTGGATGGCAGAAAGTGCTTCGAGCAACCTATCGTCAACACGCAGTTCTGCGCCGTCCACTGCTGCAAATCCGAATCCTCTGTCTGCTGCTCCTCCTTCCTCCCAGCCTCCTCACTCCACTACAATGACACCTGCTCAGGAGCGGGAACACTCCCAGGAACTGTTCTCGGGCCCCTGCTCAGATTGGGCAGCAGCGGTTCCTCTCCCACCAGAGGAGTTTATAGTCACTGATGCCCAACCATTCGAAAGTTCCCGGGGTCCGGGGGATGAGGCTGGGGACTTCCGCCAACTGTCTCAACAACTTTCTGTGGGTGAGGAGGACGATGACGATCATACACAGTTGTCTTGCAGTGAGGTAGTAGTAAGGGCAGTAAGTCCGAGGGAGCAGCGCACAGAGGATTCGGAGGAAGAGCAGCAGGACGATGAGGTGACTGACCCCACCTGGTGTGCAACGCTTACTCAGGAGGACAGGTCTTCAGAGGGGGAGTCAAGGGCATCAGCAGGGCAGGTTGCAAGAGGCAGTGCGGTGGCCAGGGCCAGGGGTAGAGGCAGGGCCAGACCGAATAATCCACCAAGTGTTTCCCAAAGCGCCCCCTCGCGCCATGCCACCCTGCAGAGGCCGAGGTGCTCTAAGGTCTGGCAGTTTTTCACAGAGACGCCTGACGACCGACGAACAGTGGTGTGCAACCTTTGTTGCGCAAAGCTCAGCCGGGGAGCCAACACCAACAGCCTCACCACCACCACCATGCGCAGGCATATGATGGCCAAGCACCCCACAAGGTGGGACGAAGGCCGTTCACCGCCTCCGGTTTGCACCCCTGCCTCTCCCCCTGTGCCCCAACCTGCCACTGAGATGCAACCCCCCTCTCAGGACACAGGCACGACCGTCTCATGGCCTGCACCCACACCCTCACCTCCGCTGTCCTCGGCCCCATCCACCAATGTCTCGCACCGCACAGTCCAGCGTCGCTAGCGCAACTGTTGGAGCGCAAGCGCAAGTACGCCGCCACGCACCCGCACGCTCAAACGTTAACCGTCCGCATCGCAAAATTCATCAGCCTTGAGATGCTGCCGTATAGGGTTGTGGAAACGGAGTCCTTCAAAAGTATCATGGAGGCGGCGGCCCCGCGCTACTCAGTTCCCAGTCGCCACTACTTTTCCCGATGTGCCGTCCCAGCCCTGCACGACCACGTCTCCCGCAACATTGTACGCGCCCTCACCAACGCGGTTACTGCCACGGTCCACTTAACTACGGACACGTGGACAAGCACAGGCGGGCAGGGCCACTACATCTCCCTGACGGCACATTGGGTGAATTTAGTGGAGGCTGGGACAGAGTCAGAGCCTGGGACCGCTCACGTCCTACCCACCCCCAGAATTGCGGGCCCCAGCTCGGTGCTGGTATCTGCGGAGGTGTATGCTTCCTCCACTAAAGCACCCTCCTCCTCCTCCTCCTCCTCCTCTGTCTCGCAATCAAGATGTGTTAGCAGCAGCATGTCGCCAGCAGTCGGTGTCGCGCGGTGTGGCAGCACAGCGGTGGGCAAGCGTCAGCAGGCCGTGCTGAAACTACTCAGCTTAGGCGATAAGAGGCACACGGCCCACGAACTGCTGCAGGGTCTGACAGAGAAGACCGACCGCTGGCTTGCGCCGCTGAGCCTCCAACCGGGCATGGTCGTGTGTGACAACGGCCGTAACCTGGTGGCGGCTCTGCAGCTCGGCAGCCTCACGCACGTGCCATGCCTGGCCCACGTCTTTAATTTGGTGGTTCAGCGCTTTCTGAAAAGCTACCCACGCTTGTCAGACCTGCTCGTAAAGGCGCGCCGGCTCTGCGCACATTTCCGCAAGTCCCACACGGACGCTGCCACCCTGCGCACCCTGCAACATCACTTTAAGCTGCCAGTGCACCGACTGCTGTGCGACGTGCCCACACGGTGGAACTCTACGCTCCACATGTTGGCCAGGCTCTATGAACAACGGAGAGCTATAGTCGAATACCAACTCCAACATGGGCGGCGTAGTGGGAGTCAGCCTCCTCAATTCCTTTCAGAAGAGTGGGCCTGGTTGGCAGACATCTGCCATGTCCTTGGTAATTTTGAGGAGTCTACCCAGGTGGTGAGCGGCGATGCTACAATCATTAGCGTCACCATTCCTCTGCTATGCATCTTGAGAAATTCCCTGCAAACCATAAAGGCAGCTGCTTTGCGCTCGGAAACGGGGGCGGGGGAAGACAGTATGCCGCTGGATAGTCAGGGCACCCTCCTGTCTATTTCTCAGCGCGTACAGGAGGAGGAGGAGGAGCATGAGGAGGATGAGGAGGAGGGGGAAGAGACAGCTTGGGCCGCTGCTGACGGTACACCGGCTGATTGCCTGTCATCCTTTCAGCGTGTATGGCCTGAGGAGGAGGAGGAGGAGGAGGAGGAGGAGGATCCTGAAAGTGATCTTCCTAGTGAGGACAGCCATGTGTTGCGTACAGGTACCCTGGCACACATGGCTGACTTCATGTTAGGATGCCTTTCTCGTGACCCTCGCGTTGCACGCATTCTGGCCACGACGGATTACTGGGTGTACACACTGCTCGATCCACGGTATAAGGAGAACCTGCCCACTCTGATTCCCGAAGAGGAAAGGGGTTCGAGAGTGTTGCTATACCACAGGACCCTTGCGGACAAGCTGATGGTAAAATTCCCAGCCGACAGCGCTAGTGGCAGAAGGCGCAGTACCGAGGGCAAGGTAGCAGGGGATGTGCGTAGATCGAGCAGCATGTACATCCCAGGCAGTGCAACAGTCTTTAAGGGCCTGGCCAGCTTTATGGCTCCCCACCAAGACTGTGTCACCGCTCCCCAGTCACGGCTGAGTCGGCGGGAGCACTGTAAAAGGATGGTGAGGGAGTACGTAGCGGATCGCACGACCATCCTTGGTGACGCCTCTGCCCCCTACAACTACTGGGTGTCGAAGCTGGACACGTGGCCTGAACTAGCCCTGTATGCCCTGGAGGTGCTTGCTTGTCCTGCGGCTAGCGTCTTGTCGGAAAGGGTGTTTAGTGCGGCTGGGGGAATCATCACAGATAAGCGTAGCCGCTTGTCAACCGACAGTGCCGACAGGCTAACACTCATCAAGATGAACAAAGGCTGGATTTCCCCAGACTTCTGTTCTCCACCAGCGGACAGCAGCGATACGTAAGCAATACGTAGGCTGCACCCGCGGATGGAAGCTACGTTCTCTCTCACCATCCAAAACGGGGACATTTCTGCTTCATCAATCTGTGTCTAATATTCCTCCTCCTCCTCCTGCTCCTCCTCCTGAAACCTCACGTAATCACGCTGAACGGGCAATTTTTCTTAGGGCCACAAGGCTCAGTCAAATAATTTTTCTGAACAATTTTTATAAGTTTCAATGCGCTTAAAAGCATTGGAACTTTAACTTGAACCAATTTTTCGTTACACTGGGCTGCCTCCAGGCCTAGTTACCACTTAAGCCACATTAACCAAAGCGATTAATGGGTTTCACCTGCCCTCTTGGCTGGCCATGGCCAATTTTTTGGATGTACATTAGTACTGTTGATACAGCAATTTTTGTGGGCCCTCGCCTACAGTGTAATCAAATTAATTTTTAGCCCACCTGCATTACAGCTGACGTTACCTCAGCTGTGTTGGGCAATGCAATGGGATATTTTTATGTACCGCCGGTGGGTTCCAGGGAGCCACCCATGCTGTAGGTGCACACGGAGTTTTTAATACATCTGTACACTTCTAAAGAACCCCAGTCTGACTGGGGCATGCAGTGTGGGCCGAAGCCCACCTGTATTACGCACGACATTACTACCTCAGCTGTGTTGGGCAATGCAATGGGATATTTCTGTGTACCGCCGCTGGCTTCCTGGCACCCACCCAGGCAGTGGGTCCACAGGGAATTATAAATGCATCTGTTTCCACTTATAAAGAAACCCAGTCTGACTGGGGCATGCAGTGTGGGCCGAAACCCACCTGCATTAACCCTTTCCAGTCCACTGTGTGACCTGTGAAGACATTAGGGTTTTAAGGCTGTACAGCTCCGTTGTTGGTAGACGTCCGTCGGGGTTCTCTTACTGTATATTGCCAGCCTCTCTGCTGTCGGAGCCTATCCTACGTGTCAGCTCATGCAGTACTGGCTTTAGCCAGCATATAGCGCCGTTGTATAACGGCAGAAAAAGAGTAAGCCCCCTAGGAAAACCATATACAAATTGGATTGGAAAGGGTTAAGCACAACATTACTACCTCAGCTGTGTTGGGCAATGCAATGGGATATTTCTATGTACCGCCGGTGGCTTCCTGGCACCCACCCATGCTGTAGGTGCACACGGAGTTTTTACTACATCTGTACACTTCTAAAGAACCCCAGTCTGACTGGGGCATGCAGTGTGGGCCGAAGCCCACCTGCATTAAGCACGACATTACTACCTCAGCTGTGTTGGGCAATGCAATGGGATATTTCTGTGTACCGCCGGTGGGTTCCAGGGAGCCACCCATGCTGTGGGTCGACAGGGACTTCACAATAGGGAGTTGTACCTGCCTGTGTCTATGAATTAAAAAGCCCGGTCTGACTGGGGCATGCAGACACCTTGACAGAATGAATAGTGTGTGGCACATAGGTTCCCCATTGCTATGCCCACGTGTGCAGCTCCTGATGGCGGTGGCACAGGATTCTATTTCTCATTGCTTCTGTACAGCATTGTGGGCTATCGCTCCGCCACTTTTAAAGAGGGTCGCTGCCTAGCCGTGCCAACCTCTGCAGTGTGTGCCTGCGGTCCCTCGTCATGGCAGACGCACTTCTAAATAGACATGAGCGTGGTGTGGCATGAGGGCAGCTGAAGGCTGCCCAGGGACACTTTGGTGTGCGCTGTGGGGGGGAGGGGGGGCGGTTGGTCAGCATGTAACCCAGGAGAAGTGTCAGTGGAGTGTCATGCAGGCAGTGATTGTGCTTTGTTGGAGGTAGTGTGGTGCTTAGCAAAGGTATGCCATGCTAATGAGGGCTTTTCAGAAGTAAAAGTTGTTGGGAGGGGGGGGGGCCCACTCTTGCCGGTATTGTGGCTTAATAGTGGGACCTGTGAACTTGAGATGCAGCCCAACATGTAGCCCCTCGCCTGCCCTATCCGTCACTGTGTCATTCCCATCACTTTCCTGAATTGCCCAGATTTTCACACATGAAAACCTTAGCGAGCATCGGCGAAATACAAAAATGTTCTGGTCGCCCATTGACTTCAATGGGGTTCGTTGTTCGAAACGAACCCTCGAGCATCACGGGAAGTTCGTTACGAATAACGAACACCCGAACATTTTGGTGTTCGCTCATCTCTAGTGAAGACCTTAACTCTGTCTCATCACGTATTAGCGCCTCAATATCAGAGGTGGAGGAAAGAACCACTCACATTGAACACAAGATGGAGGAATTAACCAATTCACACAACACACTCATAGACGTGCACTACTCACTAGAGGAAGACGTCTCCCAGATTAAAATAAAAATGGCGGATCTGGAGGATCGCAATAGACGGAACAACGTCAAATTCAGGGGTATCTCTGAAAAAATTAGCCCGGCTGAGTTAAAGGACTTCCTAACACAATTAATGAAAAAAATGCTACCCTCCACCCCTTCTCAGGAACTCATTATTGACAGAGCTCACCGTCTACAAAAACCAAAATTTCTCCCCGACAACATCCCGCGCGATGTTATAGCGAGGATCCACTTCTAGCACGTCAAAGAGGCCCTCATATATGCCTCCCGCAAAGGGCTAGATCTCCCCTCTCAGTTCACAAATATCCAACTATTTGCGGACTTATCGGCCGCCACCATCCAAGCCAGAAAGGCATTTATTCCTATAACCACCTCACTAAGAAGAGAAAAAATCCCATATAAATGGTGATACCCCACGAATTTAATTCTTTATAAAGAGGGATCAAATTTCATCATCAGCAATCCCGAAGACGGGGAAAAGATACTAACGTCCTGGGGCATTCACATCTCAGACAGACCTCAGGGCAAAGCTGATAAAAATCTACTGGGAAAGCCTCGTGAGGGGTCCCACCCCCCTCTCCCCGATGAAATGTCTCCGCTCATAACACAGATTGGAGGTTGCTAATCGTCAGACGAACTTTTCTCCCCCAGAAAATATGCAGGTTCCTGACCCTGCTAGAAGAACTCTGTTTTTGCTATGTTATTTCATGTTTCATCGGCTACGAAACTCCGAGCTTAGAAAAAGCTCTCTACCAGGACACTTGAACTGGTATTATTGGCCGACTGTTTATGTTATATTTCTTCCTATTTCCCCCCCTCACACCTCTCCCTCTAAAAGTGGTTCCACAATAGAAGTTTGTAGCTTCTGCAACGCTTATCCAACCAATACATGGCAGTAAAAATATGCTCCCTCAATGTTAAAGGCCTAAACTCTCCTTTTAAGAGATCATCTGTCTGGAAAGATGCCCTTCAAAATAATGTGGATGTATTATGCCTCCAAGAGACGCATTTCGCGAGCTCAGCTCATCCCCAATTCTCCCACAAGAATTTTCCAAACATTTTCTTATCCTGTGCGGAGAAGAAAAAAGCCGGTGTGTTGATTGCAGTCAAGGATACCATCAATGTTTCCCTCACGGAACAAGTTATAGACACCCACGGAAGGTTTATAATATTAGTAGGTCTTTTTAATAATATCCAAAAAACTCTGGTGAACATTTATGCACCAAACTCCTCTCAAATTTCCTTCTTAAACAAAACTCTCAAGAAGATTAGAAAATCGCATGCAGGTAAACTCATAATATGCGGCGATTTCAACATGGTCCCCGACAAACAACTAGACTCCACTAGCTCTTCAAACAGAACTTCCCCTATCCTGGCCCCGTGGCTCCATAAAGAAGCACTTTATGACACCTTCAGATGCCTTAACGCATCCTCAAAGGAATTTACATACTATTCCCCCCGGCACAGGTCCTTCTCTAGGATCGATCTGTTCTTAGTTGATAGGTGGACCCTCCCTGGAATTTTACGCGCTGAAATAGGAGATACTACATGGTCGGACCACTCACCTATATATCTCTCACTCAGTGTAATTATTGCTACACCAGCACTGAGAAATTGGAGAATCAACCCCTCTCTCATGAGACTCCCCCAATACAATCAGGAGATCAAACAATACCTAGCCGAATACTTTTCAATTAATGCAAACCCGGACACAAACATATTCTCTACATGGTGCGCACACAAAGCGTTTATGCGGGGCATACTAATTAAAATTAGTTCACACCATAAAAAAAAAAAAAACAACTTCATATAACCAACATCCTCTTACAAATCACAAGGCTTGAGCAAGTATACAATCTTCCCCCACAATAGCGCTCCATAAAGAATTGATGAACCTCCGGCTCAGTCTCCGTAGATCATTAATTGAAGAGTTTGACAAAACGTCTAAACGGTCAAAAATGAACTATTACTCAGAATTCAATAAACCCACAAAATTGATGGCCAAAATAGCAAAAAAAAGTCAAGCGACTTCAAAAATACCGTATCTTATTAAACAAGATGGTTCAGAAACAAAAATAACCCATCCCCAGGACATAGCTGATGAGTTTAGCCATTTTTATGCCAAACTCTACAACCTCCATAACGACCCACTAACACCACAACCGGACAATGTCCAGATTAACACTTTCCTGGAAAAAATTAATCTCCCACATATCACAGAAGAACAAAGTTAAATACCCCTACAACACCTGCGGAAGTTCTCATCTCAAATCTTTAAAGTCCCACAAGGCTCCAGGTCCAGACGGTTTCTCAAATGAATATTGTAAAGACTTCGCTCTGGACTTGGCCCCTTATCTCTCGGAAACATTCAATAAAGCCATTGATAGTGGCACTTTTCCAGAAGAAATGCTTAAGGCCACCATAGTTACCATCCCTAAGCAAGGTAAACCCTTAAGTTCTGCAGCAAACTACAGACCCATCTCCTTGCTCAACTGCGACGTAAAATTATACTCAAAAATTTTAGCCCAGCGGTTGCTAAATGTCCTCCCACAAATTATTCATAGCGACCAAGTGGGCTTTACAAGGGGCAGGCAGGCACTAGATGGGACCAGGAGAGTGCTTAATTTACTTTCAGTGGCGGAGGCGAACCATATGCCGTCCCTGATTCTGGCTTTGGACGCAGAAAAAGCCTTTGATAGGCTCCACTGGGGGTTCGCCTTCGCCACTTTGGAGAAGTTCGGCTTTAGGGGAGATATCCTCAGGCACTAGATGGGACCAGGAGAGTGCTTAATTTACTTTCAGTGGCGGAGGCGAACCATATGCCATCCCTGATTCTGGCTTTGGATGCAGAAAAAGCCTTTGATAGGCTCCACTGGGGGTTCGCCTTCGCCACTTTGGAGAAGTTCGGCTTTAGGGGAGATATCCTCAGAGCCATCCAGGCTTTATATAGCTCACCTTCCGCAGAGGTCTTAGTAGATGGCACCCTTTCAAAAAATTTCAAAATACCCGCCAGGGGTGCCCTTTGTCGCCGCTACTGTTCACACTAATTATGGAGCCATTTGCTGAATCTATCAGTCTAAATTATAAAATCAAAGGGATCTCTGCAGGATATAGACAACATAAAATCAGTTTATTCGCTGATGATGTCTTATTATTACTCACTGACCCCTTATCTTCATTGAGAGAGGTATGTGAAATAATCCAACAGTTTAGTAAAGCATCTTACTACAGGCTAAATATAGATAAGTCACAGATTCTGGGAATCAATATAGACAAACCTCTAAAAGACAACATCCAAAAGGAATTTCCCTTCCAGTGGCAGGAGAAAACTATCCCATACTTAGGAATCAAATTGTGCTTTCCAATCAACAACATAATCTCCGCCAATTTCTCCCCTTTATTAGAAGAACTCCAAACGGAACTGAAAAAGCTAGAGACTAAAGAACCGTCGTGGCTAGGTCGAGTTGTCTTATATAAAATGCTAATCTTGCCCAAAATTCTGTATTGTTTCCGCACTCTCACCCTTCCGATTTCTAGGATGAAAATTTCTAAATTTCAAAAGCAACTCTTCAACTTTGTGTGGGGAGGAAAGAGACCTAGGGTAGCTGCGTCTATCCTATACCTCAATAGAAAACAAGTGGCTTAGGGGTACCCAACCTGTGGTCTTACCTACATGCGATCAACAATAATCAAATCAGACAATGGGTGAAGGGAGCTACAGGTCCAGGCTGGCTTCAAATTGAATCTCATCTTCTTGACAATAAGCCTTTTAAACATCTCCTCCTGGCCTCCCTCCTCGGTTCTTTAATACCCTCACTTCCACAAATCCACTATTTGGCCTCAATGTCCCCACCAATGCGTGCATCCCTCCACTCATGGAACTGGCTGGCACAAAAAACCAGAGACCAAAAAGGGAAAGACAGCGTTGAAATCCCTCTTACCACCCTTGAATTTTTTATCCCCAACCTGCGCCTGAAATCTTGGGTGGAAAAAGGGAAAATAATAAATGTATTAGACCTGATTCAGGGAGACGATATTATCCCCTTCCTTACCCTAACGAAACACTATTCTATACCAGCGGAAGAATTCTTCAAATATCTCCAGATCCGTTCCCTTCTTCAAAGCTCCCAACTCTGGAAGGCGAACATACCAAATGAAAATAAAAAGATTCTTAACAGCTCCGCTCCGCTGTCTCGATCCCTTGTGAGAACATGCTATGATGCTCTCTCAGGTGATATGAGTTCATCTCCTCAACTGGGAGAAAGACACAGGAAGGAGAAATTCACCAAATCAATGGATCTCAGCATTTGAGTGGGCTAATAAGTCAACCCTTAATGCAAATGTTCTCGAGGTCCACATAAAAGTCTTGACCAGATGGTATTATACCCCGGTGACCCTGACTAGAGCTTTTCCTAATACAAGAGATACCTGCTGGAGGCAGTGTGGCCTCCCGGGCAGTATATACTACATCTTCTGGAGCTGCCCAAAAATTACGCGGTTTTGGGACAAAGTATTTTCCCTCATAGGGAAAATTACAAAAATAGTCACTATTAAATCCCCGAGACTAGCAATTCTCCTACTAGATAGCAGGAAGTTTCCTACCCAATCAAGAAAGATCACGTGTCACATCCTTCTTGCTGCCAAACTACTAATATCAAGAAAGTGGAAGACTGAGGTGTCTCCTACCATAAATGATCTAATCCAGACCATAGCAGACCACAGTATATATGAAAAACTATACACCCAAAAGAATGGAGGTTTTTCGGCCTATCTAAATAAGTGGAACCCATGGCTTCATCTGTTCCCCAACTAACCACTTTTCCAATACCCCCCCCCCCCAACCCCGTAAAAAGTTCATTTAAATGTTTCCTTTTTTTTTTTTTTTATTTCTTTCCCTTGTCCTTTTGTGCTATACTTGTTTAAAAATAAGGACATGTCAATGTTATGACAATACATAGAAGATAAATATGATTATTTTATGCTTGTAATGTTCCATTCCCACAACTGTCTTCATGAATTTCGACCCAACAAATGGATACAAGAACAGAAGATATGTACTTGTGATGCAACCCCTGTTATGTATGTACAACTGTTACTTTATCTCTGTTTTTCTGCTGTAAAGCTACTAATGATAAAACCAATAAAAATCTAATGGTTAAAAAAAAAAAATAGCTGCACAAGATGGTGAAGGGCAACAGAGAGCGTAGCTGGGATCCACCAGACACACCGAGAAGACAAAAAAATCAAGTAGACATGCAAAAATTCCTAAAAAGAAAGAGTACGCAATCTCCGAGCAACATGGCAAGACCACAGCCATCACAAAATATGACAGACCAAGCGCCTCAGGACTCAGAGCTAGAAAGTGAGATTGAGGATGAGGAAAGCGACCTGAGTGCTCAAATTTCTAAATCATTCCTACAGAAAGCCCTCCTCAAGGTCACTCAACCAATAATGACAGAGCTAGCCGACATAAAATCTGAGCTACAACATATTGGTCACAGAGTAGAAGACCTTGAAGGATCGTGTTCTGCTATCATCAAACATGCAAAAGCCACCTCCCAAGTGGTAGAAGTCCACCGCTCTTATCTAGACCGTGCTCTCACTTTAATAGAAGACCAAGAGAACCGAAGTTGGAGATGCAATATTCGGAAAAAAGGCATGCCTGAATCCTGGGCAGCAGAGTCACTACGTAAAGCTGCAAGTGAATTGTTCATGGATCTGCTGGGAGAAGAGAGGGCCACACGAATCCAGATAGAATGAATTCACAGAGCAACTGGACCCGAACCCAAGGCAGAGGAACCGCCAAGAGATGTTATCTGTGGCTTACTTTCCTACTCGGATACAAATGCAATACTAAACGCCGCAAGATCATACCAACCACTTAAATATAGCGACTCTCAAATCCAACTGTTCCAGGACATTGCACCCTCCACTCTGGCAGTGGAGGACCGTGGAGGTGAGGATGTGAGTGCAGGCCAGGAGGCGCTCATGCCTGCGTCCTGGGAGGGGGATTGCATCTCTTTGTCAGGTTGTGACACTGGGGAAGAGGCAGTGGTGTGATCCGCAGGCAATGAATGGCCCTTGTTTCACCTCGTGGGGTGCTTAGCCATCATATGCCTGCACATGCTGGTGGTGTTGTGACTGGTAGTAGTGGCTCCCCTGCTGATCTTGGTGCAGCACAGGTTGCACATCACTGTTCGTCGGTTGTCCGCACTCTCAATAAAAAACCTCCAGACCTTTGAACACCTAGCCCTCTGGATGGAGGCTTGCCGTGAGGGGTTGCTGTGGAGAACAGTTGGTGGATTTTTTGCTCTGGCCCTGCTTCTCCCCCTGGCCACCCCACTGCCTCTACCAACCTGTTCTGCTGTGGGTCTTGCCTCCCCCTCTGAAACCCTGTCTACAGTAGGCTTTGCAAGCTAGGTGGGGTGAGTCACCTCATCGTCCACCAGATCTTCCTCCGAATCCTTAGTCTGCTCCTCCCTCAGACTTACTGCCCTCACAACTACCTCGCTGACAGACAACTGTGTCTCATCCTCATCATCCACAAATAGCTCTTGAGACAGTAATTCGAAGCCCCCACCCTCCACCCCCTGAGTCTGTGAAAGTTCCAAATTTTGGGCATCGGTCACAACAAACTCCTCACGTGGCTGTTGAACCATTTTTTCAGACTCAGGGCGGGGACCTGAGAAGATTTCTTGGGTGTATGCCTGTTCATCATAATCTCTCCTTTTCCTGGAATGACAAGGCTGGGAGGAAGGAGGAGCAGCCTGAGGATTCAGATGTGCAGTACCTTGGCTGGCATGAGTGGACTTAGTGGAAGACTGGATGTTGGATAAAGTACTGCAGGCATTATCCGCTATCCACATCAGCACCTGATCGTACTGTTGTGCTTTTAATAATGGTCTACCACGCGGTCCTGCAAAATATGAGATGAAGCTGGGGAGGGGAGATATGCGGCGCTCTACTAATCCCTCAGCAGCAGGCACTGTTTCACCCCACCCAGGACCTCGGCCTCTGCCCACACCCTCATTTGGACGCCCGCATCCACATCCTCGACCTCAACCCTTACCCCTAGTCTTCATCATGTAGGATAAAGGATAGAACAGGGCCAGGAAAAATTAAACCATTGTATACTGCTGATACCTAGGGCAAATTCACTGCCCACAGAGACTGGTAGATTTGAGAGGCTCTGAGTAAGGCCAGAAAAAATTATACGAAGCCCCCCCCCCCCCCCCCCGCCCTATGTACAGTAGGTGTGAGAGTGTTTCTACATCAGTATTTTCCCATCCTGTGCCTCTCTGCGTACTGATGGAAGATTGATTGTGCTTGCCTTGCATTTCTGTATCAGTAAATATAGCCGCCTCCCACAATTTCTAAATTTCAGTGTCAGGTGGGGTTAGGAGTCGTAAGTGTCTTCATAAATCCTATCATCTGCTATTTTAGCCTGTAAAGACTTCTAGGATTATTACTGTCAGTGTGAATATGGACTTACATGTGAAATAAACAGATCTATATTTTAGACCATCACACACGGTAATAGTGCCCCCATACGTACTAGTATTGCCCCCTTTGTGCGCCCACACACTAATACCCTCTCTGTGTAGAAACATATTCAGAGTTACTATGAAGAGTGCTTAGAAGCTAAACCCAATCTGTATGCAGTTGGTGCTGAATGTAAAATACATTTGAAAAACTCCCATCCCAGCCATCTAAATATAGTTAAGCTGATCATGGCATTTAAACGGCTGGACAGATGAAAAGAACTCACTGATCGCCCCCCAGTTATAAAATCAAGGTGTGTTTATGAGTTGCCAATGTAGCCTGGGGTATTATGTGGGCATCCTGCTTGTGGCTAGGCTTAGACCTGATCTACATGGGTGTATTTGCTAATAAAATGATTGTGCAGGCAATACGCAGAAAATAGAGCCCACTGATTTCCATGTGTTTATTCAGAAGCACGTATTTTGTGGTTGTAATTGTGTCACCCAAAAAGTAATGCAGCATGCTATATTTTCCTGTACACTGCGCAGGAACTAAACACATCAGGCATTTATTTAAGAATTTGGCCATTACAATGGCTGGGAGCATCGCTACATATTTTCTGCTTGCGAGAAAAGTTCAGTAAAAAGAGCAAATACGCAACTTTCATTCTACAGAAACACTGAGCACAAAGGTGCACAAATCGGGTTATGCTCATGTGAATCCGGACTGATATGGGGGTATTAAAAATACAATGTTCTGCAAAACAGTAGAATACTGTTTTAACTAATTGAACGATAAGAAGTTTAGATCCCCAAGAATTACTTCAAAAAAGGAAGCTTGATTTTTATTTTTTTTTTAATAAAAAAAAAACTTTAAAAAGTTAAAAAACGCCTTCCTATATAACAATTAAAATAGAGCACAATTACAATAATATAAAATTATTACTGAATTTATTAATGGCCAAGCAATTTAAATATTGCACAGTAAATTCCATCAGAAAAAAAACAGTACTGTGTTTTTTTTTGTTTAGCTTAACCACCAGAAGAAAATTGAATAAAAGGCAATCAAAAAGTTGTATGTAGCCCAAAATGTTAACAATCGAAAGTATAAGTATAGTTAGCCCAGCAAAAAACAGAAACAGTTTCATCAATGGAAAAATAAAACAAGTTTTGGGTGCAACAAAGAAAGTAGTTTGTAAAAAAAATAAATACATAAAAAAGTTGTTTTTTAAATTAGTTCAAAATTAGGGCTTACTCAGACAGGCATATATCGGTCGGGTTTTCATGCCCAGCCAATATACGCTGTCCCTCTCTGCAACGGGAGGAGGCGGGTCTGGCTGGAAGCTAGTGCACTGAGCTCTCGCCCCCTCTCCGCCCCTCACCACTGCTTACAATGAGAGGGGCAGGGACAACGCTAAGTTCTGCCAGTCCTCCCCATCCTATTGCAAACAGTGGCAAGGGACGGGGAGAAGGTGGAAGCTCAGTGCTCTTGCTCCTGGCCAGGCCTGCCTCCTCCTCTGCAGAGAGGGATGGTGTATGTCGGGCAGGCGTGAAAACCCGACCGATATATGCCTGCCTGAATATGACCTTTAAACAGTATACATTTGGTGTTGCCGTTATTGTACTCTCCAACAGAAAAAAAGTTAACTTTTACTGCAGAGTGAATGTCATAAGAACAAAGCCACCCCAAAACAATTTTTTTTCACATATTTCTCCAAACTAATGTTAGTCCGTAAGAAATCATCAATACCAGGTAGAATTAAAATATTCAGGTCACGGGCGACAACACCCATCAATGAAGACCTAGACACACAATGTTCGAATATCAGTCAATGGAGGCAGTCAATGCTGCCCTCTCCTGCTCATTGCTGTGCTTTATTAAGTCATAAAATGGGTGTTAATCAATGTACGCAAGTGGGCCGCTCTAGACATGGTTCCATAATTCAAGGTATATGAGTATATACATCCTTGGCTATAAAAGTTTTTACTCAAAGTGGAACATTATTCTGGCAAAAACAAAATAACATCAGGAGGCACATTTTGCAATCTCACGCAATGTTACACAATGTTATACAATCAGAGGATAAACTCCCCCACACTGGCTATTCTGTTGGACATCCAATAACATCTCTGGAATAACTCTGGCCTTCAGACTGTATCCACAATTCCAAGAAATGAATGTGATTCTAATCCAAAAAATAGAGAATGTCAAAATACACTTCTCTGTGTTCTTAAAGGGAATGGTTTAAATGACGGTCAAATGAATCAAAGTTAGAGAACCATTAAAAATTAATATAACAGTCCCTGCTATTATTCCAGAGATAATATAGGATGATGCTATTCTCTAATAAAGAAAACAAAAGCAAAGAAGACCTGCTATCCTTGCCCTGCCTTACAGAAACCTGCCCCAAGGAGTGTCTAGAGATCTTCCTCTGACTCCTCAAACCCACTCTCCCAACAGGTTCAGATCTCATCTCTCCCTTCCTTATGCTTCAGCCAGTATTCATATGAATTGTAGAAAACAAACTTTAAAAATATATATGCAAATATTATGAGGTTATTCAGTTAGTTCTTGAAAACTATGTCTAGTAAAAAAAATTGTATAAAACTTTCTTGAGAAATGAATGTGATTCTAATAGAGATGGGCGAACGTGCTTGTTTAGGACAATTACTTGATCGAGCATCGCTTTTTTTTCGAGTAACTGCCTAATCGGGCGAAAAGATTCAGGGGGCACCGGGGGGCGGGGGGGCAGTTGGGTGGAGCGGGGGGTAGCAGTGGAGAACAGTTGGGAGCTCCCCCCCACACTCCACCCTGCAACCCCCCCGCTCATCCCTGGTCCCCCCGAATCTTTTCGCCCGATTAGGCAGTTACTCAAAAAAAGCGATGCTCGATGGAATAATTGTCCTAAACGAGCACGTTCACTCATCTCTAGATTCTAATTATCCAAAAATAGAGAATGTCAAAATGCACTTCTCTGTGTTCTTAAAGGAAATGTTTTAAACGGCGGTCAAATGAACCAAAGTTAGAGAACCATTAAAAACTATTATAACACTAAGAATTTTTCAAAAACTTTTCAATGCAGTATATGGTGCATTAAAAAATACAACTTGCACTCCCACAAAGACCAGAATTGGCATTACTGCTACTGAGATGTGACGAGATCCCTCCAACGGTGCAGAAATGGACTTGCCACATGCTTATGGTAGCCAAACTAGCCATAACCAGGAAATGGAGGTCTAATCTCCCCCCCACAATAATGGAGGTACATGATATTATGGCAGACCACTGCTCATATGAAAAAATCTATGCTCTATCCAACGAAACTATGCCTAATTTCCATCGCACATGGAACCCCTGGACACAATATTATTCTAACATAACCTCCCCCCCCCCCCCCCTTGCTGAGAAAGTAATCACACATAACGAAACTCAGATATAGATGTTGTAGTGATCAAATGACTGCATTTCAGTTTTCACAGATTTTTTCCTTAGTTTCATCTTTCTGCTAATTATCTTTAAACTTAATTCTTAACCCACGCATCGGACTATAAATGCAAATTGTGGGAAATAGTCCGATTCACACGGACAAAGTTTTAATTGCTGGACAAAGCATGTGTACCCTGCTATTTTTCTCATGAATATACAATATGTTACACATTGTGCACAGGTATTCTCATGTACTGTTTACCCATGTAATAACCCAATAAAAACTATTTGTTAAAAAAAATACAACTTGACCTGCAAAAAATAAGGCATCATGTGGCTGTGTCAAGGGAAGAATAAAAGTGTTATGGCTCTTGGAAAGTGGGAACAAAAAACAGTAACAGCATTATAGCTAACAGCTTAAACGCAGGTAATAATGGTTTCTAACAGTGCTTTCAGATACTTTTTACATTACATAGGAGCTTGTCAAAAGTTTTGATCACTGGGGGTCTGAGTGCTGAGACCCCTACCCATACCTAGAAGAAGCAAACTAAAGCTCTCATCCATCTATTGATATCTAGTTGAAGGTTGTCTCAATACAAAAAGTCTATGGGCTCATCTTCAGCTAAGGCCGCCTTCAGACGAGTGCCATATCAGCGCTGGTTAAGAGCGCACAGAAAGCGCTTCTATTGGAAACAATTGTTTCTTCTAGAAGCGATCGGATGCAGGAATTGTAGCCGCACAAAACACCTGCATCTCTCTTAAAGATAGGACATGTTATTGCTATGACCGTGCCTAAGTCCATGGTGCGCACAAAGATAGGACCTGACCTCTCTTTGCTGCATGCTTTCCATAGGCCCCCTATGGGAGCCTTGAAAGCACGCATCTCGCACCACTGATCGTGTGAATGGGCTGCTTCAAGCAGCTTGAATTAACTAGATGAAGCAAACTTTAAAACTTTACAATCTTTGCCCGTGGCTATATAGCGCTAAAACAGCGCTCATCTGAAGGAAGTCTAATAAGCAGTGACAGCGCTAGGAAGAGTGCTTCATTCTAGTAGTTCAGTGGGGTCTCAGCACCCGCAGCCCCAGCGATAAAGAATTTTACTTGACATGTCAAATGTTTTCAAAAAGCGCACTTTTTATGAGACAGAAATGGGAAATCTTCTAAATGAATCATTTTTCCTTTGTTTTATATTTAGAAAAATGAAGATTTATGTTTCACTAATGAAAACTGTAATAGTGGGTGTTGCCAAGATACAAAAAGTGCCTGGATATTTTCTGTATGTGGACCAAAAGTAAAAACTCAGAAATGTTTTGGTTCGGTGAGTAACTGTTGCCGCTGTTCTATTACTTTTCCTACGTACATACAGTATAAGGCCTCATTCACAAGGGCTTTTAAAGTGTCAGGTTCCACTTTTTTTTTCTAACATGGATTTCACAGCTTTATACGCTGGAGCAAACATCAAAATTATACACCCCCCCCCCCTCCTCGAGAACCACACTACCGATGACCGCGAAAAGAAATCTAAACACAGACTTAACTAGGCGGAGTGCCTCGAGCTTCTCCTGCCACCCTTGCAGATATTCTCCTTACCTTCAAAGAGTCTTTCCAAAGGTTCTGCATGGAAAGAAAAGCACAGGGTGGCTCTGTACCCCAGAACAATGCCCAGTGAACACTTGGTGGCCTATGTTCTAGCTGTGGCTAATGCTCTGACTTGGCATCTGGGACACAGACTGGAACATACATGACACATGCCTGTAAAGAGTTTGTTTAATAGTTCAGAACAGAAACAGAAAATGTCCTTAAATAAAAGAGTGCTCACTGCTGAGCAGTGGTAAGAGCAAGTACTGCATGCAGTCGCTGCCAACCTGTAATCAAAGACTGATAGTCGGCCACCAGGGCATCTGCACTGCATCATAAGGATAATTTCAGCTTTGTTTTGTTCTTTCTTATTTTAATTTGGAGTCAGGTAGGAACTGATCAAATGTTGATCCTAGAATATTTTGATTGCCATTATGAAGTTGAGAAGGATTTTTTTCCTCCAAAATGGGGTAAATTGGCTTCTTACTCATTGGGGATTTTTTTGTCATCTTCGGGATCTACAAGGGGAGGGGGGAGAACAGATTGACCTGGATGGGCATCTGTCTTTTTTCAGCTTATACTACGTTACTAACTATTGAATACCCATTTAATAGAGATTCACTGCCTTTTTAGTTTTTCTGAAACTTGTGGTGTAACTGTTAATGGCTATACCACTGGTTGTCTAATAATTAGAAGAGCTCTTTTGGTCTTTAGCAGAGAAAGGGTAATGACTAGAGATGAGCGAGCACACTCGTCAGAGCTTGATGCTTGTTCGAGTATTAGGGTGTTCGAGATGCTCGTTACTCGAGACGAGCACCACGCGGTACTCGAGTCAATTCCATTTCCTTCCTTGCATGTTTAGCGCCATTTTTTAGCCAATAGACATGCAGGGAAGGCATTACCACTTCCTCCTGTGATGTACCAGCCCTATTCCACCCCCTGCAGTGAGTGGCTGGTGAGATCAAGTGACTGCCGAGTACTTAAAGCGGTCCCGCCTGCAGCTCGCCTCAGACACACAGTGGGAGAAATTAAGAAAAGTGCTGCTGCTGCTATAGGGAGAGTGTTAGTGCAAGATCCTGTCTACAAGAACCCCAACGGTCTTTCTCAGGGCAACATCTCACCGTGTGCATTACTGTTGTGGCTGCTGGGACCAGTTTTGCATTAAAAAGTTTTTTTTTTTCATCTTCGGCTGTGCAGGCTATTACAACTATAGCGTTCTAAGTCTACAGTCTGTAATACAGAGTATAGGGAAAGTGGTGCTGAGACAGGGACAGTGGTAGTGTAGGATCCTGTCTACAAGAACCCCAATGGTCCTTCTTAGGGCTACATCTGACCATGTGCATTTTACAGGGTGTCTGGTGGGAGTTGTAGTGTATCATTATTGCACAGCTAGGCCTGTTTGCAGCCTTCCGGATTCTTTGTTTCTGCCTTCAGTTTGCGTTACAATACGGCTCTCAGCGACAAACTGTACGCCGATAATTCAATAATTTCTTAGACTGGCCTGTTTCTGCCGTGAACTTCATGCACAGCGTATGGCCACAGTCACTGATAGAGGGAAAGTCATATACACGCTATATAGCCAGCATTCTTTTAAAAAAAAATTTAAATAAAAGCTCCTTCTTACGGCTACCTCTGACCGTCTGAAATTTACTGGGTGTCTGTTGGGAATTGTACTGCATCACTTTTGCATGGCTAGGCCTGTTTGCAGCCTTCCTTATTCTTTGTTTCTGCCTGGAGTTAGCATTACATAACCGCTGTCAGCCTGAAAGTATACGCAAATAATTCCATAATTATTTACACCGCTATGTCTGCTCTATTCGTAGTCCACCATGCTGAGGGGTAGGGGTAGGGCTCAAGGACGTGGACGTGGGCGAGGACACGGAGGTCCAAGTGAGGGTGTGGGCACAGGCCGAGTTCCTGGTCCAGGTGAATCGCAGCCGGCTGATGCGGGATTAGGAGAGAGGCAAATTTCTCTGGTCCCCAACTTCATATCACAATTTATGGGTCCACGTAGTAGAACTTTATTACAAACAGAGCAGTGTGAGCAGGTCCTGTTGTGGATGGCAGAAAATGCATCCAGCAATGCATCGACGACCCAGTCTTCTATGCCGTCCACTGCTGCAACTCTGAATCCTCTCAATGCGGCTCCTCCTTCCTCCCAGCCTCCTCACTGCATGAAAATTACACATTTTGATGAGCAGACAGACTCCCAGGAACTGTTCTCGGGTCCCTGCCTTCATTGGGAAAAAATGGTTGCTCTCTTACTTGAGGAATTTGTCGTGACCGATGCCCAACCTTTGGAAAGTTCCCAGGGTCCGGGTGATGAGGCTGGGGACTTACAGCAACTGTCTCAAGAGCTTTCAGTGGGTGAGGAGGATGATGATGATGATGAGACACAGTTGTTTATCTGTGAGGTAGTAGTAAGGGCAGTAAGTCCGAGGCAGGAGCGCAGAGAGGGTTCGTAGGAAGAGCTGCTGGACGATGAGGTGACTGACCCCACCTTGTTTGCTAAGCCAACTGAGGACAGGTTTTCAGAGGGGAAGGCAAGTGCAGCAGCAGGACAGGTTGGAAGAAGGAGTGGGGTTGCCAGGGGTAGAGGCAGGGCCAGAGCGAAGAATCCCCCAACTGTTTCCCAAAGCACCCCCTTGCTCCTAGCCACCGTGCAGAGGCCTAGGTCTTCAAAGGTGTGAATGTTTTTCAGTGAAAGCGCGGACGGCCGTCAAACAGTGGTGTGCAACCTGTGTTGCGCCAAGATCAGCCAGGGAGCCACCACTACCAGCCTCGCCACCACCATCATGCGCAGGCATATGATGGCCAAGCACCCCACAAGGTGGGATGAAGGCCGTTCACCGCCTCTGGGTCGCACCACTGCCTCTCCCCCTGTGCCCCAACCTGCCACTCATATCCAACCCCCCTCTCAGGACACAGGCACGAGCGCCTCCCGGCCTGCACCCACACCCTCACCTCCGTTGTCCTCGACCCCATCCAGCAATGTCTCTGAGCGCAGCGTTCAGCTGTCGCTAGCGCAAGCGTTGGAGCACAAGTGCAAATACGACGCCACGCACACGCACACTCAAGCTTTAAACGTGCACATTGCCAAATTGATCAGCCTGGAGATGCTGCCGTACAGGCTTGTGGAAACGGAGGCTTTCAAAAACATGATGGCGGCGGTCCCACGCTACTCAGTCCCCAGTCGCCACTATTTTTCCGGGTGTGCCGTCCCAGCCCTACACCAGCACGTCTCCCGCAACATCAATCATGCCCTCAGCAACGCGGTGACTGGGAAGGTCCACTTAACCACGGACACGTGGACAAATACTGGCGGGCAGGGCCACTATATCTCCCTGACAGCACATTGGGTGAATTTGGTGGAGGCTGGCACCGAGTCAGAGCCTGGGACCGCACACGTCCTACCCACACCCAGAATAGCGGATCCTTCCTCGGTTCTGGTATCTGCAACGGTCTATGCCACCTCCTCTAAACCCTCCGCCTCCTCCTACGAAACCTCTACCTCTCAATTAAAAAATGTGAGCAGCACGTCACCAGCAGTCGGTGTGCACGGCGCGGCAGCACAGCGGTAGGCAAGCATCAGCAGGCCGTGCTGAAACTACTCAGCCTAGGTGACAAGAGGCACACGGCCCCCGAACTGTTGCAGTGACTGATAGAGCAGACAGACCTTTGGCTTTCGCCGCTGAGCCTCCAACCATAATCGTGTGTGACAACGGCCGTAACCTGGTGGCGGCTCTGCAGCTCGGCAGCCTCACACATGTGCCATGCCTGGCCCACATCTCCAATCTGGTGGTTCAGCGGTTTCTGAAAAACTACCCGCAATTATCTGACCTGCTGGGCAACGTGCGCCGCGTCTGCACACCATATACCGCTCCTGCAGTCATACCGATTCTGCCGTCACACGGCTAAATGTCTGACCATTGTCTATGTGTATAATATCGCTCACTCTCCACCTCGCCATACCGTGCACATCTCCAGCCCCTTTACCTTCTGTATCAGCCCACTATTCGTAGTATGGAAGCTCCTTGGAGCAGGACCCTCACCCCTATTGTTTCAATCAATTGATTACTATGTAACCGTGGTTCTGTAATGTTTTTACTTTTGTCTCTCTGTATCCCCTCTGTCTATGTAAGCGCTGCGGAATATGTTGGCGCTATACAAATAAAGTTTATTATTATTTTCGCAAGTCCACCACGGACGCTGCCACCCCGAGGACCCTGCAACATCGGTTTAATCTGCCAGAGCACCAACTGCTGTGCGACGTGCCCACACGGTGGAATTCTACGCTGCACATGTTGGCCAGGCTCTATGAGCAGCGTAGAGTATTAGTGGAATACCAACTTCAACATGGGCGGCCTAGTGGTAGTCAGCCTCCCCAATTCTTTACCGAGGAGTGGGCCTGAATGGCAGACATTTGCCAGGTTCTTGGAAACTTTGAGGAGTCTACCCAGATGGTAAGCGGCGACGCTGCAATCATTAGCGTTACCATCCCACTGCTATGCCTGCTGAGGAGTTCGCTGCAAGCCATAAAGGCCGAAGCTTTGCGGTTGGAACAGGAGACGGGGGATGACAGTATGTCGCTTGATAGCCAGACCACCCTCATGTCTGTATCTCAGCGCGTTTTGGAGGAGGAGGAGGAGCAGGAGGAGGGGGAAGAGACAGCTGGGCACACTGCAGAGGGTACCCATGCTGCTTGCCTCTCCTCTGTTCAGCATGTTTGGGCTGTGGAGGAGGAGGAGGAGGAAGATCCTGAAAGTTATCTTGCTAGCGAGGGCAGCCAAGTGTTGAGTACTGGCACCCTGGCACACATGGCGGACTTCATGTTAGGATGCCTCGTGACCCTCGCATTAGACACATTCTGGCCAACACGGATTACTGGGTGTACACCCTTCTCGACCCACGTTACAAGGAGAACCTTTCCACTCTCATTCCCAAAGAGGAAAGGGGTACGAGAGTGAGGCAATACCACAGGGCCCTGGTGGACAAACTGATGGTAAATTTCCCATCTGACAGCGCTAGCGGCAGAAGGCGCAGTTCTCAGGGCCGAGTAGCAGGGGAGGCGAGTAGATCAGGCAGCATGTTCAGCGCAGGCAGGGGAACACTCTCCAAGGCCTTTGCCAGTTTTATGGCTCCCCAGCAAGACTGCATCACCACTCCCCAGTCAAGGCTGAGTCGGAGGGAGCACTGTAAAAAGATGGTGAGGAAGTACGTAGCTGATCGTACCACCGTCCTCCGTGATGCCTCTGCTCCATACAACTATTGGGTGTCAAAGCTGGACACATGGCACGAACCTGCGCTGTATGCCCTGGAGGTGCTGGCTTGCCCTGCCGCTAGCATCTTGTCAGAGAGGGCATTTAGTGCCGCTGGGGGAATCATCACGGATAAGTGTACCCGCCTGTCAACTGCCAGTGCCGACATGCTTATGCTCATACAGATGAACAAAGCCTGGATTTCCCCAGACTTCTCTTCTCCACCGGCTGAGAGCAGCGGAACCTAAAGATTATTTTCGCTGCAACCGCAGATAAAAGCACTCTTCTCAATCACTGGAAAAATGGGGCATTTAGCTTTGTCAATCTGTCTCTGACATTTGTCCTCCTCCTGCTACTCCTCCTCCAGAAACAACATGTCATTGCGCTGAACTGCCAATTTTTCTGCGGCCCAAAAGGCTCATCTAGCAATGCTTTTACAATTTTTTAAAAAGTTTCAAAAGTATTGATACTTTAACATGAACCACTTTTTTTCAACAGGGCTGCCTCCAGGCTCTGTTGCAAATTAAGCAACAGCGAGCTATATATTTCAACAAATATTTCTGGGTTTAACCCGTCCTCTCGGTTGATACATTTTTCAGAGGTACACTTTTCCTCTTGGTACACTAATTTTTCGAGCCCACGCCTACACTCTTATCCATCTAATTTTTCCAGCCTTCACCTACACTCATGGTACCCCAATGTATCAGAGGTTGGCCTATACTACTACTACAGTAATGTTACAGGGGTCGGCCTATACTTCTGCCACATAAATATTACAGGGGTCTGCCTATACTGCTGCTACAAAATGTTATAGGGGTCTGCCTATACTTCAGCCACGTAAATGTTACAGGGGTCTGCCTATACTTCTACTACAGAAATGGTGCTGGTGTCTGCCTATATTGCTGCTACAGAAATGATACTGGGGTCTGCCTATACTGCTGCTACAGAAATGGTGCTGGTGTCTGCCTATACTTTTGCCACGTAAATGTTACAGGGGTCTACCTATACTTGTGCCACGTAAATGTTACAGAGGTCTGCCTATACTTCTGCCACCTAAATGTTACAGGGGTCTGCCTATGCTGCTGCTACAAATATGTTACAGGGGTCTGCCTATACTTCTGCCACGTAAATGTCACAGGGGTCTTCCTATACTTCTACTACAGAAATGGTGCTGGTGTCTACCTATACTGCTGCTGCAGAAATGATACTGGGTCCGCCTATACTTCTGCCACGTAAATGTTACAGGGCTGTGCCTGTACTGCTACTCCATAAATGCTACAGGGGTCTGCCTATACTTCTACTACAGAAATGGTGTTGGGTCTGTCTATACTGCTGCTAGAGAAATGATACTGGGGTCTGCCTATACTGCTGCTACATAACTGTTACTGGTGTCTGCCTATACTTCTGCCATGTACATGTTACAGGGGTCTGCCTATACTGCTTATCCATAAATGTTACAGGGGTCTGCCTATACTTCTTCAGAAATGGTACTACTGGGGTCTGCCTATACTCCTGCTACAGAAATGTTACAGGGGTCTGCCTATACTCCTGCTACCAAAATGTTACAGGGGTCTGCCTATACTCCTGCTACCAAAATGTTACAGGGGTCTGCCTATACTCCTGCTACCAAAATGTTACAGCCTCTGCCTATACTTCTACTACAGAAATGGTACTGGGGTCTGCCGAGACTAGTGAAACCGAAATGTTACTGGGGTTTGCTTATACCTTTTCTACTGGAATGTTACAGGGGTCTGTTTATAC
Source organism: Eleutherodactylus coqui (assembly GCF_035609145.1). Taxonomy (NCBI): domain Eukaryota; kingdom Metazoa; phylum Chordata; class Amphibia; order Anura; family Eleutherodactylidae; genus Eleutherodactylus; species Eleutherodactylus coqui. The sequence continues at coordinate 516,542,039 of NC_089837.1, forward strand.
TATGGGTGCACCCAGACTTCCCATCGCGGTGTTTTACCTATCTGGCCCAAAAACACTCACTGACTAGGGCATGAATTGTGGGCCGAGGCCAATATGTATTTTCCCTCGTGTTACCAGAGTTATCTGTGAAACTCATTTGGGCCACTGAAGAGGAGCATTACTGCCTTAATGAGACGTTCACAGCTGTACTAGCATCGGAGTCCGCTCTATGCCCACGTTTGCTGAGGGTGTGTGCTGTGGCCTATGTCCTCAGCGGAGTGAAAATCTGCCATGTTTGGGCACTGTAATTTCTTCATATTTATTACTTTCTTTTGATTCCTTCTGCGCGCCTATGCTGTGGGTGCACAAAGACTTCCCATTGCGGTGATTTACCTGTCTGGCACAAAGTCACTGACTGACTTGGGTAGGGTGCAGAGTGCAGATGGCTTTCCCCTTGCGGTGTCGATTGAGCTATCCGACACCAAACACAGAATGAATAGTGTGAGGGGACCCGGATTGCCCATTGCTATGTAACTCACGGCACCTTGGGTACCACAATGTGTTTGCTGAGACCGAGCCGGACCAAGGGCCTGCTCACATACTTCCCAGGCTACAGTGGGTCCTGGCCATGGTTTCTTGGCCTTGTAATGCCACCTCCTCCTCCTGCTTGGGATCAGGGGATCAGCACTGGCATCATGTATTTGCTCTCGTGTTACCACAGTTATCGTGTACACTGGTTTTGGCCAAAGAAGAGGAGCGTTACTCCATTAAAGAGACTTTCAATGTTGTGCTAGCATCGAAATCCACTTCATGCCCATGATTGCTGAGGGTGTGGCCTGAGGCCTATGTCCGAGGGGAACTGCAACTGCGCCATGTTGGGCCCTGTGGAACTTTTTTCTGGCTAATCCAGTCATTGGAGCGCTGAAAGAAAATGTAACTGATTTAATGAGCCCGGGGCAGCTAAAGTAGCATCGAAGTCCGCTTCATGCCTGCGATTGCTGAAGCTGTTGGCCGAGGTCTATGTCCTCGGTGCAGAGTAAGTCTGCCATGTTTGGCCACTCTGATTTCTTTATTGTTCATGTCTTGGGTTGCCTAGGACCCACCTATGCTGTGGGTGCACACAGACTTCCCATCGCGGTGTTTGACCTGTCTGGCACAAAGACACTAACTGACTTGGGTAGGGGGCAGAGTGCAGATGGCTTTCCCCTTGCGGTGTTGATTGAGCTATCCGACACCTAGACAGAATGAATAGTGTGTGGGCACATGGATTCCCCATAGCTATGTGACTCATGCCCACATTTGCAGCTCCTGACAGAGGTTGGCACTTTATTGGAATGAAGATCGAAAGTCAATTTCTCCTTGATTCTCAACTGCATTGTGGGCTATCACCCCCCCTTTCAAAGAGGGTCGCTACTTGGCCCTGCCAACCCTCTGCAGTGTGTGCCTCCGGTTCCTCCTCATGGCGGACACACTTCTAAATAGACATGAGGATGGTGTGGCTATGAAGCGAGCGTGTGACATGAGGGCAGCTGAAGGCTGCGCAGGGACACTTTTGTGTGCGCTGCAGACGCAGGGTCACGCGGGTGGGGGGGTTGGGCAGCATGTCACCCAGGAGAAGAGGCAGCGGTGTGTCCCACAGGCAGTGATTGTGCTTGGTTGGAGGTAGTGTGGTGCTTAGCTAAGGTGTGCCTTGCTAATGAGGGTTTGTCCGAAGTAAAAATTCTTAGGCGGGGGGGGCACACTCTTGTCGCTATTGTGGCATAATAGTTAGACCTGGGAGCCTGAGATGCAGCCCTGCATGCTGCCCCTGCCCTGCCCTATCCGTTTCCATGATTTTTGTATGTTTTCCAGATTTTCACAAGTGAAAACCTAAGCGGAGCATCGGTCATATACAAAAATGCTCGAGTCGTCCATTGACTTCAATGGGGTTCGTTACCCGAAACGAGCTCTCGAGCATCGCGGGAAGTTCGACTCGAGCAACGAGCTCGCTCATCTCTAGTAATGACCATATTCCTGGTGGTCTTGGCAAGTGGACGACACATCCCTGGTGGCCTAAGGAAGATAGTTGCACAAATTCAGCATGCACAACATTCTCTGAACGCATCCATAGGAACCTAATGGTTAATATAGAAGTACATTCTGTGCGCTACTAGATTGCAGACGGACAATGCCCGTGTGAAAGAGGCCTACCAGCAAGCATGCTCCTTGTTGCATGTACAGCCAGCATACTGGCTTTCTTTGTACGCTTGGGCACTGACTAACCTGACATTCTCTATGGGATACACCCACACCATAAGACGGAACCACTCCCATTCCACATAGACGTCATCCCGTAACGTGTGGCATCACGTGTCCACAGAGGCGTCATTCCATTCTGTGCGGTATCACGTGACCACGCCACCTATTCCCCGCCCTCAAGGTCGTCACCACATCATCACGCGTGCGATGACGCTAACTTCTGCATCACTATACCGGTAAAGTATGATGGATGCTGTTTTATTCCTATACGTGAATTTGATTGATTAGGTGCATTGTTTTTAGTCATTATAATTACCGGAAGTTAACACCCAGGAATGGGAGCGTTACGAAACCAGACCACTTGCTCTCACTTGTTTGTCTACTATAAATATAGGTATGTTGTATGTAAATGTCTGTGCTTGAAAAAGGCTTAAGAATAAGCCGAAACGCGTCGCATTAAACAGAATTCGTATAGAACAATCTCCTTGTATCTATCTTTATATTCACCTGGATATGAGGGGTGCCATGGGACTGGTACCCCCAAACAAGCAAAATCCTGAGATTCACAATTTTTATGGTGTTGACGGAGCGCTGAGGAGTTTTTTCCTTTTTTTTAATTGCATTCTCTATGGGCTGTGAACCTTTCCCATACTATATGCCTTTTCCACCAGTCCAAGTGTAGTGGCCCAGTACATGCTTTCCTGGCCCCCTCCAAAATGTCATACATGTATGTCTTATGTAGATGCTCTGTGCAAAACTGTTTCGGCATTCTGTTATGTGCATTGCACATCTGCAGCAAATGAGAGGTTAATGTCTGCAAAAGTGTGAGCTGGTTGTCTGTAAATGTATCAATTCATCTCCAGTCATGTGGTATGAGTGAGGCTATAAATGTGAGTAATTGCGAGATGGAAAGGTAGTTGAGGAGGTCAGCCATCTTTCTGGAGCTGAGAGAGCAAAGCACATAGGCACCTTCAGACCTAATGTGTTGGAGGATAGAGAGCAAGAAAGAAAGAGCCAGTCTTAAGTCTTTTTCTACACAAGGCCCAGTGCAAAGGTAGTCTTCTTCTCAATTGTTCACACTCAAGCATCTTGAAGTCTGGGACCACTGGGTGGAGGTGTGCATGTAGAATTGTCACACACAGGCATCCTGAAGCCAAGGATCACCATGTGGAGGTACTCATCTTCAAGTCTGTCTGTATATATTTCCAATTCTACCTCCACTTGGAATATTGTCTATTTTTACCATGTATCATTGGAGTGTTTATTCATGTACAGTTGTTCCAGGCCTTGACCGTTCCCGCTGACCTGAGGTACTATGCTCCTGTCTGTGATTCATTTATTACCCTGCCGTTGTTCCTTTTGGGGGGTAACTTGAAAACTGCAGTAATTCCTTGTTATGTAGAATTCACTAGATGAAATTGTTCTTCAGGAATATTGGCCCATGTGGAAAGAAGACCACCTTGAAGTTCCCACAAATTAGATAGAGGTGCTGACAAGCTCTCGATTTTCTCGTGCCACGCTTTCAAAATAGTTCGATGAAAGTGTGTTTACATCAGATTAAGACCTTATAGTCTTCCATATAAAAGAGAGAGTATGTGTGTTCCCTAATGGGTTAACGTGTTTTTGAGCACTAGGAAAAATCCAGATGCCCTTTTCATAAAGCTTTTTACCGGTTATGGTTTTCCTATAGAACGTCCACAGAAAAGAGTGCCAAACAGACCTCATACGCACAATGTCTGTCTGAATGTTCAAGGACGCGTTCAGAGGGCAGCTTGTGAGTTATGCGTGAGAATCTAGGACTCCCGTCCGAGCGGACAGCACACAGATGCAGGTCCATGTACTGTCTGAGCGACGGGTAGTGGACATTACATATCCTACCCTCATCCATGATGCGGGCCAGAACAGTATGTAGTCCACATGATATAACACTCATGTGATAAGCCTTATTGGCAAATATGTGTCTGTGTGCCGTGAAATACATGGACGGCACGGATGGCAAAGACGACTGTCTGAATTGTCCCTAACAGCCTTTCCTTCCTGGTGTGAAGTAATAATTGTGGCCGGTCTCAGGAATAATAACAATGAAACAAACCTTATAAAAGAATTATAACTCACTGAACATTTATTTCTTCTCTTTTACATTTAGGACGATGGAGATCCCTGTGCTCTTAGTGAATATTGTAAGAGCGGGTGCTGCAAAAGTATTATCAACGTTTCAGGTAGATGTAGCCGAAAAGCAAAAGAAAATGAGGATTGTGACCCTGAGGTGAGTATCTGTAAGCGGCTGCTGTACTGGTTTCTCTATCAGGCTGTATTCACACTGTGAAGGGGGAGTTGTACTTGAGATTCTCATGATCAGTTTGCATGGCGCAGCACACAGACCCCCATACACATGCTGTGCGGGACCCCGCAGCTTACATGTCACATGCTTGTACAAGTCATGCAGAAATTTATCAACCTTGGATCGACAAGCCGAGTGGGGGAAAAAATTTTTTTTAAAGTATATCTTATCTTAGAACTCGACATGGAGCTGTTCCTCCTTTATTCCTCCTGGAAGTGTACGAATAGATACACAGTGGAGTGCTTGAACACTAGACAGTGATGTGACATGAGATTTTACTGCAAATTACCACAATTTTGGATGCACCCTATAACCTCATGTTCCACCTTTTATAAGCTGTGTGGCCAAACACTGCATTGAAAAGCTGCTATAAGGGCTTTATCACATGGATGATTTTAACATTCAAGTTCCGTACAAGTTTGAAACTTACAAAACTTGAACAAGACTTCGCCCCATTGGGATCCCTTCAAATTGATGTACTTTCTATCCCTATACAGCTGTATTTTTATGGACAGTATACAACACCATTGATTTGCATTGATGTATTCAAAATAATGTATTTGACATGCATAAAACCCCATATGACTTCTTTTTGACTGGATTTATGGAACCAAAAATTGCGTGATTTTGTTGCCCGTGTGAAACCACCCTAGGAAAATTGATGCCAGAGTGAGGGCGCCTTCACACTGGCGATTACAGTTTTGCTGAAAATCGTGGCAGAATCACAAATTTGCTCATGAGATATCTGAGCATCTGTGATGCTTTTTCTTGCAAAAACATCGCTGCTACTTGTGATTTCCTTACAAATTCTTCTCACGCATTTTTATCGTGCGTTTTTCTCATGATAGTAGGAGTTTTAATTGTTAAAAACACATTGGATGAAAATCGCAAGTTTGAGCATTGCGATGCGATAAAAAGTATACTCTATAGGGAAACGGGCTAGGATTTTTTGCACGCTACATCACATGACTGAGAACATCATAAATGGGAATTAATTAGAGATGAGGAACTTGAGATGCAGTCCAACATGTAGCTCCTCGCCTGCCCTATCCGTTTCTGTGTATTTCCCAGATTTTCACAAATGAAAACCTTAGCGAGCATCGGCCATATACAAAAATGCTCGAGTCACCCATTGACTTCAATGGGGTTCGTTATTCGAAACGAACTCTCGAGCATCACTGAAAGTTCGACTCGAGTAACCAGCACCCGAGCATTTTGGTGCTCGCTCATCTCTAGAATTAATCCATTGAAAATCATTGGTTGCACAATTCTGCGTTTTCACTCACTCTCGCATCACGCAATTTTATTGCCATTGTGAAGGAAGTCCAAGGTTGGATTTACGCTGGTGAGCGCCATATTGGGCTGTGATTTCCGGCCTGATATTGGACTCGCCACCGTGTAAAAGCCCTGTGGATGCAGAGGGTTTCATGTGACAACAGCCTCACATCACTGCAGGGATGAAGGGAATCCCCACTGCGGCCGTCATAGGATCATGGAGTTCTCCCATTACTATCATTGATAACAATGGGGCTACAATGCTAAATGTCGCAGTTAGATAAGACATGCTATGATTTGTTTCCTGCATAGCATCGCATCTTGGTGCCATGCGGAAAACATCAGTAATGTGTATGAAGCCATTCAAAACAATAGTGTTCATATTCTTGCAAGATTTGTGTGTCTCGCTATACAAAAATCTCACGCAATTTTCCCCCAGTGTGAAGGCAGCCTAAGGCTAACTTCACATGGGTGAGTGTGATATCAACCCAATATCGCCATCGCCAACATGCATTTTCCCTGCGGATGCAAGGTACTTTTATAGCAAAACTGCCCCGCAACACTTTGGGAAAGTAGCGATCCTCCTCCAGGACAGTAGGAGCATGGATTCTCTCGCACTGTTTTTAATGGGAGACCTCACTTGGCGTGTACCTAGCACATGGCGTGATGCTGCTGCCGGCCTCATTGAAAACAATGGGAAATGTGTTGGCGGTGCAGGAACAAGTTTGCTCCTGTGTTCATGCCCATTCAAAAAAATGCGGCTTACATTCCCGTGAGATTCGTGCGTCTTCCAACACACAATTCTCGCACGATTTTTTTCGCCCATGTGAAGCCGGCTTAAAATTACAATTGTTCTGGTGAATAAGACCTCATTCACATGGACAATGCAACGTCACGCTGGGCGCATCGCTCCCAAAAATTGTGTTAATGAAGAATAGCCTCAAATGAGTCCATAGCTTAATTAGCGTTTTCTTGTCCATTCAAACAGGCGTATCGCAGGAAAATAACGCTGCAGCGCTGATTTCCGTTGGTCGGCAGAAATCTTCGGAATGACTTCTAATAGCTTAAATAGCAGCAGCGGTCTTCTTTTCTGAGTGCCTTCTGCCTTTTTTCAGCTCCCATAGGGGTCTATGGGAGCTTCCAGCATTTTTCTTGTGACGCAGCGAAAAAAATCATCGGCCGAAAATGGTTGCTGATTTCCCAATTTGACAGCGCAATTTTGTTTACCTGCCTGAAAATCGTTCAAGTGAATGAATGCTTTGGAATCCGATGCTTCACACGGTCACAATTTTCGGCCGACATTTTACCGCGGATAAATAGCGACATAAAAACGCTTATGTTAATGAGCCCTAAAACCGTGTGCGGTGGGAGATGTAGCGCCAGACGGGACATTCACAGTAATGGGATCCCCGGCCTCACGCTGCGTCTCCCACCGCTGATCTTACATGTTACTGGCAGGTGTGGTTAGGAGTCATAAGTGTCTTCATTAACCCTATCATCTCTTTCTTCAGACTCATAATGGGTTCTATAAGCACTACTGCCCGTGTGAGAGCGGACTTATATGTGAAAAGGTCACAGAATGTATCTATCCATTAGAAAGACAATCCAAAACTAGAAACAGGAAGCCAAAAAAAGTATGCTGCAGGAATCGAAGCGGAAGAATCTGCAAGAAGCCAAACACCATAAAAAAATGTAACTAAGAGCTGAGAAAATATCCGCCGGTATTTACACGGATCTACAGAAGGTTGTCAGTCTTATGGAAATAAAGCTTCTACAACTTCATAATATGCTGTGCCTTTCCTCACTGTTTTAAAGATCTCTGCTTGCTGTCAGTAAATGAAAGCATTGACATTCACAGACTGAGAAGCCGTCACCTTCTCTGCCTCACACAGCATATTTGCACATCGACATAATGGGCGCGGCCTGCGTGGTTTTTGCACCCATAAATATGCATCAATTATACATACAAAAAGAAAATGCCAAATTGGCTGAAATATCCACTAAATGCTCCTATATTTGTAGTCCGTGAACATCCTGTGTGTCCACAAACCGAAATACACATACGCCGTGTGAATCACCCCAAATACTTGTATTCCTGAAGTTTTTCACGACTGCAAAAGCAAAAAAGCAAAAAAATTCAGACACAAGCCCAGTTCTTTATTTCTGCATCTTAAAGAAAAACTGACAGCACACAGATAGCATCCACATGGACTTAAATGGGCGAAAACAAATCAGGAGAGCCCATGCAATGAGTTTTTTCATGCAGTCCGTGTCTGTGTGAAAAATCCTTGGTCGCATGCATCACACCATAAACTAATAAGGGAGCCCATGCTGTTCGGGTGTACTCCGTTTTTTTATTTTTTCAACGGACTGAACAATGATTTAAAAAAAACACTAGTCTTCTGGAGGCCGTAATCGCAAAGATTTCTGCTACAATTTTACAGAGGCTTCAGCCCGGGACATAACCTGCAACAAAAAAAAAATTGTGGTGAAATTATGGTGGATTCTCCGAATGTTTTATATATTTTTTTTCCTTGAATCCTGAGGGTGACTACCCACTAGCATTTTTTTCCCGCTGCAAATTCGCTGCATTTTTTTTTTCCAGATGCCTATGGGACTTTCTAATGTTAAAATCACAACGCAGCAAAAACGCAAGTTGCTGTTTTTGCGTTTCTGCTGCATTGCAATTTTAACATTTAAAAGTCCCATAGGCATCTAGAAAAGAAAAAAAAAACGCTGCAAATTCGTAGCGGAAAAAAACCGCTAGTGGGTAGTCACCCTCAGGATGCGGAAAAAACATAAAATAAGATATACTCATCATCCCCAAATCCCTTCCATTCCCGCAAACCGATAACCACCAAGGTCATGTGACCACTGCAATGTATTGTGCATAGACAGCGTATCATACGCAGCCCATACAAATGTATAGGGCTCACGCTGGGTACGTATGCAGAGATATAGAGCATGCTGGGATTTATTTCTGTTGCGTATCGATGCGCAGTGTCTGCACGCCTGGGTTTTGCTACTAAATAGATTCATCATCTATTCACAGGATTAATGATGAATATAAATTTCCTGGTGGTCCAACTGCTGGGACCCTAAGCAATCACAAGAATAGTGCGATCCGGATACCACTGAGTGACTAGAGCAGTGGTGTACAGGTGTAACCAGTTCTCCATTTATCCCTATGGAACTAATGGAAATAGCGAGAGCTACAGTCATCAATTTCCATAGACAGTGAGTAGGACAGTGTTCACACATGCACACTACCGATCCGTTCACTCCAGAAGCTTTGGGACTCCTGTTCTAATAATTACTGGGGGTCCTATTGGTTGGACCCTGTGATCATAAACTTACCCTGTGGAAGCAGAAGATAAACCTTGGATAATGCTTTGGTATGCTCAGTATAGCAAATCATTATTCCTTGTGAGTCTGGAACTCTAAAGCAAGATGAAATGCTTCCCTATTGTTAATAATATATAATGCAGATGTAGAAGCCTGAAATATCTACATAAATGCAAATAAAAAACAATCTGAATTATAATTCGTATAACTTTACCTTAGACTATACAACTTTGAAACATAGGGATAGACCTACAAATAGCAAGATGGTCGTCATCCTAAATTATTGCCATTCCTATAGTGAAGAAGTCAATGGCGATGAAAGACTAAAATCCAAGAATATATACAACAATCAAACATGCGAGGATTTACACAAGAGGCATCAGACATATTAGAGGACCTGATTACGCAAACAGAACTGGCGACAGCGCTCTCTGAAACCCAAACTGGAAAATTCCCCGGGCCTGACAGATTTACTCTTTCATACTATAAAAAATACGCTGAGACTCTAACCCCACACTTTCTACAAGCCTTTAACTCCATCACTGCGGAAAAAGAGATGCACAGAGACACACTAAGAGCACATATCACAGTAATTCCAAAGGAAGGAAAAGACCCCTCACAATGCCAGAGTTACCGTCCCATCTCCTTATTGAATGTGGACCTTAAACGGTTCGTGAAAATACTGGCAAACAGAATCTCTTCCCTCTTACAAAACACAATCCATAGAGATCAGGTCGGATTTGTCCCACTTAGAGAAGCTAGAGACAACACGACAAAAATGATAAATCTAATCCACTTGGCCAAAAACTAGCTATTCCCACCTGCCTGCTGTCCACAGATGCAGATAAAGCGTTCGACAGAGTGGACTGGGATTTCCTGTTTGCCACTATGACCCACATGGGATTAGGCCCGAGAATGTTAAAATGGATTGAAAGCCTGTATTCCTATCCCACGCCCTCGATTAGAGTTAATGGACAAATCTCACCCCCTCTCCTGATTTCGAATGGCACAAGTCAAGGATGCCCCCTATCACCCCTAATCTTCATCTTATGCCTGGAGCCATTTTAAACCCAAATCCGCTCCAATCCGAACATAAAGGGGATCGACCTCGCTGACACTGAACACAAGATAGCAGCCTATGCAGACAACCTCTTATTCTTCATCACTAATCCACGAATCTCACTTCCGAACTTACTAGCCGAAATCAAACAATACTCTGAGCTTTCAAATTTCAAAATTAATTACCACAAATCCGCGGCACTCAACATATCCCTCCCCCAATCGTTAGTCGGTGAACTTAAATATTTATTCCCATTCACCTGGGCTGGTAGCCACATCCAATACCTAGGCATAAGTCTTACTCCCGATGTGGAGGGCCTGTACGCAGCGAACTACCCCGCACTCCTAAACAGAATTAGAACAGACCTAAATTTGTGGACCAGGGGTCTCCACTCCTGGTTTGGGAGATGTGCAATCTTCAAAATGAACATCCTCCCTAGAGTACTATACCTGTTCCAAGCGCTCCCCATCAACGATCCCAGACAATTTTTCCATCAACTTTCTGCTCTCACATCCAAATTAGTTTGGGCGGATAAGTCAATGCGCATCGCCCGCAACAACCTAACAAGACCTAAAGGGGAAGGAGGTCTGGGCCTCCCGAGCTTCACACGATACCATCAAGCCGACCACTTAACCCGCTTAATAGACTGTCACAGACATGTGGCCCTCAAACAGTGGGTCAACATAGAACAAACAGTTACACCCACATCACTGAAGGTCCTGCCATGGACACAGGTACAGACCACCACAGAATTGAGTCACCACCCCATAATCGGTCCCACCCTGACGATAGCAGCGAAAATATTGCCTAGTCTGGACATTGCCCCCAGACCCTCCCCAATGTTCCCAATCCTGGATAACCCCTTTCCCCCCCAGGGAATGTGAACAATGCCTTCCTCCACTGGTTTCGGAACGGTAGATTCCGAACAGCCCACTTTTTGCACGAAGGTCCATGGCAATCCATGGAACATATGATCGGGACGCAAGACCCGCCCCCAATACCGTTCTGGCAAACAGTACAACTGAGGCACTTTCACCGCTCCCTCCCCCACCCTAGTTTATTTAATCGCCCAAAAACTCAGTTTGAGACAATATGCAGTGCAGAGAGCCCTTACAGACACACGCTCTCACTTGTGTACAACATCTTCAACACACAACTAGAACCCCAACCCCCCGGCTTCATTCAGAGAAGGGAGGAGGACCTCAATATTACACTCTCTCAGACAGAAATGGGAAAAATCTTCATGCTCACTCATTCCTCATCCATATCCAGCAAACCCCAGGAGGCAGGATACAAGGTGCTTTCATGCTGGTACAGGGTGCCCACCCATCTCAACCAAATATACCCATCGGTCTCCCCATTGTGCTGGAGATGCAGTATGGCTAGAGGGACCTTCTTACACATCTTTTGGGACTGTCATGTGCTGGCGAGCTTCTGGACGGAAGTCTGGCAGATTACTTCTAACTTTACTCAATACCCTATCGCAAAAACACCTGCCTTTTTTCTCTTACACCATAACGAGATCCCTCTTTCAGTATACACAAAATCAGTAGTACGCCACCTAGTCGCTGCAGCCAGATCCTGCATACCGAGAACCTGGCGCCAAACCACCCGCCATCGATAGCTTTATGGCTTAACACAATACAGGGGATTCTGGAGATGGAGGACCTTACGGCAACACTCAAAGACACCCAAGAAAAGTTCACGAAGACCTGGTTCCACTGGCTTGAGTTACAGAATTCATTAGAATACCAAAGACTACTAGAAACCAACTAGTCAAGGTCATAGAGTCTTACACCCCCCCCCCCCGCTCCCCACATATCCCATATCCCCTTTACCCAACCTTAAACGTCTCCTATTGTATCCTGTCCTGTGTCTTAGTTCACTTCTGCTTTTTTATAAGGTTGTTGGAGTTCGAAACCCATTCAATTGTTTCCTTTTCTTTAAGACCTGGTACAGATAATTACAATGTAGCCTAACTACAACAATCATCCCTTGTCTTAAACAAAAGATCGTATGTTTCGGATTCAAGTGTGGACGGTACCCACACGCTTAAGTTCAAAGTCTATTTAAAGTCAAGAATATGCAATGTCCTCTTCACCAACCAGTTAAAAAGAAAAGTATCAGCAGGAACATGACGAGGACTCCGTTCTAAAGTATTGTACCATATAAATGCCTTCAGACGACCTTTAATGTTATTTGTATTAAATTTGAAAAGGATAAATAGAGAATTTATAAAAAAAAGAAGCAAATGGCGGATGACTTGAACACAGCGAGCCAGCAAGTAAAGAAAGGGAGACTGGAGAATGCTGTGTATGCATGACTTATATATAATTCCCTCAATCTCATAAATGACAGATTGAGGATTACCGAAGAAAGTCAAAAACCTTGTACCTAATGTTCCTGGATCCAGGATTCTTTCCCATTTAATATTTACTTTTTCTTACTAATTACATGCTAGGTAAACAGAAACATGTAAATCGCCCGACCAGCTGCAGTCATATCACTGCATTTATTGTACTCCATGAATTGATGAAGCCCTTGTGTCAGCTATTCAGTGCACACCAGTACCTGCATCTAATTTAAGGCAATTGCATGAAGTTGACTTTTTAACTATTTCAACACCCAGGGAAATCTATGCCATGTCACATCCCTCTGGGTCTGAACATCAAAAGACCTACAACAACCTAGTAGACAGACGTCTCTGAAGTGCCCATTCCATTTGTATGGTTCCCAAAAGTAAATAAACTACAGATAAATATTTATGAATTTCAATAATTGCAGAAAGAAAATGGGTTTGACCATAATGTTACATCCTGGATCCGGGTTAATTTTCCATTTTATATTTGCTTTCTAATAAATCAGAAAGATTTATGAACGTCAATGAATGTTGAAAGAGAAAGGGCTCGAGCGTAATGCTACATCCAGGATTTGGGTTCCTTTTTCATTTTTAATTTATTTTGTTGAGTACATACTGTATGTGCTGGTTAAGCGGGAATACGTGATACCTGAGGCACAAGTGAAGTCATACCACAAGTGCTCATTTTATTCTGACACACATCACAATTAATGCTACTAATTTGTGGTGAACTAATGCTACCAACCTCAACTTAAATAATTCTGCCATCTTCTCACAATAAAATTTACACCATCACCCGCAGAGGGTGGCAAGCATCTGCTAATTTACGGCAGATATTTAAGTCCTCTACCAAACCTTAAAAATACGTGATTCAATAATAACATATGACCTGCTATAGAGAACCCCAGAGCCAAGGAAAAGGGGGCTTTAATTAGAACTTGTAGGACCTATATGTCCTGGAATTTTACATAATTAACCGGGGGGGACTCTTCTTTAAGATAGAGTAGTGCTCTATTGTATGTGTAACTTGTATGCTGCTGTATTTTCTTTCACTTTCCATCACCAAAAGACGTAGAGCAAATATTTCTCTCCCACCTGCACAGATTTATACACTACAAATATTACATAGTGATGCATGCATTATTGAAACCAATATGTGTGTGATATTACCATCTTACTATAAAGTATTGTGTACAATTATAATATGATAAGTTCCATGTGCCTTTATCATAAGTCGAATGGTCAGGTAATCCTATCAGCGAATGCATGTGGGTCCCATTTGCCACTTGCCGTTTTGTCTTAGGACTAGTTCTGGAGGCAGCACTTGGGTGACTCCATAATTCACATTTTACTCATCCACAGCAATCCAGAAGTCACATTTTTGCCTTTAAAGCTATATAATGCAAAAGAGCTTCAGCCTTGTCAGTGCAATATTCGCTAGTTGGCATGTTTAAAGGTGGCCAAATTCAAAAAGTTAATGTTCAAGCTCGAGGAAGCGTACAAATCACACACAACATTGAATGTAATCAGAAATTGTTCTCCTTTATTTCAGAAAGCGCTAATATTTATAGCAATCACACAGACATTTCAACGAAGGTGAAAGAAAACTAGTTATTGGTCGTAAGAGCTGATAATGCATGATGTCTTTGTCTCAGGGTAGGACTCATCTGTAATATGATCTTAAGAAGATGGCTGTTCCTAGCAAGATTATTTCAATTTTCATAATTATACCTAAAACTCAATTAGTTAGGGCACTTAATAATAAAATAGTAGTTAATGATTAATCTACGAGTATGCCTGTGCTCTATTCATGAAAGATATATTCATACAAAGATTTCAAACTTGTAATCATTAACAATGATTAGTCATTTAGTACATTCAATTTAAGGATTTCAGGATTATATGGAGATCCATATTTGTAAAATTATATGCATGTATGTATATATATTTATATTATGACACTGATGTAAGCAGAATCACCAGCAGAGTGCTACAAAGCAGTCTGCTTAATTGATGAGAGAGAATACATGTGTGGGTGTCGCAGGAAGGAAAGAAAAGCTTTGATAGTGCCACACTCAAATCTCCTGAGTTCTCTTCGATGCTGGAGGAGACCACCCCCTCTGGGATGAGGGCATTTTAGAACACAGAGATGGGCATTTAGAGTCCTGCTACCCTGAGATAACTGCTGAATGGGCATATATTTGCAGGACTACAGGTCGATGATCTCAATATGTAAAGATGCCCCTATGGTGACTCTTTCAATGGAATGATAATGATGGACTGTGCATCACGTGTATGCTATGATGGTAATAATAGCATGAGCCCTGTACTGATACCTGTCTTACCTTCAAAATAAATGGACTTCTGAATACAGCCAAGTGCCACAGAGTGAAAAATGGTGATCCTGTCACTGCTACTGTATGTATATAACTATTTGATATACCCAGCTTCATCACAGTTAACTTGGTACAGGTCTTTACCTGTTAGCATGAAAAATTTAATGAAGTTGCGGTTACTTCAGAGGAACAAAGGAATAAAATATGTATAACTATAGAGAAGCATAAGACTCACCTCAGACTGCATGTACCGATGTCCCTCTGCAGAATATGCCACCCTTCCCACTCTCCTCACTTTTGTCTCTTAAAGGTAATGCCCCTTTTATTCAAATTTAAGCACAGACTGGAGGTTTGAGCCCCATCTTAGCTTTAAAAGCACGATCCATCCCTGCAGTCTATGTCTATACACACAGAGGTCAGTTATATTTTCCTTAGTATATACACACACCAGAGGTGAGGTAGATTCTCCTCAGTATGCAAGACCTTACCCTAGGCATTATGTTTTTTGAGAATAGAACTACCTCATGAATCACAGTTTTTCACCCGTAGAATTGAATATTGAAGTTATGACCCCTTTACTTTTCCTATTTAGGACCTAAACAAAGGTTGTGACAAATTTCACATGTGCACAATACCCAGAAGCTATAGAATTAGAATAGGTGCATAACATGGAGGGAGGGGGGTCACTTACTTTTTCCCTTAGAATTGAATAATCAAGTTACTACCCCTTTACTTTTTCTGTTTAGCACCTGAGGAATGGTAGTGCCAAATTTCAAGTTTGTACGACACAGGAATTTAGAGAATTAGATTAAGCACAATACAGAGGGGTGCAATTACTTTTGCACTTAGCATTGACGGATCGAGTTCTGACTCTTTTAATTTTCTAGTTTAGAACCTAAGGAATAGTTGTGCCAAATGTCAAGGTTGTACAACACCGGGATGCTAAAAACTTAGATTTGATGCATTACATAGAAGTGCACTAACTTTTCTACTAAGCATTAACTAATCGAGTATAATATATATATATATATATATATATATATATATATATATATATATATATATATATATTATATATATATACATTATATATATATACACTAGCTGATAAACCTGGCTTCGCCCAAGTTGATTTGGTACTGGTTAGAGATGAGCAAGCACCAAAATGCTCGGGTGCTCGTTGCTCGTTGAACTTTTCGCGATGCTCGAGGGTTCGTTTTGAGTAACGAACCTCATTGAAGTCAATGGGCGACTAAAGCATTTTTGTATATCGCCGATGCTCGCTAAGGTTTTCATTTGTGAAAATCTGGGAAATTCAAGAAAGTGATGGGAACGACACAGAAACGGATAGGGCAGGCGAGGGGCTACATGTTGGGCTACATCTCAAGTTCCCAGGTCCCACTATTAAGCCACAATAGCGGCAAGAGTGCCCCCCCCTCCCAACAATTTTTACTTCTGAAAAACCCTCATTAGCAAGGCATACCTTAGCTAAGCACCACACTACCTCCAACCAGCACAATCACTATCTGCATGACACTCCGCTGCCACTTCTCCTGGGTTACATGCTGCCCAACCCCCCTGCACGACCCAGTGTCCACAGCGCACACCAAAGTGTCCCTGCACAGCCTTCAGCTGCCCTCATGCCACACGCTGGCCTCATAGCCACATCACCCTCATGTCTATTTATAAGTGCGTCTGCCATGAGGAGGAACCGGAGGCACACACTGCAGAGGGTTGGCAGGGCCAGGCAGCAACCCTCTATAAAAGGGGCGGGGCGATAGCCCACAATGCTGAACAGAAGCAATGAAAACTCCAATCCTGTGCCACCTCCGTCAGGAGCTGCAAACGTGGGCATAGCAATGGGGAATCCATTTGCCACACAGTATTCATTCTGTCAAGGTTTCGCTTAGCTCAATCCACACTGCAAGGGGAAAGCCGTCAGTGCTCTGCCCTCTACCCAAGTCAGTCACTGTCTTTGTGCCAGACAGGTCAAACACCGCGATGGAAACTAAGTTTGCACCAACAGCATATGTGTCCTAGTAAGCCCAAGACATGAACAAAAAATTGATCTGAGCGGCCAAACATGGCAGTTTTGCACCGCGCCCACGACATAGGCCTCGGCCCACAGCTTCAGCAATCCTAGGCAGGAAGCGGACTTTCACTGCACCCAGGACATAGGCCTCTACACAAACCCTCAGCAATCGCATGCCTACAGCGGACTCCAATGCTAGCGTAGCTGTGCACGTCTCATTAGTGCTGTAGTTTGTCCCAATGCAGTGCCCCGGATAGTAGCGCTAACGTCAGATTAACACTGCCCCCACACTGCAGGCCCCAGTCAGACTGGGGTTCTTTATAGGTAGACACAGGCAGGTACAACTTCTTGTGGACCGACAGCATGGGTGGGTCCCAGGAAGCCACCGGCATTAAATAAATAAATCCCATTGCATTGCCCAGCACAGCTGAGGTAACGTCAGATTAAATGCAGGTGGGCTTCAGCCCACACTGCATGCCCCAGTCTGACCGGGGTTTTTAATACATAGGCACAGGCAGGTACAAATCCCTAATGTGAAGTCCGTGTGGACCCAAAGCATGGGTGGCTCCTTGGAACCCACCAGCGGTACATAAACAAATCCTATTGCAGTGCCCTGGACAGCAGAGCTAACGTCAGATTAAATACACATGGGCTTCGGCCCACACTGCATGCCCCAGTCAGACTGGGGTTCTTTATAAGTAGACACAGGCAGGTACAACTCCGTGTGAACTGAGAGCATGGGTGGGTCCCAGGCAGCCACCGGCATTACATAAATAAATCCCATTGCATTGCCCAGCACAGCTGAGGTAACGTCAGATTAAATGCATGTCGGCTTCGGCCCACACTGCATGCCCCAGTCTGACCGGGGTTTTTAATTCATAGACACAGGCAGGTACAAATCCCTAATGTGAAGTCCGTGTGGACCCAAAGCATGGGTGGCTCCCTGGAACCCACCGGCGGTACATAAAGAAATCCCATTGCAGTGCCCAGCACAGCTGAGGTAACGTCAGATTAAATGCAGGTGGGCTTCGGCCCACACTGCATGCCCCATTCTGACCGGGGTTTTTAATATATAGACACTGGCAGGTACAAATCTGTAATGTGAAGTCCCTGTGGACCCACAGCATGGGTGGCTCCCTGGAACCCATCGGCGGTAAATAAATGTATCCCATTGCAGTGCCCTGCTCAGCAGAGCTAACGTCAGATACAATACAGGTGGGCTTCGGCCCACAGTGCATGCCCCAGTCAGACTGGTAATATGTACCTTAACAGTAACCGCATTGGTGGGAATGTGGTGGCGACTGCGGACCTAGTAGCGCGGTTTTATTTAGTTGGTTTTCGGAATGTGGCCAGGATTAAGTGGGCCGTGGCGGGGGGATGGTGGGGGGCTCTCTTGTTGTGTCGTTAAAGGTGAAATTCTTGGTTCTGCCACCAGACGGACCAATGCAAAAGTATTTGCCAAGAATGTTTTCATTGTTGGAGGAGGAGGGGGATGTTTTTGAGGCACTATGTGTCTGTGGTTATATGCACCTTAACAGTAACTGCGTTGGTGGGAAATGGCCTCACCGCCATCATGTCTTTGGGAAGCCTCCGTTTCCACACCCCAGTGACATAGCATTAGCAGCGGTATAGGCAGAGCCCAGAATTAGTAACATTTCAGAGGTAGCATTAGGGACAGGCCCCAGTAACATATCACTAGCAGCATTATAGGGGGAGCACAGTATTAGTTCCATTTCAGTAGTAGTAGCAGTCCAGACAGGCCCCAGTAACATATCACTAGCAGCAGTACAGGGGGAGCACAGTCTTAGTTCCATTTCAGTAATAGTAGCACTCAAGACAGGCCCTGGTAACAATTTCGAAGCAGCAGTATAGGGGGAGCGCAGTCTTAGTTCCATTTCAGTAGTAGTAGCAGTGAAGACAGGCACCAGTAACAATTCCGAAGCAACAGTACAGGGGGAGCACAGTCTTAGTTCCATTTCAGTAGTAGTAGCAGTCAAGACAGGCCACAGTAACATTCCCGTTGCAGCAGTTTAGGGAGATAACAGTCTCTTGCACATTTCAGTAGTTGCAGTATAGACAAGGACCCAGTTACATTTATGTAGCAAAAGTGAAGGCCAACCCCACACACCTTGCTGTACCATGAGTGCAGGCGAAGCCCTTAAAAATTACTAGGATTACACTGTAGGCGAGGGCCCCAAAAAATTGGTGTACCAACAGTACTAATGTACCTCAGAAAAATTGCCCATGCCCAACCAAGAGGGCAGGTGAAACCCATTAATCGCTTTGGTTACTAAGGCTTAATTTGTAACTAGGCCTGGAGGCAGCCCAGTTAAAATAAAAATTGGTTCAGGTGCAAGTTTCAACGCTTTAATGAGAATTGAAACGTATAAACATTGTTTACAAAAGTCATATGACTGAGCCTTGTGGGCCTAAGAAAAATTGCCCGTTCGGCGTGATTACGTGAGGTTGCAGGAGGAGGAGGATGAATATAATACACAGATTGATGAAGCTAAAAGGTCCCCGTTTTTTATGGTGATAGAGAACTATGCTTCCATCCGCGGGTGCAGCCTATTTATTGTTTAGGTACCGCTGCTGTCAGCTGGTGGAGAAGAGAAGTCTGGGGAAATCCAGGCTTTGTTCATCTTTATGAATGTAAGCCTGTCGGCACTGTCAGTTGATAGGCGGGTAAGCTTATCTGTGATGATTCCCCCAGCTGCACTAAACACCCTCTCTGACAAGAGGCTGGCCTCAGGGCAAGCAAGCACCTCCAGGGCATACAGCGCGAGTTCAGGCCACGTGTCCAGCTTTGACACTGAGTAGTTGTAGGGAGGAGAGGCGTCACAGAGGACGGTCGTGCGATCGGCTACGTACTACCTCACCATCCTTTTACAGTGCTCCCTTGGAGAGTGTTCCCCTGCCTGCGCTGTACATGCTGCCTGATCTCCGCGCCTCCCCTGCTACCTGGCCCTCGGAACTGCGCCTTCTGCCACTAGCGCTGTCGGATGGGAATTTTACCATCAGTTTGTCCACCAGGGTCCTGTGGTATAGCATCACTCTCGAACCCCTTTCCTCTTCGGGTATGAGAGTGGAAAGGTTCTCCTTATACCGTGGGTCGAGTAGTGTGTACACCCAGTAATCCGTAGTGGCCAGAATGCATGAAGTCTGCCACATGTGCCAGGGTACCTGTACGCAACACATGGCTGTCCTCACTAGGAAGATCACTTTCAGGATCCTCCTCCTCCTCAGGCCATACACGCTGAAAGGATGACAGGCAAGCAGCATGGGTACCCTCAGCAGTGGGCCAAGCTGTCTCTTCCCCTTCCTCCTCATGATCCTCCCCCTCCTCCTCCTCCTCCAAAATGCGCTGAGATATAGACATGAGGGTTCTCTGACTATCCAGCGACATACTGTCTTCCCCCGCCTCCGTTTCCAAGCGCAAAGCGTCTGCCTTTATGCTTTGCAGGGAACTTCTCAAGAGGCATAGCAGAGAAATGGTGACGCTAATGATTGCAGCATCGCTGCTCACCATCTGGGTAGACTCCTCAAAGTTTCCGAGGACCTGGCAGATGTCTGCCAACCAGGCCCACTCTTCTGTAAAGAATTGAGGAGACTGACTCCCACTACGCCGCCCATGTTGGAGTTGGTATTCCACTATAGCTCTACGCTGCTCATAGAGCCTGGCCAACATGTGGAGCGTAGAGTTCCACCGTGTGGGCACGTCGCACAGCAGTCGGTGCACTAGCAGATTAAACCGATGTTGCAGGGTCCTCAGGGTGGCAGCATCCGTGTTGGACTTGCGGAAATGTGCGCTGACCTGGCGCACCTTTCCGAGCAGGTCTGACAAGCGTGGGTAGCTTTTCAGAAACCGCTGAACCACAAAATTAAAGATGTGGGCCAGGCATGGCACGTGCGTGAGGCTGCCGAGCTGCAGAGCCGCCACCAGGTTACGACCGTTGTCACACACGACCATGCCCGGTTGGAGGCTCAGTGGCGAAAGCCAGTGGTCGGTCTGCTCTGTCAGACCCTGCAGCAGTTCGTGGTCCGTGGGCCTCTTCTCTCCTAAGCTGAGATGTTTAAGCACGGCCTGCTGACGCTTGCCCACTGCTGTACTGCCACGCCGCACGACACCGATTGCTGGCGACGTGCTGCTGCTGACACATCTTGATTGCGAGACAGAGGTTGCGTAGGAGGAGGAGGAGGAGGGTAGTTTAGTGGAGGAAGTATACACCGCCGCAGATATCACCACCGAGCTGGGGCCTGCAATTCTGGGGGTGGGTAGGACGTGAGCGGTCCCAGGCTCTGACTCGGTCCCAGCCTCCACTAAATTCACCCAATGTGCCGTCAGGGAGATATAGTGGCCCTGCCCACCTGTGCTTGTCCACGTGTCCGTTGTTAAGTGGACCTTGGCAGTAACTGCGTTGGTGAGGGCGCGTACAATGTTGCGGGAGACATGATTGTGCAGGGCTGGGACGTCACATCGGGAAAAGTAGTGGCGACTGGGAACCGAGTAGCGCGGGGCCGCCGCTGCCATCATGCTTTTGAAAGCCTCCGTTTCCACAAGCCTATACGGCAGCATCTCCAGGCTGATCGATTTGGCTATGTTCACGTTTAACGCTTAAGCGTACGGGTGCGTGGCGGCGTACTTGCGCTTGCGCTCAAAAAGTTGCGCTAGCGACGGCTGGACGCTGCGCTGAGAGACATTGCTGGATGGGGAGGACAGCGGAGGTGAGCGTGTGGGTGCAGGCCAGGAGACGGTCGTGCCTGTGTCCTGAGAGGGGGGTTGGATCTCAGTGGCAGGTTGGGGCACAGGGGGTGAGGCAGTGGTGCAAACCGGAGGCGGTGAACGGCCTTCGTCACACCTTGTGGGGTGCTTGGCCATCATATGCCTGCACATGCTGGTGGTGGTGAGGCTGGTGGTGGTGGCTTCCCGGCTGATCTTGGCACGACAAACCTTGCACACCACAGTTCGTCGGTCGTCTGCACTCTCAGTGAAAAACTGCCACACCTTTGAGCACCTCGGCCTCTGCAGGGTGGCATGTAGCGAGGGGGTGCTTTGGGAAACAGTTGGTGGATTATTCGGTCTGGTCCTGCCTCTACCCATGGCCACCGCACTGCCTCTTCCAACCTGCCCTGCTGCTACACTTGCCTACCCCTCTGAAGACCTGTCCTCAGTAGGCTTAGCAAACCAGGTGGGGTCAGTCACCTCATCGTCCAGCTGCTCTTCCTCCGAATCCTCTGTGCGCTCCTCCTTTGGACTTACTGCCCTTACTACTACCTCATTGCTAGACAACTGTGTCTCATCGTCCTCATCCTCTTCGCCCACTGAAAGCTCTTGAGACAGTTGCCGGAAGTCCCCAGCCTCATCCCCCGGACCCTGGAAACTTTCCAAAGGTTGGGCATCGGTCACGACAAACTCCTCCGGTGGGAGAGGAACCATTGCTGCCCAATCTGGGCAGGGGCCCGAGAACCGTTCCTGGGGGTCTGCCTGCTCCTCAGAATGTGTCATTTTCATGGAGTGAGGAGGCTGGGAGGAAGGAGGAGCAGCAGCCAGAGGATTCAGAGTTGCAGCTGTGGACGGCGTAGAAAACTGGGTGGTCGATAGATTGCTGGATGCACTTTCTGCCATCCACGACAGGACCTGCTCACACTGCTCAGTTTCTAATAAAGGTCTACCGCGTGGACCCATTAATTGTGAGATGAATCTGGGGACCCCAGAAACTTGCCTCTCTCCTAATCCCACAGCAGTCAGCTGCGATACACCTGGATCCGGAGCTCAGCCTGTGCCCACACCCTGACTTGGGCCTCCGCGTCCTCGCCCCCATCCACATCCTCTAGACCTACCCCTACCTCTCAGCATGGTGTATTACGAGTAGAGCAGAAACAGAACGCTGTAATTAAATGTATCGCTTATTGGCCTGTGGTTGGAGGCTGACTTCGCCTACGGAACGCACAGCAGAGCCAGGAAACAATTATGCGCAAGCCTGTAGTGAGACCTAGGTGCGTATGACTGAGCTACTGGAATTCAAAGCGCACAACCAGTCAAGTGGCCAAAGGCCAGTGGTAGGCCTTAAGTATTTTGCTTCTATTTTTTTAAATGGTGAGGTGAAAAACCAGACAGACACCGTATGCAGCGTATATTATGTATACTGTTTCCCTGTGGCGGGATGACGGTGATCATGTAACGGGCACAGCAGAGCCAGGAAACAATTATGCGCAAGCCTGCTGTAACGCTTAGCTGGGTATTAATTAGCGACTACTGCCCCCAGCAGACACGCAGTAAACTGAAGACGGTCACAGGCAGCCCAAATATAGTATTTTTCCCCAATTTTTTTGAAAAAGCCCACTGCCTATATAGCCAGTATACCTCTCCCTGTACCACTGTCCCTGCCTCACCAGTACTGCCCCTATACTCAGTAAAATGACTACAGACTGAGGACGCTATGATCTGCACGCCCGCTATACAAAAAAAATAAATTGTGCAACACTGCTAAAAGCAGCCTCAACAGTGCTGCACACGGTCAGATGTGGCCCTAAGAAGGACCGTTGGGGTTCTTGAAGACTGAAATAACACCTAACACTCTCCCTATAGCAGCTACAGCAAGACAGCACTGTCCCTGATCTCTCTCAGCGTGCATCTGTGGCAAACCGTGGGCGGGGCAGATTTAAATACTCCTGTGTCATCTGATCTCCCCAGCCACTCACTGCAGGGGGGTGGGATAGGGCTGGAATGTCACAGGAGGAAGTTGTAATGCCTTCCCTGTTCTTCTATTGGCCAGAAAAGAGTGCAAATTTTTCAGGGAAGGAAATGTAATGGAGTCAAGCACCGCGTGGTGCTTGTCTCGAGTAACGAGCATCTCGAACACTCCAATACTCGAACGAGCATCAAGCTCGGACGAGTACGCTCGCTCATCTCTACTAATAAAGTCTTGGGGTGCATTAAAAGAGGTATAGGGGAGAGGGACGAGAACATTATTCTCCCACTATATAAGGCACTTGTCAGGCCTCATATGGAATACTGCACACAGTTCTTGTCACCGGTGCTCAGGAAAGATGTTACAGTGCTGGAGGGGTTCAAAGAAGGGCAACTAAACTAATACATGGAATGACGGGACTGGAATACCCAGAGAGGCTATCCAAATTGGGATTATTTACTCTAGAAAAAAGGCGGCTAAGGGGTGATCAAATAACTATGTATAAATACATGAGGGACAATACAAGGATCTCTACCATGATCTGTTTACACCCAGGACTGTGACTGTAACAAGAGGGCACCCGCTACGTCTAGAAGAGAGCAGGTTTCATCAACAACATAGAAAGTGGTTCTTTACTGTAAGAGCAGTTAGACTGTGGAACTCTCTGCCTGAGGATGTGGTGATGGTAAAATCCATAGAGGAGTTTAAAAGGGGACTAGATGTCTTACTGGAGCGGAAGGCTATTACAGGATATAAATCTTAGGTTAACTGTTAACCTGGGTACACAGCAGGTAGGAAATATTAGGGGTTGATCCAGGGATTAGTCTGGCTGCCATTAGGGAGTCGGGAAGGAATTTTTCCCCCAAAAGGGCTAATTGGCTTTTGCTCTTGGGGTTTTTTTGCCTTCCTCTGAACACTGTCTTCATTCGGCTTACAAACTATGTTACTATGTTACTATGTTACATAAGGCAAGGTTTCAGGCTTGTCACACAGTCAAAAAAGTTCTGTGACATAGTATGAATAAGGGTGACCTCAGTCGCCAGCCCACATTAGACCTGCATGAGGGAGTGCTACCAAACACAATTTACCTATAGGAAACGTGTCCAAGGCATATGATAGCTATATGACAACTAGGATGAACCTTTAGCACAGCTCAATAGATTGCTTTACAGTTTTAGACTCACTGGGAATAATTATTTGCTATACTGAGCATTCCAAAGCATTATCCAAATAATCAAGCAAACACATTGTGATATCCCTAGCATGGTGGGACTAAATACAGGTTAATGACTTTTGTTAAAAACGGTTTTATTTTCTAAAAAGTGAAACAACAACACATATGATGTTACTGCAATCGTATTCATGACCTGTTTAATTACTACCATATTGTCATTGCAAAAAATCCCCTCTACCAACATTAATATTAACAATAGTAGCACTAGAAGGACCAAATTACACTGCAATACCATATTATCACCACATAGTGATGGAATAACATATCATAGTGTCACTGAATAAAGACAACTATAAAGATCAACATTACCAAAAACAACACTAAATGAGTATATAACCAGGATACACTAACATGAGGATCAGCTTAGTAAATGTCTAGAACTTAGGGAAGATATTGCTCAGGCACTGGAGCGATGGGGGACAGGATGCTAAGTAGTCTGATAAGGGAGGAGATTGGCAGGGGAGGAATTAGTGTGCACGGGCCATCTGAGAGACCAAGAATCATAGCATGTATTACAGATCTCAGTGGAAAAACGACACTGAGCAAGAAAGCATAGATCAGCAGTGGTAGGCGGAGAGCAATGTGCTGGCCACATTATTTAGCTCTAGTTCATGGATTTTATGTTTCTTGTTACCTTATATTACTTGGAATCTAATATGCAGACTGCGATATAACTGCATCTGGTCTGGCAATTCATGTCTTTCTGTTTATCTAACATGTACTTAGTAAGAAAAAGTAAATACTAAATGGAAAAGGATCCCGGATCCAGGATGGAACATTAAGTTTCAGGTGTTTACTTTCTTCTGTGATCATAAATCTTTCTGACATTAATGTGGCTGGCAGGATTCTATATAAGCCATGTATACGCATCATTCTACAGTCTCCCTTTCTCTGCTTGCTGGCTCACTATGTTCAAGTCCTCTGCTATTGGTTTCATCACTACAGAAATGACACAGCATAGGATGATGACCATCTTGCCATTTGTGTGTCTATCACTCTGTTTTGAAGCCTTACAGGCGCAAATGCTGGTAAAGTGAATTATATTTCAGATTTTTTATTTCATGCATTGTGAATTTGCATTTATGCATATAATTCAGACTTCTATATTTGGATACTCTCAATATTAACAATAGAGAACATTTCTTACAATAAGCTAAAAATGCAATATTATATATCTACAGTATTTATCTACCAGATATTTGCTGGGGAAGTACATTTCTGAGCAGTTAGTCATTTCTAAACATACCAGATGTCTATTGTCATGTAACTCTAAGATGTATTAAGATTTGTTAATATGGAGCCACAAGGAAACATGTTTGGATAGCAGAAATAGCCTAGTAAATCTGTTGAGGGGTACATGACAACATGGGGGGGGGGGGGGGGGGGGAGAGTTTCAGGTAAGAGCTCGGTTTATCGCAGTTAGATATCTTTGTACAGGTTTTATTAGGTATATATTGATGGAATACATTACAGCATATCAACATTTAGATCTTATAGATTCAACAATACAATGGTATGAATTACAATCAGTTATATATATCATGCATAGCGTTCTCTGTCTACGGACCCAAGATTGTACCTTGATATTCATATCATTTTTGTGTATCATTCTTGGGTGTTGATCGTTTTCTATATAGATGACATCTTGTGGGATGTTTAGAAATACTGTAGTAGTTTTTAATACAATATATATATTGTATATATAAAATAAACAGTTAAAAAAAACAAAAAAACAGTAACTAGTTAACTTGGCATCGATATGTTAACCATTAGTACACTTAATCATATAGTTTCTCCAGAGTTCCCATGACCTTTTGAATTGGCTGTCACGATAGGCTAGCCATTTCTCGTATTTGTATTGTTCCGCCATACGACCTTTGAACTCCCCTAGATCCGGGGGGATGAATTTTTCCAGTATTCTGCAATTATTGTTTTTGTTGTCATCAGTGAGTGGTTTATTAGATATCTATATTTTTTTGGGAGTGCTTCAAATCTTATTAGTAGGAGAATCAGTTTAGCATCTCTGGGTATATGATATCCTATTATGTCTTGCATAAGTTCAAGCACGTCACTCCAGAAACGTTTTATTTTTGGGCGTTCTCAAAAGATGTGTGATAGAGAACCTATCTGTTTACAACCCCTCCAGCATAGGCCATCTCCAACCTTTGATCTGTTAAATAGCAGTGAGGGGGTATAGTACCATCTCAATTGTAGTTTTGTCTGAGTTTCCAATATACCCATTCCCTTGGTAGATTTTTTTTTAACAAATAGTTTTTATTGGGTTATTACATGGGTAAACAGTACATGAGAATACATGTGCACAATATGTAACATATTGTATATTCATGAGAAAAATAGCAGGGTACACATGCTTTGTCCAGCAATTAAAACTTTGTCCGTGTGAATCGGACTATTTCCCACAATTTTCATTTATAGTCCGATGCGTGGGTTAAGAATTAAGTTTAAAGATAATTAGCAGAAAGATGAAACTAAGGAAAAAAATCCTTGAAAACTGAAATGCAGTCATTTGATCACTACAACATCTATATCTGAGTTTCTTTATGTGTGATCACTTTCTCAGCAAGGGGGGGGGGGGGAGGTTATGTTAGAATAATATTGTGTCCAGGGGTTCCATGTGCGATGGAAATTAGGCACAGTTTCGTTGGATAGAGCATAGATTTTTTCATATGAGCAGTGGTCTGCATAATATCATGTACCTCCTTTATTGTGGGGGGGGGGGGAGGGGAGATTAGACCTCCATTTCCTGGTTAGGGCTAGTTTGGCTACCATAAGCATGTGGCAAGTCAATTTCCGCACCGTTGGAGGGATCTCGTCACATCTCAGTAGCAGTAATGCCAATTCTGGTCTTTGGGGGAGTGCGCTATGGGTGACCTTACGTATGGTGTGGAAGACCGCCTTCCAGAATTTATGGATGAGTTGACATTCCCAAAGTATGTGGATTAACGTGCCTTCCTGTCCGCAACCTCTCCAGCAGAGTTTGTTTGTGTTGGGGAAGCATTTGGCTAATTTAACAGGTGTGTAATACCATCTGGTTAACACTTTGTAATGTGTCTGGAGAAGGTTTGCGGACAACGTGGACTTATTTGCCCAGTTAAAGGAAAGAATTCACTGTTTCTGGGGAAATGTGCTTTTTAAGTCGCGTTCCCAATTTAGGAGATGAACTTTTTTTTGTGTACCCATATCCCCGGTCAGGATATTAGAACAATATCTCGTATGTGAAACATCCTTTGGTCCTTTATTGAAAAGGAAGGCAATCAATCCCTTGGGGAGGGAACAATTCTCCAAGTGGGACATGTTTAAATATGACCTTATTTGGCAATATAGGTGAAAGTCATCTGAGGAAACACCGAAGGACATTCTCAAAGTCTGAAAGGGAGCAATCTTCTCTCCCGCGAACAAGTCTTGCGCTCGTTTGATTCCAAGTCTAAGCCACCTCGTGATCGATATATCTGGAATATAATAAGTTAGTATTTCCAGGGGGAGGTCAATTGAGCCCCCATCGGGACTCGATTTGAGTCTCTGGGTGTAGAGATTCCAGGCCTGCAGGGTTGCCAGCATAGGGGGGGAAAGCCTCTGTACGTCCAGGTTGGCCATGGGAAGTGGGTATATTCCACTGATTGCAGTCGCTTTCAGCAAGGATCTTAGGCTTCTGTTATTATTTAGATTTTTCTCTATATAAGCCCATGTTGTGGTTAGAGAGTTAGATAGCCAAGGATTAGATAAGTCTAGGTTTATGGCTTGGCAATATGACCACAGGTCAGGAACCCCCAAACCACCTTGTCTTCGGTTGAGATAGATTATAGAAGATGCGACCCTTGATCTCTTATTGTTCCATATAAATCGTAGTAGTTGTTTTTGAAGTTCGTTAATTTTATTATAAGGTATTGGGAGAGCTATATTGCGGAAGATATATAAAATTCTTGGGAGAATCAGCATTTTAAATAGTGTGACTCTGCCAAACCAAGAATATTCAATTTTACCTAACTCTTCTAGTTCTTTTTGTATTGAGGTATAGAGTGGGTCCAAGTTTGCAGATATCATTTCTGCTGTCGGAAAACATAAATTTATACCTAAGTAGGGGATTGATGAGTGCCACTGAAATTTGAATTCCATTTTAATGGCTTCCTTCAGGGAAGGAGGGATGTTGATACCTAGAATTTGGGATTTATTAATGTTTAGCTTGTAAAAGGAAACCCTACTAAAAGATGAAATGATGTTATATATCTCTCTTAGGGAGTCTAGTGGGTTAGTGAGTGTCAGTAGCGCATCGGCATATAGTCCGATTTTGTGCTGTCTACCACCCATCGAGAAGCCTCTGACATGCGGTGAGCTTCTAATTAGTTCTGCAATAGGCTCCATTATTATTACAAACAGCAGAGGGGAAAGGGGGCAGCCCTGCCTTGTTCCATTGGTTATCTGGAATGGGTTGGACAGCGGGCCATCTACCAAAACCCTGGCCGATGGAGCTGTGTACAGGGCTTTGATTGCCCTTAAGAAGCCTCCCCTTATTCCGAATTTTTTCAGAACCTCAAATGCGAAGTCCCAATGAATTCTGTCGAACGCCTTCTCCGCGTCCAAAGAAAGGAGGAGAGAAGGCGTTCGACTTGACCCCATGCCCGACATTAGGTTTACCATTCGTCTTGTGCCATCAGACACTCGTCTACCTTTAGTAAATCCAACCTGATCATTATGGATTATGGTCGGGAGTATCTGAGTTAATCTCATGGCTAGAATTTTCGGTATTAAGGAGCGATATCGTTTTTTAGCTCGTTGTAGATTCCGTTGGCTTTCCCAGCTTGGGAATGGTAATAATGGTGGCCTGTAGCATTTCCGGGGGCATGGTTCCTTTTAACATTGCTTCGTTGAATGTGTTTGTAAGATAAGGGGTTAGAATGTGGGCGTATATTTTATAATATTCATTAGCAAACCCGTCAGGTCCCGGTGACTTGAAATTTTTTAGGAGTTTAATTGCCCTTTCAACTTCTTCGGTGGAGATAGGGTTATCCAAGTTATGGATTGTAGTGTCAATTGTAGGTAGATCTATTTTTTGTAGGAAATCCTTAATTATTGTTGAATTTGGTTGAGGGGTTGCTGGGTTTAGTTTCACGTTATAGAGGTTAGCATAAAAGGAGCTAAACTCGTTTGCAATGTCCTGTGGGTGGGTGAGTTTTATACTTGGGGTTTTTGTTTTGAGTAGAAAAGGGGTTTTTGCTTTGATATGTTTAGGTCTGGCCAGGTTTGACATTAGTTTAGAGGGTTTATTGTAAGAGGAGTAATAATTTGCTTTTAGGTATTTAGTATTTTTGTTGAATTCCTCTAATAGAACTGATCTGAGCGTTCTTCTTGTCTTTGCTAGCTCTACTAGATCAGGGCCGGAGGGGGAGTTCTGTAGGTTTAATTCAAATTTTTGAATCTGCATTAGAAGCTCGTCGATTTGTTTTTGTTTGTTCTTTTTATATTGCACATTTAATTTGATCATGGTGCCCCTGATCACTGCCTTGTGGGCATTCCATAAGGTAAAAGGGTTTATTTCAGGGCTGTTATTTAGACTGAAGTATTTCTTTAGGGATTCGGCTATTATTTTTTTGTTTTTGGGAGATTTAATTAAGGAAATATTATTTCGCCATATTCTTGGTGTTCCTCTGGGGGGTCCTAGATCAAGCTTTAGAGATATTGGGGCATGATCTGACCAAGTTGCTACATGAATTTCAGATGATTTAACTGCGGGTAGGGTCCATCTGTCTACTATAAATAGGTCGATGCGCGAGAAGGATTTGTGCCTCGGGGAAAAAAGGTGAATTCCCTATAAGTGGAGTTAAGACACCTAAAAGAGTCATAGAGTGCCTCCTTACATAGCCATGGGAACAGATTGGGAGATGTTCTTTGTTTGTTTGTGGAGTCCATTTCTCTGTCTGGGGTTATGTTAAAATCTCCACAGACTACTAATTTCCCCTTTTGTATCTTTTTTACTTTTTTTATAACCTTGTTTAGAAAGGAGATCTGGGCTTTATTCCGAGCATATATGTTGGCTATTGTGATGGGACACTCGTTTAGGGTACCTACAAGGATGAGGTATCGTCCCTTAGGATCAGCGAGTTGTTCTTCAAGCACAAAATTAACATTAGTTCCAAATGCAGTCAAGACCCCTGCTTGCTTCTTGGAGGCGCAAGACATAAATATTTGTGGGAATCTCTTGTTGGAGAATTTTGGGCAGGCTATGGAGGAAAAGTGTGTCTCCTGCAGGCAGACAATGTCTGCTTTTGTTTGTTTAGCATCTCTCCATACTGAGGCCCTTTTAAAGGGTGAGTTTAACCCCCTCGCATTCTGAG
Source organism: Eleutherodactylus coqui (assembly GCF_035609145.1). Classification (NCBI taxonomy): domain Eukaryota; kingdom Metazoa; phylum Chordata; class Amphibia; order Anura; family Eleutherodactylidae; genus Eleutherodactylus; species Eleutherodactylus coqui. The sequence goes on from NC_089837.1 coordinate 516,573,280, forward strand.
AAATGACTTTAAGTGTCATGGCTAGTTAAATGAGATGCATTGATGTTTTGTTCGTGAAGTGTGACTGCATAAATAATAACATTAAAACAGTTAAACATACGTAATGAGATGAACATAGCAGGATCGCCTCGAGTTGAAGCTGTGGCGGGACAATTCTGTTGCCTGCAAAAATAAGATAGAAAAACAAAACATATACAGAAGATGTATAGAAAGGCAGGATTTGATACCTGCATGTTATCAAAGGGGGGGAGGAAAAAGTTTGCCTGACGTTTGTCAGCCTTCCTTAAAAGTAGAATTAAGGAAACATTTCCAGAAGAGCCGGAGAGTAGACAACGGTCTCCCGATGATGGAGCTGTCAATTACTTTCATGGATGGGCAGGATGGGTCCCATTTTTGGATGCTTTCTTGGTCTTTGCCGCTGAGGTCAGGTGCGCTTTTTCTGCAGTAGTTATTCCCCATGTCTTTAGAAGTTTCTCTCCTTCTTGAAGGTTGGTAATGATATGCAGGGAGCCATCTTTGTGGATTAATAGCTTTGTCGGGAATCCCCATTTGTACAGAATTTTGTTAGCACGGAGAGCTGTGGTAATGGCTGTCAGATTACGTCTTGCTTGCATTGTTGTTTTAGACAGGTCTATGAATAGCTGGATGCCAGAAAATGGGTTAGGTAAATTATTGGTTTTCCATGAAGACTGTATCATGGCCACTTTAATGTGAAAAAAAGTTAATTCTGGCAATTACGTCTCTTGGAATATCTACACGAATAAAGCTTGGTTTGGGCAGTCTGTGTGCCCTATCTATGAGGCGTTCTTGCTCTGAGGAGTTTGGGAGGATTGTTTGAATCAATTGAGAAAGAAAGTCTTTCAAATTAGATTGAGTGACAGTTTCTGTGATTCCTCAGAATTTGACGTTGTTACGTCTATTTCTGTCTTCTAATGTGGCGAGTTTATTTTTTATGTCGACTACTTCTTCTTCTATGGCGTAGTGCGAGTCGATTAAGTTATTGTGGGAGGAGGTCAGTTCCGCCATTTTACTTTCGACGTGATCTGTTCGGTCGCCTAGTTCTTGAATTGTGACATTTACTGAGGAGGACAGCTTATGCAAGTCTTTTTGCATAGAGTCTCTCAGTGCTACCACTAGATTTTTAATGAATAGCTCTGAAGCTGGTTGGTTTGTAGAAGGTAGACTTAGAATAGGGTCTGCAGTTAGATCTATCATATTGTCTGAGGGAGAGGGAGAAGACACTCTCTGCCTCTGCTTCTCTGGGCTAGCAGTGGGGGAAGGGCTTGCCTCCGATTGAGAGCTGTGGCTGGGCGCCATTTTACATGTTGCACTTTTCACAGGGGTCTTAATGGAGAATGCACTCACCCCTTCTTGTAGTGCAGAAGATCGCTGCTGCTCTCTGGATGTTTCCATAAAGTCTTCTGCAATGCCTGCTGTCGGAGAAACCTCTCTGCTGTGTGAAGAATCAGCTGCTGTCTCCTTATCTGCAGGAGAGCCAGAGGGGGGGAGCTGCGGGGCACAGCAGTCTCTCCTCTATCAGCGCTTCGGGCTGTAAAGAAACTTGATACTCTCTGTGGAGGAGCTTTGGAGATCTTTCTTTTAGCTGTCACTGTACTCCCACCGGCAAGTGGAGCAGCGGATTGTGTTTTTCCTCTTCTGGAATGCATTGTAGTAGCTTTTAGAAGGCTTAGACGAGCAGAGGTTACAGGGATGCGTCCAGCTCGGTTGGCAGTCAGGCCACACACCCCTCCCCCCCCCCCCTTGGTAGATTTTGATATTGATCTAAATGCCCCATACCAGACTTCTATTGATAATTTTTCTTTTAGTTCAATTTCTCAGCTCAACATATATGATCTTTTTTTGGGGTTCGTGTTACCTGTTGAGATATCATAGAAGAGTCTAGATTCTGATTTTCCAACTATAGGATTTGTGACTATTTTATCAATGAGGTTCTTGGAGAAATGTAGTACGTGTACATGGGGTTTTTTTTGTAGGAAGGAGCTAATTCTAAAATATTTAAATATTTCATTAGAGTGTAGGTGGAATTTAAGCTGTAAATCAGCAAATAATTTGATGTTTCCCAATGATATTTCTTCCAACCAAATCAAACCCCTCTCTTTCCATGTTTTTGTTTCTAGGTCTGGCAAGAGCAGGTTTATTTTTTTTAGAAACTTAACATCTCACTAGATAGTTTTGAAAAGTGTCTGGAACATTTTTGCTGACAAGTCAGTGATTCAAGAGGTAGCTGTAAGGAAGAGAAAAGCATCTAACATATCCAACAATAGGTGCCATAATCATTATACAGCTTGCACCACTGGGATAACTTTGATGCTCTTTTTGCTCTAGTTTATCTTAAAATTCTGTCATCATTCAGGACAATAGGCAAAACTTTTCATTAGGGTTATTTTTTATGCCCGTTTTCTGGCAGATTCCTTTCCTTCTCCAGCTCAACCTGCGACAAATGTATTGAATTTTGAATTATGCTGATAAATTAGTTCCATCTGTAAATATGTCTAGAGATAGGGAGCCACTTTCTGTACCACTCAGATTCTGGAGGGAGATTGCACCAAACTAAGGTTTATCTTAAATGTGCAATTTTTAAATCTGACTAAGGCCTCCTTCACATGGGAGACACAGCATTGCTACGAGAAATTTGCAGTGATATTGCATCAGTGGTCTGTGCGTTATCACTGCGTCTTCTTGTGGCAATATCACGATTTTGTAGCATTATAAAGTTGCACGTGACACTACAAAGTCATGCAACTTTGTAGCAACACATAGGATTTTTGGGGGGAGGGTTTTAAAATATAAGCCTTGCCCCAAAAATAAGCAGTAGCTGAAGAAAAAATAAAATCCCCTCTCCCGCGCTTTCCGGGGCGCCAACGCAGCTTTTTCCTGGGTCCCGGCACTGCTTCAATTCTTCATCTTCTGGCCAGGGATTGAAAAATCCCAGCCTCCTGGAAGTGCTGGCTGTAATTGGCTGACGCTTAGTCAATCACAGCCAGTGCTTGATGAATGTCTGTGATATGTTTTTCAAAATTTTTTCTGCAGCTAGGGTTTAAATTTGGCTTTGACAGTAGATTTTGCTACTGCCAAAATTGCATTGTGTTACCATGCGGTGGTTGCGGCCCCTCCTGAGGCGGTGGTGTGCTGGGTTCTGCAGTCAGGGCGCGTCCCCCCCGACTTGTGGTCCGGCTGCCGGGGGCACAGGTGCCGGGCCGGCGTGGTGCTTGCGGCTCGCGGTGTGGTGTGTGCTCTTGGTAGACTTGGCGGCGACATGCGTGCGCCCTTAGGAGCGCAGCTTCCGTGCATGAGCTCCCTTTTGATATGCTATGGGGAGTTGACTGTCTCCCTCTCTCCGCCTCTGGGCTCGGTACTATCAGTATTGTTTCATGTTGTTTTTTTTTTTAACTGCCTGTCCTGTCGGTAGACTACCCATTTCATCTAGGTACGCCAGCGCTCCTTCCTGATAGCGTAGAGACCGCTGCCCAGTTGCCTGCCTGGGGTTAGCCAGGAGTGGAGGCAAGTAGGCAGGGACAGGGGTTGCGGGTAAGATCCAGGGTAGATTACTGTAACATAATAACTGGCCCTTAAAATTGACCAGTGGGTTTTGTTTTTACTCTCCAATGGAGGCCATGAGTACCCTTGCAAGTCAGTGGTCGTGATCCAAGACCTGTCTGGTCGTATGGTGGCCCAGGAGCAGCGGGAGTCGGTGCATGTTTCTGCTGCCCCAGACTTTTATTGATTCGGGTGCTGCCACTAATTTGATTAGTCTAAGCTTTTTCAGACCCTTGATGGCTGAGTTCTCGGCATTGGAGACGCCCATACGTTTCACTAGCATTGATTCCACCCCTCTGTCTGCGGGTGTTGTCCAGTGGAGGACTCCCATGGTACAGTTCACTGTAGGTGTTCTCCATTCTGAGAATCTGTCTGTTGATGTAGTGCTGGGTATGACATGGTTGGCACTGTATAATCCCTGATTTGATTGGTCCACTCAGGAATTGACACATTAGGGGTTGTCCTGTCATAGTCACTTAGCTACTATACCTATGTCTTCAGCAGATGCCATATTTATTCCCGAGTATTTGTCTGATTTCCATGATGTATTTTCCAAGAAATGGTCTGAGAGTTTGCCTCCCCATAGGGAGTGGGACTGTGGTATTGATTTGATCTCCGACAGTCCAATCCCAAGGGGAGCCATTTTTAATTTGTCGAGGCGTGAGCACGAAGCCCTTAAGTCCTACATCTCAGAGTCTCTGGCCAAACGACACATCAGACTGTCCAGGTCCCCTGCCGGGGCAGGTCTTTTCCTTGTAGAGAAGAAGAATGGCACATTGAGGCCTTGTGTGGATTATCGGGTTTTGAATAAAATTACTGTGAAGAAAGAGTGCTCCTTGCCCTTGATCCCTGACATATTGAATCAGGTGATAGGGGTCCACTGGTTTTCCAAATTGGACTTAAGGGGGGCTTACAATTTAATTCGCATCCGAGAGGGAGATGAGTGGAAAAATGCATTTAACACCCCGTTGGGACATTTCAAATGTCTAGTCATGCCCCTCGGACTTTGTAATGCCCCCGCTGTGTTTCAGGGATTTATGAATGCAGTCTTCCACGACTTCCTGGGGGTATTCTTGGTCATATATCTCGATGACATTCTGGTTTATTCCCCATACTGGGATTCTAATGTGCGGCACCTGAGGTTAGTTCTGACCCGCTTGCGTGAGTACCAACTTTTTGACAAGTTGGAGAAGTGCAATTTTGGTACTAAACAAGTGTCCTTCCTTGGTTATAATTTTACCCACGGAGATTCAAATGGAGTCTGATAAAGTGGCAGCAATCTCCCAATGGGTCAGACCGGATAACCTGAAAGCTCTCCAGTGGTTCCTAGGGTTTGCAAATTTTTACCATAAATTCATTAAGAATTATTCGGTTATTGCGCAATCCCTGACTGATTTTACCAGGAAGGTGGCCGACTTGGTAAGATGGTTGCCAGAAGCCCTAGAGGCTTTCAGTCGTCTCAAAAAGGCATTTACTGCTGCCCCGGTACAAGTACAGCCTGACGCATGGTTACCGTTCTTCATTGAGGTCGATGCGTCTGAGGTGGGGGTGGGGGCTGTTTTGTCTCAGGAAATCAGTGGGAGAGCTGGGGACAGCCCACGTGCGTTCTTTTTGCGGTATGGAGTTCAGTTCGGCGGTATGGAATTATGACCTGGGTAATCGTTAGTTATTGGCGATTAAGTGGGCTCTAGAAGAGTGGCGTCACCATCTTGAGGGGGCAAAGCATCCCATTACTGTATATACTGATCATAAAAACTTGGTATATCTCGCCAATGCTAAGAGACTCACAGCTTGCCAAGCCAGGTGGGTGTTGTTTTTCACCGGGTTTAACTTCATCATTATTTATATTCCAGGGGAGAAGAATGTGAAGGCGGATTTTCGGATTTTCACGGAGTTTCGGTTCGCCGGGAAGTGAGACAGTGGCTCCCGAGAATATCTTGTCACCGGGGGTGGTGGTGGTAGCTGTAGAATCTGATCTCATCCCTCGTCTACAAAATTATCAGCAGGACGTTCCCTCGGGGATGCCGGCGGGCAGATGGTGTATGCCAGAGACCTTGCGTCTCAGAGTCATTGAAGAGCGTCACTCATCTGTGCTCGCAGGTCATGCGGGAGGTTCAGGGGACTCTGGATCTTTGTACGAGACACTACTGGTGACCAAGCATGTCTCGGGAGATTTGCGACTTTGTTAAAAGATGCTCTGTCTGTGCATGCAGTAAAAGTTGTCGTCGTCGTCCGGAGGGGCCTTTGAGACCGTTACCGGTGCCTTCTTGTCCGTGGACGCGTTTAGCAGTATATTTTATCACCGATCTACCCGAGTCTCAGAAGTTCACCACGATCCTGGTTGTTGTGGACCACTTCTCAAAAATGGCTCATTTCATGGCGCTAAAGAAGTTACCTACCACAATAGAATTTACCAAGATTTTTGTAAAAGAAATCATTCATTTATATGGGGTTCCCGAGAACATTGTATCTGATCGCGGGGTTCAGTTTGTTCAATTCTGGTGAGCCTTTTGTAGAAACCTGAGAACGTCGCTTTCCTTCTCATCAGCATTCCACCTGCAAACTAATGCTCAGACTGAGCAGAAGAACCAGGATTTGGTGCAATATTTGTGGTTGTTAGTGAAAAGGCTCATCAGTGGGCAGAATTACTGCCGCTGGCAGAGTTTGCGCTAAACAACCATACTTGTTCTTCCACTGGAGGGTCTCCATTCCGTTGCGTATATGGTCTTCCTTACAGCTATCTCTACTCTGTCTGCCTGTCCTGCAGCTGATGTCGCCACAGATGCGCTGCAGGGAGTATGGAGTGAGGTACTGAAGAATCTGGAAGCAACGGGGGCTCATATACAGTTGCATAGTGGGAAGAGTCTGTCGGTGTCTGAACCTTACAGGGTGGAGCATAAGGTGTATTTGTTGTCTAGAAATCTTCAATTGAAAGTTCCGTCCTTGAAACGAGCCACGTTACATGGGTCCCTTTGTCATTACGCAGGTAGTTAATCCGCTGGCTTATGAACTTGAATTGTCAGCTACTTGGAGGGTACATAGGGTTTTCACAAGTCGTTATTGAAACCTTTTGTCCCTTCGGTGAGGCCTACTGCCCACCCTGATCCGCAGTGAAATTTAATATGGAGGTCCAGGAAATCCTAGATTCACGTCGGCTCCGGGGAACCTTGCAATATTTGGTGGCCTGGAAAGGCTTTGGACCTGAAGATTATTCCTGGGTCGCTGCACAGGAGTTCATGCTCCAGTGTTAGTGCGGCACTTCCACCGTCTGTTTCCGGATAAAACTGGACAGGGTGGCGAGGTCTCAGAGGTCCCCGTCAGTGGGGGGGGGGGGTAATGTTACCATGCGGCAGTTGCGGCTCCTCCAAAGGCGGCGGTGTGCCAGTACCCGCGGTCAGGGCGCGTCCCCCCAACTTGTGGTCCAGCTACCAGGGGCACGGGATGCCGGGACGGCATGGTGCTGGTGGCTCACAGCACCGTGCGCGCGCTCAGTATTCCAGGCCACGCCATGCGTGCGCGCACCTAGGAGTGCAGCTTCCGTGACGAGCTCCCTTTTGATGTGCTATAGGAAGTTGGCTGTCTCCCTCTCTCCGCCTCTGAGTGGAGGCTTTTGTTTACAAGTCTGGCAGTGACTGCAATCACTGCCAGTTATTGGTTTTCCTCAGGTTGCTAGCTAATCTGCATCTGTAGGGCTCCTGCCTTTGTCAGCTAGTCTGCCATTTTGTTACCATCTGCCAGGTTGTTCCATCTGCCTCAGTACTATCAGTATTGTTTTTTTTTTTTATTCATCTGCCTGTCCTGTCGGTAGTCTACCCATTTCATCTAGGTACACCAGCGATCTTTCTTGGTCCCTAGATAGCGTAGGGACCACCGCCCAGTTGCCCGCCTTGGGTTAGCCAGGAATGGAGGCAAGTAGGCAGGGACAGGGGTTGTGGGTAAGATCCAGGGCAACCCGAGCTGGCGTATCCAGAGTAGATTATTGTAACACATTGCAGCTCACGAAAATCGTGTGTTTGTGCGATGCTACAGAGAAGAAGGCTCCATAGCTAAACATGGGCTACAAAACCTCATAAGTCGCGGGCAGATCGCCGGGCCTGCAAGGCTTTTGTGTCGGGTTGTCGCATGCTACAAAACATTGCATGTGTGAAGGAACCCACCGGAAAGCAATGTAGCAATGCGCCAAAATCGTGCGACTGTCATCCGTGTGAAGGACGCCTAAAAGCCTTACAGTACTTAAACATCCCCTATTTTCTAGACATTTTTTTAAAAGTGAGTGACAGGAAAATGTGTGCACAGTACGCAGAGAATATGACCCATCGATTTTATGCAGCTTGCTCCATTTTTATTGACATTCGCACAACAAAAGGGCCTATAATTCAATACCCACACAATACGCTGCCCAATCCAAAAGGAAAAAGAACACATCTGGAACTAATTAAACTAAGTAGACATTTAAATCGAGCCGTGGCTATGTCCCGCTCCCAGGTGAAATTGACCAGTGAACGCATAAATAAAGCAATATGTACATATATAGGTGGAGGGCGGCCGATATGAGGAATTGTGGTGCATCACCATTAAAGGGGTTGTCTCGCGAAAGCAAGTGGGGTTAAGTACTTCTGTATGGCCATATTAATGCACTTTGTAATATACATCGTGCATTAAATATGAGCCATACAGAAGTTATTCACTTACCTGCTCCGTTGCTGGCGTCCCAGTCTCCATGGCTCCGTCTAATTTCGGTGTCTTCTTGCTTTTTTAGACGCGCTTGCGCAGATGGGTCTTCTCCCTTCGGCTCGGCAGCAGCAGCGTTTTGGCTCCGCCCCCTTGTACACGTCATCACGTAGCTCCGCCCCGTCACATGTGCCGATTCCAGCCCATCAGGAGGCTGGAATTGGCACATGTGACGGGGGCGGAGCTACGCGATGACGCGTACAAGGGGGCGGAGCCAAAACACCGCTGCTGCCGAGCCGAAGGGAGAAGACCCATCTGCGCAAGCGCGTCTAAAAAAGCAAGAAGACACCGAAATTAGACGGAGCCATGGAGACGGGGACACCAGCAACGGAGCAGGTAAGTGAATAACTTCTGTATGGCTCATATTTAATGCACGATGTATATTACAAAGTGCATTAATATGGCCATACAGAAGCACTTAACCCCACTTGCTTTCGCGAGACAACCCCTTTAATAAATGTGCCCCAATATCAACAATTCTCCCTTACAGAGTGTAAATGCGGAGGTCATATTTATCTATATATCTACACCTTGTGTCAGTGATATTTTCTCCAAAACAGCTGTGAGATACATGTATCAGCCATTTCTACCAAAAATAAAAGGCATTAGTCCCTTGCATGACAGGTTTAAAAACTGGATTATAAAGTGGGTGTGGCTTTTTGCTTGGCCATTTATCACTTGCTACTTTCTAATAGTAGCAAAGTTTTTGCACAGTTTTAGTCCAATAGATGGGAGGCATAAAAATGAAAGAAACATCCCCTGGACATCTAAAAGATGCAACAAATTTACCAACATTCTGCAACATTTTATAAAATAAATCTCAGAAACTGACAATGTGCCTTCAGCAAAACGGACTTCAAAGAATTCCCTTACAGTAAATTTTTTTACAGCACAGACTCAAATTGGCAAATCAGGAAACTGTTGAATACCCTAGTTGGCCTTCAAACCAACATACGGGCCTTCTATTGTCGCATGAGAAGAGATTCTAAGAAACACACCCCACAACACACGCTATATATGTCAATTCATTGCAGCAAGATGATGATGTCAGTATAGCATGGCCCATCTTCTTCCAACATGGGTCCTGTCTCTTATATGTGTGCAGAGGGAGAAGCAAGAGTTAAAACACAGCAGGATGCAGCAACTATCGAAAACTCATTAGGACCGTACTGCTCCAAGCTACACATTGTACAGGCAGGCCCTGCTGAACAGGAGGGCTTTTTCATTGGAGGAGAGTCTGGCAGTGACAAGCGATCTTCCAATCAGCACTCCAGGTTATTAAAGCTGTGTCCACGTGTTCCGAATTCCTAAAATAGCACAAAAATGTTACATTATGCGACAATTATCAGGAAAATCAGGATATATGAACACAGTTACTGTGGATCCTTGCTTAAAAGAGGGGGTGGAGGCTGTGTCAGCACCTGAGGTCCATTAAGTGAGGTCATCACAACATAAGGCAGCTAACACATGTATTAGTACTAGCTGATATACCCGCCTTCGCCCAAGTTAATTTGAATGTCCACCCCTCACAAGCTGCTCATAACACACAGATCAGATAGATTCCTCTCAGTGTATAGGCAGATAGGAGAGAGATTTATCTCAGACTGAATGTGAAAATGTCACCCCACAGAATGTGCCACCTCACACACTCTCCTCATTTTTACCCTGAAAGGTAACACCCCTTTTTATTCAAATTTCCTACCCAGACTGAAGGTTCCAGCCCCTTGTTATACTTAAAGGCATACTCCATCCCAGCAGTCCATGTCCACTTCCTTTTGTACTTTACAGCCTTTCAATACATACGACAGTCAGTTTTATTCCTGTCAGTATATACTCATGTCTAAATGCGTTTTGTTTTGCTGAGAAGATAACTGTCTCATATATTGCGGGGTACAGATATGTTATTAGTTACATAACATAGGAATGGTCATGCCAAATTTCAAGTTTGTGCAGTACAGATATGTGTTATTAGTTACATTACATAGGGGGTCACTTACTTTTATGCATAGGATTGAATAATCAAGTTGCAACCCTTTAAATTTCCAATATTCAGTATGCAAAGAATGGTCATGGCAAATTTCACAATTGTGCGGTAAAAATTTGTGTAATTATTTGTTGCATTGGGAAGTGAGAGAATTAGATTACGTACATAAAATTTGGATGCTAATTTTTTTTGCGCTTGGAATTGATCAAGTTGGGACCCATTAGCTTTTCCTATTTATGACATAATCAATGCTCATGTCAAATTTCAAGTTCCTATGACATCGGGAAGTGAGAGAATTAGATTCTGCACGTAAAATTTGGACGCTACTTCTCTTGCACTAGAATTGAATAATCGAGTTGGGACCCATTAACTTGTCCTATTTTAGACATAATCTATGCTTGTGCCAAATTTCATGTTTCTACGACATCGGGAAGTTGGAAAATTAGTGGCGAGTCAGTCAGTCAGTGAGTCAGGGCTTTCGTCTATATATATATATATATATATATATATATATATATATATATATATATATATATATACACACATACACACATACATACATACAATTGCACATTTGTATGTGTAAAACAGGGCTTGTATATAGAGCTAGGAGTGTAAAATTGTCTCTGGGTATATAGAAGTATGCATTAAAGGTATTTCTACATGTGTACAAGTAAACATGTAAGGCTAGATTCACATCGCTACCATACTATAATATATATCATATACACACACGTTATGCCCTAGATTCTAAGGTACGACACACATTGGACAGCACACAAACACCCGTCCTTGTTCTGTCCAATCTGCATGTCCAATTCTCACCCGTAATATGGACAATAATACGACATGCTGCATTTTTCATATAAACCATTAGTTCATGTGCCAAGTGGGTCCGTGTGTTGTCCATAAATACAAGAACAGCAGATGGACCAACGAAAGGTCTGTGTGAGTAAGCCCTAAATGTGTGCATGCATGTGAAAACTAGTTTGAGCATTATTGTTTGTGTAAAAGCGCAGCTGCATGTGTACGGGTCCTGTATGACCGCTACGTGCACCACAGTAGGATCATACCTCTCTGTCACCGGGAGTTATTCTGGCATTAATAAAAGGGACATGTTATCAACCATGAACACTATTAACTACATTATGCAGCTTATTGTTTAGGGGATGCGGAATTCAGTGAGCTCTTTTCATACTCACCTGGTCCCCTGTTCTTGTGATATCCACAGCAAAGTCTGCATGTGCACAACAGCATTACTTTACAAAAGTGAGCATGCAGATTTATTTCTAATGCTGGCTTCACACTGGCAATAGGCTTTCTTGCGATGTGAGAGTGAGTGAAAATGCATGATAATAAAACCAATACTTTTCAATGGTTTCATACTTATTTGCGATGTCTTCACTCAACCCTCGCAGTGCTAAGAAAAATCTGCACTATCGCCCATAGTTTTCAATGGGGCCGGCGTCAGCACCATTGAAAACATAGGGCATACATCGTGCTCCCCTGGCACAGCTATGGCAGGGGGTTCCTTCATCCCCGTTAGGACCACTGGGATGATGGAATTCCCTGCCACAGTTGTCACAGCTGTAGCAGAGGTCCACAATGCTATCGCATTGCTTTCAATGGGGCCAGTGCTGCCACCTCCCCCTTGACAGCAATGGGTTGCACGCACACCCTGCAACAATGATTTTCAGGCAAGAGCTTGAAATATAATCCCTTCCTTGAAAATCAACCCCTAGCTGTAAAAAAGAAAAAAATAAATAACACACACACACACACACACACACACACACACACACCTGATTGGCTTAGTGCTGTGACTAATCAGAGGCAGTGCCAGCTGTCATTGAATTAAAGCTGAGCACTGCCTGTGATTGGTCACAGTGCTCAGCCAATCAGGCAGCGCTTAGCCATTCATTCAATGGCGGCTGGGAGCTGCCTCTAAGGCTGGGTTCACACAGGGCGGTTTTGCTGCAGCAGATCCGCCCGCGGCCGCTAATCTCGGGATTAGCCAGCCATGTGGACGAGATTTCTCAGAAACCTCGTCCACATGGGACGGCTAATCCGCAGCGGTAAGTCAGGCTGCGGTTTCAGAATATGCAGCATGTCCATTCTTTTTTTTCATTCCGCTGCGGCCGCGCTCTCCTCTATGGGAGCGCCGTCCGCAACGGAAAAGCAAGCGGCCGGGCAGCTTCAAAGCCGCCGCGGCTTAAACCGCGGCGGTTCTCCCGGCGGAAATCTCGCGGTTTTTGCTGCGGCCAAACCGCAAGATTTCTGACGGGAATCCGCCCTGTGTGAACCCAGACTAATTGGTTAATCAAAGGCAACGCTTTCTGGAGGTGGGGATTTTTCAATTCCTGGTCTCTAGAAGACGACTGCCAAGGTCGGAAAGAAGAGCCGGACAGCTCTTTCTAGTGGAATATAATATATAAAAAATTTTTTATAGCTAGGGATGATTTTCAGGGAAAGACTTATATTTCTAGCCCTTCCCCAAAATTCATCACTGGGGGGGGGGGGGGGGGGGGTTGCCCCCCTTTGAAAGCAATAGGATAGCATCACGGACCTCTGCCACAGCTGTGATTACTGTGGCAGGGGACGCCTTTATCCCTGCAGAGATGAAGGAATATCCCTGCAGAGATGAAGGAATATCCCTGCAGAGATGAAGGAATATCTCTGCTATAGCTGTCACAGATGTGTCAGGTCACCGCAATGTACGCCCTATGTTTACAATGGGGCTGGCTCTGCTGGCCCTATTGAAAACAATGGGCGATAGCACAGATTTTTCTTAGCGCTGCGAGTGTGCAGTGAAATCATCACAAATAAAAATGATACCATTGGAAATCATTGGTTTCATTATCAGGCGTTTTAACTCACTCTCGTATCACAAGAAAGCCTATCAGTAGTGTGAATACAGACTTCTGAAAAGAAAAAAAAAAAAAAGTCAAGCTTGCTGCCCTGTCCTAGGGCTCCTTCTGATGGATGGATGCACAATTGTGAACGCCTCAGCACAATGCATTTGCTCTGTGAAATCAATGGGTTTGTTCCCATTCCCATCAGCATGTTCTATTGTTGTGCACATCAGAGCACTGAGGGCTCTTTCACACGAGCACATATACAGCGCACTTTTACGCCCGGGTGTATAAACGCGTCCATGAGAGGCATTGATTTTCAATGCATCTGTTCACACAAACCAATATATGGCACATAACTATGCCGGCATCATGAAAATTATAACATATACGTGGCCGGCGCATAAACGCTCAGCCAAAAGATAGTTCTGGGACTATCTTTTGTGCAATATATGCCGGCGGGTCCCATAGACTGCTATGGGAGCAGGGAAAGAAGGGAGGGGGAGGCATATATGCAGTGTCCAATGCTGCAAAAAAGCTTAAAGGTGCCTCTATATAGGCATTGGAAGCCATCCCGAAGATTTGCTAAAACTGGCACTCAATGGTGTGAGTGGACGAGAAAACACTGGCCGTGATCACATAAAAATTCCCATTCAGGCACTTATACGGAGTGGCCATAAAAATGCCATCGCCTTTTATGCGCTCATGTGAAAGACCCCTAAGGGTCCCCATAGAAGTCTATTGCAGGTGCACAAAAGCTTGATCGCAATAGTCAAATCGCAATACGCCATCAGGGTTCTTGTAGACGCATTGGTTATCATTTAAATGAGAGAATGACGTAAGAGTTAGCTTGTTCGCTCATGCAGCTTCTTTAGACAGACAAACACATTATTGGTTCAATCAAATGAGAACAGGTTCAATTGTTCACATTCGCTGTATTAAGGGAATGAGAATAAATGAACAAGTGCTATTTAAACCAAACGATAAGTGAATGAGCCAACAATTCTTATCTATCTATATATATAAAATTGAATGTATGTCTGTCTGCGTGCGTGCGTGTCTGCGTGTGTGTTTGTCCTTTATGCGCTACTACACCATTCATCCGATCGCCATGAAACTTTGGGAAGTTGTTAAGTACACTCCTGGGAAGATTATAGGCATAGTACAAATATCCTACGATAAATGGCGCGCGAGCGTCGTCGAAAGTTACGCCCCCCCCCCCCCCACGTAGATCGAATAAGTAAGCCACCTGCCATTGTGATGTCATCACTGATGTCATCAACATCGGACGCCCTTGAACATGCCCCAACATGTTCTATAAAGCTGCATTGTGATGTCATTAAGGCTGTATTATGACACGTACAGCTTGGAACCACTAGAGCACGCCAGCCAATTACCATTGGAGTTGGAAGTGGGTAAACAAGTACTAGGATATCTTCCTAAGAAGCCACAGCAGCCGGATAAATTGTATGTTCCACCCAACGACTATTTTATTCAGCCCGCAAGGGGGAAGCAGCGGCCTACAAAATCTTATTCAGGTAGGTAGGTTCAGTTCTTGGAGGTTGGGGAATGCTTATGGGCAAGGCCTTATGTCTCATCCCAACTCGATTATTCAATTCTAAGCGCAAAAGAATTAGCGTCCAAATTTTATGTACGGAATTTAATTCTCTCACTTCCCAATGTCATAGAAACTTGAAATTTGGCACGAGCATTGATTATGTCATAAATAGGAAAAGTTAATGGGTCCCAACTCGATTATTCAAATCAAAGCGCCAAAGAATTAGCGTTCAAATTTTACGTACGGAATCGAATTCTCTCATTTCCTGATGTCATAGATAGATAGATAGACTGTATGCAATAACCCTGATAGATAGATAGATAGATAGATAGATAGATAGATAGATAGATAGATAGACTGTATGCAATGACACGTACAGCTTGAAACCATAAATACTAGAGCACGCCAGCCATTTACAGTCAGTCTCCATTGGAGTTGGAAGTGGGCAAACATGTACTAGGCTATCTTCCCAAGAAGCCACAGCAGCCGGATAAATTGGATGTTCCACACAACGGCTATTTTATTCAGCCTGCAAGGGGGAAGCAGCGGCCTACAAAATCTCAGTGGTCGCTGCTGCCGTCATCTAGATATATAAAAACGAATGTATGTATGTATGTCTGTCTTCGCAGCAACACGCAGACAGACAAACACATTATTGGTTCAATCAAATGAGAACAGGTTCAATTGTTCACATTCGCTGTATTAAGGGAATGAGAATAAATGAACAAGTGCTATTTAAACCAAACGATAAGTGAATGAGCCAACAATTCTTATCTATATATATATATATAATTGAATGTATGTCTGTCTGTGTGTCTGTCTGCGTGTCTGTCTGTTTGTACGTTTGTCCTTTATGCGCTACTACACCATTCATCCGATCGCCATGAAACTTTGGGAAGTTGTTGAGTACACCCCTGGGAAGATTATAGGCATAGTACATTTATGCTATAATAAATGGCGCGCGGGCGCGCGTCGTCGACAGTTACGCCCCCCCCCCCCCCCACGTAGATCATTTGATTTCCATCATTGCCACTAATTATCTCACTTCCCAATGTCATAGAAACAAGAAATTTGGTAGGAGCATTGACTATGTCATAAATAGGAAAAGTTAATTGGTCCCAACTCGATTATTCAATTCTAAGCACCAAAGAATTAGCGTCCAAATTTTACGTACAGAATCTAATTTTCTCACTTCCCAATGTCATAGAAACTTGAAATTTGGCATGAGCATTGATTGTCATAAATAGGAAAAGTACATCTATCCAATGATAGGTGGCGCGCGTGCGAGCATTGTCGACAGTTATGCCCCCCAGACAAAGATCGTTTGATTTCCATCTCAAGCACGAAAGCAAAAGGCATTACGAGCAACGGGATGAATGTTCAACTACAAAATGATGCATCCGCTGAACGTTTCGCAAGACAATTGCTGGATATTGAGAATGCTGAGGTAAAATGAAAGCTGTGCTGTGATTGGTTACAATTTCTTATACTGCTGAGGTAACATGAAAGCTGTGCTGTGATTGGTTGCTATTTCTTATACTGCTGAGGCGACATGAAACCTGTGCTGTGATTGGTTGCTATGTATTATACCGCTGAGGTAACATGAAAGTTGTGCTGTGATTGGTTGCTATATATTATACTGCTGAGGTAACATGAAAGCTGCTGTACTGTGATTGGCTGTTATATATTATACCGCTGAGGTAACTTGAAAGCTGCGCTGTGATTGGTTGTTATCTAGATATATAAAAACAAATGTATGTATGTCTGTCTGTCTTCGCAGCAGCGCGCGACGGGTAAGCTAGTCTATATCTATTTATATAAAATTGAATGTATGCGTGTCTGTGTGTCTGTCTGTCTCTGTGTGTGTGTGTGTTTGTCCTTTATGCGCTACTACACCATTCATCCGATCGCCATGAAACTTTGGGAAGTTGTTGAGTACACTCCTGGGAAGATTATAGGCATAGTAAAACTATCCTACGATAAATGGCGTGCGTGCGTGCGAGCGTCGTCGACAGTTGCGCCCCCCCACGTAGATCGTTTGATTTCCATCACTGCCACTAATTCTCTCACTTCGTGATGTCATAGAAACTTGAAATTTGGCATGAGCATTGATTATGTCATAAATAGGAAAAGTTAATAGGTCCCAACTCAATTATTCAATTCTAAGCGCAAAAGGATTAGCGTCCAAATTTTACGTACGCAATCTAATTTTCTCACTTCCCAATGTCATGGAAACTTGAAATTTGGCACGAGCATTGATTATGTCAAAAATAGGAAAAACGCAAATGGGTCCCAACTCGATTATTCAATTCTAAGCGCAAAAGAACTGGCGTCCAAATTTTACGTACGGAATCTAATTCTCTCACTTCCCAATGTCATAGAAACTTGAAATTTGGCACGAGCATTGATTATGTCATAAATAGGAAAAGTTAATGGGTCTCAACTCGATTATTTAATTCTAAGCGCCAAAGAATTAGCATCCAAATTTTACGTACGGAATCTAATTCTCTCACTTCCCAATGTCATAGAAACTCGAAATTTGGCAAGAGCATTGATTATGTCATAAATAGGAAAAGTTAATGGGTCTCAACTCGATTATTTAATTCTAAGCGCCAAAGAATTAGCGTCCAAATTTTACGTACGGAATCTAATTCTCTCACTTCCCAATGTCATAGAAACTTGAAATTTGGCACGAGCATTGATTATGTCATAAATAGGAAAAGTTAATGGGTCTCAACTCGATTATTTAATTCTAAGCGCCAAAGAATTAGCGTCCAAATTTTACGTACGGAAACTAATTCTCTCACTTCCCAATGTCATAGAAACTTGAAATTTGGCACGAGCATTGATTATGTCATAAATAGGAAAAGTTAATAGGTCCCAACTCAATTATTCAATTCTAAGCGCCAAAGAATTAGCGTCCAAATTTTACGTACGGAATCTAATTCTCTCACTTTCCAATGTCATAGAAACTTGAAATTTGGCACGAGCATTGATTATGTCATAAATAGGAAAAGATAATTGGTCCCAACTCGACAGTTATGCCCCCCAGACAAAGATCGCTTGATTTCCATCTCAAGCACAAAAGCAAAAGGCATTATGAGCAACAGGATGCGTGTTCAACTAAAAACTGATGCATCCACCGAACATTTTGCAAGACAATTTCTAGATATTGAGAATGCTGAGGTAATATGAAAGCTGTGCTGTGATTGGTTGCTATTTCTTATACTGCTGAGGTAACATGAAAGCTGTGCTGTGATTGGTTGCTATATATTATACTGCTGAGGCAACATGAAAGCTGTGCTGTGATTGGTTGATACTTATACTACTCAGGTTACATGAAAGCTGTGCTGTGATTGGTTGCTATATATTATACCGCTGAGGTAACATGAAAGCTGCGCTGTGAGTGGGTGTTATATATTATACTGCTGAGGTAACATGAAAGCTGCGCTGTGATTGGTTGTTATATATTATAAAGCTGAGCTAACATGAAAGCTGCGCTGTGAGTGGGTGTTATTTATTATACCACTGAGGTAACATGAAAGCTGCGCTGTCATTGGTTGTTATCTAGATATATAAAAACGAATGTATGTCTCTGTCTGTCTGTCTTCGGAGCAACGCGCGACGGGAGAGCTAGTTCTTGTATAAAAAGAACAAGTGAAAAGTGAATGATTATTGTTCTTTGGTCAGTGGTTTGCACGCATTACTACTTTTGCCCTTTTGAACGATAATCATTTCATCTAAAAGCACATTTACTGACATGTACATGCCCTAGCACGGCATGAAAAAGGATCAGAAAAGGTACAATTTCTCCTTAGGGAGACCATTTGCAACAATGTTATTGTGAACCCATTATGTAAGCCTGCAGGATAGATAGCTGATTCCAAGGTGAAGACTGCACCCAGGTGGAACTCGGTAGATTGGATGAGAAGGGACCTGACCCTGAACTTAGAAGAGCTAAAATGTCCCTTACTTGGAGATACCCCTGAGAGGGAGAAGTCCAGGCTGCCTTTCCTATCCCTGACTCCTAGTCTTCCCTACCTACCTGGTGAGTCAGTTGCACCAATCCCAGCAGATGAGGACGATGTATATCGGCTCAGCGTGAAAACCGAGCCGATATATGTTCGTGTGAATCCAGCCCTAGCCAGAAACCTGCTGCAGACTGATGAGTGGCAGTCACCCCAAAGCAGTTGTCTGTGTATGGTTATTCTGGCTATGACTCACAGTTCCCAGTCATTGTTACAAAGCCTGTTTAAAAAGTCTTACATTAACTTGCAGGAATGCGGCCTTCCAATAAATGGCATTGCAGAGGTATTGTTCCATAGGCATGAAAAAGGCACACTTCTACTATATCTGTGTGCTCAGCACCAGCTACTCTGCCTCACTCATCATGCTGAACAATGGTGGTTCCATGGAGTTTGCCAGCAGGGGGCACTGCTGATCTTCATGTAACAATAAGGTTGGCAGGAAATCAAAGATGTTGCATACCACAGTGGCCAGCGCCTATGGAAATCTTTTATAAAAGCTTCCTTGTAAAACACCTCAGCGACATGCGGTAGATTTCATAACTTTATGGAATCCGGGAGGTCGCTCCTTTTCTGGGAGTCTTAAGGACATTCCAGGTTGAAAAGTATAAATCGTCTTTACTTCCTTCTGTGACATTAACATGAAACCTTATAAATAAATTCACTAAACATTTATTTCCTGTGTTTTACATCCAGAAGTGTGGAGATCCATGTATATACAGTGATGATTGTGAGAGCCGGTGTTGCTTCAGGGATTCCCCCAAGGGCTCTGGGAAATGTGTCTCAAAATCAACACCTTATGTGAAATGTTACGGTCCGGTGAGTACCTGTAAGCCGCTGTTGTACTGGTTTCTCCTCCCCGCACTCAATATAATTTCTCACTCACATGGGCTTTAAACTGTTAGATCCACATAATTAATTTTCCAATATGACACTGCATGAGGAAAAATTCTCACTACATGACCTACAGCTCGGATTGGCATATTATTTAACCGAATTTCAAAATAGTGCAGATTTAGGCTGAATTCACATGAACGTATATCGGCTCGGTTTCCAGGTGTCCTCACCTGCGGGGGGGGGGGGATGGAAGAGCCAGGAGAAGGAACTGAGCTCCCGCACCCTCTCTGCCTCCTCTCCGCCCCTCTGCACTATTTGCAATAAAAGGAGTCAGGACGGGGTGGGGCTAAGTTCTGAGAATTAGCCCCGCCCCGTCTCACCTCTCCCCATTGCAAATAGTGCAGAGGGGCGGAGAGGAGGCAGAGAGAAGGCGGGAGCTCAGAGCACTGCTCCTGGCTCCTCCAGGCTCCCCCCCTGCAGAGAGAGACAACGTATATTGGCTCGGCGTGAAAACGGAGCTGATATACGTTCGTGTGAATCCAGCCTTAGCTGCAGATTTGGGTTCGGAATCTGTGCCCAATTGTGCAGTGATATTTTGCCATGTGAACGAGGCTAAAGGGCCCTCTGTCCGTCTTTTCATGTTTTTAAGTAACTATTTTGCATCGAATCTAAAATATAGGGCCCGCAGCATCTTCTGAGTACTATACACTGAGGGGTTACTATTTTATTCCTCTTAGAAGTACGAGGTTAGCAAAAATGTACTTCACCCAACACACAAAGGCCCTGAGGGCCTTCTGCTTCTCCAAATTAAGATCCGAGATGGGAAGACCTGGAAGTTTTGTTTAGATCATCTGTCCAACTTTTAGGATCTGTGCCAAATGGCTTTTTTTTTGAAGATTTTGGTAGAGATTTGCAAAATTTGTCCTGCGTTTTGTCAATCCCCATGCAATGTGTATGTGCAAAGATATAGCTTGCTGCAATTTTACTTGCGCTAAAAAAAAACAACACTGGTGCAAGTAAACATACTGATATAGTAACATAGTATGTAAGGACAAATGAAGACAATGTTTAGCTAGTCAGCCTGTTTATCCTCCTATGTGGTTGATCTAGAGGAAGGCAAAAAACCCCAAGAGGCAGGAGCCAATTAGCCCTTTTGGGGGAAAATTCCTTCCCGACTTCCTAATGGCAATCAGACTAATCCCTGGATCAACCTCTAATAGTTCCTACCTGCCTGTAAACCCGGATTAACAATTAACCTAAGGTTTATATCCTGTAATATCCTTCCGCTTTAGAAAGAGGTCTAGTCCCCTTTTAAACTCCTTTATGGTTTTTGCCATCACCACATCCTCAGGCAGAGAGTTCCACAGACTCTATTAGCTTTTGCAGCAGCTGACTGGCATTGGTTACTCCAGTTTAATCTATAATCCACTAGCACCCCCAGGTCTTTTTCCATATCACTTTTCCCTAGCAGTACCCCATTCAGTGTAAATTGGTGACATCCATTTCTCCTGCCCATGTGCATAACCTTACATTTATCAAGACTGAACTTCATTTTCTATTTTTCTGCCAAAGCCCCTAGCTTATCTACATTCATTTGTAGCCGTACATTGTCCTCCGTTGCATTGATTATATTGTACAATTTTGTGTCATCTGCAAATATTGATATTTTACTGTGCACACCCTCCATCAGGTCATTGATAAATATATGGAACAGAATGGGGCCCAATATTGAACCCTGTGGCACCCCACTAACGATGGTGGCCCAATATGAGTGTGAACCATTTATTACCACCCTCTGCTTTCTATCTCTGAGCTAATTCTTTACCCATATACACACGTTTTCACCCAATCCGAGCTGTCTCATTTTATATATCAGCCTATTATGTGGTACGGTGTCAAATGCTTCAGAGAAGTTCACATATACGAGATCAATAGACTCTCCCATGTTTTTTGGCGCCCTAGTGGCACATTGGGCCACTGAGTTTATTGTACCTTGCATTACTGCGATATCAGAGGCAGTAATTAGAGATGAGCGAACGTACTCATCCGAGCTTGATGCTCACTCGAGTAATAGGATACTCGAGATGCTCGTTACTCGAAACGAGCACCACGCAGTACTCGAGTGAATTCCATTTCGTTCCCCGCATGTTTTGCGCCATTTTCTGCCCAATAGACATGCAGGGAAGGCATTACAACTTCCTCCTGTGACGTTCCAGCCCTATCCCACCCCCCTGCAGCGAGTGGCTGGTGAGATCAAGTGACCGCCGAGTATTTAAAGCGGTCCCACCCGCTGCTCGTCTCAGACACACGCTGGCAGAGATTAGGGAGGGTGCTGCTGGTGCTATAGTTAGAGTGTTGGCGTCTTCAAGAACCCCAACGG
Source organism: Eleutherodactylus coqui (assembly GCF_035609145.1). Classification (NCBI taxonomy): domain Eukaryota; kingdom Metazoa; phylum Chordata; class Amphibia; order Anura; family Eleutherodactylidae; genus Eleutherodactylus; species Eleutherodactylus coqui. Next base: position 516,595,205 of record NC_089837.1, read on the forward strand.
TCCTTCTTAGGGCCACATCTTACTGTGTGCATTACTGTTGTGGCTGCTGGGAGCAGTTTCGCACTATTTCTTTTTTTCATTTTGGGCTCTGCAGACTATTGCGTTCTCAATCTGCAGTCAATTATACAGAGTATAGGGGCAGTACTGGTGAGGCAGAGACAGTGGTAGTGTAGAATCCTGTCAACAATCATCCCAACGGTCCTTTTTTGGGCTACCTGTGACAGTGCGCATTACTGTTGGGTTGCGGGGAGCAGTTTTTCACCAATTTTTTTTTTCATCTTGGGCTATACAGACTATTGCTTTCTCAGTCTGCAGTCAATTATACAGAGTATAGGGGCAGTACTGGTGAGGCAGGGAAAGTGGTAGTGTAGAATCCTGTCAACAAGTACCCCAAAAAAGCTCCTGCTTAGGATTACCTGTGACCGTGTGCATTACTGTTGTGGCTGCTGGGAGTTGTAGTGGCTCACTATTAGCCAGCTAGGCCTTTCATGCAGCCTAGCGTATAATTTTTTGCGGCCTACAGTGTGCCAAACATAACCGCTGTCAGCCTCCAAGTGCAGGCAAATAGTTGCCTAATTTTTTTACAGCGCTCTGTGCGTCCCGTCAACTTCACGCACAGCGTACGGCCACAGCAGCTGATAGAAGTAAAGACATATACACGCTATCTAGTCTGCTGTTTTTTTCAAAAAAATCTGAAAAAGAAATCCTCCTTAGAGCTACCTGTGACAGTGTGCACTTTACTGTGTGGCTGCTAGGAGTTGTCGTGGCTCACTATTAGCCAGCTAGGCCTTTCTGCAGCCTAGCGTATAATTTTTTCGGCCTACAGTGTGCCTAACATAAGCACTGTCAGCCTCCAAGTGCAGGCAAATAATTGCCTAATCTTTTACACCGCTCTGGGCGTCCCGTCAACTTCACGCACAGTGTATGGCCACAGCCGCTGATAGAGGGAAAGACATATACACGCTATCTAGGCTGTTGGCTTTTTCAAAATTTTTTTTTTCAAAAAAAGCTCCTTCTTGGGGCTAACTGTGACCGTGTGCATTACTGTTGTGGCTGCTGGGAGTTGTAGTAGCTCACTATTAGCCAGCTAGGCCTTTTTGCAGCCTAGCGTATAATTTTTTGCGGACTGCAGTGTGTGTGACATAACCGCTGTCAGCCACCAACTGCACGCCACTAATTGCATAATTATTCAGACCGCTCTGTCTGAGGGATAGGGGTAGGCGTAGAGGACGTGGCCGAGGACGCGGGCGAGGATGCGGAGGTCCAAGTGAGGGTGTGGGCACAGGCCGAGTTCCTGGTCCAGGTGAATCGCAGCCGACTACTGCAGGATTAGGAGAGAGGCAAGTTTCTGGGGTCCCCAGCTTCATATCACAATTTATGGGTCTAAGTGGTAGACCTTTATTACAAAATGAGCAGTGTGAGCAGGTCCTGTCGTGGATAGCAGAAAATGCATCCAGCAATGTATCAACCACTCAGTCTTCTATGCCATCCACTGCTGCAACTCTGAATCCTCTCGATGCTGCTCCTCCTTCCTCCCAGCCTCCTCACTCCATGAAAATGACACATTCTGATGAGCAGACAGACTCCCAGAAACTGTTCTCGTGCCCCTGCCTTGATTGGGAAAAACTGGTTCCTCTCCCACCTGAGGAGTTTGTTGTGACCGATGCCCAACCTGTGGAAAGCTCTGGGGGCCGGGTGATGAGGCTGGGGACTTCCGGCAACTGTCTCAAGAGCTTTCAGTGAGTGAGGAGGTCGATGATGATGACACACAGTTGTCTATCTGTGAAGTAGTAGTAAGGGCAGTAAGTCCGAGGGAGGAGCGCACAGAGGATTTGGAGAAAGAGCTGCTGGATGATGAGGTGACTGACCCCACCTGGTTCGCTAAGCCAACTGAGGACAGGTCTTCAGAGGGGGAGGCAAGTGCAGCAGCAGGACAGGTTGGAAGAGCCAGTGGGGTGGCCAGGAGTAGAGGCAGGGCCAGAGCGAAAACTCCCCCAACTGTTTCCCAAAGCCACCCTGCAGAGGCCTAGGTCTTCAAAGGTGTGAATGTTTTTCAGTGGGAGCACGGATGAGCGACGAACAGTGGTGTGCAACCTGTGTCGCGCCAAGATCAGCCAGGGAGCCACCACCACCAGCCTCACCACCACCAGCATGCGCAGGCATATGATGGCCAAGCACCCCACGAGGTGGGACGAAGGCCGTTCACTGGCTCCGGGTCACACCACTGCCTCTTCCCCTGTGCCCAACCTGCTACTCAGATATAACCCCCCTCTCAGGAAACAGGCACGAGCGCCTCGCGGCCTGCACCCACACTCACCTCCGCTGTCCTCGGCCCCATCCAGCAATGCCTCTCAGCGCAGCATCCAGCTGTCGCTAACGCAAGCGTTGGAGAGCAAGCGCAAATACGCCGCCACGCACCCGCATGCTCAAGCATTAAACGTGCACATTGCCAAATTGATCAGTCTGGAGATGCTGCCGTACAGGCTTGTGGAAACGGAGGCTTTCAAAAACGTGATGGCGGCGGCGGTCCTACGCTACTCGGTCCCCAGTCGCCACTATTTTTCCCGGTGTGCCGTCCCAGTCCTACACCAGCACGTCTCCCGCAACATCAATCGTGCCCTCACCAATGCGGTTACTGGGAAGGTCCACTTAACCAAAGACACGTGGACAAGTACCAGCGGGCAGAACCACTATATCTCCCTGATGGCACATTGGGTGAATTTGGTGGAGGCGGGGACCAAGTCAGAGCCTGGGACCACACACGTCCTACCTACACCCAGAATTGCGGGTCCTTCATCGGTTCTGCGGTGGTCTATGCCACCTCCTATAAACACTCCCCCTCCACCTACTCCTATGCAACCTCTACCTCTCAATTAAGAAATGTGAGCAGCACGTCGCCAGCAGTCAGTGTGGCGCGGCATGGCAGCACAGCAGTGGGCAAGCGTCAGCAGGCCAAGCTGAAACTAATCAGCCTAGGTGACAAGAGGCACACGGCCCACAAGCTGTTGCAGTGTCTGACTGAGCAGACCGACCTCTGGATTTCGCTGCTGAGCCTCCAGCCGGGCATGGTCGTGTGTGACAACGGCCGTAACCTGGTGGCGGCTCTGCAGCTTGGCAGCCTCACACATGTGCCATGCCGGGCCCACATCTTCAATCTGGTTGATCAGCGGCTTCTGAAAAACTACCCGCACTTGTCAGACCTGCTCGGCAAGGTGTGCCGCGTCTGTGCACATTTCCGCAAGTCCACCACGGACGCTGCCACCCTGCGGACCCTGCAGCATCGGTTTAATCTGCCAGAGCACCGACTGCTGTGCGACATGCCCACACGGTGGAATTCTACGCTCCACATGTTGTCCAGGCTGTATGAGCATAGAGCAACAGTGGAATACTAACTCCAACATGGGCGGCGTAGTGGGAGTCAGCCTCCCCAATTCTTTACCGAGCAGTAGGCCTGGATGGCAGACATCTGCCAGGTCCTCGGAAACTTTGAGGAGTCTACCCAGATGGTGAGCGGCGATAATGCAATCATTAGCGTCACCATTCCTCTGCTATGCCTGCTGAGTAGTTCGCTGCAAAGCATAAAGGCTGACGCTTTGCAGTCGGTACAGGAGACGAGGGAAGAGAGTATGTCACTTGATAGTCAGAGCACCCTCATGTCTTTATCTCAGCGCATTTTGGAGGAGGAGGGGGAAGAGACAGCTGGGCCTACTGCAGAAGGTACCCATGCTGCTTTCCTCCCATCTGTTCAACGTGTATGGCCTGTGGACGAGGAGGAGGAGGATCCTGAAAGTGGTCTTCCTAGAAGACAGCGATGCATTGCGTACTGGTACCCTGGCACACATGGCTGACTTCATGTTAGGCTGCCTTTCTCATGACCCTCGCGTTAGACGCATTCTGGCCACTGCGGATTACTGGGTGTACACCCTTCTCGACCCCCAGTATAAGGAGAACCTTTCCACTGCAATTCCGGAGGGGAAAGGGGTTTGAGAGTGATGCAATAACGCAGGGCCCTGGTGGACAAAATGATGGTAAACTTCCCATCTGACAGCGCTAGCAGCAAAAGGCGCATTTCCTAGGGCCAAGTAGCAGGGGAGGCGCGGAGATCAGGCAGTATGTTCAGCGCAGGCAGGGGAGTACTCTCCAAGACCTTTGCCAGCTTTATGGCTCCCTAGCAAGACTGCGTCACCACTCCCCAGTCAAGGCTGAGTCGGAGGGAGCACTGTAAAAAGATGGTGAGGGAGTACGTAGCCGATTGTACCACCGTCCTCTGTGATGCCTCAGCTCCATACAACTATTGGGTGTCAAAGCTGGACACATGGCACGAACTTGTGCTGTATGCCCTGTAGATGCTTACTTGCCCTGCCGCTAGCGTCTTGTCAGAGAGGGTGTTTAGTGCAGCTGGGGGGGATCACCACCGAGAAGCGTACCCGCCTGTCAACTGCCAGTGTCGACAAGCTTACACTTATAAAGATAAACAAACCCTGGATTTTCCCAGACTTCTCTTTTTTATTGGCGGAGAGCAGCGGAACCTAGAGATTCTTTTAGCTGCAACCGCACATAAAAGCACTCTATCACCGGTAAAACGGGGCATTTAGCTTTGTCAATCTGTCTCTGACATTAGTCCTCCTCCTGCTACTCCTCCTCCAAAAACAACATGTCATCGTGCTGAACGGCCAATTTTTCTGTGGCCCAAAAGGCTCATCTACATCTACCAATTTTTTGTTAACAATTTTTCTAAGTTTCAAAAGTTTTGAGACTGTAACATGAACCAATTTTTTCAACAAGGCTGCCTCCAGGCTCTGTTAAAAATTAAGCAACAGTGAGCTGTATCTTTAAAAAAATGTTTCCCCCAGTCGTCTCCACGACAGCACCAATTGAGATTGCCTCCTCCTGATAGGACAGGAACACACTGAGAGGTTAAAAGCTCCCCCCCTTCCCCACTTTCCTCAGTGTCTTCCTGTCCTGCCAGGAGGCAGGATCTCTGAGAGGAGCTGGTGGAGAAGCCAGCCAGGATTTACTTACAGGCGGATCGGAGGGCAGTGGGTCAGCCTGTCCTCCCTTCCCAGCCAGACGACTCCCGGGACGTCACATGGGGTAGTAACCCCTGGGCCTGGTTCCTCCCGCGGCGGCCCATGGGGGGTACAAAGCGGGAGCCTCAGTCCCCCTCCTCCTCCTTGTATAGTCACAGCGCGGCACTCCAGGAAGCCCTTTGATGGCGGGGGGCGGGGCGTCATGTGTTCAGCGTGGTGACGTCATCACGCTCGCATCAGGAGATGCACGGAAGGGGCGGGTCTTAGCGCAGGAGCGCGAAAATTCAAAATAAGGAACCTGAGAGAAGCCAGAAGGTGGACCAGCACTACAGGTTGCAGGGTGTCTGCAGCACCGGTACAGTAATGAGTGCTCCAGCCCCAGAGATAGCTGAAATCTCAGCGGCCGTAAGTAGCCAGTGCAGCAAAAAAATACAAAATGCAAAATCCAATGTATTGTATATGGAAAAATTGCATATTTACCCGCAAAAAATACGTTCCCTTTTTTTGTCAGGGGGATAATAAAAGACATCTCCCCCCCCCCCCCCCAGAACAAAACCGAAAAAATGCGTGGAGTGCAGGACGAGATTGCCAGCTACGTACCAGAGGCCTCTATGCAAGGCATGCGTAGTTAGGCTAGTCAAAGAGGAATCGGGGGGATTCATGGATGACGTTAGGAAGCTGGTGAAGGAGGAAGTTCGATCAGCCCTAACGTCACAGCGGGCGCCGCCAGAGAAACGCCAGAAAAAGGCGTATGTTACCGACGAGCCTTCTGACTCCGAGAGTTCTATCGGATCGGAGCAAGAGGAACAGGCGGCCGAGGAGTCCTCTGACGATGAGGACTACAAAAGATACCTTCTCCATCAGGACGACTTAACAGAATTGATTAAGTCAGTCAGGGCTACATTAAAAATGGAAGAGCCCAGAGAACCACGCACCCTGCAGGATGAGATATTCGGGGACTAGGGGAGAGGTGTAAACCTACCTTCCCTGTCCACAAAAACATCATTAAAATTATCCAAAAGGAGTGGAAGAAACCAGACGCAGGTTCCTTCTCCGCTAGAGGGGTAAAAAGAAGGTACCCATTCGAGGAGGAAGTTTGCGCAAGCTGGGAAGAGATACCCAAGGTAGACGTCCCAGTGGCCAAAGTAGCTAGGAGGATGAGCCTGCCCTTTGAAGACGCCGCACAATTAAAAGATCCCATGGATCGCAAAGCTGAAGGCCTTCTAAAAAAAATCATGGGAGGCAGCGGCAAACATACTTAGGCCAGGTATCGCAGCCACTAGCGTGGCGCGCACTCTGGGGGTATGGCTCGAACAGCTGGAGCTACACTTAACCAATAAAACGCCAAGGGAACAGATCCTAAATTCCCTACCTATCCTGCGTATGGCAACAAATTTCCTAGCGGATGCCGCGTCCGTAACGGTTAAACTCTCGGCAAAAGCTACAGCCCAATCTAACTCAGCCAGAAGAGTACTATGGCTGAAATCATGGTCAGGCGACTTAGCCTCAAAAAATAAACTATGCGCCCTCCCGTTCTACGGTCAGTTTTTGTTCGGACCAGACCTAGACAAAATCCTGGAGAAGGCGGCCGACAAAAAGAAGGGATTCCCGGAAGAAAAGCCGCAGAGAGGGAAGACCTTCTTCAGAACCCCAGGGCAACAGCCCGAGGCCTACCGAGGCAAGGGCAAGACAGGTCGCTGGAGTTACCCCAAGGGGGGCAGAGGGAGAAATATCCTCTTTAATCCCCACCAGGGGGAGCCCAAGCAGAGACCCTGACGCCAGCTCTGTAGGGGCAAGTCTGGGGAACTTTGTGGACCAATGGGCCGCAATTTGCGAAGGCCCATGGATCCCAAAGATCCTACAGCAGGGATACCGGATAGAACTGGTGTCCCTCCCCAGAAGGAAATTCATTATCACAGGAGGCTCAGGGCAACAGTTACACTTACTAAGGCAGAGCGTTTGGGACCTGCAACATCTAAACGCAATATCCCCCGTACCGCAAAACGAGGAAACTCAGGGCCATTATTCCAGGCTCTTCCTAGTAAGAAAACCCTGGGGGAAACAGCGGATGATAGTGAATCTGAAGCCCTTGAACACCTGTGTCAAGTACAGAAAATTCAAAATGGAGTCCATCTCTTCAACGATAAAGTTGATTCCCAAAGGGGCCTACATGGCATCCATCGATCTGAAGGACGCTTATTTCCAAGTACCGATCCACGACGGGTCCCAAAGATACCTAAGGTTCGCAGTGGATATGGGCAAAGGAATAGAGCACCACCAATTCAGATGCCTGCCTTTCGGGATCTCCTCAGCACCCAGAATTTTAACCAAAATTATGGCAGAGGTAGCCGCCTACCTGAGGAAAAAGTCGATCCTAATAATACCCTACCTATACGATATTTTAATAATAGCAGAGTCCAGGGAACTACTAATGAAGCACCTAGAGATAGTACTAGAACTCCTCCAGTCTCTAGGATGGATCATAAATAGAGATGAGCGAGCACCAAAATGCTCGGGTGTTCGTTACTCAGGACGAAATTTTCGCAATGCTCGAGGGTTCGTTTCGAGTAACGAACCCCATTGAAGTCAATGGGCGACCTGAGCATTTTTGTATATCGCCGATGCTCGCTAAGGTTTTCGTTTGTGAAAATCTGGGCAATTCAACAAAGTGATGGGAACGACACAGCAATGCATAGGGCAGGCGAGGGGCTACATGTTGGGCTGCATCTCAAGTTCACAGGTCCCACTATTAAGCCACAATAGCGGCAAGAGTGGGCCCCCCCCCCCCCGCACTGTCAGCGTAAAGATCGTTCTCCTCTGCCATAGCTGTAACAGCTGTGGCAGAGAAGAACGATGTTTGCCCATTGAATTCAATGGAGCCAGCAATACAGCAGGTTCCACTGAAAGCAATGGGCTGCCGGCGATCGCAGGATAAATTGTCGGGAAGGGCTTAAATATATAAGCCCTTCCCTGCAATTCATCCAGAAATGTGTTACAATAAAAATATATACCGGCGTATAAGGCGACGGGGCGTATAAGACGACCCCCCAACTGTCACCTTATACGCCGGCAATACAGTGGAGCAAAGAATAAAAATCATTACTCACTTCTTCTGACGTTCTGCGGTACTCCTGCAGGCTGTCGCTCCCTCCTGGTCCACGGCAGAGCATTGCTTTCTGGACGCAGGGCTTGAAATCCCGACCTCCAGAAACACAGCCAATCACAGCCATTCAATGACATCATTGTCATTGGCTGTGATTGGCTGAAGGCACGTGTGTTTCTGGAGGCGGGGATTTAAAGCCCTTCGTAGAGAAAGCAATGCTCTGCCGGGAACCAGGAGGGAGCGACAGCCTGCAGGAGCACCGCAGAACGTCAGAAGAAGTGAGTAATGATTTTTATTCTTTGCTCCACTGTATTGCCGGCGTATAAGGTGACAGTTGGTGGGTCGTCTTATACGCCCCGTCGCCTTATACGCCGGTATATATTTTTATTGTAACACATTTCTGGATGAATTGCAGGGAAGGGCTTATATATTTAAGCCCTTCCCGACAATTCATCCCCACGCACGCCGGCAGCCCATTGCTTTCAGTGGAACCTGCTGTATTGCTGGCTCCATTGAATTCAATGGGCAAACATCGTTCTTCTCAGCTGTGGCAGAGAAGAATGATTTGTCTTCTATATGTTCTCAATGGGGTCGGCGCTGCTGCCGCCAGCCCCATTGAGCGCATATAGAGAAGAGAACAGAAATCGCAGATCGCACATAGGTGCGATCTGCGATTTCTATGGCCTTAAGAAGGACCGTTGGGGTTCTTGAAACCTAAAATACTCCTAACACTCTCCCTATAGCAGCTCCACCAAGATACCACTTTCCCTGAACTAATGTCAGAATGCATCTGTGGTGAGCCGCGGGAGGGGCAGATTTTAATACTCGGGTGACACTTAATCTCGCCAGCCACTCACTGCAGGGGGGTAGTATAGGGCTTGAGCGTTGCGGGGGGAAGTTGTAATGCCTTCCCTGTCTTTCTATTGGCCAGAAAAGCGCGCAAATTTCTCAGGCAAGAAAATGAAAGTAACCCGAACACCGCGTGGTACTCGTTACGAGTAACGAGCATCTCGAACACCCTAATACTCGAACGAGTATCAAGCTCGGACGAGTATGCTCGCTCATCTCTAATCATAAACTGGGAAAAATCCAGCTTAGACCCCGACAGGAAGAAGACGTTTTTGGGCATAACGCTCAACTCAGAATTACAATGCTCCTGCCTGCACGAGGAAAAAATACAAAAAATCCAAAGGCTGGTCAGATCCTTCCTACAGAAACGATCATGCACAATTCGGGAAGCCATGTCTCTCCTGGGAAGCCTAACGTCATGCATTCCCGGAGTAGCATGGGCCGAGGCTCACACCAGAGCTCTACAGGCCTCCGTCCTATCCACATGGGACAAAAAGCAGTCCTCTCTAGGGACAAAAATGTATATCCCAAACACAGTGAAAACATCCTTGCGTTGGTGGACATCCCCAGCGAACCTGCAGGAAGGGGTTCATTGGCTACAAAACCCAGCCACGCACATCACAACGGACGCAAGCGCCTGGGGATGCGGGGCGCATGTGGGGAACCAGTTCTTTCAGGGCCCGTGGTCCCAAAGGATAAAAGAACAATCCTCCAATTACAGAGAGCTACAGGCCGTATGGCGGGTCCTACAGCAGTTAGGAAATTCACTACGGAACCAGCATATAAAGATACTGTCGGACAATACCACCACGGTCGCCCATATTCGGCACCAGGGGGGCACAAGGTCTCCTGCCCTGCAAAACATTTCGCAGAAAATCTTCCACTGGGCAGAGGGCCGGATCCTTTCGATCACTGCAACACACTTAAAAGGGCAGATAGACCCAGGAGAATGGTCTCTCTCCCTGGAGGCATTCAGAATCCTGACCAACCGGTGGTCCCCACAATTGGACCTATTTGCAACCAGGGAGAACGCCAAAGTAGGCAATTTCTTCTCCCTCCGGCCAGGAGATCGTCCTACAGCAATAGACGCCCTAGGCCAGGACTGGGGAAAGGGGCTAGTGTACGCGTTTCCTCCGATACCGCTGATCTCCAGGGTCTTACAACATTTCAGAACCCAGGTATGCACGCTAATCCTGGTGACCCCCTTCTGGCCCAAAAGAAGTTGGTTCGGTCTTCTGACAACATTGAGTGTCCAGGACCCAGTCACCTTTCCGACCTGGACAGATCTGCTATCACAGGGGCCACTGAGCCACCCGGGCTTAGACAGACTCCACTTAACAGCATGGCTCTTGAGGAATCCTCACTAAGGGGGAAGGGATTCTCACAAAGAGTGGTAGAAACGTTAATGTCCAGCAGAAAAAAGACGACCCACCTTATCTACCAGTAGGTTTGGAGAAGGTTCTCCTCATGGAGACAGGGAAGGGATTCCGGGGATTCTATCCCGAGCATCCCTTTGATCTTAGAATTCTTGCAGGGTGGCCTACAGATGGGCCTCTCTCCAAGTACCCTGAAGGTCCAGGTCGCAGCCCTTAGTGCCATATGCGACACAAAGTTCGCGGACCATAGATGGGTCAACAGGTTCCTGACAGCAGCAGCTAGATTACGACCTAGACCCATAAAACTTGTTCCAGACTGGAACCTTAATTGGGTTCTAAGGGCCATGTCAGCGGAACCATTCGAGCCGATCGAAGCACTACCGATAAAAATGCTTACGATCAAGACCGTTTTTCTAGTAGCCATCACATCCGCGAGGAGGGTTAGCGAGCTTCAGGCTTTGTCCATTCGCCACCCATCTCTAAAAATCTCGGACTCCAAATTAGTATTTAAAAAGGACCCTGCCTTCATGCCAAAGGTGGTATCACATTTTCATAGGTCCCAGGACGTAATAATTCCCTCATTTTTTAGCAAACCTAAAAACGAGGAAGAAAAAATCCTAAGCTGCCTGGACGTCAGGAGAGCAGTCCTAGGCTACATAGATGCGACAAGCCACTGGAGACGGGACGACAACCTGTTCATCCAGTTCAGTGGCCCAAATAAAGGGAACAAAGTGGCAAAAAACTCCATAGCCAGGTGGATCCGCCTGGCCATCATAGAGTCCTATAAGGCCCTCGGGAGAGAGATCCCCTTAGCTCTTAAAGCCCATTCTACAAGGGCAGTAGCATCCTCATGGGCCGAACATAGCTCAGCTTCGGTCGAGCAGTTATGCAAGGCCGCAGTCTGGAAAAAAACCCACACGTTCATTAAACATTATAGGGTAAAAGTGCAGCAGGACGAGGACATGGCCTTCGGCCGCAAAGTCCTCTCAGCAGCAATTCCACCCTAATAAACTTTAGTTGGTACGTCTCAATTGGTTCTGTCGTGGAGACGACTGGGGGAAAAAATCTATTATACCTACCTGATAATCAGGTTTCCAGGAGTCTCCACGACAGCACCCGTACCTCCCCCCTTCCCCCCTAAATGGATAGAAAAGAAACTATAGAATATAATATAAAAAATAAATAAATAAATATATAATATAATATAATTTTATAAATCAACAAAAAAACCCGGTTAAGGGAAGAAATTTAAGTTGAGCTCCAACCCCGGCAATTCGTTAGAATCCACTGAGGAAAGGGGGGAAGGGGGGGAGCTTTTAACCTCTCAGTGTGTTCCTGTCCTATCAGGAGGAGACAATCTCAATTGGTGCTGTCGTGGAGACTCCTGGAAACCTGATTATCAGGTAGGTATAATCCATTTTTTATGGGTTTTACCTGCCCTCTCGGTTGATAAATATTTCAGAGGTACACTTGGACTCTTGGTACACTAATTTTTGCGGCCACGCTTACACTCTTATCCAACAAATTTTTCCGGCCTTCGCCTACGCTCATGGTACCCCAATGTTTCAGAGGTTGGCCTATACTATTAATACAGAAATTTTACAGGGGTCTGCCTACCTGCCTACACTTCTGCTACAAGAAAGTTACAGGGGTCTGCCTATACTGCTGCAACTTACATGTTACAGGGGTCTGCCTATACTGCTGCCACTTAAATGTTACAGGGCTCTACCTATACTTCTGCACGTAAATCTTACAGGGGTCTTCCTATACTGCTGCCACAAGGATGTTACTGGGGTCTGCCTATACTGCTGCCCCGTTAATTTTACTGGGGTTTGCCTATACTGCTGCCATGTTAATGTTACAGGGGTCTGCCTATACTTCTGCTACAGAAATGTCACTGGGATCTGTCTATAGTGTTACTACAGAAATGTTACAGGGGTTTGCATATACTTCTGCTACAAAAATGTTACTGGGGTCTGCCTATACTGCTGCCACGTAAATTTTACAGGGGTCTGCCTATACTTCTACTACAGAAATGGTGCTGGGGTCTGCCTACACTGCTGCTACAGAACTGATACTGGGGTCTGTCTATACTGCTGCTACATTAATGTTACTGGGGTCTGCCTATACTTCTGCCACATAAATGTTAAAGGGGTCTTCCTATACTTCTGCTACATTAATGTTACTGGGGTCTGCCTATACTTCTGCCACATAAATGTTAAAGGGGTCTGCCTATACTTCTGCCACATAAGTGTTAAAGGGGTCTGCCTATACTTCTGCTACAAAAATGTTACTGGGGTCTGCCTATAATTCTGCCACGTAAATGTTACAGGGGGTCTGCGTATACTTGTGCTACAAAAATGGTTCTTGGGTCTCTCTATGCTTCTGCTACAGAAATGTTTCAGGGGTCCGCTTATACTGCTGCAACAGAAATGTTACTGGGGTCTGCCTATACTTCTACTACAGACATGTTACAGGGGTCTGCCTATGCTTCTGCTACATAAATGTTGCAGAGGTCTGCTTATACTGCTGCTACAGAAATGTTACAGGGGTGTGCCTATACTGCTGCTACATCACTGTTACTGGGGTGTGCCTGTATTTCTGCCACATAAATGTTACAGGGGTCGGCCTATACAGCTGCCACTTAAAAGTTACAGGAGACAGCCTATATTTCTGCTACAAGAATGTTACTGGGGTCTGCCTATAATTCTGCCATGTAAATGTTACAGCGGGTCTGCATGTATTGGTGCCACACAAATGTTACAGGGGTCTGCCAATACTGCAGCTACATAACTGTTACAGGGGTTTGCCTATACTTCTGCTGATGAAATGTTACTGGGTTCTGTCTATACTGCTACTACAGAAATGTTAATGCGGTCTCCCTAGACTTCTGCAACATAAATGTTACTGGGGTCAGCTTATACCTTTGCTACAGGAATATTACAGGGTCTGTGTATACTATGGGTGCACTAAGTCTTCCCTTCGCAGTGTTCTACCTATCTGGCCCAAAAAAAACCCCAGACTGACTAGGGCATGGATTGTGGGCCGCAGCCAACATGTATTTCCTCTCACGTAACCTCAGCTATCCGGGGCACTGCAATGGGATTTCTTTATGTACCGTCTGTGTGTTCCCGCTAGCCACCCAAGCTGCGGGTGCACACAGACTTGCCATAGCAGAGTTGTACCTGCCTGGCACTTAAAAAAAAACAAAAAAAACAGAATGTCTAGGGCATGAAGTATGGGCCGCAGCCAACATGTATTTCCTCTCATGTAACCTCAGCTATCCGGGGCACTGCAATGGGATTTCTTTATGTACCGTCTGTGTTCCTGCTAGCCACCCATGCTATGGGTGCACACAGACTTGCCATAGCAAAGTTGTACCTGTCTGTCCCCAAAACCCAGACAGATTTGGGTAGGGTGCAGAGTGCAGATGGTTTACCCCTTGTGTTGTCGATGAGGTATCAGACACCCAAACAGAATGAGTAGTGTGTGGACACATGGATTCCCCATTGCTATGTCACTCGCAGCACCTTGGGCCACACAAGGTGTTTGCTGGGACAGATGCTGACCCAGGGCCCGCCCACATACTTTTCACACCGAGTATTGCTGCATTGTGGAGCTATGTAAAAGTGCTGGGCTGGCAGTAAACTCCCCTTTATGCCCACGTTTGCAGCTCCTGACGGAGGTGGCAAAGGATTGGAATGAAGATGTAACGCCAATCTATTATCAATTCTAAACAGCATTGTGGGCTATCACCCCCCCCCCACCCCCCTTTCGAAGAGGGTCGCTGCCTGGCCCTGCCAACCCTCTGCAGTGTGTGCCTCTGGTTCCTCCTCATGGCAGACGCACTTATAAATAGACATGAGGGTGGTGTGGCTATGAGGCCAGCGTGTGGCATGAGGGCAGCTGAAGGCTGCGCAGAGGCACTTTTGTGTGCGCTGCGGACGCAGGCTCGTGCGGTAGAATTGGGCAGCATGTAACCCAGGAGAAGAGGCAGTGGTGTGTCCCACAGGCAGTGATTGTGCTTGTTTGGATGTAGTGTGGTGCTTAGCTAAGGTGTGCCTTGCTAATGAGGGTTTGCCGCTATTGTGGCTTAATAGTGAGAACTGGGAGCCTGAGATGCAGCCCAACATGTAGCCCCTCGCCTGCCCTATCCGTTTCTGTGTCACTTCCATCACTTTCGTAGGTTTTGCAGATTTGCACAAATTAAAACCTTAGCGAGCATTGGTCATATGCAAAATGCTCGAGTTGCCCATTGACTTCAATGGGGTTCGTTACTCGAAACGAACTCTCGAGCATTGCGTAAAGCTCGACTCGAGCAACGAGCACCCGAGCATTTTGATGCTCGCTCATCTCTAGCAGTAATACATCAGACTTTATCGTGATAGTCTAAGCTGCACATTTTATTCATTTTTGAGGATCAGATACTGTTTAGCTCCTTAAATAAGCTCTTGTATTCTCCTGAAGAGCCGCTTAAATGGTGGTAAAACAAATTGAGCCTTGATATTTGAGCTGAGATTACCAATAAAGAATTGAATCAGTTCAACATTTAGGCACTATAATAGTTCCTCATTAAGGGTGGGTTCACACGAGCGTGTTTTCGTGTTTTGGTGCGTGCATACGCACGCACAAAAGCACGCTTGTATTTACAACAATGCATTCGCTATGGTGTGTGCACACGTCCGTGTTTTACAGGTGCGTGCCTGCAAAGATAGGACATGCATGCATTGTTTTCAATGGAGCCGCGGCTGCTGCCGGCGGCAACATTGAAAACAATGGTCTGCCGGCACCCCTGCATTCTTTTTCAGGGAAGGACTTTACATATAGGCCCTTCCCTGAAAAAGAAAGATTTTAGTGTAAAAAAAAATAAAAATAAAAAAAATGCAGGCATTCTCTTCAATGGAGCCGACTGAATAACAGGTGAGAGCTGCCTGTGATTGTCTGAGCACCTCAGCCAATCACATTCAGCTCTTTCAGCAGGCGGGGATTTTAAATCCCCGTCTGCTGATAGATCAGCACCACAGTGCAGGGGACAGTAGGAGAAGACGCGGCTGTGCCCCAGCAGCTGAAGGGAGGTGAGTATCTATTTTTTTGTTTTTTTAAAACCACTTTTACTTTATTTTCAGGGAAGGGCTTATATTTAAAGCCCTTCCCTGAAATCAATTGCCGGCAGCAGAATCCTCTACCGCAGCTGACATGTGTGACAGCTGCGGTAGAGAATTAAAGAATTCCTCTGCACGGAACACAGCAGCGGCAGACAAGTAAGTATTTTTTTTTTACACTACTTTTAATTGGCTTTTCAGGGAAGGGCTAATGAAGCTCTTTCCTGAAAAGCTATTTACAGCTGCTGGGGCTCAGCGTTGACTTCTGCCGCTGTCCCCAACTCTGTAGCGCTGCTGAGCTATCAGCAGCCGGGGATTTAAAATCCCTGCCTGCTGGTAGCTCTGATTGTGATTGGCTGAAGCACTTCAGCTAATCACAATTAGAGCTATCAGCAGGCGAGAATTTTAAATCCCCGGCTGCTGATAGCTGAGAGCTACAGAGCCGGAGACAGCGGCAGAAGTCAACGCTGAGCCCCGGCAGGTGAGTATTTTATTTTTACTATTTTAAAAGCCTTTTCAGGGAAGGGCTTATGAAGCCCTTCCCTGCAAAGCCACTGACAGCTGCCGGGTCTCAGCGGGGACTTCTGCCGCTGTCCCCGGCTCTGTAGCGCTGCTGAGCTATCAGCAGCTGGGGATTTAAAAATCTCTGCCTGCTGGTAGCTCTGATTGTGATTGGCTGAAGCACTTCAGCCAACCACAATCAGAGCTACTAGCAGGTGGGGATTTTTAATCCCCGGCTGCTGATAGCTCAGAACTACAGAGCCGGGGGCAGCGCCAGAAGTCGCGGCTGAGCCCCGGCAGCTGAAGGGAGGTGAGTATTGGAGTTTTTTGCACTATTTTTTAAATGGCTTTTTAGGAAAGGGCTTATGAAGCCTTTCCCTGAAAAGCCATAGACGGTATGCCGGCAGCAGGATTCTCTACCGCAGCTGTCATGTGTGACAGCTGCGGTGGAGAATTGAAGAATTCCCTTTGCTGCATCTGCCACAGATGTGGCAGATGTAGCAGCAGGGAATTTTTTAACTAGCGGGGGTGAAGGAAACATCTGCTGCATGCGGCAGATGTGTTCTTCATGCCCGCGGGGGTCACAGCAGTGGCGGAGGGGTAAGTTTTTTTAAAATTTTTTTTGTTTTGCACTAAAATGTTTCTTTTTCAGGGAAGGGCTTATATGTAAAGCCCTTCCCTGAAAAAGAATGCAGGGGGCCGGCAGAGCATTGTTTTCCATGGAGCCACCGGCAGCAGCCACGGCTCCATTGACAACAAGCACGCAGCTGTGTTTACGCGTGTTTTTGCTCGTACCTAGGTGCGGACGTATATATGCACCTAAGTACGCAGCAAAACACACTCGTGTCAACCCACCCTAAGTAATAGACCATTTTTTGTGGGGCAAACCAATAATAAAATCATATGACCCAGTCCTCAGAGTTTGTTCTCTTATTTGTATAGGAGTATTAAGTTTGTGTTAACATTGTCTCGCTATTTGTGCATCCAATGCCATTTTGGGTATGAGCCACCCAAAAATTGTGCCCTATATGTGTGTGTTTTTTTAGAGAATATCAAATAAAAGTATTTTAATCGTAAGTCTATTCGGTAAAGAGTTCAACAATACTAGAGCAGTTTATTATGACTGTAATTATAATAATTTTTAGCTCACAGTTAACTTTGGTAATGAGATCATATCAGTATCTGACCTATAGACATGTGTCACTTTATAATTTATCAATAGAGTTGAGCGAACGCACACTGTCGTGCTTGATGCTCGTTCGAGTATTAGCGTACTCGATGATGCTCGTTACTCGAACGAGCATCAAATCGTCTTCGACCCCGCCCCAGCTTTTGGCTCCTCCCCACTGCGACGCAGCGCGCATCATCTGAAAATTTTTGGTCTGGCGGAAGGGGGAGAGGGGAAAAAAAAAAAAGCTCGGGACCCAGCGTCTCACATACAAAAATGCTCGAGTCTCCCATTGTAATCAATGGGGTTCGTTACTCGAGTAGAGCTCTCGAATTTTACGAAAAGCTCGACTCGAATAACGCGGACCCAAGCATTTGGATGCTCGGTCATCTCTATTTATCAATCTTCATGGTTTTCCAATTTGTGCATAAAATATGTTGCTTGTCAGATTTATTTGGATAACTTGTCAAGAGAAAAAAATAAAAATCAGATTGGCAACCCTGAGGAGAGATAAGCAGGAAGCTGAAGGATCTTTCTTTGGGGCTCCTTCCGAGAGACTTCAATGACATATTGCAGATTTGACACTTCTCCCGGAAAACTGGGAGGTCTATGGACATTATGGAAGAGTTGATAAGCATGTAATAATCTTCACTAGGTCATGTGACATAAATGTGAAACATTCTGAACAAATTCACTAAACATTTATTTTGTCTGTTTTACATTTAGAATTTAGGAAATCGATGTTTTTACAGTCACCAGTGTCATAGCGGGTGTTGCGACACTGTCGGCACTGTGAAAGATGCGACATGTGTACATAAAAATGCGGCATCTCGGAAATGTTTTGGTCCGGTGAGTACTTGTAACCTTCTGTTGTCCTGGTTTCTGATCCGCACACAGTATAAGTGAGTTTTAAATAGTCAGGTCCATGTTGGATTTTTCCGAAATGAGTCTGTCAGTTTAATCTGTAGAATTTTGCGGCTACGGTTTGGCACATGCACACTTGGATTTGGCACCTGTCAGTGGGGTACATACACTTGTGCCCACCGGATGTGGTTTCCGCATGATTGTAATTTTTTTGCTGCAATGTGGTTTTGAAGATCTGCATATAGAAAGATGTATGCTATATGAACTACACCAGGGATCTGTGAGCCATTCCATAGAATGCTGAAATGGTGTGAATTTCGGTGCAGAATGTGTCCAACCCCAAGTCAAAATACTCCATGAGAACAAAATCTTAGAGCCCTCTGTCCGTTTCAAGACATTTCTAAGAAACTATTTGCATTGCCCATAAAATAAAAATCCTGGAGCATCTTAGCTTATAGCCCTACATGGAGCTGTTCCTCCTAATTCTACTCACATAAATACTGACTGCTTGCACACGTAGCAGTAGTGCGTCACGTCCTTCTGTCAGGGAATTCTGTGTACAACATCAATCAGGCCCACCCCAATGCCCCGTTGCCGGCGGTAAAGAAAAAAACACCACACACGGAGGTCTGGTATAGTTCCTCACACGGGGAGTAACTGCGCACTTTATTATAGATTACATGGTGTTTTTATACCCTTGGTCACGTCACTAGAAATGTGTAACTGTTCTTATTGGCTCAAATCCATCGCATAACCATATCTGTAATGTCCGCAGTTCCGCCTGAGGCAATGTTAGCCATATACGTAGTTAAACAGTCTATATCTAGATAAGGCGTTTTCTGGGGAAACAGCCAAGCACGCGGTCTTTGTATCCAGTTCTCCTTCGCCTTCACTTAGTCCCTGGACACATGTCTCTCTGCCTTGCAAATCCTCAGCATAATATCTAATCAAGCTTCAGTAAGATCCATATTAAGTTTTTTTAGCATTATAGCATTGTAAAGAATTAACATACGTATAAAAAGATATATATATATACATACATACACACATATATCTGTATTTTCTCCCTACATGCACATGTATTTCCCTCTCAAACCCCCCTAAAAACTTAATATGGAGATCCAGCACCAGGCCTCGCACTCTCCCTCGGTCGCCTCCCCCTTGCTTCAGGGTTTCCCCACTGCCCGTAAGGCCCTACTCCCAGGAGGGGGGGATCCCTACCTCACCTCAGAAGGAGGACATGGATTCCTTGGGCTCATCTTCCGGAGATCCATAACCTCTATCTGTACAAGTTAACACCCCACAGAGTGCCCACTTGCTGGAATCTATGGTCTTCTGCACTATCCCTTGGCAAATGGGAAATCCACTGACAGTCCATCTTAGGAGACCGAGCCAGGTGCAGTACTAGTCCATCTCTCCATGTCTTTGGTAACGTATCTGGTTGGCATTATAGGAACTGCCTCTTCATCTCTTTCAAACAAAGGAAATGTTGGTGTCACATTGTCTAGTCCCTTACTCATACTCCTTTTGATCAAGGGGATAACACACATACAGGAAATCAGCAGAACTAACAAAACAATGCCCAAGATTATAACCATTTGAACCAGAACTTTCTGCAATCCCTTCAACAAAAAAAAATACTGGTCCAAGAGATCTGTATTCCTGAATTCCTTTTAAGTTCTTCCGACAGACTGGTTAATTTTTTAAATAGCGACAGTCACTTTACCTGTAGGTCCGGAGTTATCAGGAATGTAGGAGCAACAAGTTTCACCAATCATCTTACATACTCCAACATTTTCTGCTAGAATCATATCCAGGGCCACTCTATTCTGGAATGTCATGGATGCAGTAGGCCCTAGTTGATCAGCTAACCCTTGTAAAGCATACCTGGTGTAATTTACAAACCTCTGCTGATTGTAATAGATATAATTTATCCATCTACATTCTTGTTAGCAGTGACAATAGCAAATAAGCCTGCCTGATTTCTGGCCTTGAATTAATCTGACACCCCCCTAGGCACGCCTGTTGCATTTATATGTATATGTGGATTAAAACTACCCCCTGGAGCGTCAACTTCTCTCTTAGTAGGATGTGGTGTGGGATTCTTACCCTTGGTATAATCTGCTGGCAATATGTGCAAGGGCATTAAGGCTTTGGCTAAGGCACACTCCCTAGTCCAGTCTCCGTCAATGCTTATCATCTCCACATATCCAGTAGACATCTCACAAAGACTGTATCTGTCTTTGAGCACAGGCACCATCCTTCCTGCTTGTGCAATACCCATCAGTGAAATTTCCCAGAAATCTGCCAATACCATAATTAACAAAGCAAGTGTTATTTCCAGGGTATATTGTAATACCTTCCCCAGATCGGGGCACCTTAGTGATGATGGGATATTCCTTCTTCCACCTCTCACACTCTGTCTTATTGGTGGTGCTGTTGGTATATAGACTGATAAAGCAAGTCTTATGATTTTCAGGTAACTTAAGGGGGACCATGCACAGATTCTTAAAAGCCCCCACAGGATATGAGTGGGGTATAACTTTCTTACACTAGTATGAAAGAGACCAAGACGTGTCCATTTGTGACCTCAGACCCCAGCAAGAATGTACCTTAAAATTCCTATCTTTCCTGCCATCTAAGACAGTATAATTCATTAGATTCATTACAAGTTTCTATTCCATTCTCTCTCTCTCTGTTCTTATCTCTTAGCCATGAGAAGCTAGACAGAGGCAAAAGCCTCTGCAGCTTCAAGTAAACAATCTTTCTCTCACTAAAAGCAAGCTCAGCTAACAATTTGTATGTATGTATGTATGTATGTACACTACCGTTCAAAAGTTTGGGGTCACATTGAAATGTCCTTATTTTTGAAGGAAAAGCACTGTACTTTTCAATGAAGATAACTTTAAACTAGTCCTAACTTTAAACAAATGCACTCTATACATTGCTAATGTGGTAAATGTCTATTCTAGCTGCAAATGTCTGTTTTTTTGTGCAATATCTACAAAGGTGTATAGAGGCCCATTTCCAGCAACTATCACTCCAGTGTTCTAATGGTACAATGTGTTTGCTCATTGGCTCAGAAGGCTAATTGATGATTAGAAAACCCTTGTGCAATCATGTTCACACATCTGAAAACAGTCTAGCTCGTTACAGAAGCTACAAAACTGACCTTCCTGTGAGCAGATTGAGTTTCTGGAGCATCACATTTGTGGGGTCAATTAAACGCTCAAAATGGCCAGAAAAAGAGAACTTTCATCTGAAACTCGACAGTCTATTCTTGTTCTTAGAAATGAAGGCTATTCCATGCGAGAAATTGCTAAGAAATTGAAGATTTCCTACAACGATGTGTACTACTCCCTTCAGAGGACAGCACAAACAGGCTCTAACCAGAGTAGAAAAAGAAGTGGGAGGCCGCGTTGCACAACTAAGCAAGAAGATAAGCACATTAGAGTCTCTAGTTTGAGAAACAGACGCCTCACAGGTACCCAACTGGCATCTTCATTAAATAGTACCCGCAAAACACCAGTGTCAACATCTACAGTGAAGAGGTGGCTGCGGGATTTTGGGCTTCAGGGCAGAGTGGCAAAGAAAAAGCCATATCTGAGACTGGCCAATAAAAGAAAAAGATTAAGATGGGCAAAAGAACACAGACATTGGACAGAGGAAGACTGGAAAAAAGTGTTGTGGACAGATGAATCCAAGTTTGAGGTGCTTGGATCACAAAGAAGAACGTTTGTGAGACGCAGAACAAATGAAAAGATGCTGGAAGAATGCCTGACGCCATCTGTTAAGCATGGTGGAGGTAATGTGATGGTCTGGGGTTGCTTTGGTGCTGGTAAGGTGGGAGATTTGTACAGGGTAAAAGGGATTCTGAATAAGGAAGGCTATCACTCCATTTTGCAACGCCATGCCATACCCAGTGGACAGCGCTTGATTGGAACCAATTTCATCCTACAACAGGACAATGACCCTAAACACACCTCCAAATTGTGCAAGAACTATTTACAGCAGAAGCAGGCAGCTGGTATTCTATCGGTAATGGAGTGGCCAGCGCAGTCACCAGATCTGAACCCCATTGAGCTGTTGTGGGAGCAGCTTGACCGTATGGTACGCCAGAAGTGCCCATCCAACCAATCCAACTTGTCGGAGATGCTTCTAGAAGCGTGGGGTGCAATTTCTCAAACTTACCTCAACAAATTAACAGCTAGAATGTCAAAGGTGTGCAATGCTGTAATTGCTGCAAAAGGAGGATTCTTTGACGAAAGCAAAGTTTGATGTAAAAACAATGTTATTTCAAATACAAATCATTATTTCTAACCTTGTCAATGTCTTGACTCTATTTTCTATTCATTTCACAATGCTTGGTGGTGAATAAGTGTGACTTTTCATGGAAAACACAAAATTGTTTGGGTGACCCCAAACTTTTGAACGGTAGTGTATGTATGTATGTATGTATGTATATATATATATATATATATATACATATACACACACACACACACACACACACACACATCTATATCTATCTACCTAGTATTATACACCTTTTCCTATATATCTATAGGTGACACAGTCACATATTGATCCTCTCTCTCTGCCACCAAATCACATGCCTTGTAACCTTTTGTCTCCACTATTGCTTGTTCCCCATATTTCGCTCACCACCTGACCGTCAATGTAACGTTTAGTAGACACACTCCCGATGCCGGGCACAATATATCACATACTGTACTTTCAAACATTTTACTTAGATACTTTCTTAGGCAAATAATACATGTACATACTTAACTTTCCCAGACTGTCCCTCTGCTCTTCTTCTACCGATCCCTCTTTAGCAATTGCAGCTGGTGTTTTTCCCCCCACATTTAAGCACTTTCTAGTAAACCTTTGTCTTTCAAGGTGCCCTTCTTGGTCCTAAGAACCTCCTCCCAGTCACTATACTGTAATCTACCGTGCGGGTCCATGTCACACATTTTTATAAGAGTTTTCTTACATTTTACAAAATGGGACCCTTGCCTCTCTGCCACTAATTCATCCACTCGGCGGCGGCCCTTAAGGGGCTCCGCCTTCTTTAATAAGGTCTTAAGCATATTAAAACAAAAACAAAATCGGGATAAATTCCCTGTCTTTCCCTTAGCCTCATCCATTTCTCCCTTGAACATCCACTGTGCTCCAGCTCATGGTAAACTTCCAGCATTCTTGATGATTCATTTCTCTCAATGAAGTAACTTAAAGTCTATATTAGTGCCTTTTATCATTTATGGCCAACCTTAATGCTCTGTTACCCAGTACTTAGAGTTATGAGTTCCTTTCCCTAAGAGTGAAGGTTAGCTGATCTTTCCTATTGAATTCATATTTCAATTATCAGTTCTGTACTCCACGAGGTACCCTGCAGCACTATATTACATACCCACAAGCGGGGAGGAACCGTCTGCAGAAGCCGATCAGAAAAGGTGGACAAGCCTTTAGTATCCGTTTATCCAAATATGAAGAGGATCCGCAGCAGACTGAAGATGTTGTAAAAAGATTCCTTTATTTCAATTCCATAAAATGGATACAAGCAGCGACGTTTTGACCATTTATTTGGCCTTTATCAAGGCCAAATGCTTGATAAAGGCCAAATAAATGGTCGAAACGTCATTGCTTGTATCCATTTTATGGAATTGAAATAAAGGAATCTTTTTACAACATCTTCAGTCTGCTGCGGATCCTCTTCATATTTGGATATTCCAATTATCAGCTCACATTGTGTGTATGCATGTCCATGTACAGGTAGTTATGTAGGTGGGTGTGTATATGTGCATATATTGCATCAGTGTTATATTATTACACGTTATAGTAGTGTGTTATGTTTTTTTTCCCCATTTCCCTCGCCTATTACCCCCCTCTCCTTATTTTTGTATGGTACTTACATATGTATGTTTGTGGTAACCTGTTCAAACACACAGCTGTGCATACTTAACCCCTTAACGACCAGCCCATAGTGTTTTTACGTCCTCCCGAAGTGGGCTCTATTCTCTGAGGACGTAAAAACATGCTTCCTGCAGAGAATAGTGCCCCTCGGGCTGTGGACGTGACAGCTCCATGCTGTCGGTGTCCGCAGGTAGCTGACAGCATGGAGCTGTCATCCCGGGCTGTTCGGAGCCCCCCCCCCCCGGCATTGCGATCGGCGCTATGCAATGGATAGCGCCGATCGCAAAAAAAGTAAATAAAAGTACATAAAAGTTAAAGATTCAGCTGCTCCGATGGATCGGATCCATCGGAGCAGCTGAAATTACTCACCGAGGTCTGGCACGCTGCTCCCCGCTCTCCTGCCGCTCCGGGGCCCGAAGCCGGTCTTCTGCGCATGCGCGCCAGGCGGCATTACGTCAGCCGCATGCGCAGAAGGCCCGGCGGCGCGGGAGATTTAAAATCTCCTGGCTCCCGGCTCCTGTAGGTAGCCGGGAGGCAGGAGATGTCAGCGGGGACTGCGGTGAGCGGTCCCCGGTACCGCGATCGCCGTTATCCAATGGTTAGCGGCGATCGCGAAAAAGTAAAAAAAAAGTTTTAAAAAAGTCAGTTTCACCTCCCCTCATGGATCGGATCCATGAGGGGAGGTGAAAATACTCACCCCCAGTCCTCAGCGGTGTCCCGATGTCCCGAGACCCGAATCCCCGTCTGCGCATGCGCGCCCGATGATTGACATCGGGCGCGTGCTCAGACGGGCTCGAGCCCCGGGGAATTTAAAATCCCTCTGCTTCTGGCTGCCATGTGTAGCTAGGAGCAGAGAGATTATACCGGGGACATGATCACTGTCATCCAATGGATGACAGTGATCATGTAAAGTGAAAAAAAAGTGTAAAAAAGTAAAAAAAAAAAAAAGTAAAAAAAAGTTTAAAAAGCGTACGTTTCATCTCCCCTCATGGATCATATCCGTGAGGGAGGATGAAAGTACGTACCTAAGGCCCCCAGATTTATCCGCGGACCTTACCACAGCTTCTGCACACTCGCCCGTCGCCAAAATGGCGGGCGCATGCGCAAAAGCTGTGGATTGCCAGGATAATTTAAATTCTCCCTGCTCCTGGCTACAAAACGTAGCCAAGAGCATGGAGATTTAATGGGGGTCCGCGGTGAGCGGTTCCTGGTCACGTGTTCGCCATTATCCAATAATGCCGATCACGTAAAAGTAAAAAAAAAAATTTGAAGTTTCATCTCCCCTCACTGATGCGATCGGTGAGAGGAGATGAATCTTTTTACCGGAGGCCTGCGTATTTGAATCCCGACGCGATCTTCCTCCGTGGACCTTCCAGGATTCTGCACATGCGATTGCCGGCAAAAAGCCGGACACATGCGCAGGAGTCAGGGAGCCCAGGAAACTTAAAATCTCCTTGCTCCCAGCGACCAACGGTCGTCGAGAGCCTGGAGCAGTGACGGGTGGCCTCGTTGAGCGGTCCCCGGTCACGTGATAAAAAGGTAGCGATCTACCTTAGGTCGGTCTCACATGACCGGATAGGAATTACGGATTCCGCATGCGTCTGATCCGCGGTATTACGCAGATCAATCGCATTGGATTACACAATTCCGCTCACATTAGCGGGTCAGAATTGCGTAATCCACTCGCAGAAAAGAGAACGCAGCAGGTTCTATTTTACTGCGGATATCGGCAACATAGAGCCCATTGTGCTCCATGGTCGCGGATATACCCGCAGTCCATACGCAACTACATTGTATACGGGCTGCGGGTACCCGCGTCATCGCTAAGCGATGGTGCGGGAAATACAAACAAAGGTGTACTGTGCATGACCGCCTGTGTGAGTAGGCAGTTATGCGCAGTACATTACGCAGCCGTACGCAGGGTCACAGCCGGGCTCACAGATGGGATCCGCTGTGGGCCTCCGCAAGCGGATTCCGCCTGCACCCGCGTGAGCCCGGCGTTATTCAGACCGCTACCTGTGATACGTATTTTACAAGAAGCCCCGGGAACGCTCGCCTTCCTGCAGTTCCAGGAGCACCTTGTTGAGCGCCTTCTGTGTGAGACCGCCGCACCTCATCAAGCTTACGGAGACTCACGGAACGCCACTTTTTACACCCCATACCCACCACTGAGGTCATGAAATACCCCCAAAAAGCATGAGAGGAGGGGGGGGGGATACCCGGTTTTATTGCCCCATGGGCCCATTCCAACCAGCCTCCGTAATTACCCCTGTCTTCGGAAATACTACACAGTTCACATTTTTACTTTTATCTAAGATTTGCGAACGCCAAAAAGGGCGTGGAGGGGGAGGGGGGGAATTTTTAGGGAGTCAATCTTTATTCTGTACAAATAAGCAATGGGGCCTGGAATTTATTCAGTTGTGCCCTAAAATCCAACAGGTGTTCCGTCCTTTATAGGCCTTGCCATGCGTCCTGTAAGTAGATTAGGGCCACAATGGGTATGTTTCTGAACTCGGGACAAACGGGGGTATCCATTTTGGGGTGAACGTCTTCATTCCTATGTGCACTGTACAAAAAAACCGTTTTTAAATTGAAAAAATTGCCAAAAAAATTGAAAATCGTAACTTTTTCCTTCTGCTTTGCTTAGATTCATTCAAATACTGTGGGGTCAAAATACGCAGTACACCCCTAGATGAATTCGTTAAGGGGTCTAGTTTTCAAAATGGGGTCATTTGAGGGGGTTCTTTATAGTTTTGGCCGCTCAATGGCTCTATAAGTGGGCAATGGGGCCTGAAATTTATTCAGTGGTACCCTGAAATCCAACGGGTATTCCTTTCATTGTAGGCCTAGCCATGGGTCCTGTAAGTCTATTATGTTTCTGAACACGGGACAAACAGGGGTATCCATTTTGGGGTGAAAGCCTTCATTTATATGTGTGCTGTACAAAAAAAACTGTTTTTAAATTGACACAATAGCCCAAAAAATGAAAATCCTATTTTTTTCCCTTTTGCTTTGCTTGAATTTATTCAAAAACTGTGGGGTCAAAATATGCAGTACATCCCTAGATAAATTCGTTAAGGGGTCTAGTTTTCAAAATGGGGTCATTTGTGGGGGTTCTATATGGTTTTGGGCGCTCAAGAACTCTACAAGTGGGCAATGGGGCCTAAAAGGACTTCAAGCAAAATCTATGTTCTGAAAGCCACCGATTACTCCTTTTATTTTGGGCCCCGTTGTGCATGCGGACATAAGATTAGGGCCACAATGGGTATATTTCTGAAAACAGCACAAACAGGGGTATCCATTTTGGGGTGTAAGTCTTCCTTCATATGTGTGCTGTACAAAAAAAGCTGTTTTTAAAATGACAGAATTGCCAAAAAAACAAAAATCCAAATTTTTTCCTTTTGCTTTGCTTGAATTTATTCAAAAACTGTGGGGTCAAAATGCGCAGTACACCCCTAGATAAATTCGTTAAGGAGTCTAGTTTTCAAAATGGGGTCATTTGTGGGGGTTCTCTATGGTTTTGGGCGCTCAAGAACTCTACATGTGTGCTATGGGGCCTAAAAGGACTTCAAGCAAAATTTGTGTTCCGAAAGCCACCGGTCGCTCCTTTCATTTTGGGCTCCGTTGTGTATCCAGACATAAGATTAGGGCCACAATGGGTATGTCTCTGAACACAGGACAAACAGGGGTATCCATTTTTGGGTGCAAGTCTTCCTTCATATGTGTGCTGTACAAAAAAAGCTGTTTTTAAAATGACAGAATTGCCGAAAAAACGAAAATCACAATTTTTTCCTTTTGCTTGGTTTGAATTCATTCAAAAACTGTGGGGTCAAAATATGCAGTACACCCCTAGATAAATTCCTTAAGGGGTCTAGTTTTCAAAATGGGGTCATTTGTGGGGGTTTTCTATGGTTTTGGGCGCTCAAGAACTCTACATGTGTGCTATGGGGCCTAAAAGGACTTCAAGCAAAATTTCTGTTTTGAAAGACACTGACTACTCCTTTCATTTTGGGCCCCGTTGTGGACTCAGATATAACAATAGGGCCACAATGGGTATATTTCTGAACACGGGAGAAATAGGGGTATCCATTTTGGGGTGTAAATCCTGATTTTCATGTAAACTATAGGAAAAAAATATGTCTTTAAAATGACAGATTTGCAAAAATATGAAATTTTACTTTTTCTCCTCTAAATTGAATTAATTCCTGAAAAAAAACTGTGGGGTCAAAATACTCATGACACCCCTCAGTGAATACATTAAGGGGTGTAGTTTTTAAAATGAGGTCATTTGGGGGGGTATCTATTATTCTGACACTCATGAGCCTTTCCAATCTCGGCTTGGTATAGGAAAACAAAGTGTTCCTCAAAATGCTAAAAAGTAATGTTAAATTTGTACGTCTCCTAAATAGTAAAAAAAAAACGAAAGTTTTTCCAATGTGCGCCCAAAATAAAGTAAACGGGTGGAAATATAAATCTTAGCAAAAATTTCTATATTATGTTTGCACATATTTAAGATATTGCAGTTGGAAATGTGAAAAAATGACGATTTTTTTCAAAATTTTCCCAATTTTGGCGCTTTTAATAAATAAACACAATTTCTATCGGTCTATTTTTTTCGCCTAAATGAAGCACAACATGTGGCGAAAAAACAATGTCAGAATCGCTTGGATATGCAAAACCTTTCTGGTGTTTTTCCATGTTAAAGTGACACATGTCAGATTTGCAAAATTTGGCCTGGTCATTAAGGCGCAAACAGGCTTGGTCACTAAGGGGTTAATATTTATTGCTCAAAAATTAATATTTATCGCTTATACTTAAGAATGTTACTACAAACAGTTGTAATCCACAGATTCATTAAATTGATTCAACTTATATGTATTTTATTATAGTCTGCAGTCTTTGCTATTTTATTAATTGTTTTTATTATGCACGTATTACTATGTATATATTGCTGATATTTTATCCATTCATTCACCATGTAATGTTTTCTATTTTGATGTTATTGATATTTCCCTTCCTCTATTTTTTTTCTTCACTGTACCCTTGTTTTATATTAATACATGCTTTGCCATTGCCCATGTACTGTTAGTCATCCTAGCACTACTGATGAAGGGGTTTACCCCGAAATGCGTTTATTAGCTGGTATCTTTATTGGAACCTCTTGGAGAGTTGTGCCTGCACAACAAATTGTTCTTTTAGCAAATGTTTTTTAGAAAGCGCACTTCTTTATGTGACATAAATGTGAAACCTTCTAAATTATTTTTCCTCTGTTTTATATTTAGCGCAATGGAGATTGGTGTTATTCTAGTGAAAACTGTAATAGCGGGTGTTGCATTGGTGCGGTCAGTCTCCCGATATCTCCTATATGTGCATCAACAGAAAACCCTCAGAAATGTTTTGGTCCGGTGAGAATCTGTTATCAGCTGTTGGTTTCCTCTACATAAGTACAGTATAAGGCCTCATTCACAAGGGCTTTAAAGTGGCAGATACCACTTTGTTTTTTCCAACATGGACTTGACAGTTTGATGTGCTGAGGCAAAAAGCAAAATTATGCCCCCCCGCCCACCCTCCTTGAAAACAACACAGAGCAAGTACTGCACGTCATCGGTGCCAGCCTAGCCTATAATCAAAGACTGATATGCAGTCACCAGAGCATCTGCACTGCATTTTAAGGACATGTTCAGCTTTATTTTGTTCTTTCTTATTTTAACTTACAGTCAGGTGGGAACTTTTTAAATGTTGATCCATGGAGTATTCTGACTGCCATTATGGAGTTGGGAAGGAATTTTCTCCCCAAAATTGGATAAATTGGCTTTTTGCCTCATTGGGAATTTTTTTTCTTTCCCCTGGATCAGCAAGGAAGGGTGGTGGGGGGGAGGCTAACCTGAATTGACTTTTTTTAACCTAGCACACTAGGTTACTATTGAAAACCAATTTAATAGAGGCACACCACAAGTTTCAGAAAACACTAAAAAGGCAGGGTAACGGTTAATAACTATATTCCTGGTGTTCTTGGGCAGAGGAAGACATATCCCTGGTGGTCTAAAGCAGGTAGCAGGTTAATGTTGTTGCTTTGCAGGTATCACCCTCTTGCGTTCAGGCTGGACCAGGTTTTAGTAATATATCTGCCTTTCCTGTGGCTTTGGGGTGTGGTGTCAGGTGAGTGATGACAGTTCTCACCTGGTTCTTGTTGTCCGGCCCTTTATAGTCTAGCTGTGGCCTAACTGCAGTGCAGGTCAATTTTAGTGTCCTTCCCGGAGTGCTGAAGTGCACAGCCTGTTTTTGGAGCTCCTGGTCTTTCCTATAGACTGTTGCAGAGGAAATATCAGTGGTCTCTTCAACCAGTCAGTCCCCTTAAAGTAACATAAGGCACCCAGGATCTATTGGCGCTCTAGCCAGACGATCACATCTTCCTGCTTGTCAAAGAAATGAGCCCGGCTCTAGCTGACCACCTTAAGTTTAGCTGGGTACAGCATTACTTAGTCCAGCTGCTTAGAGCGTAGGAGATGCTTTGCTTCTGTGAACTTCTGGCGTGGTTTCTGTAACTCCAGGGAGTACTCAGGGAAAATTCTGACATGCTGTCCTTGAACTGGTAAAGGAACCATGTTTTGGTTCAATTCCAGCACTTTATCTCTATCTCTGAAGTTTAGGAGCTTAGCTATAAATGTGTGTGGAGACACTCCTCGAGATGGGGCTTTAGTCAGGAAACAATGCACTTGCTCCATCCAGAAGAGGGTTGAGCAGTAGTCAGGGCCCTAGAATACTGATTTGAGGTAGTCACAGGGTTATCTTCCCTTCACTCCCTCCAGCATGCTGACTAGTCTGATGTTGCATCTATGATAATGATTCTCCATGTCATTGATTTTCAGGTGTTGAGTAGAAGTGACAGATTTTAGTGCCTGTATCTGTGCCCTGAGGGGTGTGACTATGTCCAAAAGGTCAGACTCAATTCTCTACCATAGTGGTGCGTTCTCGTAGGGTATGGATGTCTGCCTGCAGTAGGTCAAAATCGGATTGCAGAGCATCAATTTTCCCAATGAGTATGGATCGATACTGTTATAGCTTTCAGCAGTAGTCGAATTTGAAGCACAGGGTAAAGGGGAGCACCCTTAGGGTGTACTAGGTGTGCCAGGCAGGGTATTTTCCATAGCAAGTGGTGTCATGGGCTGTTGCACCAGGTTAGTGAGTTTGTTTTTTAGGGTTTGTCTAGATAGGAGGTGTTTATGAAGTTTGGGAAAGCATGGTGAGAAGTGGAAGCATCACCTTGCCAGAGTTTTTATATCATCTTCAGGGTTCCTCATAGAGTTTTATTTTGTTGACTACATCTCAAGACTCTTGCATTAAACCAAGTGCAGGGTATATATCATTTTGAGTCTATTCTGCTGGTGGCACTCTGTTGCTTACTTTGTGATTTCAAGTTCATGGCACTGTGGCACAGACTGCTGGGCTGGAGGACTCTGGTCAGGCTCCTTCCGAGCGCCCAGAGCTGGAAATCAAGCTCGGGGATAGTCAAACCTTCTAGGCCGCGGCCTAGTTCGGTCATTGGCAAGACCTTAAAACGTCTCTAAATGTTCCCCCAAGACAGGAGAAGATGCCGCCGGACCAGAGCAAGCCATCGCAGGTCCAGCAGAAGTGGGATTGGATGTAATCTTTCTACATTTAATCTTTTTTTCCCTTTTTAATAATTTTATTGGGGTCTATAATAAATAGAGAATAAAAGAAAGTTGACATATTTGTTGCGTTAGAATACAATTTCTGTAACGTGACATAAATATTTTTAACATGCAATGCATTGTTGACCAGTAATCAGACTCGTATTCCTCCTTACAAAAGAAAATAGTTGCCAGGTTAATGGAGTACGTCACTTGAGACTAGTGGGGTTCCTGTTGGGCTTATGTCTGCTCTAAATCCTTGAGCTATTCAGAGCTCAGGGCAGTTTGGGAAATGTCAATTCAAGCTGAATATTCTCCTGAGCAGAGAATTAGATAAAGTCCTTATCTGCTATTCATCTAAAAGACTCTCAAAACATTACTGCAGAGTCTGGGAAGGTTAGATCCAGGGGAATGTTCCCTAAAATTAGACATATTTGATCTGTTGACATCTCATTTGGGTTCCCCTTCAGATAGACCTTTTGCATCAAAGACAAACTTGAACTGCTGAATTTTTTTTCCCTTTAAATCCAGCAAACAATCCCCTGGCACCGAATGCATCTTCACCAAGAATGTGACAATGATTTGGCATGTCCTTTTCCCCCTTCCCTTAAATTCTCAGAACTGCCGGACCTGGGTTGTATGCATTGCACAGAGTTCTCAAAAGGCCCTGGTTCCTATCATTGTCTTTCTTGGCGATACAGACACTAATTCCGCGGGCCTCAGGTAGGGCCTTTTTATCTTGAGGTCCAGTGTTCTGCCAGGAGATCCCCTGCACAAAGACTGATGGCCTGGCCTTGAGAGTCCAAGGACTATCATCCAAGGTAATATACACTCTCTTTGGAGTCAAAAGAACTCTACCTCCAATATACACTAGGTTCTGGAGGAAATTCCGACACTGGTGCAGAGCAGATGGGCTAGATCTCAGCAGTCTGGACCTTACAAGATCTGGGATCTTAGTTTAGTGCTAGACAGCCTCTGTGAACCTCTCTTTGAGACCCATACATTTGGTATCGCTAAAAAACCTATCCATCAAAGTAGCCTTGCTGGTAGTTATTACAACTTCTTGGTAGATTGGTGAGATACGGGAATTATCCTGTAGAGTCCTACTTAAAGGTGCTTGACGATAGACACCGACACATGGAAGGCAGAATTATTCCCTGTTCTATCTGTCAGGTTCTTAAAACGACAAACGGCGCTCGTGCTGGTTAGACGTCAGACGTACAGTGCGGTCCTATTACAAACCTTAAAAAAAAAAAAAAAATTGATAACTTACTACTTTAATGTCAGAATGGTAAAACTGCAATAATTCATACCATTTATACCTTTTCCATGAGTCCATCATGTCAGCAGATACTTTCCTACCCTTGTAAATGGAATGGATATTGTGCATGTAAACATAATAGTATGTTGTTTTTTTCAGTAATAATAAAAGACTAGGCCACGTATCCGTTGTGATGCTTTGAAGTCACTAGAGATGGATGATGGGAGGTGGCCTTAAGAACTCTCCTCTTCCTGTCCCAACAAGCTCAGCTGGGGCAACCTCCATGTGTGCTGTCAGGATGGACTTATGGAAAATGAATTAACAGTTAGAATAATTCCAGTTTTCACGCCACTACTAGCACACCAAAGTCAGCCATTCGCGTTTCAAAAAGCCTTTTTACTGACCTGCTGATTTGCTGAATTGGCTGGGGCCATGATTAGGAAGCCATCTAAATAACAGTATAAATCTCCACCCTGACAGCTTTTGTTAACACTAGAGATGAGCAAGCACACTCATCCGACCTTGATGCTCGTTCAAGTATTAGGCTACTCGAGATGCTCGGTACTCGAGTCGAGCAACACACGGTACTTTAGTCACTTTCATTTCCCTTCCCCGCATGTTTAGCGCAATTTTTTAGCCAATAAACATGCTGGGAAGGCATTACCACTTCCTGCTGTGACGTGCCAGACCACTGCACATCTACAGCAGCGAGTGGCTGGGCCGATCAAGTTACCGTCGAGTACATAAGCTGGTGCTGCCCGCAGCTCGCCTCAGATGCATGCTGGCAGAGGTTAGGGAAAGTGCTGCTGCTAATATAAGGAAAGTGTTAGAGTAGGGATCCTCTCTTCAAGAACCCCAACAGTCCTTCTTAGAGCTACTCATTGTGTGCATTACTGTTGTGGCTGGCTGGCTGCAGTAGTGCGCCAATTTTTCTAAAGCATCTAGGCCTGTGCAGATCATTTTAGCTATACCATTCTCTGTGTGCAGTGCATTAGGCAGAGTTCTCATTGCTGAACAGTACGCTAATATTTCCTGGGCCACTGCAGAGCATTTCCGCTATACCATTGTCTGTGTGCAGTGCATTAGGCAGAGTTCTCATCGCTAAACAGTATGCTAATATTCCCTGGGCTGCTGAAAAGCATTTCACAGATACAATACTCAGTGTTGGATGAAGTAGCCGCAGTTGTCAGCACTATCCACTGGCTTTCTAGTTTTTTGCCCCTGTGCAGAATATCTCACAATACCCTTTCCTTGGGGGGGGGGGGGGGGGGGGATAAGGTAGCAGCAGTTATCAACACTATCCACTGGCTTTAGAGTTTTCTGCCCCTGTGCAGAGCCTCTCACAATACCCTTTCCTTAGGTGCGGTGAAGTAGCTGCAGTTATTAGCACTATCCACTGGCTTTATAGTTTTCTACCCCTGTGCAAAGCAACTCACAATAACCTTTCCTTGGGGGGGGGGGGGGGGGGTTGAGGTAGCCGCAGCTATTAGCACTATCCACTGGCTTTATAGTTTTCTGGCCCTGTTCAGAGCGTCTCACAATACCCTTTCCTTGAGGGGGTTGAGGTAGCCACCGTTATCAGCACTATCCACTGGGTTTATAGTTTTCTGCCACTTCATACAGCCTCTCTTATCAAAAGTCTCTGTGAGTGGTAAATGACCCTCAGGTATCAGCGCAAGAAAGCCATTTAATTTTTTATGGTCACAGCATACAGCCTTTGGTATCTACAAGTCCCTGTGTGTGCTGAAATAGCCCCAGTTCTCAGCGCTGAACAGTGGGGTAATTTATTTGGGCCCTGCTCTATCCTTAATCTGACATGATGAGGAGTAGGGGTAAGGGTCGAGGACGTGGGTTTCCAAGTGAGGGTGTGGGCACAGGCCGAGGTCCTGGGTGGGGTGAATCACAGCCGTCTGCTGAGGCATTAGGAGAGCACCAAGTCTCTACGCTCCCCAGCTTCATATAACACTTTGCGGGTCCGCGTGGTAGACCTTTATTACAAGCAGAGCAGTGCGAGCAGATAACGCATCCAGCAATGTATTGAACCACCAGGCTTCTATGCAGTCCACTACTCCTGGCCTAGGGACTACACCTCTTGCTGCTCCTCCTTCCAACCTCCTCACTCCATGAAAATAACTTATTCTGAGCACGCAGACTCCCAGGAACTGTTCTCGGGTCCCTGCCCAGAGTGAGAAAAAACTGTTCCTCTCTTACCTGAGGAGTTTGTCGTGACTGATGCTCAACCTTTGGAAAGTGCCCGGAGTCTGGGTTATGAGGCTGGGGACTTCCGGCAACTGTCTCAAGAGTTTTTTTGTGGATGAGGATAAGGAGACACAGTTGTCTATCTGTGAGGTAGTAGTAAGGGCAGTAAGTCCGAGGGAGGAGTGCACAGAGGATTCGGAGAAAGAGCTGCTGGACGATGAGGTGTCTGACCCCATTTGGTTTGCTAAGCCTACTGAAGACAGGATTTCAGAGGGGGAGGCAAGTGCAGCAGCAGGACAGGTTGGAAGTGGGGTGGGCAGGGGGAGAGGCAGGGCAAGAGCAAAGAATCCCCTAACTGTTTCCCACAGCACCCTCTTGCGGCAGGCCTTGGTGCAGAGGGCTAGGTGTTCAAAGGTGTGGATGTTTTTTAGTGAGAGCGCGGACTACCGAACTGTGGTGTGCAAACTGTGCTGCACCAAGATCAGCCGGGGAGCCACCAGTACCAGCCTCACCACCACCAGTATGCGGAGGAATATGATGGCTAAGCACCCCACAAGGTGGGACGAAGGCCATTCACCACCTTCGGGTCACACCACTGCCTCTCCCCCTGTGCCACAACCTGCCACACAGATCCAATTCCCCTCCCAGGACACAGGCACGAGCGCCTCCTGGCCTGCATCCACACAGTCACCTCCATGATCCTCCACTACATTCAGCAATGTATTATGCCACCTCCTCCAAAGCCCATCCTCCTCCTCCTCCTCCGCCACCTCCACCTCTCAATTAAGAAGTGTGAGCATGTCGCCAGCGTGGCAGCACAGTGGTGGGCAAGCCGCGCTGAAACCAATCAGCTTAGGTGACAAGAGGCACATGGCCCCCGAGCTGCTACAGGGTCTGATGGGGCAGACCGACCTCTGGCTTTCGCCGCTGAGCTTCCAACCAGGCATGGTCATGTGTAACAATGGCCGTAACCTGGTGGCAGCTCTGCAGCTTGGCAGCCCCACACACATGCAATGCCCGGCCCACGTGGTTCAGCGGTTTCTGAAAAACTACCCGCACTTGTCTGACTTGCTCGGCAAGGTGTGCTGCGTCTGCGAACATTTCCGCAAGTCCAACACGGATGCTGCCATCCTCAGGACACTGCAACCTCAGTTTCAGCTGCCAGAGTACCGACTGCTATGTGACATGCCCACGCGCTGGAATTCTACACTGCACGTGTTGGCCAGGCTTTACGAGCAGCGTAGAGCAATTGTGGAATACCAGCTGCAACATGGGTGGTGGAGTGGTAGTCAGCCGCTGCAGTTCTTTATAGAGGAGTGGGCATGGATGGCAGACCTCTTCCAGGTCCTCGGAAACTTTGAGGAGTCTACCAAAATCGTGAGCGGCGATGCGGCCATCATTAGCATTACCATCCCGCTGCTTTGCCTGCTGAGTAGTTCGCTGCTAAGCATAATGGCCGACGCTTTGCGGTTAAAACAGGAGATGGGGGGGTGACAGTATGTTGCTTGATAGCCAGACCACCTCCACGTCTATATCTCAGCTCGTTTTGGAGGAGGAGGAGGAGGAGGAGGAGGAGGGGGGGAGGGGGAAGAGACTGCTGCCCACACTGCAAAGGCTACCCATGCTGCTTGGCTCTCATGTGTTCAGCGTGTATGGGCTGAAGAGGAGGAGGATCCTGAAAGTCATCTTCCTAGTGAGGAGAGCGATGTGTTGCGTACTGGGACTCTGGCATACATGGGTGACTTTATTTTAGGCTGCCTTTCCCGTGACCCTCGTGTTAGACACATTCTGGCCAACACGGATTACTGGGTGTACACCCTTCTCGACCCATGGTATAAGGAGAACCGTTCCACTCTCATTCTCGAAGATGAAAGGGGTACGAGAGTGATGCAATACCACAGAGCCCTTGTGGAAAAAGTCATGCTAAAGTTGTTATCTGACAACGTTAGTGGCAGAAGACGCAGTTCAGAGGGCCAACTAGCAGGGGAGGCATGGGGATCAGGCAGCATGTTCAGCGCAGGCAGGGGAACACTCTCCAAGGCCTTTGCCAATTTTATGGCTCCTCAACAAAGATTGTGTCACCACTCCCCAGTCAAGGCTGAGTCAGAGGGAGCACTGTAAAAAGATGGTGAGGGAGTGCATAGCCGATTGTACCACTATCCTCCGTGATGCCTCTGCGCCATACAACTATTGGGTGTCAAAGCTGGACATGTGGCACGAACTTGCGCTGTATGCCCTGGAGGTGCTGGGCTGCCCTGACGCTAGCGTCTTATCAGAGGGCGTTTAGTGCAGCTGGGGGGGGAGATCATCTCAGATAAGCGTACCTGCCTGTCAACTGCCAGCGCCGACATGCTTACACATAAAGATGAACAAAGGCTGGATTTCCCCAGACTTCTCTTCTCCAACAGTGAATCTTCAAGATTCTTTTAGCTGCAACAGGAAAAATATGCATCCTCTAACTCCAAAAAAGGGGAGAAGTAGCTTGGTCTATCCCTCTCGAATATTACTACTCCTCCTTCTCCTCAAACAGCATGACATCACGCTGAACTGCCAATTTTTCAGTGGGCCAAAAGGCTCTAAAAACCAATGTTTTGGAAGGGCTGCCTCCAGGCTCTGTTACAAATTAAGCAACAACAACCTCTAGCTTTAAAAAATGTTTATGGGTTTCACCTGCCCTCGGGGTTAAGCAATTGTTCAGGGGTACAATTGTACTTTTGGTACACCAATTTTTTAGGCCCTTGCCTATACTCTTAGCTAACTAATTTTTCCTAGCTTCACCTATACTCTTGCTACAGGAAGGTTTGAGGTGTCCGCCTATATTCTTCCTACAGAAATATTTGAGGGGCTCACCTATA
This sequence comes from Eleutherodactylus coqui, assembly GCF_035609145.1. Classification (NCBI taxonomy): domain Eukaryota; kingdom Metazoa; phylum Chordata; class Amphibia; order Anura; family Eleutherodactylidae; genus Eleutherodactylus; species Eleutherodactylus coqui. The sequence goes on from NC_089837.1 coordinate 516,633,081, forward strand.
CTCTTGCTACAGAAAGGTTTCAGGGGTCTGCCCATAATCTTGCTACAGAAGGTTTTGAGGGGTTCACCTATACTCTTGCTACTGGAAGGTTTCAGGGGTTCACCCATAATGTTGCTACAGAAATGTTTGAGGGGTTCGCCTTTACTGTGGGTGCACAAAGGTTTCCCGTAGGGGTGTTCAGCTGTCTGGCACAAATACACTGAAAGACTTGGGCAGACGTGTGGGCAGAGGCGGTGGTCCTGTGCGGGGTGAAACCTCTGCCATGTTTGGGCACTTTCATTTCTTCATGTGTAATACTGTCTTTTGGGAGCACCCACTGCTCCCGCCTCTTCCAGCCTCCTCCCCCTGCAGAGAGGGACACTGTATATCGGCCGGCATGAATACCCGGCCGATATACATTCGTCTAAATAAGCCCTAAGACATGTATTTGATACCTCCCAAATTATCCCAGCTCCATTTTAGGAACAACCCACAGTGATGAGACAATCAGGCCTGCTATGGGTGGTTCACAAAAAAGGACCCTGCATTCTACCAAGCTTCACTTCCTTTGCTAGTTGTTCTCTAACTGTGGTTGGATTTACCAGTGCAGATCTTCCGTTTTACAATCTCTTAGCACCTGCTGCTGAGGCACAGACAGGCAACCAAAACCCTTGGTGAGCCCATCCCATATGAGTGTAGCTTCAGTTATTATTGCTATATTTATAGGAACACTTTTAGCTAGTTTATTTGCACTGGTGTTGGTGTTTTTTGTAAGTGACATTAAAGGCCCGTCTCCCCCGTCCTCTTGGCCTTTTTTTTTTTTTTTTTTAACCACAAACTGCATGAAGGTAGTTTGACCAGCACCTCACACAGCAGTTTTGTGCCAGCGAGCATACTTCTTGCCGCATGCACAGCCAACATACTGGCTCTGTTTGTATGCTTGGGCACTAGCTGTTTTTCTTTTTTTATCTTTAAAAAAAAAAAAGTGTGTGGTTTCTAAGAGGTTAGCATGTTTTTCAACACTAGCAAAAAAATCCAGATGCAATTATTATACAGCTTTTTACCTCGCTTACGGTTCATCTTAAGTGCCAAACAGACCTCATACTTACAATGTCTGTCTGAATGTTCAAGGACGCGTTCAGAGGGCAGTTATGCATGAGGATCTAGGACTCCCCTCCCAGCGGACAGCACACAGATGCAGGTCCATGTACTGTCTGAGCCACGGGTAGTGGACATTACATATCCTGCTTATCCATGACACGGAACAGAACAGGACATGGTCCACGTGAAATAGCGCTCATTTGAATAGCCTGATTAGCAAGTATGTGTCCGTGTGCCGTGAAATACACGGACAGCACAGATGGGAAAGACGACCGTCTGTCTAAATTGTCCCTAATAACCTCTCCTTCCTCGTGTGAAGAAATAATTGTGGCCGATCTCAGGAATGAGAACAACGAAACAAACCTTCTAAAGAGAAATATAATCCACATAATATTTATTTCCTCTTTTTTACATTTAGGATGATGGAGGTTTCTGTTTTCTAAGTGAATATTGTAAGAGCGGGTGCTGCCTAAATATTTTGAAGAATACAGGTCAATGTAGACCAAAAGCAAAAGAAAATGAGGAGTGTGACCCTGAGGTGAGTATCTGTAAGCGTCTGCTGTACTGGTTTCTCCATCAGGGTGTATTCACACAGTGAGGAGCGAGTTTTACTTGAGATTCGCGTGAGCAGTTTGCATGACGCAGCACACAGACCCCCATACACATGCTGTGTGGGACCCCGCAGCGTATATGTCACATGCTTGTACAAGACTTGTATCGAAACAGGTCATGCAGAGATTTATTAAACTTGGACCAAAAACCCAAGTGAAGAGAAAAGTGTGTCTTATCTTGTAACTCGACATGGAGCTGTTCCTCCTTTATTCCTCCTGAAAGTGTATGAATAGATTCACAGAAAGGGGCATGATATTTGTTAGCACCTGTGAAAACTGCTGTATATATGGATGCAATACAGATGTAAAAGACACACGCATCAGAAAAATATACAAATTACGCAAAGTGGTAACAATGCACTTTTCACAGACCAAAATGGTGTGGATGAGCCAGTGAGGTTAAAGTGTTCATTTACACGTGCAAATTTATTCCACAGATCAATGGTTATATATACATACATACAGAGAGAGAGACTCCCCCTCACTGACTGACTGGCCACTAAATCTCCAACTTCCTGATGTCGTAGACACATGAAATTTGGCACAAACATAGATTATGTCCAATATAGGAAAAGTAAAGGGCTCCCAACTCGATTATTCTATTCTAGCACAAAAGAATTAGCGTCCAAATTTTGCATATGGAATCTAATTCTCTCACTTCCCGATGTCATAAAAACCTGCAATTTGGCACGAGAATTGATTATGTCATAAATAGGAAAAATTAATGGGTCCCAACTCGATTATTCAATTCTAAGCGCAAAAGCATTAGTGTCCAAATTTTACATACATAATCTAATTCTCTTACTTCCCGATGTCATTTTATATAAAGGAAATGTCACATGGTTACCTCCCCGTGGTGTTTCCTGGGTAACGCAAAGAACCATGCAAAATGGTGAACATATTTTTTTTACGGTATCTCTAAAGTAACCACGACATCATAAGATTTTCCATGTAAACACCAGATAAACACCAGTACCAAATTAACTCGAGCGAAGCCGGGTATATCCGCTACTAAAATGTAACTGCAGCACGTCCTATTCTGGTGTGACTCTCATGCAGAAGTCATCAATTAAAGTCAATGGGTGTGTCAAAAAAAAAAAAAAACACAAAGACGCAATGCACTCACATGGGGTGTGACTTTTAAAGGTTGCTTCCACATGAGACTGAATTAGTCTATGCCAGCATTTCTATGTCAATGTTCTGCAAGATATTTCACAGAACGTATTCCTAAATTAAGAATACAAAAAAATTTGCCCTAAATGACAAAATCTGTCAGTGCTGCATCCGGTGGCCTATTCTGTCCCATGTGAAAGCACCCTAACACACCTACTGAATACAATCAGATATAAGTACCATAAATTAGGCCACTGTCATGTTCATCCTGGACTGCAGACAAGACCAAGAGGTGTTCAGGTACCAGAACAGTCAGGATGGACATGTTTGCTTGCTGCTCGGGTGTTTAGATGCAGGAGCAGACAGAGCTGGGCACTAGGAACCTCTCTGATGGAACCCACCCTGAAGCTGAGCACCCGTCCTGAAAGAAACAACCCCACTGCCTCCATGAGGACGTGTCCACGGTCAGAGGGTAACCAGAGTACAGAAAACCGGAGCCAAAAAAAAAAAAAAAAACAAGAAATAAAAGACAAGTACACAATGCAAAACAAACACAGGAGACTAACCAAAGACAAGAACCAGAAAAGAGACCCTGCGCAAGGAGACAATGCTGTCAATCACCAGGCTCAACTAACAGCTGCAGGACTAATTAACCCTAATTATACAGAACCAAAGATATTAACCCTAGCTCTTCAGAACAAGGTATGCTGGCAATGACATGGCGAGAATTCACAGTAGCAAAGGTGTGCTGGCAATGATGCGACAGCCATCTTCTGTGTTTTTCAACAGTGTAAAAAATGGCTTGCAATCAGATGACAATTGCATAGTAAGGGAGGACACCCACTGGCGATTTTTTCTCCACTGCGATGTGAGACTAAAGTCTCGCATCGCAGTGCGAGAAGAAAATCGGCATGACGCCGGGATATCGGCATCATGCCGACATATCGTCAGTCTTTTCAATGGGTCCAGCAGCAGCAGCGCTAGCCTCATTGAAAAGAGATGGAGAATGCCGGGGACTTCTGCCACAGCTGTGACAGCTGTAGCAGGAGTTTCCTTCATCCCCGTGGGGACTGCGGGGATGAAGGAATCCTCTGCCACAGCTGTCACAGCTGTGGTAGAAGTCCCCCGGCATTCTATTACATTGCTTTCAATGGGATCGGCACTGCTGCCGATCCCATGAAAAGCAATGGTTTCAGCCAAGCCCCGCAGAATGATTATCGGGGGAAGGGCTTGAAATATAAGCCCTTCCCCAATAATCATCAATAAGTGTGTAAAAAAATTAAAAATGTATTACTCACCTGTCCTGCGCTCAGCCGCGTCCTTCTGCTGGCTCCCCGGAACTGCTATTAAGCTCTTTCAGCAGTCGGGGATTTAAAAATCCCCGCCTCCTAAAAGGGCTGTGCAGATTGGCTGAGGGCTCAGCCAATAGCAGCCACTGCTTAGCTATTGGCTGAGCGCTCAGCCAATCACACATAGCCGTTAGCTATTCATTCATGAATAGCTATATCTTATCTGTCACAGCTGTGGCAGAAGTCCGCGGTATTCCCCCTATGCTTTCAATGTAGCTAGCGCTGCTGTTGCTGGCCCCATTAAAACCACTTGCGATATGCTGGTTCTATACCGGCCTCTTTCCTGCGCTGTGAGGCGAGAGTTTTCTCATGCTCTCGCAGCGCAAGAGAGAAAATATCGCAAGTGTGCGTCCACCCTAAGGGCGCATTCAGACGATCGTATATTGGCTGGGTTTTCATGCCGAGCCAATATACGGTAACCTCGTCTGCAGGGGGTGGAGGATGAAGAAGCCAGGAGCAGGAACTGAGCTCCCGCTCTCTCTCCACCCCTTGCCACTATTTGCAATAGGACAGGGGCGTAGCTAAGTAACTGTGCTTAGCTCCGCCCCTGTCACGCCCCTCCCATTGCAAATAGTGGCGAGGGGCGGGGAAGGGGCGAGAGCTCAGTTCAGTTCCCCCCCCCCCCCGCAGACAAGGACACCGTATATTGGCTCAGCGTGAAAACGCAGCCGATATACGGTCATGTGAATAAGCCCTAAGCAAGCCCTGAGCAATGCCAAAAAGTGAGGGCTCCTTCACACTGGCAGTGGTGATTTTGTTGCTAGAAAACCGTGATGAAATCGCAATTTTGCCCATGGGATGTCTGACCATCTGCGATGCTTTTTTGCAAAAACATTGCTGTCACTTGCGATTTTTCTTGCACGTTTTCCTTGCAATAGACAACAGGATTTTCTAATTTTAAAAATGTATTGCACAAAATTTGCAAGTTCATGCATTGTGATGCGATAAAAAGGAGGCGAAAGATGGGAGATAAAAAAAAGATAAACGCAGAATGACAGGGCATGTAGCGATTTTTTTTTTTGCATGAGTGAAAAGATTATAAATGTGAAGGAAACCACTGAAAATCAGTGGTTTCATAATTCTGCGTTTTTGCGTTTTCACTTAGGCCTCCTTTACACTGGCAATCACAATATTGCCATGAGAAAAATAGGGCCAAATCGCAGCTTTGTATGAGCAATTTTTGAGAGTCAGTAATCCTTTTTCCTCTGAAAAATCACGCATCGCATTGCTACCCCCCACGCGCGCGATTTTCTCATGCAATAAAATTAAGTCAATAGGAGTTTCTAATGTTAAAAACTCAGGGCATGACTTTAAAAATCGCAAGTTTGTGCGTTGCAATGAAATAAAGAGGAGGCTCTGGAGGGAAACTGGGCTATAAAAAAAAAAAAAGCAAACCGCAGGAAGGTCAGACATGCCATGATTTTTTTTTCATGCCACATTGCATGAGTGTAAACATCCTAAATGGGAATGAAACCATTGAAAATCATTGCTTTCATAATTCTGCATTTCACTCACGCACTGCGCAATTGTATTGTCAGCGTGAAGACAGCCTAGAACAGATTCATGCTGGCATGCACAATATTGGGCTGTGATTCCCGGCCTGATATTATACTCGCCACCATGTAAAAGCCCCGTGGATGTTGGGCGTTTTCATGTGACGACAGCCTCGCATCACTGCAGGGATGAAGGGAATCCCCACCGCGGCCATCACAGGATTGCGCAGTTCTCCCATGACTTTCATTAAAAACAATGGGGCTGTGATGTGAGATCTCACAGATAGGACATACTGCGATTTGTTTCCAGCATAGCACCTCGGGGACGTGCAAGAAAACATCCCTGCACAGGATCCCTGCAATGGAGTTCATATTTGTGTGAGATTTCTCACGTGATTGTCTCGCCCATGTGAAGCCCATGTGAAACCGGCCCAAAATTACAGTTTCTCTGGTGAGTAAAGACTAATTCAGTAAAAGGCCTCATTCACACAGGCAACTCGTTTTCATGCTGGCTGCATTAATAAAGAATAGCCGTGTTTGAGTCCCCAGCCTAATTAGCATTTTCTTGTCCATTCAAAGAGGCGTATCAGTGGAAGAGAATGCTGCAGCACGGATTTCCGTTGGTAAGCACAATTCGAAAGGACTTCTAACAGCTGAAATAGCGGCAGCTGTCTACTTTTCTGAGTGCCCCCTCCTTTTTTTTTCCAGCTCCCATAGGAGTCTATAGAACCTTTTAGCGTTTTTCGTCAAATGATAGGCCAAGACCTATCTTGTGACGCAGCGAGAAAAATTAACAGCTGAAAATGGCTGACAATTTTTTTTGTTTTGAAAGAACAATTTTCTCACGTGCCCAAAAATCTCTCAAGTGAATGAATGTATGGGAATCCACTGCTTCCCGCGGTCATGATTTTCAGCCGACGTTTAATTGCATCTGAATAGCTGCATAAAGACGCTTATGTTAATGAGTCCTAAAACCGCGTGAGGTGGGAGATGTAGCGTCAGACAGGACATTCTCCGTAACTGGACCCCCGGCCTCACGCTGCGTCTCCCACCGCAGATCTTACATGTAACTAGCAGATGTGGTTAGGAGTCATAAGTGTCTTCATTAACCCTATCATCTCCTCCTTCAGACTCATAATGAACTCTATAAGCACTACTGCCCGTGTGAGAGCGGACTTATATGTGAAAAGGACACAACTGCAAAATCTATCTACCCAGAAATAGAATACATTATAGTGTACGACCAATTTATTAGATGGAACCTAAACAGAAGAATCTGCAAGAAGCCAGACACAGCAAATAAATGTAACTAAGAGCTGAGAAAGTATCCACCGGTATCTACACGGATCTACAAGAGGTTGTCAGTCTTATGGAAATAAAGCTTCTACAACTTCCTATGTTTGATCTTTTCTCACTGTTTTTCAAGATTTCTGCTTGCTGTCAGTAAATGAAAACATTGCCATTCAGAGGCTAAGAAGCCATCACCTTGTCTGGCTCACACAGCAGCAGTTTGTTACAATCTAGCAGCCAGGAGTCTAGAACAGGACTAAAGGCTTATTCACAGGTATGAATACGCCCCATATTATGCATGTAATATGGAGTGTATAGAACCTTCAGGGGGTTCTTTAATATCTGAGTATCTTTCACGATTTACAATCACATGAAAAAATTTGCAGCATGTCCCATAGCAGTGAATGTGACTGCAAATACTTGTATATGCGTGACAAATGCGTATATGTACTGTGTATTTGCACATCCACATAATGTGCGCGGCCTGCATGTTTTTTGCGCCTGTAAGGCTGGATTCAGACGACCGTATAGTGGCTCGGTTTTCACGCTGAGCCGATATACGGTGTCCTCATCTGCAGGGGGGGAGGATGGAAGAGCCAGGAGCAGGAACTGAGCTCCCGATCCCCCTCTGCCTCCTCTCCACCCCCTCTCCGCCTCATCTCCACCCCCTCTCCGCCTCATCTCCACCCCTCTGCACTATTTGCAATGAAAGGAGGCGGGACGGGGCAGGGCTAAGTTTTGAGAATTAGCCACACCTCCTGTCCCGCCTCTCCCTATTGCAAATAGTGCAGAGGGGTGGAGAGGAGTCAGAGAGGGGGCGTGAGCTCAGTTCCTGCTCCTGGCTCTTCCATCCTCCCTCCCTGCTGATGAGGACACTGTATATCGGCTCCGCGTGAAAACCGAGCCAATATACGGTCGACTGAATCCAGCCTAAATATGCAGCAATTATACATACAAAAAGAAAAATGCCAAATTGGCTGAAATCACTAAATGCTCCTATATTTGTAGTCCGTGAACATCCTGTGTATCCACAAACCGACATACACATACGCCGTGTGAATCACCCCCCAAAACTTGTAGATTTAGACGCAAGCCCCATCCTTTTTTTTCTGCATCTTAAAGAATGACTAACAGCACACAGATGTGAGTAAAAGAAATGAAAAAAGGAGGGTGGAGCAAGACCCAGTGAGGGTGGTGGAATATGTATGGAGTACACAGAGTTTTCAATGATTGAGTATTTTGAATGGTGGAGGTGCTGCCAACCAGATGACGCTCCACCAGTGTGGGCGTAAGTGTAGCGAAAAGGATGTGAAAAGAACTGGTATGGAGGCGCAACACTCTAAGCTACTAGAAGATGTAGATCAAAGTCCAATGTGTGATGGTGAAAGCACTTCTTTATTATTTTTTTAGAAATTAAAAACCAGCAATGGAATACGCGTTTCGGGGAAGAACCCCTTCGTCAGTTCGGCTGGATAGGACTGTGTGATAAGTACAAATAGATAATGGAGGAGTGATTAACAAAGAAAGGGGAGGAGAGGGGAGAGGAAAAAAAAATTCATATACATAATGAAGTCTCACAAATGTGTCAATAAGAACAATAAATATATGATGAAAACATCGATCTGAACAGTGATAAAATATATATGAGACAAAAAACATAAAAGAATATGAGCATCCGTACATGTAAATTAACATGAATTTTATACAAAACAAATATCTGTTAAAATAGGATGAAGACAATCCGGAGTAAAATACCAATGTTAAAAGTACCAATATGAGAACGGATGGACTCAAAATCGTGTGCTTGCTTTCAGCTGAATGGAATGACTACAGAATTAAAATGCATGTACAGCCTATTGGGAAATATGATATGATTGCTACACCCGAGGGGGTGCATAAATAAATGTGTATATGTATGTACAAATGAGAAAAAAAAAAAAAGGAATCTATTGGAAAGCTACTTCAGAATGGTGTGCATTGACAGCATTGGGTTCATGGTGTGGGATAAAGTTAGAAAGAAAAAAAAAAAAGGGGGGGGGGGAGAAGGGACACCTTTATGTAACCAACCAAAATAAGAATAAAACTAATTAGAAATTGAGATAAGGGGCTCACCAACAGGATACCTAGGGGTGACACGATTCCAAAGATGTATAGGATGTGTCGGAGGTCCTGAAAATGAAGAATTGTCAGATTAGGGAAGATGTATGGATAATATATGGCAGAGGATTCTAGCAGGGTAATTAAGTGCAGGGGGGCAGTTAAATTGAACTGTGCACTGGAGGGATTTTTTTGCTCCTGATAAAGTCATACTAGGAAGGAAGGGGAAGGGGGGAGGGGGAAGGAAAGGAATTGATGTGTAAATCTAAGTTATAGGATCAAGGAGAAGTTTGCTTACCTGTGTGCAGGAGGACAGGGGAGAAAAAAGTGCTTTAACAAGGGAGCTGAGGACAAGTCGGGGGTATAAATACCTGAGAGAGAGGGTGGGAAAAATAATTCAATGTTGATTGGCTTGACTAAAAAGGGGGCGTGGTTACAGGGTGCATGAATGGAATAGGGAGTAGGGAGGGGGATTCATGTACAAGGTAATTCCTATTGTATGGTTAGTAAAGGGAGGGAGGTGTGGAGTAAGAAGAGGACTATGCTGGGGGTAAGGTAAATAGGGAAAAACTAAACAATGTCTCTATAGTGACACCTATTGGAATGCAGCAATCCTGCAGATCAATGTTAGTCTGGGGAAAGAAGGAAAGAGAGAGGGAGGGAAAAAAAAAAAGAGAAAAAAAACCAAAAAACCCAATTAACTGTCAAAAATGCTTTCCAAACTCTCATTAAGGCCCATAGGTATAAGCGTGTTCAGTTTAAATATCCAAAATATTTCTCGTTTTCTCAGAATTTCAAATCTATTCCTTACATGGGCGGGTATTTGTTCTAAAACTGTTACAGAAAATACTTTAAAATCATTATTATGGACTGCGGTCCCATGCCTGGAAACACTATGGTTTGGATAGCTATTCTTGGTGTTTGATCTATGCTTGTTAATGCGACTTCTCACACATCAATTCCTTTCCTTCCCCCTTCCCCTTCCCCTTCCTTCCTAGTATGACTTTATCAGGAGCAAAAAAATCCCTCCAGTGCTCAGTTCAATCTAACTGCCCCCCTGCACTTAATTACCCTGCTAGAATCCTCTGCCATATATTACCCATACATCTTCCCTAATCTGACAATTCTTCATTTTCAGGACCTCCGACACATCCTATACATCTTTGGAATTGTGTCACCCCTAGGTATCCTGTTGGTGAGCCCCTTATTTCAATTTCTAATTAGTTTTATTCTTATTTTGGTTGGTTACATAAAGGTGTCCCTTCCCCCCCCCCTTTTTTTTTTTTTGTCTTCCTAACTTTATCCCACACCATCTACCCAATGCTGTCAATGCACACCATTCTGAAGTAGCTTTCCAATAGATTCCCTTTTTTTAAAAAAATTTTTATTTTTTATTTATTTTTTCTTTTCTCATTTGTACATACATATACACATTTATTTATGCACCCCCTCGGGTGTAGCAATCATATCATATTTCCCAATAGGCTGTACATGCATTTTAATTCTGTAGTCATTCCATTCAGCTGAAAGCAAGCACACGATTTTGAGTCCATCCGCTCTCATATTGGTACTTTTAACATTGGTATTTTACTCCGGATTGTCTTCATCCTATTTTAACAGATATTTGTTTTGTATAAATTTCATGTTAATTTACATGTACGGATGCTCATATTCTTTTATGTTTTTTGTCTCCTATATATTTTATCACTGTTCAGATCGATGTTTTCATCATATATTTATTGTTCTTATTGACACATTTGTGAGACTTCATTATGTATATGAATTTTTTTTTCCTCTCCCCTCTCCTCCCCTTTCTTTGTTAATCACTCCTCCATTATCTATTTGTACTTATCACACAGTCCTATCCAGCCGAACTGACGAAGGGGTTCTTCCTCGAAACGCGTATTCCATTGCTGGTTTTTAATTTCTGAAAAAATAATAAAAAAGAAGTGCTTTCACCATCACACATTGGACTTTGATCTACATCTTCTAGTAGCTTAGAGTGTTGCGCCTCCATACCAGTTCTTTTCACATCCTTTTCGTAACAGCACACAGATGGCATCCGCATTCTATCCGTTTTTTTTCCCTCTCCCCACTGAATTGAATGGGTGAGTCTCATCTGAAAAATGAATTAGGATAGTCCGTGCAATTAGTTTTTTCATGCAGCCCGTGTCTGTGTGAAAAATCCTTGGTCGCATGCATCACGCCATAAAATAATAAGGGAGCCCATGCTGTTCAGGTGTACTTTTTTTAATGGACTGCACATAGATAAAAAAAACACTAGTCTGCTGGAGGCCGTAATCACAAAGATCTCTGCTACAATTTTGCAGAGGCTTCAGCCCGGGACATAACCTGCAGCAGAAAAAAAAATTGTGGTGATATTTATGGTGGATTCTCAATAAAATCGGAATGTATTATACATTTTTTTTCCTTAGATCCTCAGGATGCGAAAAAAAACATAAAATAAGATATACCCATCATCCCTGCGTCCCTTCCACTACTGCAAACCGATGGCCACCTTGGTCATGTGACCGCTGCAATGTATTGTGTATGAGCAGCATATCACATGCAGCCCATACAAATGTATAAGGCTCACGCTGTGTATGTACGCAGAGGAATAAAGCATGCTGTGATTCATTTCTGTTGCGTATCGATGCGCAGTGTCCACATGCCGGGGTTGTCCCACTAAATACATTTATCATCTATTAACAGGATCAATGATAAATATATAATCCCTGGGAGTCCGACTGCTGAGACCCACAACACTCACAAGAATAGTGCAATCCGGATACCACTGAGTGACTAGAGCAGTGGTGGACAGGCATAACCAGTTCTCCGTTTATCCCTATGGGACTGATGGAAATAGCGAGAGCTACAGTCATCTATCTCTATAGACAGTGAGTAGGACAGTGTTCATAAATGCACACCACCGATCCGTTCACTGCAGAAGCTTGGGGACTCCTGTTCTAGTGATTACTGGGGGTCCTAGTGGTTGGACCCTGTGATCATAAACTTACTCTATGGAAGCATATGATAAATCTTCATTAATCAGGTGTGAACCCAACACGACATTTGGATGCTGCAGATTTTGGAGGTTTGTCCTCAGCAGATAACTTTCACATCTTTTGTGGTTATTGTTAATGAAAGGGTTAATGGTCTATGGAGGTGAATGAGTCAAGTACCTGGTGTCCAGGGGTTCCTCACCTTCTCGGTCTCCAGCGCTGTCTGGTGCCCCAATCACTGGTCTACAACTAGGCTGACAGGGGCGGAGAGCACAGAACCTTACATTCTGATGTATAGAATGTGTGTTAGGTGACACACAGAAATTCTGTCCCTAGACCAGACCCCCCATAAAAAACATGCTCTAGGCCAGACCCCTAAAATTATTACAGATCTCGGAGTTCATAATAATTATAGCGCCAGAATAACCAGATTGCAGAATAAATACAGACCTATACCAGACCCAGAAATACATGAACACCCAGACATTGGAATGACTACAGAATCCTTCAAAAAGACAGCTTGCAGGCAAACACCCTTGGCATGAGTTAAAATAACGCATACTTTCCTGTCTTCAGCCCTCCTAGGCATGACGGAAGCGTCACCTTCCCAACTTCCTGCATTACCGCTTACATCCTGTGTGCCATGATACCCGGAGTTTTCTGATGCCTCTGATTGACCACAGCAGTCATGTGACTTCCAGTGGCATCAGAAGGGGATGAAACAGCAACAATCCTGACTATTGTGCCCTTGCTAATCACAAATTCATGATCTGCTTTGAGAATAGGTCATCCATAGTAAAGTCCCAGAAAACGGTATGATATTTCTGCAAGATGCAGCTAAATACGCTGAAAAATCTGCATGTATACATCGCAAGCTTTGAAGCAAAAATTATAGCAGCAGTTTTAGCTGCATTTGAAGGCCGGCTTCATACTGGTCAAAAGAATCATGTACGGGAAATTAGCTAAATTTTGTATTTTTTAGCTTATTCACACAGCTGGGTGCAGCGTATAGACGCCGAAGCCCAGAATTCCTTTTGTCAGCATGAAATATCAGCTTGGCTTAATAGAGCCAGCTGACATAGTTTAGCAGCGCTAGCTGCTGCTAAACTCCCTCCCCTCCCTTTGCCAGCAGCTCCCATAGAAGTCTATGGAAGCCGCCAGCTGATTGGGGCAGAAAGATAGGGGAAGACAAAACATCGGTCAGCGTATTCGGTCATGATGTCCTATTATCACGGCCATGATATTTTGCTGTGCCTAAAAGGTACCCCCCACTCACCTTGCTCGGCTCAGAGTCTAATGGTCAAACTCCTGCAGTCAGTCTTCAATGTGCAGAGAGGAGTCGGGGAGCAGAGAGAGGACATGTGGCAGAGCTCTGTATGGAGCTGCTGCAGGTCCAGACAGTGCAGAAGAAAGCACCCCTGCACACCTTGCTCAGCTCAGATCTTAATACAGATGTATTCACTAATTGCAATAAACAAGCCCCAAGCAGAACCCTCTGCTGGGCAGCCCCTTGGCCTGGACTGGCCACCTAATAAGTCCCAAGCACATAATATTACACAAGTGTCCCCCAGCCCAAGGGCTGCAGCCAATAAAGACCACACTGACCTGCTTCAATCCTCTAGCTCAGTGTTCCCCAACTCCAGTCCTCGGGGACCGCCAACAGGTCATGTTTTCAGGATTTCCTCAGTGTTAGACAGGTGATGTAATTATTGTCAGTGGCTCAGACATTGCCACAGGTGTTCTTACTATAGGATATCCTGAAAACATGACCTGTTGGTGGTCCCTGAGGACTGGAGTTGGGGACCCCTGCTCTAACTTACGAGCCTCAGATAAATGTATTAAATAAATTGTAATGGCCCTGAGAGATACAATTCAAGCCGACATGAAAACCATGGCTTCTTCAGTCATTTCTATTATGCAGGACTTGGGTAAAACAGTCGACCATACTGAAACAAAAATGGGTGAACTAGGTAAGTCCCATAATGAGTTGATTGACTCCCACAATGCAGTTGAATGAGAAGTACATCTTTTAAAAAGCGAACTAGCTGATTTAGAGTCCCTGAATCTGTATCCACTCTGGAGATCCAGGACTATATTAAACAATTGATAGTGAATTCTTCCCAATACTTCCCCACAATGATTTAACCCCTACCTGCCACAGGGCGTAACTGTACGCCCTGGCAGGGAGGTACTTAGCACAACAGGGCATACAGTCACGTCCTGGGTATACCGCAAAATCATAAGAGATCTCGCGATATCCGTCAGCGAGAGCCGACTGTCACTGATAGCCGGGCTCCTCCGACAACAGCTGGGTAGCTCGGAGCAGCAACCCCCGCTGTGAACCCTTTCCCTGCCACAATCTATGTAGATTGCGGCATGTAAAGGGCGCACAGAGGGAGGGCCATTGGACTCTCGCAATATAATCGCAAAGAACCTGACGGGTTACCATGTCAAAAGGATGCCAGATACTGGCATCCTGTATTACCAGTGTCTGTGATCGCTATAGCAAGTGATAAGGTATTGCGCGACAGAAATCCTGCAATGCCATATAATAGCGATCAGAGCTGGTATGGTGCAAATTCCTTACAGGGACATAAAATGTGTAAAAAAAAAGAAAAAAAAATGAACAAAAAAGAAAAATGTAAAAAAAAAAAAAGAGAAGTATATACAGGAGAGCGCTCACTGAGAGGATACTGAAGGATACAGTTATTAAGCGGGTCCAACTTCTAAAGTCTGAGGGTCCAATCTTGGGTCCAAAATGTAGGTGCTTCTAGGAAATCTCACATGATATGTGAGAGGGCAGCCAGAGGAAACTCCAATCACACGGTGAAGGAGACAAGATCAATGCAAGGGAAAAAGGAAAAAGATCCTCAGCGCTCACACCATACTGTGTGCAAAAAATGGATAAATGAAGAGGTTGTGGAATTTACTTAGTGGAGGCGCCTGTGGCCAAGGCGCCTCTCAATCCAGGGTAGCTTATCACGTATTCAACGTGATGACGTACTTTACGTACGGACGCTCTTACAAGGTCACCTGACATGTTCTAAACATACGCCCATAATGACGTGGCCCTATACACTTTCTCCACGCCATCAGAGGATTCCCATGACACTTAATCACATGGTTATTACATCAAACTTGAGCGTCCCTCTTTCCCTTTCCCCTCCCTCTCCCCTCCCCTCCACATAAACGGGAGATCTGACTCGTTACAAGATACACCGTTTATCAGGTATTTTACTAATATATATGAATGTCTTTTCTGTAATCTTTACACTTGAAAAAGGCCATTTGGCCGAAACGCGTTGTGTATTTTACTATTGCACATATTAAAGTTGCGAAATTATCTTCATTGCCGTGGGCATTCATCACCACGTGATAAGCTACCCTGGATTGAGAGGCGCCTTGGCCACAGGCGCCTCCACTAAGTAAGTTCCACAACCTCTTCATCTATCCATTTTTTGCACACAGTATGGTGTGAACGCTGAGGATCGTTTTCCTTTTTCCCTTGCAGTAAAAAAAAAAAGAGGTAGAAAAACATTGTATTCATAATAGTGTGTACAATAAGTTAAGCACACTTTTTATCCTGCACAGCAAAAAGCGTAAAAAAAACTTAAAAAAGGAGGCAAAAATGCTAATTTTTAGCATTTTGCCTCCCACAAGACACAATGAAAATGATAAAAAAAGCCATATTAGGAATTAACAGCCTATCAGAGACCCATATACCTAAAAACACTGCAACAGCACTGTAATTATTAGATTTGATGGGACATCGGGTAGCTTTAAAGAAATTGCTAGGGCATATGTTTATTACAGCAAACAACCTTATTGGTAAACATTGGAGAAATCACCAATCACCTAGGGCAGGGGTCCCCAACTCCAATCCTCAGGGACCACCAACAGGTCATGTTTTCAGGATATCCTATAGTAAGAACACCTGTGGCAATGTCTGAGGCATTCACAAGAATTACATCACCTGTGCAATACTGAGGAAATCCTGAAAACATGACCTGTTGGCGGTCCCTGAGGACTGGAGTTGGGGAACACTGACCTAGGGGAATAGATCTGCAAATCTGCTATCAGCACATGCCACAATGGAAAAAGTGATGGCAATAAGATCTAACACCGTCCATAAATTTTCAGAGATGGAGAACATCTGGCTCGCAAAATGTTTTACTTGATTTAAATGAAAGCTGTTTTCTAGGGATGAGCGAGCACCAAAATGCTCGGGTGCTCGTTGCTCGAGTTGAACTTTTCGTGATGCCCGAGAGCTCGTTTTGAGAAACAAACCCCATTGACGTCAATGAGGGACTCGAGCATTTTTTTATGGGACCGATGCTCCGCATAGGTGACGACTTGTGAAACACCAGAAAACATCAGAAAATCATGGAAACACCACATAAACGGATAGGGAAGGGCAGGGGCAGCATGCATGGCTGCATCTGAGGCTCCCAGGTCCCACTATTAAGCCAAAAGGGGGGCAAGAGTATGGCGGTCACCCCCCCTAACAATTTACATGGGACAAACCCTCATTACCAAGGCACACGCACTGGCACATCTTAGCCAAGCACCACATTACCTGCAACCAAGGACAATCACTGCCTGCGGGTGACACCGCTGCCTCTTCTCCTGGGTTACATGCTGGCATTGCAGTCCAACCCCCCCCCCCCCCCCCCCCGCGCGCGCACGCGCGACCCTGCGTCCACAGCGCACACAAAAGTTTCCCTGCACAGCGTTCAGCAACCCTCATGCTACATGCTCACTTCCAAACCACACCACCCTCATGTCTATTGATAAGTGTGCACTGGATGAGGTGGAACTGGAGGCACACACTGCAGAGGGTTGGCAGGGCCAGGCAGTGACCCTTTCTGAAAGTGTGGGCGATAGCCCACAATGCTGTTGAGAATTGATGATAAATTGACGTACGGTCATCATTCCAATCCCGTGCCACCTCCGTCACAAAATTGTCAGGAGCCGCAAACGTGGACATAAAGGGGACTCAGGTGCCAGCACTTCTACACATCTCCACAATGCAGCAATACTTTGTGTGGGAAGCACGTGAGCGGGCCCAGGGTCAGGCTCGGTCCCAGCTTCCACCTTGTGTAACCCAAGGTGCCGTGAGTTAAATAGCTATGGAAAATCCATGGGTCTCCACACACTTCATTTTGTGTAGGTGTCAGATAGCTCAACACCGCAATGGGAAGTCTTTGAGTTCCTTGGGCTCGCCTATGCTGTGGGTGCACAAAGATGGTATTACATAGGAAGAAATCAAAGTGCCCAAACATGGCAGAGTTTCAGAACTTTGGCCCACAGTTCTGCCAAAGTCAGTCAGTGTATTTGTGCCAGATAGGTAAGACACCGCAATGGGAAGTCTTTGTGCGCCCACAGCATAGGCAGACCCCAGTAACATTTCTGTAGCAAGAGTATAGGCAGACCCCAGTAACATTTCTGTAGCAAAAGTATAGGCGAACCCCTCAAACCATTCAGTAGAAAAGATATAGGCAGACCCCAGTAACATTTCTATAGCAAGCGTATAGGCGGACCCAAGAAACATTTCTGTAGCAAAAGTATAGGCAGACCCCTGTAACATTTCTGTAGCAAAAGTATAGCCAGACCCCTGAAACATTTCTGTAGCAAGAGTATAGGGAGACCCCAGTAACATTTCTGTAGCAAAAGTATAGACGAACCTCTCAAACCATTCAGTAGAAACTGCATAGGTGGACCCCAGTAACATTTCTGTAGCAAAAGTATAGGCAGACCCTTGTAAAATTTCTGTAGCAAGATTGTAGGCGAACCCCTGAAACATTGGTGTACCAAGAGTATAGGCAAACACCTGAAAAAATTTGGTTACCAAGAGTGTAGGTGAAGGACGGAAAAATTTGTTGGATAAAAGTATAGGCGAGGGTCAGAAAAATTGGTGTACCAAGAGTACAAGTGCACGCCTGAAAAATTGCTTTACCGTGAGGGCAGGTGAAACCCATAAACATTTTTTAAAGCTATAGCTCGCTGTGGCTTAATTTATAACAGAGCCTGGAGGCAGCCCTGTGAAAAAAAATTGGTTTCTTTTAAAGTATTAATACTTTTGAAATGTTGAAAAATTGTAGAAAAAACTTTTAAACAGCCTTTTGGGCCACAGAAAAATTGGCAGTTCAGCGTGATAACATGCTGTTTTAAGAGGAGGAGTAATAATATCCGAGAGTGATTGACAAAGCTAATTCCCCCTTTTTTTGTGGTGATAGAGGATGCATTTTTCTCCTGTTGCAGCGAAAAGAATCATTAGGTTCTGCTTCTTTCAGTCGGTGGAGAAGAGAAGTCTGGGTAATCCAGCCTTTGTTCATCTTTATGAGTGTAAGCATGTTGGCACTGGCAGTTGACAGGCAGGTACGCTTATACGTGATGATTCCCCCAGCTGCACTAAACACCCTCTCTGACAAGACACTAGCGGCAGGGCAGGCCAGCACCTCCAGGGTGTACAGCGCAAGTTCGCGCCACGTGTCCAGCTTTGTCACCCAATAGTTGTATGGAGCACAGGCATCACGGTGGACAGTGGTATGATCGGCTACGTACTCCCTCACCATCTTTTTACAGTGTTCCCTCCGACTCAGCATTGACTGGGGAGTGGTGACACAGTCTTGCTGGGGAGCCATAAAGCTCCCATAGAGAGTGTTCCCCTGCCTGCGCTGGACATGCTGCCTGATCCCCGATCCTTCCCTGCTACTTGGCCCTCTGAACTGCGTCTTCTGCCACTAGCGCTGTCAGATGGGAAGTTTAGCATCACTTTTTCTACCAGGGCCCTGTGGTATTGAATCACTCTCTCACCGCTTTCCTCTTCGGGAATGAGATTGGAAAGGTTCTCCTTATTCCGTGGGTCAAAAAGGGTGTACACCTAGTAATCTGTGTTGGCTAGAATGCGTCTATATGATTGAAGAGAAGCAGCATCCACGGATATTTATCTCAACACTTTAATTCATCCAGCATAAAACAACGTTTCAACTTGACAAAGACCATATCATGGTTGAAACGTTGTTTTATGCTGGATCAATTAAAGTGTTGAGATAAATATCCGTGGATGCTGCTTCTCTTCAATCATATTGGCTCTTATCACTCTCCGGTCCGAGTGGATCCAGGACTGGTAAAGAAGCGCGCAGTTTCTTGCCCAGTGGTCTCCTCCCTCTCCATATAGAGGTTTGGCGTGTGCTTTCGTCTTTTATCTGCTGGTGGCTAGAATGCGTCTAACGCGAGGGCCACAAGAAAGGCAGCCTAACATGAAGTCAGCCATGTGTGCCAGGGACGCAACACATCGCTGTCCTCACTAGGAAGATTACTTTCAGGATCCTACTCCTCCTCTTCAGCCCATACATGCTGAATAAATGAAAGGCAAACAGCATGGGTACCCTCTGCAGTGTGGCCAGCTGTCTTTTCCCCCTCCTCCTCCTCCTCCAAAACGCGCTGAGATATAGACATGAGGGTGGTCTGGCTATCAAGCAACATACTGTCATCCCCCGTCTCCTCTTCCAACCGCAAAGCATCAGGCTTTATGCTTAGCAGCGAACTTCTCAGCAGGCAAAGCAGCGGGATGGTAATGCTAATGATTGCCGCATCAAAGCTCACCATCTGGGTAGACCCCTCAAAGTTTCTGAGGACCTGACAGATGTCGGCCATCCATGCCCAGTCCTCAGTAAAGCATTGTGGAGGCTGACTACCACTCCGCCGCCCATGTTGCAGCTGGTATTCCACTATTGCTTTACGCTGCTCGTACAGCCTGGCCAACATGTGCAGCATAGAATTCCAGCGTGTGGGCACGTTGCACAGCAGTCAGTACTCTGGCAGCTGAAACCGACGATGCAGGGTCCTTATGGTGGCAGCGTCCGTGGTGGAAATGAGCGCAGATGCGGCGCACCTTGCCGATCAGATCAGACAAGTGGGGGTAGTTTTTCAGAAACTGCTGAACCACCAGGTTGAAGACGTGGGCCAGGCATGGCATGTGTGTGAGGCTGCTGAGCTGCAGAGCGGCCACCAGGTTATGGCCATTATCACACATGAAGAAATCACAGTGGTATAGAAATCTATATATTTTATATCAGAGACCCTTCACAGATATAGATATTAAAATTTACTAACTTTTATTAAATAATTCTAAAATTATGGGCTCACAAGTAACACTCACATACATAGATCAAATAAGAAAACACAAAAAAGAAACAAAGAAGTTGACCCTGGTTCAAGATTGAATAGGGGAGCTAATCTCCTATATGATTCGCGGAGATTGCTATATAATTGATGGTCATTCGCGGTGTATCTGAAAACGTCGCATATGGATGGGTGCGAGTCTCCAGAACACTGCTGATAGAAATAAATATTAAAAGCAGGTATGCTGTAATAGCTGAGTCCCGCTTAATCCCGCTATTCGGGGCGTGTATCCCCCACTGGATAGTTGGTAGAGGATCACTTAGATAGATATGCGGTATTACAGCTAGTCCCCAATTATGCCACGGTATTGATTTGCAAATCAGTGATGAGAAGCAAAACAAGACTCAGTTGGAGTACCCAGTTGAAGCACAGTTGTATATTGCACATCAAGGTGCTAAACAAAGGGGCTCATTGCAGGTAAGTAGTGCGAGATAAGAGGGAGAGAGAGCTCAAGGCTCTATGTGAGTGCCCGATTGTAGCACGTTATTTCATTTAGCATAGAAAGTGCTAGACAAGAGGGTTCATTGCACGTCAGTGGTGTTAGATAGAAAAGCTCAAGAAGCTTGCAGTGGCGTTCAGCAGATAAGAGTCCGAGGGCTCCTATCTTGCAGTAGCGCCATTCGGTAAGGATCAATAGGCTCGACGTGTTTCCCTATCTAATTTACAGATAGTTCCTCAGGAGCAAGAGGTAATTATAACCATTAACTAATGTGCAGTCCTTGTTACGTGGACCGATCGTCACCAGGGTCGGTGGAGTAGTTTACAACGTGGTTTCAATAGTGGACTCCAATTTTGGATGATACCACCAATTTCTGTTTAAGGAATTCCGTGGGATACGGTTACCACTTCCTTATCTCGCTCTCAAACTAGGCATCCACTCTATCCCCACTGTCACTGTACTCGGCAGTAGTCCGATATGTATCAGCACTACCCTAGACCGTGTCAGGTAGTGAGATAGATGGAGCCAAGTGGCCCACAGTTTAGTGTAGGTCACTGTAGTGCATATATAGTACGCCTGGGTTCGCAATAGATATTGGTCCCCCAGAATTCAGCTGTCTATTTAGTGTTCCCACTGTCTGAGAGGGTTTGCTGCCGTCAACGTTCAGCTTAAAAGCTAATCAATACTGTACATCACCCCCGAAGGGGCTGTACTAGAAAGTTCCCTGTAAATTAATCGGCGTCTGTTAGCCCACAGGCTGATTTAGCGTGAGTAGACGTCAGGAGTTAATACTTCATATGTCAGGTAGCTAGGTGCTTAGATCGAATATCCCAGTCAGGTAGGGACTATACTTAGGTTAAAGAAAGAGGAAGAAAGTACATCCGTCTGGGTTAATTTCTGGGGCTAGAACCCCATTAGCGTGAAAGCCTAGGTATAGAGGACAACAGCACCCCTATCTCGTCTATCCACAGTCGGATTAGACCAGGGTATGCAGCCAAGACAGAGAGAGCAAGAGGTGGTGCCTGCGGCTCTGATGGTGAGCGGCCGGCTATGAGGTGCTAGGACTATTGACAGGAATTATATAGGGCATAACTCCTCCTCCAGAGGAGGGGGTTAGATGGAGTGACCTATCCGCGGTGTCGAGGGGCCGTCTTAGTTGTGCAATACTGATATTGATGTCCATCTCGCCTAATACGGCGGATGGACATGTAGTTCATGTATGGAGCCATCAATAGCAGCCAAATAAACGATATGGCCGCAGGCGATCGCTCTACAGGTCCCCCGATTCGTTACTCCCGGTGCCGCTAGTTTACTTCCGCGTTCCAAGCTGGAACGCATTACGCGCTGCGTGATGACGTCACCACGCTCATTGCCCATGCACTAGGTAGTGTTTCTCGGGCGCTCATACCTGTGCGTCATTGCGTAATGTCGCAATGACGCACGGCGTCATTTAGGAGAGGAGCTACCCACTCAGTAAGGTCAGTACCGGTGGGCTGGCCGTGAGACATCACTCGGCGACGCCCCCTCGCACACTAAGAGTGTCCGCGGTTGGTTAGTCCCCTACAGTGGGTGCTAGTCCGGAGAGGGGTGTGTGAGGGGGCGGGGTCAGGCGTCATGCACTGCAAGTGATGCATGACGGCAGTATGGCAATAGGGATACCGGGGTGGACGGTAGTAGATTGTGCTTAGGAAAGTTGTAGATTATACTCCATTAGATAGTTTATGCAGCAACATATAGATTGCTTTCCATTAAGTTTTTATGTATAGCAGCTCCTCGATGCGGCTGAGCCACAGCTCATCATCGACAAGTCACATGATCTTCAGTGTTCTCACTATGGTGTAGGTCAGATATAGTACTCCCTTTATGGTCCTGTCATCATGTTAACACCCTATATAGGTCAGAGTGTCAGGCGTAAGTCCAATAGTGTATATGGTCATATATTGATGGGTAACAGATGTGTCAGAGGGCGCTTGTCTAGGTGCCACGGGAATTCAAAGTATACAGATGGTGCCATAGGACAATGCCTGTGCTGGTCAATATGTGCATATTCAAAAGAATACCCATTAGTGTGTTTGTACTAAGAAGAAGAGAGTTCGCAGAGTCTATAGAAAACAATTAAAGTTCAATATTGCATTTAGACCTTCTGGTTTCATTGTGTTCAATCTGAATATCCAGCTGGCCTCCTTTTGCAGGAGTTTTTTTATCTATGTCCCCACGTCTTGCGTTTGTTCGTAATATCTCGATGCCCTGGAATTTCAGATCTTCAACTTCACTGTTATGGACGTTCCGGAAATGATCTGCAAGCGGGGTCGACTCCCCGCGGCGAATATTGCCGATGTGTCCCAGGATACGACGCCGGAACTCTTGGGTAGTCTTTCCGACGTAGTTCCTGGGGCACGGGCAGGAGGCCATGTAAACAATGATGCGTGTTCTACAGTTTATGAACCCGCGGTTAGAATAGGTTTTGTGTGTACTTGCGCTGGTAAAGGTGTTGCTTTTAAGAATGAACTCGCATGCTGCACAATTGTGGCAAGGGAAGGTCCCGAATGGTTTTTGGCTACTTAGCCAATTTTCACTAGAGTCTGATGTTAAATGGCTCTTAACATGGGGGTTCCTGATGTTATGTCCTCTACGGAATGTAATCATAGTTGTAGGTGGCAGAGTGTCCGTGAGGTCAGGGTCATTTGTAATTATGCTCCAATAATGTTGAAGTATTCGCCTCACTTCCCGTGTGCCTGTGTCAAAGGTCCCAATTACCCTTGATATATGAGCATTGTCCCTCTGTTTGGGGATAAGGAGATCACTTCTCGATTGTTGATTGGCATGTTTATATGCGTTCTCAATTATTTCGCACGGGTATTCTCTTTCCAAGAATCTTTTCTTCACACCCATACTTTTTTGTTCAAAGTCTTGGTTGTCAGAACAATTACGCCTAACTCTGAGAAATTGCCCTTTAGGGATGCCCCGTTTTAAGGCAAAGGGATGATAACTGTCCCATCTTAGGAGGCTGTTTGTAGCTGTTGTTTTTCGATGAAGTGTAGAAGTGATCGATCCGTCCTCATTTTTTGATATCCATAGGTCAAGGAAGGCTACTGAGTTTGCGTTTACTTCTGCTGTCAGTTTCAAGTTGAGATCATTTGTATTTAGTGTATCGATAAAGCTTTTGAAAGATGATTCAGTGCCTCCCCAAAGGATCAGGATATCATCGATGAAGCACAGCCATAGTATGATCTTATCTGACCATTCAGAGTTAGTGTAAACGACCTTTTCCTCCCACCAGCCCAGGTAGAGATTGGCGTACGATGGGGCACATGATGTCCCCATCGCGATCCCCCTGAGCTGGTGGAAGTACTGGGTGTCGAACAAAAAGTAGTTGTGGGTCAAAACAAATGATAAGAATTCAAGGACACAATGGTTATGTTGCGAGAATTGTGATCCCCTTTGCTCAAGGAAAAATTGGGTTGCTTTGGTACCTCCTGCGTGTTGGATGGAGCTGTAAAGGGATTCCACGTCGAGGGTGGCAAGAAGAGTCTCTGGGTCAACAGTAATTCCTTCTATCATTTTGAGTACATCCATGGTGTCCTGTACATGAGACCTCAGTGATGTCACGAAGGGTCTTAGGATTTTATCTATGTATATGCTCATGTTTTGCGTGAGATTGTTGATCCCAGAGACTATAGGCCTCCCGTGGAGGGGGTTCGTCCCCTTGTGTACCTTTGGGAGGGCGTAAAATGTAGCCACAGTCGGATGTTTTGGGTAAATGAATTCCCATTCTTTCTGATCAATGCATTTTGTTTCAAGGGCCATTTGTTTTTTCAGAAGGAGAACTGAGTCATCAACCCCAGAGCTATTCTATAGATGCATGCTTCAAAGAACTTACCCTACAATACCGCGAATTTACACGCAATTGGTGGGAAGTGCAGGGCTTACAGAGATATGATGAACACAAGATAGTCCCAAGAGGCCTAAGAAATCCCATTATTCCACCTAGACGAATTAAAAATCCCGAGTTTATTAAGAAATGGGAAAATGAGTCCACAACATTCTCTCTCCAACTAATCAAACTCCTATTGGAGGAGGAGAAGTCGACAATAATTAATAATCAGAAAAAAATCAATGATATGTTAGAAAAGGCCAAAGCCTTTTCCTCTGACACAGAGTTCCTAACAAAGGAAAAAGCTCTGCAGAATAACATTGAAAAGCTGACAACACAAATAAAGGAACGTAAACACATACAATTTAATAGGGATCTCCAAGACTTTAAGAATAATAAAATCTATACAGAGAGAGATACGCGTTCAGAGACAGACGTCAGCTCCTCTGAACACGAACAATCCGATAGTGAAAGAAATAGGACGAGAAGAGCCCCTAAGCCACCTAGACGGGCACGTTGTCCTCCCCAATCGAGAGGCCGCGGAAGAAACACACAAGCCGCAGGTTTTTTAGAACAGCCCATCACCCAATACTTCCTACGAGGAAGGAGGGATTACTAAGTCACAGTATGGGTGCCCAAGTGGACTATAACCCACAATCAAGCCATGACCCATGCACGGCTGCCACAAACCCGGAAATAATTGAGCATACACCTACAGACAAGTTACAAGTGATTAATTTGTCTGACTACAACTTATCAGGGGAGGAGAAACGAGTGTTGGAGAGGGGGCTGTCCTTCGTCCCCACGACCAAACTCGATCCGTTCGTGTGGGCGAAGGACATCTCCCTCTTCACGCGCAAATTAAGATGGCGCAAATTTTTCATGACTAAAAACCGCGAACGCGCAAAGGAACTAGGACTGGAGGTCACCGACCTTCCAGGACTAGACCTGCTGCAGCAACTCGAAGAAGAAAACGATAGACCAGTGGGAAGTGGACCATTCACAGACCTGAAGCCATCTAGTACAAAAAAAAACCCCGGCCTATCCATGCCCTGAATTGGTGACAGAAGACTTAAGGACAATTAAACCCTATAGAGTACAATCCAATTTACCTCAAACAGAGAGTGCTGCATTACAAAAACTAAAAACCAATTCCCAACTGGTTATAAAACCTGCCGATAAGGGAGGAAACGTGGTCGTCATGAACAGAGATAACTATGTATCCATGTGCCATCAGTTATTAAGAGATACAACTACATATAAGACATTAGCCTCTGACCCTACTCTGCGGTTCCACATGGAACTAAAAAAAACTCTTACAAATGGCCCTTGAAACAAAATGCATTGATCAGAAAGAATGGGAATTCATTTACCCAAAACATCCGACTGTGGCTACATTTTACGCCCTCCCAAAGGTACACAAGGGGACGAACCCCCTCCGCGGGAGGCCTATAGTCTCTGGGATCAACAATCTCACGCAAAACCTGAGCATATACATAGATAAAATCCTAAGACCCTTCGTGACATCACTGAGGTCTCATGTACAGGACACCATGGATGTACTCAAAATGATAGAAGGAATTACTGTTGACCCAGAGACTCTTCTTGCCACCCTCGACGTGGAATCCCTTTACAGCTCCATCCCACACATAAGAGGTACCAAAGCAACCCAATTTTTCCTTGAGCAAAGGGGATCACAATTCTCGCAACATAACCACTGTGTCCTTGAATTTTTATCATTTGTTTTGACCCACAACTACTTTTTGTTCGACACCCAGTACTTCCACCCGCTCAGGGGGACGGCGATGGGGACATCATGTGCCCCATCGTACGCCAATCTCTACCTGGGCTGGTGGGAGGAAAAGGTCGTTTACACTAACTCTGAATGGTCAGATAAGATCATACTATGGCTGTGCTTCATCGATGATATCCTGATCCTTTGGGGAGGCACTGAATCATCTTTCAAAAGCTTTATCGATACACTAAATACAAATGATCTCAACTTGAAACTGACAGCAGAAGTAAACGCAAACTCAGTAGCCTTCCTTGACCTATGGATATCAAAAAATGAGGACGGATCGATCACTTCTACACTTCATCGAAAAACAACAGCTACAAACAGCCTCCTAAGATGGGACAGTTATCATCCCTTTGCCTTAAAACGGGGCATCCCTAAAGGGCAATTTCTCAGAGTTAGGCGTAATTGTTCTGACAACCAAGACTTTGAACAAAAAAGTATGGGTGTGAAGAAAAGATTCTTGGAAAGAGAATACCCGTGCGAAATAATTGAGAACGCATATAAACATGCCAAACAACAATCGAGAAGTGATTTCCTTATCCCCAAACAGAGGGACAATGCTCATAGTAACATAGTAACATAGTATGTAAGGCCGAATGAAGACATTGTCCATCTAGTCCAGCCTGTCTATCCTACTGTGTTGATCCAGAGGAAGGCAAAAAACCCCAAGGCCAGAAGTCAATTGGCTCTTTTGGGGAAAAAATTCCTTCCCGACTCCCTAATGGCAATCAGACTGTTCCCTGGATCAACCCCTAATAGTTCCTACCTGCCTATATACCAGGATTGACACTTAAACTAAAATTTATATCCTGTAATATCCTTCTCCAGAAAGACATCAAGTCCCCTTTTAAACTTCTCTATGGATTTTGCCATCACCACTTCCTCCGGTAGAGAGTTCCACAGTCTAACTGCTCTTACAGTAAAGAACCCCTTTCTGTGTTGGTGATGAAACCTACTTTCCTCTAATCGTAGCGGATGTCCTCTTGTTACCGTCGCGGTCCTGGGTGTAAACAGATCGCGGGAGAGATCCATGTGTTGTCCCCTCATGTACTTATACATGGTTATTTGGTCGCCTCTTAACCTTCTTTTTTCTAGAGTAAATAGTCCCAATTTGGACAGCCTCTCTGGGTATTCCAGTCCCGTCATTCCATGTATTAGTTTAGTCGCTCTTCTTTGAACCCCCTCAAGCACTGTGACATCTTTCCTGAGCACCGGTGTCCAGAATTGTACGCAGTATTCCATGTGAGGTCTGACAAGTGCCTTATATAATGGAAGGATAATGTTCTCGTCCTTCACCCCTATACCTCTTTTAATGCACCCCAAGACTTTATTTGCCTTTGCAGCGGCTGACTTGCATTGGTTACTCCAGTTTAGTCTATTATCCACTAGTACCCCCAGATCCTTTTCCATATCACTTTTCCCTAGTGGTACCCCATTAAGTGAATATTGGTGACATCCGTTCCTCCTGCCCATGTGCATAGTCTTACATTTTTCAACATTGAACTTCATTTGCCATTTTTCTGCCCAAGCCCCCAGCTTATCCAGGTCCGTTTGTAGCCACACATTGTCCTCCGTTGCATTAATTATATTGTATAATTTTGTGTCATCTGCAAATATTGATATTTTGCTGTGCAGCCCCTCATGTGGTGGAAGTCCAGTATTTCTATATTTTGGATCGGTGGGCCTTGGCAGTAGACAGTTATCAATTTAACATTCTGTATACATATTCTGCTTTCTGTCTTGCTACAAATATAGTTCATGACAGTTGTGCAATAAGTACTTCCTACATATGAAAGTATCTGTTTTATAACTCTGCTGACATGAAACTTCTGTACTCAAAACGCTGACAAGATAATATATAGGATAAACACGTTACATTTTCCATCTGTTTGCAATTTTGGAGGACAGTTAACTCAGACATGGACAACCGCAGCTACCGCAGAAATTACCCAAGCAATTTTACTGGAAACGTATGCAAATAACATGGGAGGTTTGTGCAATTTATAGTTCATGATGTAACATCCAATCATATCGAAGGAACCCCACGTGGCTCCAAGACAACCCACTCATTTCATCCACCACCTGATGGCCAATCACAGATGACCGGAGGATGGAAGAATTGCAAGATGCTTATCCAATAATTAAACAATACGTTGTATGCATGTAATCTTTGACCTGCCCAGATGGGCGGATATGTTAAACTCTTAAAATAGGCTACACGCCGAGCATTAAAGTTAGAATTGAGGAAGCTATGCATGCTGAACCTCGTGTCAGTGTGAAAAACTTCTTATGCGCATTATCAATTCAGAAATAATATGGAAGGGTGTAAACATTCCAAATTGAGTAAGCCGTGATTCCGCAAAGGAATTCTACGTCAGTGGTGGCCCGTACGGGGAGTGATCGATGGGTTCCATAGAGCTTGGACAGGAGACACGGACATGTGCGACCTTGGACTTGGTGGGCCCAATAAAAAATCTTCAGAACACGGTAAGATAAATTAATTATCTATACCTGTGTGGCTAAGTTCAGGCTCGCCTATGTGCCGTGCCAAGGCCAAGCGATTTGGAACCAAACGACAGGTATTTATAAGTCTCGATCACTCGATAAGAACCTGTCATAAGATATAAAAGGAATGTTTGCATGCCTGTTGTCTTGAGAGTACTAGTTAATTGGTGACATCAATAGCTGCCTCTAGGGAGGGCCTGTACGGGGTGTTTCCACTCCTGCGGGAGGAGGGAGCCGTGCTGGCGGCCTGTTGCAGAGACCCATCAGTGGGAGACTGCCAGAGATAAGTCTGATAAGGGATTTCCGCTCCTGCTAGATCCGTTTGGAGGGTCCGGGAGAAGGGAGCTATCAGACAGTATCCCGAGGGGCAGTTTAGACCAAACCAGCCGTACTGGTGCTCTGTCTATTTGTGTGTGTCCACAAATTTGTTTATTGTTTAAATGTCCACGAGTAGATCCCTCCGTCTGAGGGTAGATTAATAAACTGTGTAGTGACAGAAATGCTAGAGACTCTAGGGCGGGGCATACTGTGTCCGGCGTCTGAGGAGACTTCTATAATCATAAATCTGGCAGCCATGATTGAAATTGAAAGGCAGCAAACAATGTACCAAGGTTAATTCTTACACCCTCCAGGAAAGTGTGAAAAGGGTGGAGAGTCAAGTTATCATTGATTAATCAAGCAATCTTTCTGTGTGTCCTACCTGTCCGTTATATAAAGTTAGTGTGCTTGTCTGTTGTGTAGAGCTAATCCTGCTGAGTTGTTGTATAGAAATAGTCTGTTGGTTTGTCTGTCATATAGAATTAGTATCAGTAACTGTAAGAAGAGATTGTTAGCAATTGGTTATAGCCAAGATAATGCACCGTACACAGCGGCGCGCTGTGGGTTTGGACTTTATAGGTTAGGTTGCATTATTGGATCCCTTCTAGTAAAAGACAGACTACTAAACTATATTGCCTTTGAATTGTAAAACGTTAATAATAGCATAGAAGTATAGGCTTGTGCCCGTAAGTGTGTTTGGAGGAAGAGAAAAAAAAAAAGAGCTGCTAGCTCCATTTAAAAAGAGGAAGTGGAACTCTTAATAGAAGCGGAGCAATTCTTGTGCTGTAACATTTGTTAGTTATTTAACTAATATTGGATGTTAAAACTACTAGTATGTCTTGTTATGGAATCTTTGTCATACGCCCGTCATAAATGTAAAAAGTTATATGCCACTCACATCCTGAGGGGGCTCTTAAGAATACAGACTGCGTAGCCCACCATGCCCACAAGAAAATACATCTATGTTGCCTTCCCCATAAAAATGTTTGCCAAGTCCCCAACAGCGTACATGTTAGCAGTCCCCAATTCAATTGTAACCACATACAATGTTAGGTGGTCACCGATGTGACAGTAAAGTTACAACATAAGATTTATGTATTAGACGTTAGAATTTCCCTGAGTGTCAGAAAAGAGGAAGTTACTTGCCCTGTAGTCCCAGCACAAGTAACGTATATTCACAGACAATATAAAATAAATAAATAAACTACAGGGAGTAAGAGAGACGGTAGAGTAGCCAAGGAATAGGAAACAAGCAGGTAACGATAAGGCCAGGTATCCACAGGAGGAACGGGGCAGATTGACCCGTAATTTGTAAAATGTAAATTGTGTGGTGCATAAGACTTTATCTTTATTGAGTTGTGATGTGTACCCAAGGACTGCCAAACATTGAATGAGGGAATAAGGAAGTAAGTGATTAGCCACACTCAGAGGGGTGGAGCTAGATGATGCAAGAACACGTCTCTTATCCAAGGAGGGGGTAAGAATCATAGATAGCCAGAAGAAAAAGTTTTGTTTTTTCTCCTGTCCCAAACTCAGCTTTCCATGGTTCCTGACAAATTATGGGACACCTACAAGACAGGCATAGGGAAATTGAATGTATCGACCATGATAATATATACGAGACCCAGATACACACCCCTGGGTCAAACAGTATCCCCCTAGATAAAAAAAAAAAAAAAAAGGGTGAAGGGTCAGCCACACATGTTAGGTGCTGTGTGCTGATGCTTTGGAAAAAACTGCCAACCGGCCACAATTTCACAGTTAATTTCTCTTGCAGAAGGCTGTAGGGCCTGGAGGCCTCCAAGGACTAACCAAGTTCTGCAGGCCATACCTGTACATACACCCGTTGCCAAATTCCGCACCTTTCTGGACCTTGTTTCATACTGCCGCCTATACGACAGTATTGACACAAAAGCACGGAGGACAACCACAGCCATGAGGGTGGATCCAGTGACTTGAGGAGCTCCCTCATCTGCTTTTGCGGTGGCAGCAGTACAGGCAATGGTTGACAAACCCACGACCCTGAGATTAAGAGTCTCATGCTCTACCGACTGAGCTAGCCGGGCCGCGGCGGTGAGAACGCCGAATCCTAACCACTAGACCACCAGGGAGCGCTGCAAGCAGAACAGCAGCTGAGACTAGGATCCGATAGGCCAGTTGTAGATAGGATATAGAGATGGTTAAAGGTATATTCTTGACGCGGATTTGCGGGGGTTGTGACAAGGTGTGAAGTTATCCCCCAGCCACAGGGTAACAATATGATTGTGGGGGTCCGACCGCTGAGACCCCCACCGATCCCAAGAAGGGGGTTCCAGTTGGTCCACAAGTGAATGGAGTAGCCAGGATGCCACAACTCCGTTCACTTCAATGGCAATAGAGATGAGAGTCCAAGCACTTTGGCAATGTCTGCTGCGGTCGTTGAAGTGAATGGAGCAGCAGCGTGCACTAAGGGAGCGGACCCCTGTTCTTGGGATTGGTGGGGGTCCCAGAGATCGGACCTCCAAATCTTCTAAGTTGGTATTGGACTACCCCCTAGTGGTCCACACCCCAAATGACACCCAGAACATACTCATGCAAGTGCAACCCAAGCACTTATCTCTGGCCTATTAGATCCGGCTACAATGTGCTCTTTCCATGCCTCCCCCAATATTGCTCTGAGCTTCCCAATGTTGTAATACCTTGAATCCGGCTACTCTTCTTTTAATCAGGTATTCCTGGGGGGAGGGGAGGCATAGGTGATTTGAGTATGGCGGATCAGCTATTTTTTAAATAGCATTATTGTAGTGATGTACACACTGTTAATGATGCATATTTTGAGTTTTCTTTCGTAGATGGTATCAGGGTGAGGATTGATGATTCCGAACCAGATATGCAGAGGTCACACAACAAGATGTCCTAAACGCAGAAGCTCTGCCTCCGCATGTCTCAGGGCAAGAAGCGGAACCGGAGGCCCTCACTGAGGCGTGTGGAGTGGTAGAAGGTAAGTCGGCAACTCTTTACACTGACTCCTGGAATGCATTTGGCATAGCTCATGATTATGGCCCAATATGGAAGGCCAGACAGCTTATTATCTCAGTAGGACAGCCAATTAAGAATGGTGCAGCGGTGCAGAGTCTCATGGAAACCCTACTACTACTACCTGGCAATGGAGAATCCACACCGATTTCTACAACGGAGAAGCGAGAGATGACACCCTCGCCGACAACACAGCAAAGGCAGCGGCCCTCAAGCCGTTGAAGAAAGAAGAATAGATACTGACAGCATGAGTCAGTGATAAGACTTTGGACTTTGATAAAACCTTTGGACTTTGATAAGACTTTGGACTTTGATATGTCAAGGACTTTACAGTTACAAGTCAACGAGGAAAGAAAGCA
Organism: Eleutherodactylus coqui; assembly: GCF_035609145.1. Lineage (NCBI taxonomy): Eukaryota > Metazoa > Chordata > Amphibia > Anura > Eleutherodactylidae > Eleutherodactylus > Eleutherodactylus coqui. The sequence continues at coordinate 516,665,611 of NC_089837.1, forward strand.
GATGGGCTAAAATACGGGAGCGACAGCACAGGACGGCGTATGGCGAACAATCAACAGAACTTGCCTACAGAGGTCCCTGTTCCCCATGATGGCCCAGCTGGTACCCAGAATCAAAAGCAGCGATGACGGCGACACTGAACAAGAATGGGTGACACCTGGGTTCTCTGTAGCTGCTGCATCATTTGTCCAGTTAGCATGATCTTTGCCATATGCGAGTCCGGACAGAAGTAAGGTGGCCATATAACACTTGCCTTGACCACTCTACCCATTTCAGAGATTGCCAATTTGACCACATTCAGCTCACACCTGTTGGGGAGTATGAATATGTGCTTGTTGTTGCTCGAGTCTTTTTCAGGTTGGAGGCCCACCCTGATACTAAGGTAAATGAGCAGATAACCACACAGAAATTCATGAATGAGGTAATCTGCAGATAGGGGGGTACCTTCACAGGTGAAATAATGCAACACATCATGTCTGTTTTGGGTATATTTCAGGCTTTTCACACACCCTACCATCCACGGAGTAGTGGGAAAGTAGATACAAAAGGCAATAGAGAAAATGGGTAAATTTTGAATTGAGTGTCTTTCATTAGTTTTTCTTTCTCCCAGGAGGGTACATGCCACAGTAGCTGAATTTGGGGAATGGTTTTCTTGTTAATTTTGTCATAGGCCTCTCCAAGGAATTGTTAGTAATGCATTCTGCAGTCTCTGCTTTTCCCCAGGTCCTACAGATGAGTGTCACAAACTACACCAGGTGACAGGGTCTATGTGGAAAAGTTTAAGAGAGAAACCCTGTTTGAATGTCCCTACCAGATGTTGTTCACCACCCCAACTGCAGTCAAGCTCAAAGGAAAGCCCATTTGGATCCACACTTCGCACTGAAAAAAACTAATGATCCTGCATATCCTTTACATGCTATAATGTGGTACAATTCCTCTAACACACACCTTTGACTACTGTACACTAGCCCCCTGTTTCAGAACAAATTAATACAATCAAATGTGCAATATGAAACCTACACTGAGGGTGAGAATCCAACACCGCATCGTGCTAAGAGAGACGTTGACGCTCCAGGTGGTAACTTTGATCCACATGTATACATAGATGCAATAGGAGTGCCAAGGGGGGAGCGAGATTAATTTAATTCCAGAGATCAGGTTAAAGCAGGTTTTGATTCCTCATTTGCTTTTGTCACTGTTAATAATAATGTAGATTGGATGAATTATATCTCTTACAATCAGCAGAGGTTTGTAAACTACACCAGAGATGCTTCGCAAGGGTTAGCTGACCAATTAGGGCCCACTGCATCTATGGCGTTCCAAAATAGAGTGGCCCTGGATATGATTTTCGCAGAAAGAGGTGGGGTATGTAATTTCCTGTACGTGTATTCTCCCTTTAATGTGACTAATGTTTCCCTTGTTTGAAAAAGATGAAGAGCCAGTTCCGATAATGCCAACCAGGTACGTTACCAGAAGAATGGAGAAATGTACCAGTACTGCGCCTGCCTCAGTCTCATAAGATGGACTGTCAGTGGACTTCCCATTTGCCTAGGGAAAGTGCAGAAGACCTTAGGTTCCGGCGAGGGCACACCCTGTGGGGTGTTAACTCGTACAGATAGAGGGTATGGATGCCCGGAAATAAGCCCAGGGAATCCATGGCCTCCTTCTGAGGTGAGGTAGGGATCCCTCCCCTCCTAGGAGTAGGGACTTACGGGCAGTGGGAAAACCCTGACGCAAGGGTGAGGCGACCTGGACGTGTTCACCATTAGGACTATCTCCAGGAGGGACATTGGTGTGGGTGAGGATTAAGGAGTCCCACGCCGTGCGTACCTGTGCACACTACTAGTATGTACTTCTAGTACAGCACATTAGAGTGAGAGGAGAGGCTCCTGGTGATAGTTTTGACCCACACATGTACGTTGACATCATAGAATAGCCAAGGGGGGTACCTGGCAAGTTTTAAAAAAATTAGAGACCAAGTTAAAACTAGATTCGAGTCCATTTTCCTGATCATTAGGGTAAATAAATGTTGACTGGATTAATTATGTTTATTATAATTAACAGCGGTTTATAAATTATACTAGAGACGCCTTATAGGGACTAGTCGACCAATAGGACCTACCTCGACTATGACTTTTCAAAATAGAATGGCACTAGGTACGATTTTAGCCAAAAAAAGGGAGTGTCTGTAAGATGATAGGGTTGACTTGTACCTACATTCCAGACAAAACGTGACCCGCAGGTAAAAACGCAGTTGCCATTAAGAAGCTGACCGCACTAACTAAAAAGAGCTAACCTTAGTCTGGTTTCCTCAGTAAGGTACCTAACAGGAGAAGGGAAAAATATATATAAAATAAGTTTTGAAACATTGTGTATTTAGAACACTGTGATAGGTTTTTGCTAAGATTTTACTTTATTTTATCTGCAGTGCACTCTGCTTATGTCCACGCAACATGCCGGCGTTACAACGCCCCTGGTCCTGTTACCTTGCCGCCTCTGGAAAAGGGAAGTGGGAATAATCAGCTTGTAGCTCTTTCCCTCCAGACTAATATATATGATCATGCACTTACTAATGAGACAGGGGTTTAGTCATATTGATCAGTAATTAGATAGCCCTGATTTTGCACTCTTGTTGATGAATCGAGTTAACGTCAAGAAGGCGGGGTTCTATACAAGTTATGCAGTGTTTACCTGAGATAGTAAAAGTCGCACCTCTCCTAACCTAATTATGTTTGTCACCTTTATAGTCATTCTAATTTCTGTTTGTTGTTGCATACAGTGTATTCCGACCCTGATGACTGCCTGGTCCACCTGTCCCACTACGACGTCCAACAAAAAGCCCACTGTCAGCGCAACCGTCGTCATCATGGATCCAGAATGTGATGATGTCGAACCATCCTATACCCCCATGGCAGTAATAGGCCCAGTCGTCTACAACACAATGCGAGTCTAGGGTCAGCGGTGGGGGATTGGGGTGGGACGGAGCAGGGCGAGTTTAGTGAAACAGATAGTTTCAAGGGGGGTCTGTGGTGGAAGTCCAGTATTTCTATATTTTGGATCGGTGGGCCTTGGCAGTAGACAGTTATCAATTTAACATTCTGTATACATATTCTGCTTTCTGTCTTGCTACAAATATAGTTCATGACAGTTGTGCAATAAGTACTTCCTACATATGAAAGTATCTGTTTTATAACTCTGCTGACATGAAACTTCTGTACTCAAAACGCTGACAAGATAATATATAGGATAAACACGTTACATTTTCCATCTGTTTGCAATTTTGGAGGACAGTTAACTCAGACATGGACAACCGCAGCTACCGCAGAAATTACCCAAGCAATTTTACTGGAAACGTATGCAAATAAGATGGGAGGTTTGTACAATTTATAGTTCATGATGTAACATCCAATCATATCGAAGGAACCCCACGTGGCTCCAAGACAACCCACTCATTTCATCCACCACCTGATGGCCAATCACAGATGACCGGAGGATGGAAGAATTGCAAGATGCTTATCCAATAATTAAACAATACGTTGTATGCATGTAATCTTTGACCTGCCCAGATGGGCGGATATGTTAAACTCTTAAAATAGGCTACACGCCGAGCATTAAACTTAGAATTGAGGAAGCTATGCATGCTGAACCTCGTGTCAGTGTGAAAAACTTCTTATGCGCATTATCAATTCAGAAATAATATGGAAGGGTGTAAACATTCCAAATTGAGTAAGCCGTGATTCAGCAAAGGAATTCTACGTCACTCATATATCAAGGGTAATTGGGACCTTTGACACAGGCACACGGGAAGTGAGGCGAATACTTCAACATTATTGGAGCATAATTACAAATGACCCTGACCTCACAGACACTCTGCCACCTACACCTATGATTACATTCCGTAGAGGACATAACATCAGGGACCACCTGGTTAAGAGCCATTTAACATCAGACTCTAGTGAAAATTGGCTAAGTAGCCGAAAACCATCTGGGACCTTCCCTTGTCACAATTGTGCAGCATGCAAGTTCATTCTTAAAAGCAACACCTTTACCAGCGCAAGTACACACAAAACCTATTCTAACCGCGGGTTCATAAACTGTAGAACACGCAACATTGTTTACATGGCCTCCTGCCCGTGCCCCAGGAACTACGTCGGAAAGACTACCCAAGAGTTCCGGCGTCGTATCCTGGGACACATCGGCAATATTCGCCGCGGGGAGTCGACCCCGCTTGCAGATCATTTCCGGAACGTCCATAACAGTGAAGTTGAAGATCTGAAATTCCAGGGCATCGAGATATTACGAACAAACGCAAGACGTGGGGACATAGATAAAAAACTCCTGCAAAAGGAGGCCAGCTGGATATTCAGATTGAACACATTGAAACCAGAAGGTCTAAATGCAATATTGAACTTTAATTGTTTTCTATAGACTCTGCGAACTCTCTTCTTCTTAGTACAAACACACTAATGGGTATTCTTTTGAATATGCACATATTGACCAGCACAGGCATTGTCCTATGGCACCATCTGTATACTTTGAATTCCCATGGCACCTAGACAAGCGCCCTCTGACACATCTGTTACCCATCAATATATGACCATATACACTATTGGACTTACGCCTGACACTCTGACCTATAGGGGTGTTAACATGATGACAGGACTATTAAGGGAGTACTATATCTGACCTACACCATAGTGAGAACACTGAAGATCATGTGACTTGTCGATGATGAGCTGTGGCTCAGCCGCATCGAGGAGCTGCTATACATAAAAACTTAATGGAAAGCAATCTATATGTTGCTGCATAAACTATCTAATGGAGTATAATCTACAACTCTCCTAAGCACAATCTACTACCGTCCACCCCGGTATCCCTATTGCCATACTGCCGTCATGCATCACTTGCGGTGCATGACGCCTGACCCCGCCCCCTCACACACCCCTCTCCGGACTAGCACCCACTGTAGGGGACTAACCAACCGCGGACACTCTTAGTGTGCGAGGGGGCGTCGCCGAGTGATGTCTCACGGCCAGCCCACCGGTACTGACCTTACTGAGTGGGTAGCTCCTCCCTAAATGACGCCGTGCGTCATTGCGACATTACGCAATGACGCACAGGTATGAGCGCCCGAGAAACACTACCTAGTGCATGGGCAATGAGCGCGGTGATGTCATCACGCAGCGCGTAATGCGTTCCAGCTTGGAACGCGGAAGTAAACTAGCGGCACCGGGAGTAACGAATCGGGGGACCTGTAGAGCGATCGCTTGCGGCCATATCGTTATTTGGCTGCTATTGATGGCTCCATACATGAATTACATGTCCATCCGCCGTATTAGGCGATATGGACATCAATATCAGTATCGCATGGGCAATGAGCGCGGTGACATCATCATGCAGCGCGTAATGCCTTCCAGCTTGGAACGCGGAAGTAAACTAGCGGCACCGGGAGTAATGAATCGGGGGACCTGTAGAGCGATCGCCTGCGGCCATATTGTTTATTTGGCTGCTATTGATGGCTCCATACATGAACTACATGTCCATCCGCCGTATTAGGCGAGATGGACATCAATATCAGTATTGCACAACTAAGACGGCCCCTCGACACCGCGGATAGGTCACTCCATCTAACCCCCTCCTCTGGAGGAGGAGTTATGCCCTATATAATTCCTGTCAATAGTCCTAGCACCTCATAGCTGGCCGCTCACCATCAGAGCCGCAGGCACCACCTCTTGCTCTCTCTGTCTTGGCTGCATACCCTGGTCTAATCCGACTGTGGATAGACGAGATAGGGGTGCTGTCGTCCTCTATACCTAGGCTTTCACGCTAATGGGGTTCTAGCCCCAGAAATTAACCCAGACGGGTGTACTTTCTTCCTCTTTCTTTAACCTAAGTATAGTCCCTGCCTGACTGGGATATTCGATCTAAGCACCTAGCTACCTGACATATGGAGTATTAACTCCTGACGTCTACTCACGCTAAATCAGCCTGTGGGCTGACAGACGCCGATTAATTTACAGGGGACTTTCTAGAACAGCCCCTTCGGGGGTGATGTACACTATTGATCAGCTTTTAAGCTGTACGTTGACGGCAGCAAACCCTCTCAGACAGTGGGAACACTAAATAGACAGCTGAATTCCACCGACCCTGGTGACGATCGGTCCACGTAACAAGGACTGCACATTAGTTAATGGTTATAATTACCTCTTGCTCCTGAGGAACTATCTGTAAATTAGATAGGGAAATGCGTCGAGCCTATTGATCCTTACCGAATGGCGCTACTGCAAGATAGGAGCCCTCGGACTCTTATCTGCTGAACGCCACTGCAAGCTTCTTGAGCTTTTCTATCTAACATCACTGACATGCAATGAACCCTCTTGTCTAGCACTTTCTATGCTAAATGAAATAACGTGCTACAATCGGGCACTCACATAGAGCCTTGAGCTCTCTCCCTCTTATCTCGCACTACTTACCTGCAATGAGCCCCTTTGTTTAGCACCTTGATGTGCAATATACAACTGTGCTACAACTGGGTACTCCAACTGAGTCTTGTTTTGCTTCTCATCACTGATTTGCAAATAAATACCGTGGCATAATTGGGGACTAGCTGTAATACCGCATATCTATCTAAGTGATCCTCTACCAACTATCCAGTGGGGGATACACGCCCCGAATAGCGGGATTAGGGCTTAGTCACACGGGCGTTTATTGCCGCGATTTGCGCATGCGCATGCGTCCGGCGACTTTTTAAAACCATTGCTTTGCAATGGTATCGGACACATGAGCGCTTTTTATGCGCTCGTCCGATAAATTAGAGAACAGAAATCGCAGATCGCACCTATCTGCGATCTGCGATTCCTGTTCTCTTCTCTATATGCGCTCAACGGGGCCGGCGGCAGCAGCGCCGACCCCATTGAGAACATACAGAAGACAAATCATTCTTCTCTGCCACAGCTGTAACAGCTGTGGCAGAGAAGAACAATGTTTGCCCATTAAATTCAATGGAGCGGCAATACAGCCGACTCCATTGAAAGCAATGGGCTGCCGGCGTGCGCGGGATGAATTGTCGGGAAAGGGTTAAATATATAACCCCTTACCTGCAATGCATCCTTAAATGTGAAAAAATGAAAAAAAAGGATGTACTCACCTGCTCCCCGCAGCTGGAGATCCCGGCGGCCGGCCTGCCGTGGGTGTGAAGGAGGTGTGACTCAGGCTTGCCCCTGATTGGCTCAGCCTGAGCCAATCAGAGGCTGATCTCAGTCACACCCATTCATGAATTCATGAATGGGTGTGACTGAGACTTGCTTCTGATTGGCTCAGCGCTGAGCCAATCAGGGGCAAGCCTGAGTCACACCTCCTTCACACCCACTGCAGGCCGGCCGCCGGGATCTCCAGCTGCGGGGAGCAGGTGAGTACATCCTTTTTTTTTTTTTTTTCACATTTAAGGATGCATTGCAGGTAAGGGGTTATATATTTAACCCCTTCCCGACAATTCATCCCACACTCGCCCGCAGCGCTTGCATTCAATGGAGCCGCTGTATTGCCGGCTCCATTGAATGCAATGCGCTGGACAGCTCCGGCCCGTTTCTAATGAAACGCGGCTAGGAGCAGATTTTCGGGCGATTTTTGGGCCGATTTTTCGGCGCCGGTCACGCGATTTGCGCATGCGCATCCGTCATGCGATGCGCAAATCGCGTGAAAAAACGCCCGTGTGACTAAGGCCTTAAGCGGGACTCAGCTATTACAGCATACCTGCTTTTAATATTTATTTCTATCAGCAGTGTTCTGGAGACTTGCACCCATCCATATGCGACGTTTTCAGATACACCGCGAATGACCATCAATTATATAGCAATCTCCACGAATCATATAGGAGATGAGCTCCCCTATTCAATCTTGAACCAGGGTCAACTTCTTAGTTTTTTTTTTGTGTTTTCTTATTTGATCTATGTATGTGAGTGTTACTTGTGAGCCCATAATTTTAGAATTATTTAATAAAAGTTAGTAAATTTTAATATCTATATCTGTGAAAGGTTATCACACATGACCATGCCCGGTTGGAGGCTCAGCGGCGAAAACCAGAGGTCGGTCTGCTCTGTCAGACCCTGCAGCAGCTCGGGGGCCGTGTACCTCTTGTCACCTAAGATGATTAGTTTTAGCACGCCTTGCTGATACTTGCCCACTGCTGTGCTGCCGCGCCGCGTGCTACCGACCGCTCTGCGACGTGCTCACACTTCTTAATTGAGAAGAAGAGGTGGCAGAGGAGGGGGAGGGTTTGGAGGAGGTGGCATAAAATGCAGCACCGAGGTAGGAACAGCTATTCTGGGTGTGGGTAGGATGTGAGCGGTCCCTGGCTCTTACTCGGTCCCAGCCTCCACCAAGTTCACCCAATGTGCCGTCAGGGAGATATAGTGGCCCTGCCCACCATTACTTGTCCACGTGTCCGTGGTTAAATGGACCTTCCCAGTAACCGCTTTGGTGAGGGCACGATTGATGTTGTGGGAGACGTGCTGGTGTAGTGCTGGGATGGCAGAAAAATAGTGGTGACTGAGGACCGAGTAGCGTGGGACCGCCGCCGCCATCATGTTTTTGAAAGCCTCCATTTCCACGAGCCTGTACGGCAGCATCTCCAGGCTGATCAGTTTGGTAATGTGCACGTTTAACGCTTGAGCATGCGGGTGCATGGTGGCGCATTTGCGCTTGCGCTAGCGCTGCGCTGGGCGCTGCGATACATTGCTGGATAGTGTTTAGGACAGCGGAGGTGAGGGTGTGGGTGCAGGGCGGGAGGCGCTCGTGCCTGTGTCCTGAGAGGGGGGTTGGATTTGATTGGCAGGTTGGGGCACAGGGGGAGAGGCAGTGGTGCAAACCAGAGGTGGTGAACGGCCTTCGTTCCACCTTGTGAGGTGCTTGGCCATCATATGCCTGCGCATGCTGGTGGTGGTGAGGCTGGTGATGGTGGCTTCCTGGCTGATCTTGGCACGACACAGGTTGCACACCACTGTTCGTCGGTCGTCCGCGCTCTCACTGCAAAACATCCACACCTTTGAAGACCTCTGCAGGGTGGCTTGGCTCGGGGGGGGTGCTTTGGGAAACAGTTAGGGGAGTCTTCGCTCTGGCCCTGCCTCTACCCCTGGCCACCCCACTGCCTCTTCCAACCTGTCCTGCTGCTGCACTTGCCTCCCCCTCTGAAGACCTCTCCTCAGTTGGCTTAGCGAACCAGGTGAGGTCAGTCACCTCATCGTCCAGCGGTTCTTCCTCCGAATCCTCTGTGCGCTCCCCTCTCGGACTTACTGCCCTTACTACTACCTCACTGATAGACAACTGTGTCTCATCATCATCGACCTCCTCACCCACTGAAATCTCTTGAGACAGTTGCCGGAAGTCCCCATCACCCGGCCCCTGGGAACTTTCCAAAAGTTGGGCATCGGTCACGACAAACTCCTCAGCTGAGAGAGGAACCATTTTTTCCCAATCAAAGCAGGGGCCTGAGAACAGTTCCTGGGAATCTGTCTGCTCATCTGAATGTGTCATTTTCATGGAGTGAGGAGGCTGGGAGGAAGGAGGAGCAGCAGTAAGAGGATTCAGAGTTGCAGCAGTGGATGGCGTAGAAGACTGGGTGGTCGATGCATTGCTGGATGCATTTTCTGCCATCCACGACAGGACCTGCTCACACTGTTCAGTTTGTAATAAAGGTCTACCACGTGGACCCAAAAATTGTGATATGAAGCTGGGGACCCCAGAAACTTGCCTCTCTCCTAATCCCGCAGCAGCCGGCTGCGATTCTCCTGGACCAGGAACTCGGCCTGTGCCCACACCCTCACTTGGACCTCCGCGTCCTCGCCCCCATCCACGTCCTCTAGGCCTACCCCTATCCCTCAGCATGGTGAATTACGAATAGAGCAGACACAGAGCGGTCTGAATAATTATGCAATTATTGGCGTGCAGTTGGAGGCTGACAGCGGTTATGTAACGCACACTGCAGTCCGAAAAAATTATACGCTAGGCTGCAAAAAGACCTAGCTGGGTAGTAGTGAGCCACTACAACTCCCAGCAGCCACGCAGTAAAATGCACACGGTCACAGGTAGCCCTAAGAAGGAGCTTTTTTTAAAATTTGTTTGAAAAAGCAAACAGCCTAGATAGCGTGTATATGTCTTTCCCTCTATCAGGGGCTGTCGCCGCACGCTGTGCGTGAAATTGACGGGACACACAGAGCGGTGTAACAAATTAAGCAATTATTGACCTGCAGTTGGAGGCTCACAGCGGTTATGTAACGCGCACTGCAGTCCAAAAAAAATTATATGCAAGGCTGCAAAAAGGCCTAGCTGGGTAATAGTGAGGCACTGCAACTCTCAGCAGCCACGCAGTAAAATGCACACGGTCACAGGTAGCCCTAAGAGCGAGCATTTTTGGGGTACTTGTTGACATGATTCTACACTACCACTGTCCCTTCCTCACCAGTACTGCCCCTATACTCTGTATAATTGACTGCAGACTGAGAACGCTATAGCCTGCACAGCCCAGGATGAAAAAAAAAATTGTGCAAAACTGCTCCAAACAGCCACAACAGTAATGCACACGTCAGATGTGGTCCTAAGAAGGAGCTTTTTGGGGGTACTTGTTGACAGAATTCTACATTACCACTGTCCCTGCCTGACCAGTACTGCCCCTATACTCTGTATAATTGACTGCAGACTGATAACGCTATAGCCTGCACAGCCCAAGATGAAAAAAAAAATTGTGCAAAACTGCTCCAAACAGCCACAACAGTAATGCACACTTGCAGATGTGAACCTGAGAAGGACCGTTGGGGTTCTTGAAGACGCTAACTGTAGCCTAACACTCTCCCTATAGCAGGAACAGCACTCTCCCTAATCTCAGCCAGCGTGTGTCTTAGGCGAGCCGCGGGCGGGACCGCTTTAAATACTCAGCGGTCACTTGATCTCACTAGCCACTCACTGCAGGGGGGTGGGATAGGGCTGGCACGTCACAGGAGGAAGTTGTAATGCCTTCCCTGCATGTCTATCGGCTAGAAAATGGTGCTAAACATGCCGGGAAGGAAATGGAATTGACTCGAGTACCGCGTGGTGCTCGTCTCGAGTAACGAGCATCTCGAGCACCCTAATACTCGAGCGAGCATCAAGCTCGGACAAGTATGTTCGCTTATCTCTAATCATACCCTATTGGAGAGAGGTTGAGAAAGTTCTTAGATCGCTCCACCCCTTGAAAAATAAGCTGACGGCCTTCCTTTTGGATACCGCCAAAGCTTTGATTCAGTTACTCTGGCTGCAGAAGACACCCCCAACCATAACCCAGTGAAAAGAAAAAGTGGACCTACTGTGTAACCTAAAAGAGCATTCCAGCTGGTCCAAAGGTTCCCATGACAAATTTCTTCAGATCTGGAGCCCCTGGAGGGAATTGAGACATAACCCCTAGTCCATTAAATACCCAAAAGTGTTTAGGATATAGAAGTGGGCGACCCCCCCCCCCCCCCAGAAGACTTGATTTAGTAGCCCCAAACCTCTAATACACCAAGCCCGTCAAGCCCTCGGACGTTGGACTTCGATCACGGACTGCAGGAGGCACCTGGGGAGTGGGCCGACCTGGAGCAGGTGAGGCCCACTGGGCGCGCTCCCGGGGCATCAACTCCTCTCCACCCATGCCCCCCCTACCTTCGTCCTTATACCCTGCCGCTCCTCCCCACCTCCCCCCTTTTTTGTTCTCCACTACCTTTTCTTCATATGTTTTCCATAACTAGCTCTTGCTTTCTACCCCCCACTTTCTTTTTTTCATTTCTTATGTACAATTGTTACAAAAGGCACGATTTACAGATGCTCTTATTAGTTATCGACTAATTTGAGGTTCAACAAGCACTGTACAACATACACAACTATGATTGAAAATTGTTGTTAGCTTCCATGTCAGAAAGAATAACAATGTTGTCTTTGCCATTTTCTCGCTATTCTTTATTGTATGGAATATATATTAAAACTCAATAAAAATTGATAAAAAAAAAAAAAACTATGTATAAATACATGAGGGGACAATACAAGGTTCTCTCCCATGATCTGTTTATACCCAGGACTGCGACGGTAACGAGAGGGCATCCGCTACGTCTAGAGAAAAGCAGGTTTCGTCGCCAACACAGAAAAGGGTTCTTTACTGTAAGAGCAGTGAGACTGTGGAACTCTCTTCCTGAGGATGTGGTGATGGCAAAATCCATAGAGGAGGAGAAAAGGGGACTTGATGTCTTTCTAGAGCAGAAGGATATTACAGGATATAAATCTTAGGTTAATTGTTAATCCAGGTATACAGACAAGTATCAGCATTGCATTTGGCTGCAATTTGCCTGATTGTGCACCTGCTGTTTGTTAGAATAATTCTTTACATCCTCTTCTGGACACTTATATTGAGTTGTTTTTCATCCAGGTTTGGATTTGCAATTACTACTGGGCAGCGCTGCTTGCCTGGGATCAGTGCCAATAACACACTACATTTGAAAAAACCTTCCCATAACTGACACTTTTTTCATTGTAGATTATAAAATGTTTTATGTCAAATGTTTGGCACAAAACTCAGTTCATTTTAAACTCTTAGTGACATAACTACGTTTAGTGTTATTGTGTTCCAGGTACCAAAACTTTGTTTTCTTCCAAGTAATGATATGTATTTTACAGGGCGAGGCCTTTTTTCTATTGGAACAAACTTTGTGTACATATAATGTACTAGCTGATATACCCGGCTTCGCCCGAGTTAATTTGGTACTGGTGTTTATGTGGTGTTCACATGGAAAAGTCGTGGTTACTTTAGAGATACTGAGGAAAAAGATATGTTCACCATTTTGCATAGTTCTCTGCGTTACCCAGAAAACACCACGTGGAGGTAACCATGCGACGCTTCCTTTATATAAAATGACATCAGGAAGTGAGAGAATTAGATTACATACATAAAATTTGGACACTAATTCTTTGCGCTTAGAATTGAATAATCGAGTTAGGACCCATTAACTTTTCATATTTATGACACAATCAATGCTTGTGCCAAATTTCACGTTTCTATGACACCGGAAAGTGAGAAAATTACATTCTGCACGTAAAATTTGGACGCTAATTCTTTTACGCATAGAATTGAATAATGGAGTTGGGACCCATTAGCTTTTACTATTTATGACATAATCAATGCTTGTGCCAAATTTCCTGTTTCTATGACACCGGAAAGTGAAAAAAATTACCTTCCGCACGTAAAATTTCGACGCCAATTCTTTTGCGCATAGAATTGAATAATCGAGTTGGGACCCATTAGCTTTTCCTATTTATGACATAATCAATGCTCGTGCCAAATTTCATGTTTCTATGACACCGGAAAGTGAAAAAATTACATTCCGCACGTAAAATTTGGACGCTTGGTTTGAAAAAGGGGGACATCAGTCGCCAGCCCACATTCAACCTGCATGAGGGAGTGCTACCAAACACAGTTTTAGCCATAGAAAAGGTTTCCAGGCTTGTGATCGCTATATGACTACTAGGATGAGCCTTTAGCACAGCCTAATAGATTGCGTTTTAGACTCACTAGGAATACGTATTTGCTATACTGAGTGTACTAAAGCATTATCCAAAAAATCAAAGAAACGCATTGTGATATCCCTAGCATGGCGGGACTAAATACAGGTTAATGACATTTATTAAAACAAAATTAAAAAGGGTTTTATTTTCTGAAAAGTGAAACAACAACCCATAAAGTGCTCCTGAAATTGTCATTATGACCTGTTAATTACTACCATACTGTCATGGCACAAAATCTCCTACACCAAGATTAATATTAACAATAATAGCCATGTTCATATACTACGTCCCTGTGATACCCAGGGACATACGAAACGAACAAAGATTTATTCTGTCCAGACACGAATGTTCAGTCTGGGAGAAACGAAGGTTCTCAAATCTCAGACTGACTTCTGACATCACAATACAGCTTTTTATATCCTGTAGGCTGGCTTAGTAAAAGCTAACACTTCTTGGTTCATCTTATTTTTCATCCCATAAAGAAACCATGAAGAGTATATTCACTTTCACTTATGCTAGTCACATGTTGAAAAGGTGGGAGGGAGATACAGGAAGAGAGGGACACAGTCAGACCAGGGGAGCTGGCAGTGGATCACAGCTGCAACTCCCAGCATCAACTCATACCACGCTCAGCTAATTATCTGGGAGACTTATTACAGCCGAATTCCACTGCTGCTCCTGGCACTGGGCTTCACAGTGAATGTTGCTTACAACTAGCATTACACAGAGAAAGATTAGATACACAGCAGAGCAGACTGAGATACATAACAATAAATAATAGGCTTCAGCCTTTGGGCTGATAACATACAAACAAAAGCATATAAGTCCTTGTACCACAATAGCACTATATAAGGACCAAATTACACTGCCATACCATGTTATCACCACATAGTGATGGAATAACATATACTGTTACTAAGCAAAGACCAATACAAACATCAACATTACCAAAAACACTAAATGAGTAAATAACCAGGATACAACAACATGAGAAGCAGCTTAGGAAAGTCCTAGAACCATGGGAAGATATTGCTCAGGCACTGGAGTGATGGGGAAAAGCATGCTAAGTAGTCTGATAAGGGAGGAGATTGGCAGAGGAAGAATCAGAGCGTGAATTAGAGATCTCAGTGGAAGAAGGACACTGAGCGAGAGAGCCTGGATCAGCAGTGGCAGGAGGAGAGCAGCATGCTGGCCATGTTATTTAGCTTCAGTTTATGGATTGTATATAATTTATTCTGTTACCTTATATTACTTCGCACTCTAATAAGCTGACTGTGATATAACTGCACCTGGTCTGGCAATTCACATATTTCAGTTTACCTAGCATGTACTTAGTAAGAAAAAAGTAAATACTAAATGGAAAAGGATCCCGGATCCAGGATGGAACATTAAGTTCTAGGTGTTTTACTTTCTTCTGCGATTATAAATCTTTCTGACATTTATGAGGGTGAGGAAATTATATATAAGCCATGTATCCACAGCATTCCACAGTCTCCCTTTCTCTGCCTGCTGATTTGCTGTGTTCATGTTGTACACCACTGGCTTCATCACTGCAGAAATGACACAGCATAGGATGACGACCATCTTGCTAACTGTGTGTCTATCTCTTTGTTTTGAAGTCTTACCGTCTCGTTTGCTGGTAAAGTAAATTATTTTTCAAATTTTGTGTTTTATGCACTGTAAATATGCATTTATGTAGATAATTCAGACTTCTCAATTGTCAATGTTGAGAGAATCCAAATACAGAACATTAACTCACAATAAGCTAAAAATGCAATATTATATATCTACAGTATTTACCTGCCAGGTATTTGCTGGAGAAGTATATTTTTGGAGCATTTAGGCATTTCTAAACATACCAAATGTCTGTTGTCAGATAACTCTTTAACATTTAATTTGCTAACATGGAGCCACAAGAAAACCTGTTTAGATGGTAGAAACAGTATAGTAAATCTGTTGATGGATACAGCTCTGGGGGGAAGAGTTTCAGGTGAGATCTCAGTTTATTGCATTTAGGCATCTTTGTACAGCATCTTAGACTCCATGTGGCTAATAATGCTGGAGGGGTCCCATGAGCGCTTCCCCGACACTAACAGGAAGCAATTACGGGGGTGGGGGGGTGGGGTGAGGGTTTCTTGTACAGGAATAGACTCTCACTGTAGAGGGAAATTGCAGATAGAAGAGAGAGTATGCGCTCAGCAAAATACTGCAGAGCTTAGGGATGGATCTTGGAGAGGAACTACTGAAGACAGTGGGATGATTAAGGAAAAAAATTAGATGCAAAAATTAGAAATTGTGCCCAAAAATTGGTGTGTATGTGAAGCGACAAATTTCTTATGTTTTTTTAAAGAAACTTTTAACATCTCCGTGGATAGTTTTGTGTGTCTATAACATTTTTTCTGACAAGTCAGTGATTCAAGAGGTAGCCGTAAGGAAGAGAAAAGCACCTAACATATCCAGTAATAGGTCCCATATTCACTATACAGCTTGCACCATTGGGATAAGTTTGACGCACTTTATATTCTAGATTGTGTCTACATTCTGTCTACATTCAGGAAAATGGGCAAAATTCATCATCAGGGTTATTTTTTATGCCAGTTTTCTGGCAGATTATTTTCCTTCTGCAGTTCACACTGCAACAAATTTATCAAATTTTGAATTATGCTGATAAATTAGTTCCATCTGTAAATATGTCTAGAGATATGGAGCCACTTTCTGTGCCACCCAGATTCTGGAGCGAGATTGCACCAAACTAAGGTTTATCTTAAATGTGCAATTTTTAAATCTGACTAAAATCCTTACAGACCTCAAACCCAGTTCCATTTTCCAGACATTTTTTTAAAAGTCAGTGACAGTAAAATATGTGAACAGTACACAAAGAATATAAACCATTGATTTCATGCAGCATGCTCTATTTTTATTCACTTTCACACACTAAAAGTCCCTATAGAAGTGACACCGAATAACCGCACAATTGCACAAAACGCTGCACAATCCCACAGGAAAAAGAACCCATCTGCAACTAATTAGACTAAGAAGACATTTAAATCAAGCGGTGGCTATGTCCCGCTCCCAGGTGAAAGCGACTAATGAATGCACAAAGTAAGGTAATATGTACACATTTGTGTATGGCGGCCCTTATGCCAAATTGTGGTGCATCACCAGTAATAAATGTGCCCCAATATCAACAATTCTCCCTTACAGTGTGTAAATGCAGAGGCCATATTTATCTATGTATCTACACCTTGTGTCAGTGATATCTTGGTCTAAAACAATGTCTAATCAGTTGTGAGATACACGTATCAGCCATTTCCACCAGGAAGAAAGAGCCTTTGTGCTTTGCACACCAGGTTTAGAAACTGGAATAGGAAATGGGTGTGGCTTGTTGCTTGGCAATTTATCACCTGCTACTTTTTAGAAGTTGCTAAATTTTTGCATTATCTTAGTCCAATAGATACGAAGCATAAAAATTAGAGAAACATCTCCTAGACATTTAAAAGATGCAACAAATTTACCAACATTGTACAACATTTTATAAAATAAATCTCAGATAATGACAATGTCGCCTCCAGCAAAACTGACTTCAAAAAATTCCCGTATAGTACATTCCTTGCAGCACAGACTCAGATTAGCAAAATCGGGAAATCTGTGAAATTCCTAGTGGGCCTTCAAGCCAACATACAGGCCCTCTATTGTCGCCTGAGAGGAGATTCTAACAAACGCACCCCATCTTCCCCTAACATGGGTCCTGCCTCCTAAATGTGTCCAGAGGGAGTAAAGAGTAAAAACACAACAAGATGCAGCAACTATCGAAAACTCTTTAGGGCTATGCTGCTCCAAGCTGCACATTGTACAGGCAGTCCTTGCTGAACAGGAGAGCTTCTTCATTGGTGGAGAGCCTGGCAGTGACAGGTGATCCACCAATCAGCACTCCTGGTCATTGAAGCTGTGTCAATGTGTTCCAAGTTCCCAAAATAGCACAAAAAATGTTGCATTATGCCACAATTATCAGGACATATGTACATACAGTTACTGTGCAGCCTTGCTTAACAGAGGTAGGTGGAGGCTGTGTCTGCACCTGGAGGCCATTAAGTGAGGTCATCACAATATGAGGCAGCTAACACATATATAAGTCCAATTACACATTTGCAGGTGAAAAACATGGCTTAGATATAGAACTATGAGAGTAAAAGTGTCTCTAGGTATATAGAAGTATGCATTTAAATGTATTTCTGTTTGTGTACAAGTAAACATGTATGGCCGGATTCACATGGCCATATACATACACACACGTTATGCCCTAGACTCTTGGGTATAACACACATTGCGTGAGATCACAGCTTTTTGCTGTGGGCCGAGCTGCGTCATCTTTTTGGAGTCCAATATGTACTGTGCAAAGTGTTAATCATCATGTGAGACTCTTCACAGTACTGCCGGATTCCCAGCATTTCTATATCAGCTGGGCTATGCACAGCATATGAATGCAGGTCCCCATGGTAACGCTAAGGCCTCATGTCCACGGGAAAAATCAGGCCCGCTACGGATTCTACATCGAGAATCCGTAGCGGGTCCCTCCTGCCCCGCGACATGAGGCATTAAATCAGAATAAACTCACCTGCTGCGGGCCGTGCGTGTCTTCCCTTCTTCGCGGCCGGATCTTCTTTCTTCGGCCAGGCGGATGTGCTCGGCATGCCAGCTATGTGCCGCCCGCATGCGCCGGGCACATCTGATGGACTGAAGAAAGAAAATCCTGCCGCGAAGGAAGGAAGATCTGCATCGCCCGCAGCAGGTGAGTTTAATTCAGGCGCGGGTCTCCTGCGGATCCGGATGGCTTCAATAGAAGCCTGCGGGAGCCGTCCCCACGGGAGACCCGTACCTAAATGGAGCATGTCCATTTTTTTTCAATTCACTTTTATTGACCATCCGTGGGTATTTATCTACCCGCGGGTGGCCAATGCATCCCTATGGGGTGCGGATCCGCGTGCGGGTGATCTGCTGCCAATTTAAAATCTTTTCCCCGTGGACATGAGGCCTAAGGGTTACTCAACTACATTAGGTCTTAAATATTATCAGCCACTTGTCTATCAGCATCTCCTACATAATAGCAGACAGGTAAATAAATGATAGTATCATATTAGCCAATCAGCCCCTTATCCAACAGCATCTCCTGCATATTATTGAGCAGACAAGTAATTCAATGATATCCTCATGAACATATAAAGATATATATAACAAGCCACTAAATGCATGCAGTAAATTTTTAAAAATATTTAAATACATATAGAAAATCCCAAACGAAAAAATGTAAAATAAAAAAAATACATAAAGGCTGAGAGTCCAGCACACTACGACACCAACAATTCCTGCCGTAGATCTGCAATAAAACCAAAAAAAAACACAATAAAATATGGAGCAATGATACAATGCATATATTATATATTATACATAGTAAAAAAAAATCTGAGTATTTAGGGCACCCTTACATGACAGATAATGGATTGTAATCCAGATTAAGCCCAGCAGGCTGAAGGGGATCAAGTTCATGAATCGACTTGAGCTCTTTCAGTTTCAAACATCTTTCTCGATCATCGCCCCCACTACCATTACATGTCCATGCGGTATTAAATATGTAGGGCAGATGACCCAGGAGGTCAAAAATAGAATTATTACCCACAAGAGCACCATTAGGACTATAAAAAAATGGATTTGCCAGTGGCAAAACACTTTGTTGATAATGGTCATTCAGTTAGTCAACTCTGATTTCGAGTAATCAATCTTGTGCCACTAATGTATAGGGGTGGTGAGAGCAGAACACGGTCCTATACAGCGGAGACAGACACAGGAGAGGGACAGCAAACAAATTGTACAAACCAGCAGCAAAAACACACAGAAAGCTGGATTCACACAAATACAAAATCATCCAGCTAAGCGCACACAAAGAACTACATGCCATGCAAGAAAATGCACAATAAAAAATCAAGGCATTAGGGGAAAGGTCAGGTGAAGTTAAATAGGAGGATGATTGCATATCACCACCAGCTGGGTGGAGGAACCAGACACAGTAACCCTGTGGGTGCTGGAAGAAACAGAAGCAGACTCAGGAGGCAGGACGATGCCTCCGTCTGCTAGACCAAGCACCATCTATAAGGTTTGAGAAGAATTAAAAGGGCCATCCATGTTCCTTTGGAAAATATGCAAATAGAACAATACCTCTGCAATGCCACCTATTGGAAGTCAGCATTCCTGAAAAACAATGTAAGACTTTAAACATACCTTGTAACAATAACTGGGAATTGTGAGCCAAAGCCACAACTACCACCTCTATATGCCTTTTACTAGCCTAGTCAGAAACCTGCTGCGCACTGATGAGTGGCAATCAAAACAGCTGTCTGTCATTGTTACAAAGCTTGTTTAAAAAAGTCTTACATCAACTTGTAGGAATGCTGCCTTTCAATAAATGGCATTGCAGAGTTATAATTCCATAGGCATGAAAAAGGCACACTTCTACTACATCTGTGTGCTCAGCACCAGCTACTCTGCCTCACTCATCATGCTGAACAATGGTGGTTCCATGGAGTCTGCCAGCAGGGGGCACTGCTGATCATCATGCAACAATAAGGTTGGCATGAAATCAAGGATGTTGCATACCACAGTGGCCAGGGCCAATGGAAATCTTTTAGAAAAGCTACCATGTAAAACACCTCAGCGATATGCGGTAGATTTCATAACTTTATAGAATCTGGGGTGTCGGACCTTTTTCTGGGAGTCTAAAGGGCATTCCAGGCTGACAAGTAAAAATCGTCTTTACTTCCTCCTGTGATATTAATATGAAACCTTATAAACAAATTCACTAAACATTTATTTCCTGTGTCTTACATCTAGAAGTATGGAGATCCGTGTATATACAGTGATGATTGTGAGAGCCGGTGTTGCTTCAGGGATTCCCCTAAGGGCTCTGGGAAATGTGTCTCAAAATCAACACCTTATGTGAAATGTTACGGCCCGGTGAGTACCTGTAAGCCGCTGTTGTACTGGTTCCTCCTCCCCGCACTCAGTATAATTCCTCACTCACATGGACTTTAAATTGTCAGATCCCCATCATTAATTTTCCAATATGACACTCCATGAGGCAGGATTCTCACTACATGACCTACAGCTCGGATTGGCAGAGCATTCAATAGAATTTCAAAATAGTGCAGATTTAGCTGCAGATTTGGGTGTGGAATCTGTGCCCAATTGGGCAGTGATAATTGCCTTGTGAATGAGGCCTAAGGGCCCTCTGTCTGTCACTTCACATCTTTTTAAGTAACTGTTTTGCATTGCTCATAAAATATAGAGCCCGGAGCATCTTATGAGAAATATACATGGAGAGGTTACTGTGTTATTTCTATTAGAAGTACGAGGTTAGCACAATTGTGTGTCCCTAACTCACAGGGCTCTAAGGGTGGTTTGCATCTCCAAATGAAGAGCCGAGATGAGAAGACCTGAACTTTTGTTCCGATCATCTGACTAACTTTTATAATCTGCACCAAATGGCTTTTGTTGCAGATTTTGGTACAGATTTGCAAAATTTGTCCTGCATGTTGTCTATCCCCATGCAATATGTTGGTGTGTATGCACCAAGATAGATAGCACATCCTGCAGTTTTACTTGCACAAAAATCCCTGGTGAAGGTGGCTCAATAGATGTCAATAGGCTAGTGGCATTACATTTCGCACCCATGCAAAAGCCTCCAAGACATGCTCTATTCTTAGGCAGATTTGCACACCAAAATCCCCATTGGAGTCTATGAGGGTGAACATATGTACGCGTGGGCATGTGCAAAACACTGCGCATACTCGAACACCGAAATCTTGTAAGGTTAATTAGCCTTTTAACCCCTTCCCGCTCCAGAGCGTAAGTTTACGTCCTGGCAGCGGGGTACTTCCCGCAACAGGGCGTAAACGTACGTCCTGGGGATAGCACGAGTTCACTTATGATCTTGCGCCTACCCGCAGCGGGAGCCGGCCTCCTGCTGTTAACCCCTTCCCTGCCGCGATCTTGCCGCAATCTATGTAGATCGCTCGCTCCCTCTGTGAAGTTGCCATGGACACTGCCGTCCTGTAGTGCCATAGCCTCTGATCTCTGTATAAACGATAAGGCATGGCAGGGCGCTAGCCCTGCCATGCCTTATCACAGCGATCATCAATGCACAGCTGCAAATTCCTCAGAGGGACATAGATGGTGTAAAAAAAAAAGATAATAAAAATGAATAAAAAAGAAAAATGTAAAAAAACACCTTTTTTATGCTTTTTCTCATATTAGCATAAAAAAAGGTAAAACAAAATTAAAACCACACATATTTACTATTGTCGCGTCCGCAATGACGCATACAATAAGTTGCACATGCTTTTGACTGTGCACGGAAAAAAGCGTTTTAAAAAACTGAGACAAATGCTAATTTTTAGCTTTTTGCCTCCCTAAGAACATAATAAAAGTGATGAAAAAAGCCCTATGTACCCCAAAATGGTACCAATAAAAACTAGAGCTTGTCTTGCAAAAAATAAGCCCTCACAGAGCTCCATCAATGGAAAAATAAAAAAGGTACAGGACTTTGAATGCAGTGATTTAGAAAAAAAAAAGATTTCCAAAAAAAGGGTTTTTATTGCAGAAAAGTGAAAAAACCTAAAAAAAATGTAAGAATTTTGGTATCGTTGTAACCGTACCGACCCGCAGAAAAAATGGATTGTGTCATTTATGCTGCATGATTAACGCTGTAAAAAAAAAAAAAAATCTACGGAAGAATTGATGCGTTTTCTCTCCCTTTATTCATAAAAAAAATAATGAAAATTTTACAATATAGTCAATGTAGCCAAAAGTGCCACCAATAAAAACTACAGTTCACCACGCAAAAAACAAGTCCTTATACAGCCGCATAGACGGGAAAATAAAAACGTTATGACTTTTGAAAAATGAAGAAAGTCCGCCAAAAATCGTTGCGTCCTTAAGCCCAAAATAGGCCATGTCATTAAGGGGTTAAATCAGGGAGTGATTCCCCCACCCATGTGAATGAGCTCTGCTTGAGCAAATATCTTGATATCTGAACTGAGCTAATCGTTCAGAAATCGCCGAATAGTTCATTTTGCCGTTTTAGATGCATGTGTAATTTTTTCTATACAGGTGGTCCCCGACTTGCGAACAGGTTCCGTTCCAGGAGCCTGTTCGCAAGTCCATTTTGTTCGCAAGTCGAACAAATGGTTGTATGGAGCGGGATCGCGGGTGGATCTTGCTCCATACAACGTCGGGTGCCGGCTGTTCTTACAGCGGTATTTAAAGTGTTAACAGTTCTGGCGAGCGGCGCGGCGGAACTGCTGCCGCCGGGTGCCGGCTGTAAGAACCGCCTGCACCCGACGTTCAGGGGGCCCGTACAGCGTCCCACGATGAGATCGCGGGACGCCGTGTGGTTGCAAGGCAGCCGGAGACCTCCTGAAAGGCCCCAGGGCTGCCTATGCAGAGTGCCCATCAAGCGCACGGCTTGATAGGCGCTCTGCATAGACAGCCCTAGGGCCTTTCAGAAGGCCCCCGGCTGCCTAGCAACCGCGATCTGACCGAACAGACTTCTATCAGGCTTGATAGAAGCCTGTCCGATCCCTGCACAGTATGATGTCATGCCATAGCAATACACCATACTGGGCAAAACAGATAGTTCGTATCTAGCGAAATTTGTAACTCGAATGTTCGCAAGTCGAGGACTATCTGTACTGAGTTTTCCAAATCACATTGTGTGTCTAAATAAATAACAAAATAAATGTCCATAAAATATATTTTAAAAATGCTTGTTTTTTTAAGTACATTTTTAATTTTGTAGAAGTGAAGAACAAAAAGACACATGCAGTATCACAGTAATCAAAAATAGCCCATATAATCATCTCTGTACTGTCACTGAACAAATCCCACTATACCAAGACCAACATCACCAATATTAACACTATATAAGGGCGCATTCAGACGACCCTATATCGGCTGGGTTTACATGCCCAGCCGATATACGGTGTCTCTCCCTGCAGGAGTAGGAGGCTGGAAGAGTCAGGAGCAGTGCTCTGAGCTCCCGCCCCCTCTCTGCCTTCTCTCCACCGCCTGCACTATTTTCAATGAGGAGAGGCGGGATGGGGGCGGAGCTGATTCCAGGAACTTAGCCTGTCACTGTTCCGCCTCCTCTCATTCCAAATAGTGCGGAGAGGAGGCAGAGAGGGGGCAGGAGCTCAGAGCACTGCTCCCGACTCTTCCAACCTCCTCCTTCTCCTGCAGAGAGAGACGCCGTATATCGGCTGGGTGTGTAAAACCAGGCGATATACGGTCATCTGAATGCGCCCTGAGGCCCATAGCATAATTACAGATTAACACATCATAGTGATAAATGCCAACATACTGTCACTGAAAATAAGACCACAACTACAAAGCTCAGTTATCAGTAATAACACTGAGGGTCACATAATACCCCCAGACTGTGACCACGTAATGTCAGCATAGTGTTACTGAAAAAAATGCTGTACAAAGACCAATAATATACCCTATTCATTGACCATAAAGTTGTATATATTAGATCTATAGAGGTGTTTTGCAGAGCGTATAAATTACAATACTGTTTTATCCAGTGATCACAGGAAATATCCCCTCTGACTGTAGTTGTTTACTCTCCCTTTTACTTCATCTGGCCCAGACAGTCATGACGACGTCTCCCAAACGCAACTTCTCTACAAAATTTGACACTGATTTTTTACTCCTCAATTTTCCAGTGATAAAGCTTTTTTCCCAACTTCTATATAATCTTCCCATCCATAGTGCACCAGGCAGTAGTAATACACTTCAGGTGACCAACACAGTAAAAAGATTCCATTTTACTGTGTTCTTTGTAAGCCCCACATAGTAATAGCCACTTCGAGTCCAAACACAATAATAGAGCCTCCATTCAATAATAATGCCTCTAAAAAGACCCTTCACCCAGTAATTATGGCCCTGACAGGCCCCTATTTAGTAGTGATGGCTCATATAAATCCCACTCAAGAATAATCCCGCAAAAAAGCCCCAGCCCCACCACTCAGTAGCAGTACACCACATAGGCCTCTCCCCGACACTCAGTAGCAGTTTCCCTCATAAGCCCCACACTTATCAGTGATCTCCGTCATAGGCCCCAGCTCCCAATCAATAGCAATTGCTCTCATTGGCTCAATCCCCCATTTCGTAATGGTGCACTTTAGATATAGTAAAAAAGAAAACGTTATACTCACCTGTGTCGTTCCTGCCTGCCTCTACAGTCATATCTGCACAGCTCGAATGGTCGGTATATGCAGAATTAACTGGTGAGAAGTACAGGCATGGAGTGCATGGGTAGAGTGGGAAGAGTAGCATAGGTGAGTTTAACTTTTTTTTTTTTACATTTACAAAAAAAATGTCCTCCTCTCCTTCAGCCCTCGGACCCTAATGGCTCACTGTGAGTTCTCCAGGCGGATTGAATGACCAGTCAGCCAGCATGTCCAGGGCAGGGGCAGGGCAAAGTTTCCAACTATCTAGAAATTCCCAACACGTTTTTGGTGTTCTTTGAAAAAAAAAATGCGTATGTGAATATTTTGAGGCTGGTAATACCTCATCAGGTTATTATGACTGAAATTATTAGCATTTTAAATAAATAAAAAACAGGTCGGCAGACCTGAGGAGAGATAAGTAGGAAGTCCGCATGTCCTTGACTGCCTGCCATACATCTGCCACCAGGGCTGAAGGATATTTCCATGGGGCTCCTTCCTAGAGACTTCATTAACATATAGCAGATTTGACACCTGTCCTGGAAATCTGGAAGGTTTACGCTTTTCTGGGGTGTTCATGGACATTATGGAAGAGTTGACAAGCATGTAATAATCTTCACTAGGTCATGTGACATAAATGTGAAACATTCTGAACAAATTCACTAAGCATTTATTTTGTCTGCTTTACATTTAGAATGAAGCAAATCCATGTTTTTATAGTCACCAATGTCATAGCGGGTGTTGCTTCCCTGGCCGCACAGCGAAAGATGCGACATGTGTACATAAAAATCCGGAATCTCGGAAATGTCTTGGTCCGGTGAGTACCTGTAGCCAGCTGTTGTCCTGGTTTCTCATCCATGTACACAGTATAAAGTGTTGTTTACATGGGTTTTAAGTTGTCAGATACATATTGGATTTTTCTGACATGAATCTGTCAGTTTAATCCCCGGTAGAATATTGCAGCTACGGTTTGGCACACACACACTTGGATTTGGCACCTGTCAGTGGGGTATATACCCTTATAGCCATCACATGTGGTTTCCATGTGATTGTCATTCTTTTTGCTGCAATGTGGATATGAGGATCTGCATGTAGAAAGATGTATGCTATATGACCTACAGCAGGGATCTGTGAGCCATTCCATAGAATGCTGAAATGGTGTGAATTTGGGTGCAGAATGTGTGTCCAACCCCGAGGCAACATACCCCATGAGAATAAAATCTTAGAGCCCTCTGTCAAGACATTTCTGACTACCGTATTTGCATTTGCTTATAACCCTGCACATACGATCCTTGTTAAATACACCACTAAAACAGCGTTTGTCCGAAGGTAGCCTAATAGGCAGTGACAGCGCTGGGATGAGTGCTTCAGCTACTTCATTCTAGCAGATCAGTGGGGTCTCAGCATCCGCAGCCCCAGCAATAAAACATTCCATTTGACATGTCACAAAAGTTTTTAAAGAGCGCACTTCTTTATGGGACATAAATGTGAAACCTACTAAAAGAATCATTTTTCCTTTGTTTTACATTTAGAACAATAACGATTTATGTTATGCTAATGAAAACTGTAATAGTGGGTGTTGCTACGGTATCGACAATCCCTGGATATTTTATAGATGTGGACCAAAAGTAAAAACTGAGTCATGTTTTGGTTCGGTGAGTACCTGTTACCAGCTGTTCTATTAGTTTTTCCTGCATACAGTATAAGGTCTCATAGACAAGGGCTTTAAAAGTGTCATGTTCCACTTTGGTTTTTTCCAGCATAGATTTAGTAGATTAATGCGCTGAGGCAAACAGCAAAATTATGGCCCCCTTCCCTCCTCGAAAACCACACTACTGATGATGAAGAAAAGAAACCTAAACTAGGTAGAATCCCTCGTGCTTCTTCTGCCACCGTTGTAGATATTCTCTTTACCTCCCCAGTTTCTTCCAGAAGGTTCTGCGTGGAAAGAAAGGCACAGGGTGGCACTGTGCCCCAGAACAATGCCCAGGGAACACTTGGTGGCCTATGTTCTAGCTGTGGCTAATGCTTTGGCTTGGCATCTGGGACACAGACTGGATCTATCATACATGGCACACACCTGTAAAGAGTTTGTTTAGTAGGTCAGAACAGAAACCGCAAATGCCCTTAAACAAAAGAGTGCTCATTGTTGAGTGGTGGGGAAAGTACTGCACGTCATCGCTGTCAACCTGTGATCAAAGACTGAGGGGCATCTGCACTGCATCATAAGGATATTTTCAGCTTTATTTTGTTCTTTCTTATTTTAACTTGGAGTCAGGTAGGAACTTTTTAAATGTTGATCCATGGAATATTTTGATTGCCATTATAGAGTCAAGAAGCATATTTTACCCCCCTAAAAAATCGGGTAAATTGGCTTCTGACTCATTGAGGATTTTTTGCCTCCTTATGGAACAACAAGAGGGCGGGGGAGGGGAAGAGAACAGGCTGACCTGAATGGGCATCTCTCTTTTTTCAGCCTAGCATACTAGGTTACTAAATATTTAATATCCATTTACTAGAGATTCACTGTGTTTTCAGTATTTTCTGAAACTTTTGGTGTAACAGTTAATGGCTATATGCCTGGTTCTCTAATAATCAGAAGATCTCTTTTGGTCTATAGCAGATGAAGGGTCATTAACCCTATTCCTGGTGGGCTTGGGAGAGCAAAGCACAGAGGCACCTTCACCCCTCATGTGTTGAAGGCAAGAGAGAGAAAAAAGAAAAAGAAGAGAAAGAAGGAGCCTGTCCTAAGTCTTTCCTACACAAGACCCAGTGCAGAGGTACTCTTCTTCTCAATTGTTTACGCCCAAGCATCCTGAAATCTGGGACTGCTTGGTGGAGATGCGCGTCTACAATTGTCACACACAGGTGTCCTGAAGCCAGGAATCACTGTGTGGAGGTACTCCTCTTCAAGTCTGTCTGTATATATTTCCAATTCTACCTGCACTTGAAATACTGTCTATTTTTGCCTTGTATCGTTGGAGTGTTTATTCAACTAAAGTTGTTCCAGGCCATGCCCATTCCCGGGGACCTGAGGTACTATGCTCCTGTCTGTGACTCATTTATTTCCCTGCTGATGTTCCTTCCAGGGGGTACTGGAATAGAATCGTGGCATCACCCGTGACAAACTCCACACTTGTTCTACTGATTATTGGGCATCTCCAAGCCAGGGGTGTCTGGAAGAGGCACAGTGCTGCTCTGTGACAAGCCAGCATCTTGCTCTCCCAGCTCCTCAGTATATATCATATGTCCGGGGTCACTCTATGGGACGCTACACAACTCTTTTTGGTCAAAAGTGAGTGAGGTCTATTTGGCTAGTTTTTTTCTAAAGCCTATGTTGTAGTAGGACCACCAAGTGCCCCTGTATGCATGTATAATAAGGTCCATGTACCACCATAAGTCCACACTAAAGTGGAAGTCGCGCTCATGTAAGCATACGCCAGAAAACATTGTAATTCTAATATGGATTGAGTATTATTCAATAACCCGCGTACAAAGACAGGTCTCCTCTAATCCCATCAATCTATAACCATTGTAGAGGTGTACTACAGAGAATGTCCTGTAGGGGGCAGTGGACAGGCATTCTGGTGCCTGAGAAAGGGGAAAACGCCCACAGGTGTTGTCAGAAAGTTGGATATAAGGGTGCATTCCTGCTACAGCCAGGGAGATGTTGGCTGAGAGAGACAGACAGACAGCTCAGTGAAGCTGTAAGTGCTGCTAGCCCCCGGGTCTAGTGCAGACTAGGAAATGTGGGATTACCACTGGCTTGGTGGACCTGAGTACCCTGCATGGTGCAGAATTGAATGGACTGTGTCATATGGACCCTTTGCGTGGCTGTACAGCCTGACATCTTGAGGAGAGGCATACAGCCTGAGCACCATGCGTGGTGCACCTTGTTGGTTTATAAGGACTTTGTGTTGCTGTTTATTTGGAGTGTGCCGTGCCAAATAAAGCCTGAAGTTGAGTTTACGCATGTTTGAAGTCCAGTGTGTCGTCGCCGTCCCTCCCCTGGAGGACAAATTGTTACAGCATATACTGAATAGACACTACTTAGAGACCCCCCCCCACCAGCGGACCTCTTCAGCCTAGAATACTGCAGCAATTCATAGTTATGTAGAATCCACTAGGTGCAATTGTTCTGCAGGAATATTGGCCCATGTGGGCAGAAGACCTTCTTGAAGTTCCGACTAGAGATGAGCGAACGCGTTCGTCCGAGCTTGCTATTCGTGCGAATATTAGGGTGTTCGGGATGTTCGTTATTCGTAACGAACACCATGCGGTGTTCTGGTAAATTAAACTTTCTTCCCTGAGACGTTAGCGCTTTTTTTTGGCCAATATAAAGACAGGGAAGGCATTACAACTTCCCCCTGCAACGTTTAAGCCCTATACCACCCCCCTGCTGTGAGTGGCTGGGGAGATAAGGTGTCCGCCTGATATGAAAGTCTGCCCCTCCCGCTGCTCGCTATGGATGCATTCTATATGCGCTCAATGGGGCCAGCGGCAGCAGCGCTGACCCCATTGAGAACATATAGAAGACAAATCCTTCTTCTCTGGCACAGCTGTAACAGCTGTAGCAGAGAAGAACGATGTTTGCCCATTGAATTCAATGGAACCGGCAATACAGCCGACTCCACTGAATGCAATGGGCTGCCGGCGATCGCAGGATTAATGGTCGGAAAGGGGTTAAATATATAACCCCTTTCCTGCAATTCATCCAGAAATGTGTTACACTAAAAATACATACCGGCGTATAAGGCGACCGGGCGTATAAGACGACCCCCCAACTGTCACCTTATACGCCGGTAATACAGTGGAGCAAAGAATAAAAAGCATTACTTACGTTTTTAGATGATCTGCGGCGCTCCTGCAGGCTGTCACTCCCTCCTGGTCCACGGCAGACAAGCTTTCTCCACGAAAGACTTTAAATCCCTGCCTCCAGAAGCACATGTGCCTTCAGCCAATCACAGCCAATGACAATGATGTCATTGAATGGCTGTGATTGGCTGTGTTTCTGGAGGCGGGGATTTCAAGCCTTATACGCCGGTATGTATTTTTAGTGTAACACATTTCTGGATGAATTGCAGGAAAGGGGTTATATATTTAACCCCTTTCCGACCATTAATCCTGCGATCGCCGGCAGCCCATTGCATTCAGTGGAGTCGGCTGTATTGCCGGTTCCATTGAATTCAATGGGCAAACATCGTTCTTCTCTGCTACAGCTGTTACAGCTGTGCCAGAGGAGGACGATCTTTATGCTGACAGTGGGGGGGGGGGCACTCTTGCCGCTATTGTGGCTTAATAGTGGGACCTGTGAACTTGAGATGCAGCCCACCATGTAGCCCCTCGCCTGCCCTATCCGTCACTGTGTCATTCCCATCACTTTCCTGAATTGCCCAGATTTTCACACATGAAAACCTTAGCGAGCATCGGCGAAATACAAAAATGTTCCGGTCGCCCATTGACTTCAATGGGGTTCGTTGTTCGAAACGAACCCTCGAGCATCACGGGAAGTTCGTTACGAATAACGAACACCCGAACATTTTGGTGTTCGCTCATCTCTAGTTCCGACAAATTAGATGGAAGTGCTGACATGCTCTCGCTTTTCTCTTACCACACTTTCAAAATAGTTCCATGAAAGGGTGTTTACATCAGATTAAGACTTTATATAGTGTCCTTCATATATAAAAAAGAAAGCACGTGTGCTCATTAAAGGGGTTGTCCCGCGGCAGCAAGTGGGTCTATACACTTCTGTATGGCCATATTAATGCACTTTGTAATGTACATTGTGCATTAATTATGAGCCATACAGAAGTTATAAAACGTTTTATACTTACCTGCTCCGTTGCTGGCGTCCTCGTTCCCATGGAGCCGACTAATTTTCGCCCTCCGATGGCCAAATTAGCCGCGCTTGCGCAGTCCGGGTCTTCTGCAGTCTTTTATGGGGCCGCTCGTGTAGAATGCCGACTCCGTGTAGCTCCGCCCCGTCACGTGCCGATTCCAGCCAATCAGGAGGCTGGAATCGGCAATGGACCGCACAGAAGACCTGCGGTCCACGGAGACAGAGGATCCCGGCGGCCATCTTCAGCAGGTAAGTATGAAGACGCCGGACCGCCGGGATTCAGGTAAGCGCTGTGAGGGTTGTTTTTTTAACCCCTGCATCGGGGTTGTCTTGCGCCGAACGGGGGGGGGGGGGGTTAAAAAAAAAAAAAAAAACCGTTTCGGCGCGGGACAACCCCTTTAATGGGTTAATGTGTTTTTGAACACTAGCAAAAAAAATCCAGATGCCTTTTTCATAAAGCTTTTTACCCGTTTATGGTTTTCCTATACAACTTCCACAGAAAAGAGTGCCAAACAGACCTCATACGCACAAAATGTCTGTCTGAATGTTCAAGGACGCGTTCACAGGGCAGCTTGTGAGTTATGCATGAGAGTCTAGGACTCCCCTCCCAGCAGACAGCACACAGATGCAGGTCCATGTACTGTCTGAGCCGCGGGTAGTGGACATTACATATCCTACCCTCATCCATGACCCGGACCAGAACACCATGTAGTGCACATGATATAGCACTTATGTGATTAGCCTTATTGGCAAATATATGTCCGTGTGCCGTGGAATACATAGACAGCACAGATGGGAAGACGACTGTCTAAATGGTCCCTAACAGCCTTTCCTTCCTGGTGTGAAGTAATAATTGTGGCCGATCTCAGGAATAATAACAATGAAAGAGAACAATAAAGAGAATTATAATCACACAACATTTATTTTCTCTCTCTTTTACATTTAGGACAATGGAGATCCCTGTGCTCTTAGTGAATATTGTAAGAGCGGGTGCTGCAAAAATAGCTTGATGAATTCTGGTAGATGTAGCCCAAAAGCAAAAGAAAATGTTGAATGTGACCCTGAGGTGAGTATCTGTAAGCGGCCGCTGTACTGGTTTCTCTATCAGGCCGTCTTCACACCGCGAAGAGTGAGTTACACTTGAGATTCTCGTGAGCAATTTGCATGGCGCAGCACACAGACCCCCATACACATGCTGTGTGGGACCCCGCAGCTTACATGTCACATTTGTGCACAAGAATTTCATGAAAACAGGTAATGCAGAGATTTATCAAACTTGGACCAACAATCTGAGTGGGGGGAAAAAAGTGTATCTTATCTTGGAACGTGACATGGAGCTGTTCCTCCTTTATTCCTCCTGGAAATGTATGAATAGATACACAGTGGGGTGCTTGTACACTAGGCAGTGCTGTGACATGAGCTTTTACTGCAAATTGCAATTTTGGATACACACAATTTTCTGACGCATTTTTATCACTCGTTTTTCTCACGATAGACAGTAGGAGTTTAATTGTTATAAAAGCATTGCATGAAAATTGCAAGTTTGTGCATTGCGATCTGATAAAAAGGAGGCTCCAAAGAGAAATATGGGTGATAAAGAAAAAGCAAAATGCAGAAAGACATGGCATGCAGCGAAAATCACTGGTTTCATAATTCTGTGTTCTCAGGGTGGATTCACATAAGCTTATTTATGTGCGTACAACTGTGCGCACAAAAACACGTGCCTATTATAACCATTGCTTCCCTATGGTGTGTTTACATGTCCGTGTTTTACAGGTGTGCAAACACATGTACCTGCAAAACATAGAATATGCGTGCACCATAGGTTCGTCGTACACGTTAATATTCCCCAGTAGGGAGTCCCCTTGTCACTGAACTCTGCAACAGCACTGTGACAGCACTGCAGTGAGAAGGGGACTGCCTGCAGGGAGTAAAGAGTCCCCTGCACAGCTGTCACAGCTGTGACAAAGGATCGCAATGCTATCCCATTGAGTTCAATTGGACTGGCACTTATGAAGTCCCCACCTGCTGAAAGGGCTGTATCTGATTAGCTGAGCGCTCAGCCAATCACAGGCAGCTCTCAGCCATTCATTGAATGACAGCTGAGTGCTGCCTGTGATTGGTCACAACCCTCAGGCGGTGCATGGCCATTCATTGAAGGCAATGGGCATGGACCTGCATTTACACGTGTTTGTGCATGTCCGTAGGTACACTGTTTTGTGCACACCTATGTATGGCACACGCTCGTGTGAATGCACCCTCACTCAGGGTTCCTTCACACTGGCGATCACAATATTCCTGCGGGAAAATTGCTGCAAAATCACAGCCTTGTACAGTCGATTTTTGAGCATCAGCGTTGCTTTTTCTTGTGAAAAATCACGCATCACATTGCTACCGCCCGCGATTTTCTTGTGCGATGAAATCAAGTCAGTAGTAAAAAATCAATAGGACTTTCTAATGTTAAAAACACATGGCATCACATGAAAATCACAAGTTTTTGCGTTGCGATGTGATAAAAAATAGACCCCATAGGGAAACATGGGCTAGAAAAAAAATAGCAAACCGCAGAAATATAGGACATGCCGTAATTTTTTTTTTTTCACACCACTTTGTATGACTGAGAACATCGTAAATGGGAATTAAACCATTGAAAATCATTGGTTTCATAATTCCACATCTTCACTCTCTCTCGCATCTCGTGATTTTATTGCCATTGTGAAGGCAGCCTAAAGTTGGATTCACACCGGCAAATACGATTTTTGGGCTGTGATTCCCGGCCTGATATTGCACTCACCACCATGTGAAAGTCCTGTGGATGTGGGGTGTTTTCATGTGACAACAGCCTCACATCACTGCAGGGAGGAAAGGAATTCCCACCGCGGCCTCTTAGGATCGCGGAGTTCTCCCATTGAGATGTGAGATCTCGCAGATAGATAGGACATGCTGCGATTTGTTTCCTACATTTCATTGCATCTCAGTGCCGTGCGGAAAAACATCATTAATGTATATGACCCTATTCAAAAGAATGGAGTTCATATTTGTGCCAGATTTGTGTGTCTCGCTATACACAAATTGTACCCAATTTTCACGCCAGTGTGAAGGCAACCAAAGGCTAACTTTACAGGTGAGGGCGATATCAGCCCAATATCGCCATCGCCAACATGCATTTTCCCTGTGGATGTGAGGCATTTTTATAGCAAAGCTGCCCTGCAAAACTCTGGGAAAGTAGCGATCCTCCTCCAGGACAATAGGAGC
This sequence comes from Eleutherodactylus coqui, assembly GCF_035609145.1. Classification (NCBI taxonomy): domain Eukaryota; kingdom Metazoa; phylum Chordata; class Amphibia; order Anura; family Eleutherodactylidae; genus Eleutherodactylus; species Eleutherodactylus coqui. The sequence goes on from NC_089837.1 coordinate 516,699,542, forward strand.
AAGGAGTCTCTCCCATTGTTTTCAATGAGGAGACCTCGCATGGCATGAACCTAGCACATGGTGTGATGCTGCCGCTGGCCCCATTGAAAACAATGGGGGATGTGTTTGCGGTGCAGGACTAAAATCACCCATATGTATGAGCCCATTCAAAAAAAATCGGGTTTATATTCATGTGAGATTCGTGCGTCTTCCAATGCCGGCCTAAAATCACAGTTGCTCTGGTGAATAACACCTAATTCACATGAGCGACGCATTCTCAAGCTAGCTACATCGCGGCCAAAAATTGCATTAATAAGAATAGCCTGAAATGAGTCCCGAGCTTAATTAGCGTTTTCTCGTCCATTCAAACAGGCGTATCACAGGAAAATAACGTTGCGGCGCTGATTTCCATTGGTCGGCAGAAATCTTCAGAATAACTTCTAATAGCTGAAATAGCGGCAGCGGTCTTCTTTTCTGAGTGCCTCCTCCCTTTTGTTTCAGCTCCCATAAAGGGTCTATGGGAGCTTACAGCATTTTTTGTCAAAAACTATATCTTGTGACGTGTTGAAAAAAATCATCGTCCGAAAATGGTTGCCGATTTTTCCTTTGACAGCGCAAATGAATGCATTGGAATCTGATGCTTCACAAGGTCACAAGTTTTGGCCGACATTTTACCGCGGATAAATAGCGACATAAAATCTCTAGTGTTAATGAGCCCTAAAACTGCGTGCGGTGGGAGATGTAGCGTCAGAAAGGTTATTCTCAGTAATGGGACCCCTGGCCTCACACTGCATCTCCCACCACTGATCTTACATGTTAGTGACAGATGTGGTTAGGAGTCATAAGTGTCTTCATTAACCCTATCATCTCTTTCTTCAGACTCATAATGGATTCTATAAGCACAACTGCCCGTGTGAGAGCGGACTTATATGTGAAATGGACACAGAATGTATCCACGAATCAAGAATAGGGCCCAATACAGGGATTTGGCTTCTTACATCTAAACAAACTAGATACAAGAAGCCAAACAAAAGTATCTGCAAGAATCCAAACAGAAGAATCTGCAAGAAGCCAAACACCCCAAATAAATGTCTCTAAGAGCTGAGAAAGTATCCGCCGGTATCTACACGGATCTACAAGAGGTTGTCAGTCTTATGCAAATAAAGCTTCTACGACTTCCTGATCTGTTTGTCTTTCCTCACTGTTTCCAAGATTTCTGCTTGCTGTCCGTAAATGGAAACATTGATATTCAGAGGCTGAGAAGCCGTCACTTTGTCTGGCTCACACAGCAGCAGTTTGTTACAATGTAGCAGCCAGGAGTCTAGAACAGGAGTAAAGGTTCATTCACAGAGGTATATATATGCCCCATATTATACATGTAATACGGAGTGTATAGAACCTTCAGGGGGTTCTTTCACATCTGAGTATCTTTCACATGGTCATGTGAAAAAAATTTGCAGCACGTCTCAGAGAAGTGAATGTGACTGTGCAAATACTCAGTGAATATGCGTGAAAAATGCATATTTACCACATATTTGCACATCGACATAATGGGCGCAACCTGCATGATTTTTGGGCTCGTAAATATACATCAATTATACATACAAAAAGAAAATGCCAAATTGGCTGAAATATCCACTAAATGCTCCTATATTTGTAGTCCGTGAAAATCCTGTGTATCCACAAACCGACATACACATACGCCGTGTGAATCACCCCAAATACTTGTATTCCTAAAGTTTTTCACGACCGCAAAAGAAAAAAAAAAAATCACACACAAGCTCAATTCTTTATTTCTGCATCTTAAAGAAAAACTGACAGCAGACACATGGCATCCGCATTCTATCCATTTTTTTCCTCTCCCCACTTAGGGCTCAGTCACACGGGCACATCGGCACTCGTACACCGGCGCCGATGCGCCTGTGTGACTGAGCCCTGACTTGAATGGGCAAAAACTAATCAGGATAGCCCATGCTATGAGCTTTTTCATGCAGTCCGTGTCTGTGTGAAAAACCTTGGTCGCATGCATCACACCATGAAATAATAAGGGAGCCCATGCTGTCCGGGTGTACGCCGTTTTTTTTTTTTTACGGACTGCACACAGATTTTAAAAAAAACACTAGTCTGCTGGAGGCCGTAATCACAAAGATCTCTGCTACAATTTTGCAGAGGCTTCAGCCCGGGACATAACCTGCGGCAGAAAAAAAATTGTGGTGAACTTTATGGTGGATTCTCAGGAAAATCCGAATGTATTATACATTTTTTTCCTTAGATCCTCAGGATGCGGAAAAAACCATAAAATAAGATATACCCATCATCCCTTGCGTCCCTTCCACTACTGATGACCACCCAGGTCATGTGACCGCTGCAATGTATTGTGCATAGACAGCGTATCAGACGCAGGCCATACAAATGTATAGGGCTCACGCTGGGTACGTATGCAGAGGAATAGAGCATGCTGTGATTTATTTCTGTTGCGTACCCCATAAAACCGTATAATATTTCTGCAAGACACATCTTAATACGCAGAAAAATCTGCATGTAAACATCGCAGGCTTTGAAGCAAAAATTATAGCAGAAGATTTAGCTAAATTTGAAGGTTGGCTTCACACCAGTGAGAAAAGCATGCGAGTGAAAACGCATGATTATCAAACCAATGATTTTCAATGGTTTCATTCCCATTTGTGATGTTTTCACTCCTGTGATGCCTGCTGAAAAAACAATCACACCATGTCCTATCTCTTTGCGGTAACACCTTTTGTTTTCAATGAGAACAGAGGCCCCATTGAAAATTTCTGCAACGTGTGAACGCACCGTAAGACATCTTTCACACAGCGCTACATTCTCCAGTCGGCCGCACCACGGCCAAAAGATGCATGTACTAGGAAAAAATGTGACCAAGTCACAGCTAAATCTCGTGTTTTTTCGCCTATTCATGCAGCCAGGTGCAGCATACAGACGCCGCAGGCTAGAATTCCTTTGGCCGGCATCCCTTTTTATTGGTAGAGATAAGAAAAAAACGGTAATCCTGCGCTGCTTTTATATAGAAGAGCGACCGATTCTCTTGAAAGATTACAACGGTCAAATTCCAGTTTAAAGTCAAAAAACCATTTAATAGTACAAACAGAGGTCACAACCTCATATAAAAAATAGATAGATACTTGCGGGATAATATGCGACGCGTTTTGACGTGCTAGACGTCTTTCTCAAGCATACATAGAACCAACAGGACATGGTATATATAGCACAGTCAACAATTACATACCCTTCCCCAGAGGTCAGCGGAATTGTGCTTGATTCCGGTGTAGGGCGCCATCTTGGGCCACGGGCGATGACGTTTCATCCTGATATACTATAGAGCTATTCAGAGTCGGCTTCAAGAGCCGACGTCCGAGGTTGTGTCACATGACCCATATTACGGAGGTACGCTCTGTAAAAGACACGCAGCGCTGCGTTCCATACAGGAGTTAGTGTCCGGGGCCGGCATCAAGAGCCGTACCTCGTGACTACTGAACTAGGATTCGCCTCCTTAATCTGTCAGGCGCTCGGGGCCATATCACATGACCCATATGTGGAGACCCGCTGTGTGTAAGGAGCTTAGCGATGTACTCCATTAGGAAACTGACATCCAGAGCCAACGTACGGCATCATATCTTGTTTTTTGATAAATGAGTGCTGATGCAAATACAATAAAAGTGGACATAAAAACGCTCACTCATTACTTCCTATATAAATATTAAAATTGATTTTCATTTACATATAAGCTCCCAATCTATTAAAATCTGTGTTAAACACAGAGAAAAGGAAAAGGGGAGGGGAAAGATGGGGAAACTATCAAAAAAATTAATCAAAAAAATCATTCTCATATATAATAGTAAATAACTATAAAAAATATGAAATATATAATATGAGACATAACATTCATTAATATCTTGATAAAAGTGAATGATGATTCATCGATAATTAATAATCATATTCATCTATACTCATTAAGAAAAAAGGGGGGCAATATTAAACCTCTATAATTAAAAGGAGGTGTACCAATTAATCTATTTTCCTCAAAAGATCTTCTCTAAAGATTCGTTTAGACCCCTGGGGTATAGGGTGTCCATACGAAATATCCAGAACATTTCTCTTGTTTTGAGACGAGAAAATGACCTGGAGGTGATGGATTCTACTGGTGTGACTTTTAGCAGAGACGCATTTGACTCTTATCCCTTTTTATTGAGGATTTTTTATTTTTGGGGACTTTTATTGGAGATTTATGGGGGGCTACAATGCTACCAAAGAAAAGACCTCCTAAAGCTCCCCCTTGCAAACTGGAGGAGTTCTTCAAAGCGCAAGAACACTCCAGCAAAATGGCGCCGGCCAACATGCAGGTGAGTGCCGCTACGGAGGAGGTAGGGGAGGAGACTGACTCTATATACTCCATATCAGACTCGCAGGAGTCAGGGCAGCAGGGGAGCGTGGTGGCAGATGGTCAAGAAGCCTTTGCAGAGAGTCTTTGCTATGTAGAGGGGGCGGGGAGCGGGGAGAGGCGAGAGAACATGTGAAGGATAAAGCTCCCCCACTCGCCCTGCGCAGCAAAGAACCTAATGGACAGGCTCTTGCAGTGAGCTATCAGTGTGCGGAGAGGAGCTGGGGAGCGGGGAAAGGTCATGTGACGTGACTCTCTGGGGAGCTGCCACGGGTCTCAACACTGCAGAAAAAAGCCCCCCTCCCTCACCTTGCTCTGCTCAGAGTCTAATCGTCAAGCTGCTCAAGTCAGTCTTCAATGTACAGAGGGGAGCAGAGAGAGGACATGTAGTGGCGCTCTCTAGGGAGCTGCTGCAGGTCCAGACAGTGCAGAAGAAAGCAACCCTGCACAGCTTGCTCAGCTCAGATCTTAATACAGATGTTTTCACTAATTGCAATGAACAAGCCCCAGGAGGAACCCTCTGCTGGGCAGCCCCTTGGCCTGGACTGGCCACCAAATAAGTCCCAAGCACATAATATTACACAAGTGTCCCCCAGCCTAAGGGCTGCAGCCAATAAAGACCACGTTGACTTGCTTCAATCCTCTAACTCACCAGCCTCAGATAATTTTATTAAAGAAATTGTAATGGCCCTGAGGGATACAGTTCAAGCCGACATGAAAACCCTGGCTTCTTCAGTCATTTCTATTATGCAGGACTTGGGTAAAACAGTCGACCATACTGAAACAAAAATGGGTGAACTAGGTAAGTCCCATAATGAGTTGATTGACTCCCACAATGCATTTGAATAAGAAGTACATCTTTTAAAAAGCAAACTAGCTGATTTAGAGTCCCTAAGGCCTTAGTCAGACGGGCGTTTTTTGCCGCGATTTGCGGATCGCATGACGGATGCGCATCCGCAAATCGCGTGACCGGTGCGCGCAAGTCGCCCGCAAATCGCCCGAAAATCTGCTCCTAGCCGCGTTTCATTAGAAACGGGCCGGAGCTGTCCAGCGCATTGCATTCAATGGAGACGGCAATACAGCCGTCTCCATTGAAAGCAATGCGCTGCGGGCGAGCCCGGGATGAATTGTCGGTAAGGGCTTAAATATATAAGCCCTTACCTGCAATCCATCCTAAAATGTGTTAAAATAAAAAAAAATTGCATTCTCACCTTCTGCCTGCAGCTCCGGGCAGCCGTCCTGCAGTGGGTGTGAAGGGGGTGTGAGTCAGACCTGCCCCCTGATTGGCTCAGCGCTGAGCCAATCAGAGGCATGCCTCACTCACACCCATTCATGAATTCATGAATGGATGTGAGTCAGACCTGCCCCTGATTGGCTCAGCGCTGAGAGGCAGCAGTCACTCACCCATTCATGAATTCATGAATGGGTGTGTGAGTGAAACCGGCCTCTGATTGGTCAGGCTGTGACCAATCAGAGCAGATCATTCAGCAGGCGGGGATTTTAAAGCCCCGCCGGCTGAATAGTGCCGAGAAGCAGTTCAGGAGAACTGACAGCGGCCGCGGCTGGACTCCGGCTGCAGCGGAAAGGTGAGTATACAATTTTTTTTTATTTTAACACATTTTAGCATGAATTGCAGGGAAGGGTTTATATATTTAACCCCTTCCCGACAATTAACCCCGCGCACGCCGGCAGCCCATTGCTTTCAATGGAGCGGCTGTATTGCCGCTCCATTGAATTCAATGGGCAAACATCGTTCTTCTCTGCCACAGCTGTCACAGCTGTGGCAGAGAAGAATGATTTGTCTTCTATATGTTCTCAATGGGGTCGGCGCTGCTGCCGCCGGCCCCATTGAGCGCATATACAGAAGAGAACAGGAATCGCAGATCGCAGATAGGTGCGATCTGCGATTTTTTGTTCTATAATTTTTCAGACGAGCGCATAAAAAGCGCCCATGTGTCCGATACCATTGCGAAGCAATGGTTTTAAAAAATCGCCGGACGCATGCGCATGCGCAAATCGCGGCAAAAAACGCCCGTCTGACTAAGCCCTGAATCTGTATCCACTCTGGAGATCCAGGAGTATATTAAACAATTAATAGTGAAAATTCTGGTGTTCTGTGTATATGAAACCCCTGGATGGTATCGCATCCAAGGGTTTCACCTTGCGCTCAACGGGCCGGCAGCAGCAGGGCCGGCCCCATTGAAAACATATACTGAAGATCGTAATCCTCTGCCACAGCTGTTCAATGGGAAAACATTGCGCTCCTCTGTTACAGCTGTTGCACAGCAGTGGCAGAAGATAGTGGGCAATGCTCTTTTTGAGCATCAAAACGCCCATGTGACCGAGCCCTTCTGCGTAGATAAACGTTTCTAGCAGCATTTTCTCAGTCGTGCTGCCCGCTTAGGTCATGAGATTTTTTGAACGCATCAGTTATTTGCACAAAAAAGGATATGACAAAACGCCTGTGTTTTGGTATCGTTGTAATCGTACCAACCAGCAAAAAAAAAATCGATTGTGCCATTTATGCTGCATGAATAATGCTGTAAAAAAACCTATGGCAGAATTGATGTGTTCCCTCTCCCTGCTATTATAAAAGATTTGAAAAAAGGTTTTACAATATAGTCTATGTACCCAAAAATGGGAACAATACAAACTACAGTTTGCCATACAAAAATACAAGCCCTTATATGGCCGTGTCGTCAGAAAAGTAAAAAAGTTATGGCTTTTGAAAAATGGAGATTAAAATCCGCCAAAAATCCTTGCATCCTTATGCCCAAAAGAGGCTGTGTCCTTTAGGGGTTAATCATTGACAGAGTGCACAGAATCCCCAGACCAAATTTCCTACCAGACAAACCACCTGGTGATATAATTGCACGCATCATTTTTTTCCATTTAAAAGAGTCTCTCATGCTGGCAGTAAGAAAACTTGACCGCCTTCCAAGTCCCTAAACGGATATACAACTATTCACAGACTTGTCGCAGGCTACTATCCAAGTGAGACGCGCCCTTGTTGCAATCACCATCTCACTTAAACAAGCTGCCATTAAAAATAAATGAGGTTTCCATACATAACCGATCATAAATAAAGACAGATTCTTCCTCACCATTTTCTAGCCGTCCTCAGGGGAGGAGACTCTCAAGTTTTAGGGAATTCCTTTATCTACTTTGCCTAGAAGACCAACCTCTTCTAGCCATACAAAACAAAGACAAGAGTAGGCACGCCAGGAGACCCAGAACTTTGTTGGAGTTCTCTTCCTTGTGTACGAGCCGGACTGTAGGCCAAAAGTCTTATTGTTGAACAGAACTGTTTGTTGTTATTCTTTAGATAGAGTTGGTAATTTTTTGCTCTCATTAATCTTAATTCATTTGTTCCTTAATCATAGCCTACCACTTCTAACTTTACATGTCGGTGAATATTTTTTCCCGTAATGTACATGGTTTAAATTTCCCTTATAGAAGGAAATCTGCGTTGAGAGATGCATTGAAATCCAGAGCTGATATGTGTTTGCAAGAAACCCACTTTGTGGTCTCCACACCTCCTAAGATGACACATATTAAATATCCTTAACATTCTTTACCAATGCAGAAAATAAACATGCCAAAGTAATGATTGCTATAAAAGGCTTCCTAATTTTTTTACTAGTTCAACAGTATGTAGGCTCCAAAGGTTGCTTTATAATTTTATCATGTATCATTAATGCTGTTCCTGTGACATTAATGAAAAAAGGTGCGGAGATCATCAAAGGTTATGTAATTACATGTGGTGATTTCAAAGTAATTCCTGACAAAAAAATTGACACCACTGGGAGTAGTAACAGAGCAAGACCCACTTTAAATAGATGGCTCCAAGAAGGAGCCTTATGACACCTTCAGGTGCAAAAATACATTTGCTATGGAGTTCTCTTTTTATTCAGTCCAACATAAAACCTTCACAAGGATTGATCTTTGCCTGGTAAATAGAGCACTCCTCTCTAATGTCTCTTCAGCTAAATTGGGTACCGCATCCTGGTTGGACCATGCACCTTGCATTATATCCTTGATGTTAAATTAAACCTAATCTCCCCACCAACTCCTTTCTCTTAAAAATCCCTAAATACAAAAAATACATCTTGCTTGAACTTGAGGAGTATTTCAATTGGAATGACACTAAAGAGTCCGACCCAATGAACACATGGCTAGCTTATAAAGCTTGCATGCGAGGAATACTTATTAAATTGGGCTCGCAATATAAAAAAGAAAAAGCACTTGCAATAGATGAACTTATCAAAGAAATTAAAGAAGTAAAAATCTAATTAAGAAAAGCACCATTGGATGTAACCAATAAACAACTTTTCAACCTGAGAGAAAAATTCAGAAAACTTTTGCTCAGCAACTTTGATAGGGAACTAACTAATGGTAAAACCACTAGATACGCCTCTGTTGGAAAACCATCCAAATGGCTCACAAATCAAATTAAAAGAAGGGAAGCAAGGACGGAAATCGTTTTTATTTGGGATCCGAGTGGTCATGGGAACAAACTATCACACGCTGAACAGATAGCAAAGGTATTCAGATCCTACTACAACAATTTATACAATCTTAATAAGGATCCAAACATTATCCGGCCTACCACCAACAACATAAAGGAATTTCTCCAACAAATACCACTTCCAAAAATAACCCAAGTAAAAAAACAATGAAAAATTAGAGGCCCCAATATTAATAATATCAATAACCAAAACAATAGCCCAACTAAAATACTCTAAAGCCGCAGATCCAGACGGCTTCCCCAACGAATATTTTAAATTATTCACAGCCAAACTCTCCCCACACTTTTTAAAAGCATTCAAATCAGTGATCTGCACTTGCTTTCTCCCAGATGAACTTTTACATAGCACAATAGTTTCTCTTCCGAAACCAGGTAAAGACCCAGACAGACCAGAAAATTTCTGCCCCATTTGCCTGTTAAACTCAGACGTGCATATATTTGCAAAGATAATTGTCAACCGACATCGAGTAGCTTTAGAGAAAATTCTAGGCCATATATGTATGATCGAAAACAACCTTATAGCTAAAATTGGAGAAATCACCTAGGGGAATAGATCTGCTAAATCTGCCATCAGCACATGCCACAATGGAAAAAGTGATGGCAATAAGATCTAACACGTCCATAAATTTTCAGAGATGGAGAACATCTGGCTCGCAAAATATTCTACTTAATTTAAATGAAAGCTGTTTTCTGTTTATTGTTATTGTTTAATCCTTACATTTATTGTTGTTTTGTAATTTTAAAGCCACTTGAGTTTATGACAAAAATAAAAATAAGCAGTCAAATAAAAAAGGCTTTATTTAAAAAATCCAGGTGAAGCAAGCTAAGGTTTTGGTATCTTGACTTTAAAATAAAAATGTTCAAAATAATTGTGATTACGCAGTTTAAGACCGGTGATTCAGTGAGGGTACAGGGGTAGAGTTAAAGACCCCATATAGCACAGAGACGGGTACGAATAGTAAAGCCGCGGCCCTAAGGAGATACAGCTGGTGCCGAGGGAAGAAAGCAGCAGGCGATTCCACTGCAGCAAGGGGAGAGAGCAGGAGCTGAGAGGAAAGGGAGAGAGCAGGAGCTGGCCTTACTCACCACAGCCAATGGGGAACATTCTCTGAAGTCCAGGAGGGAAAATTCATCCTGCTGTATGTATGGTGTATGTAGTCTGTCCATATTGGGGGTATATGTCTACTATGTATGTGTGCATATATGTGTAGTCTGCCCACATGGGGGGGTATATGTCTGTATATGTGTCTGTATACTACACTGTGTATGTGTGTATATGTGTATATGTATATATATATATATATATATATATATATATATATATATATATATATATATATATATATATTATAATATATTATAATATATGAGAGTATATGTGCCAGATCCCATATTCCTGTACCGACGGTGTGTGTATAATTATATATTTATACACACACAGACACCCTCTATATAGGAATATGGGGTCTGACACATATACTCTCAAATATATATATATATATATATATATATATATATATATATATATATATATATATATATATATATATATATATATATATGGCGTATATACTCGAATGTAGCAAGGCTTATACTTGAGTCAATGCGTTTTTTACCTTTTTTTTGTGGTAAAACTTATTGACTCAGCATATACTCGCGTCGGCTTATACTAGAGTATATACGGTAATTGAAAGCACATCTTTTATGCTGTTTCTAGCAGGACAGGCAGTTGCAAAGCCACTTATTGGGTCTGATACTTGAAAAAGACGCCACAAGTCGAAACGTTGTATTTAGAGGACTTCTTTTATTGCTCTGCCCCCGTCACATGTGCCAATTCCAGCCTCCTGATTGGCTGGAATCGGCACACATGACGGGGCGGAACTACACGATGATGCGTAGAAGGGGACGGAGCCAGAATGCCGCTCGTGCTGGACCGAACAGATGGGAGAAGACCCTTCTGCGCAAGCACGTCTAATCGGGAGATTAGACACTGAAATTAGACGGAGCCATGGAGACGGGGACGCCAGCGCAGGGAAGGTAAGTGAATAACTTCTGTATGGCTCATATTTAATGCACGATGTATATTACAAAGTGCATTAATATGGCCATACAGAAGTACTTAACCCCACTTGCTTTCGCGAGACAACCCCTTTAAGGTTCATACAGCAGCACTAGGATCCTGCCTAGACTTCCCCTTAGCAGAACACCGCAGGGTGCGTAGGTTTCTCAAAGGGGCAGAAAGACTTCGACCCTTTATTAGAGAAACCTTCCCTACCTGGGACCTAAATTTAGTCCTAAATAGTTTTGCCAACCCCCCTTTGAACCCCTCTCCCAACTCTCCCTGAGATTACTCACGCTAAAAGTTACCCTTTTAGTCGCTATAACTTCGGCTCGGAGAATAGGGGAATTACAAGCCTTATATTGTATTGAACCATACATGGTAATACAAGATGACAGAATTACCTTTAAACTGGACCCAGCCTTCCTACCAAAGGTAGTGTCAAAATTTCATAGGGAGCAGACAATCACTCTGCCTTCCTTCTGTCAAAATCCCCGCAATGAAAAAGAACGAGAATTTCATAGCCTAGATGTTAGGAGAGCCGTTCTAGCGTATATAGAGGCTACCAGCTCTTTCCGCAAAAATAATACCCTCTTTATCCAATTTCAGGGGCCGGCAAAAGGAAAGACGGCATCTAAGGGCACCATTGTGAGGTGGATCAAGACTGCCATCCAAGAGGCATATAAAGCCAGGGGCCTCGATCGCCCAGGAAAAATTAGAGCCCACTCCACACGCTCTCTCTCCTCCTCTTGGGCAGAAAAAGGCCAGGCGTCTGCCGAGCAAATTTGCAAAGCAGCCACCTGGTCTAGCATACATACATTTATCTGACACTACAGGGTTAACGTCCAGTCGGACAAAGACCTAGGCTATGGACGAAAAGTCCTTCAGGCAGTAGTCCCGCCCTAAAGCCACGTATAATTTGGTATACTCCATGTATAAATGGGGCCGTCGGGATGACGCCATGGAAAGATACGGATTACTTACTGGTAGTCCCATTTCCAGGAGTCATCACAACGGCCCATAGTTCCCTCCCTCTTAGAATAACTTATGTTCTTTCAATGTAAATATGACCGAATAAAGGTAAAAATTTGGTTTAGTAAACATTGTCCAAAGTAATAATTTGTAAGTCACTGAAGCATGGGTGGAAAGGGAGGTGCTTTTAAACTCTTCCTGTCCCTACCTGGGTTAGAGGGCAACCCCCATATGTAAATGGGGCCGTCGTGATTACTCCTGGAAATGGGACTACGGTAAGTAATCCGTATCTTTTTGATGAGGGAAAGACAAATTATTCCTTGGCTCCTCATTTTGGTAAACGGTCTTTCTCGTGACCTCACTATTGAATGGATACAGGGCATCTAAACCACTTAATGAGTGTTTGTAGCATATGTGAAATGATAGCCTCCAGCCATTAATCCAGCAGGGTCATAGAGACGCGTAAGGCAAAGCCCTTTATTTGTAGACTCAGGAAATTCCCCTTAGACAAGCGATCCAGGACTGCAAAAAAGAAGATTCTTACAGAGAGCCAGACAATAGTGTCTTTTGGTGTGTAATGCTTCTCACAAAACTACACTTTCTTAATCTAGTCAAGTCCCCTTTCCATAAACTGTAGAAGGAGGACCAGGTGTATTGTGTTTTCACTTTGGGTTCAATTACTTTATTGCACAGTGACCCATCAGGAACAATAAGCACACTTTGTGGATATCTAGTTCCCCAATCCTTTGAGGGTGTATTGGAAAAAGGAGAGAGTTACAGGAAGGCTAGTATTCTTATAGTATGGTATCACTCAAAGGAGCCATATAATTGCGTATCCAGAAATAGGTGTAATTAACCCTTTATAAAATTCAGTATGCAAAGGGTTAAACAGTCCCTATGTAATTCAGGCAGAAATAGAAAACAGCAATATTGAAAAAAGAAAGCTGGTTTCCAGAGTCTAACATTAGATTTACCTCCTTTGTCTCGAGTGCTGGATTGCCCCAGGAGGGAGAGGGTTAATTTTAAGTTATCGGACTCCTAAACGGAATAACATCCTTGGCCCCTTCAAATATTCATAGTCAAGGCATAATATTTTTGCATTTGTCAGCTTTGTACAGCCCAGCGCATATAGGGTTAATTCTCCGTATGTTTGGAAGTTTTAGTGCACTGGTGATATCCTTAAAGGGGTTGTCCCGCGAAAGCAAGTGGAGTTATACACTTCTGTATGGCCATATTAATACACTTTGTAATATACATCGTGCATTAAATATGAGCCATACAGAAGTTATTAACTTACCCACTCTGTTGCTGGCGTCCCCGTCTCCATGGCTCCAGCTAATTTCAGCGTCTAATCGCCCGATTAGACGCGCTTGCGCAGAAGGGTCTTCTCCCTTCTGGACGGTCTGGGCACGAGCAGCATTCTGGCTCCGCCCCCTTCTACGCGTCATCGCGTAGCTCCGCCCCACCACATGTGCCGATTCCAGCCAATCAGGAGGCTGGAATTGGCAATGGACCGCACAGAGCCCACGGTGCACCATGGGAGAAGACCCGCGGTGCATCGTGGGTGAAGATCCCAGTGGCCATCTTGGAGAAAAAGAAAGAAGAAGATGCAGAGAGGGGATTCAGGTGAGTAAAATTTTTTTTTTTATTTCACCACACGGGGGGGGGGGGGGGGGGGGGGGGCTATGCAAAAAAAAAAAAAAAAAACTTTCGGCGCGGGACAACCCCTTTAAGGAAGCCTAGAGATCCCCTCAATTCAGGAGTGTAACTTTAAATTACATGGAGGTCCCTGTTGCCCTCTCACAGCACTAGCAGCTGTAATATAGAAGTGACTAGATCGGCATCGGTGTAGCTGCCCGACAGATGGTATCGGGCAGCCGACTGATACTACACTAAACTGACTGTCTGATAATAGAATAACTAACTCACTACACTATGTCATTGACGTGTTTATGCAGCCATATAAGTGAAAGACTGCTTCATCTGGATGAATTAATAGTAAAGCAGGGAGCGGCCGTGATTACTGGCGGCATCCCGATAGTGAGTGACACGCGTCTCACCTAGACAGCGCTTATACATGTGAAGCTCCTCCTTCCCTAATTCCCCTCAGCCAATCCCAGGTTGGGATCCTGTCATATCCATGTTCTTCTCGTGATATGCGCTGCTCATCAGCCCAAGCAGGGTGGTTCAGCACTGGACAGCTCCTGCTATCGTGATCCTGAGCGGTGGTGTTGAAGTGCTGAAATCAGCACTGGACAGCTCCCTTCACACAGCAGAAGCCCTGTTGCACACTCAGAAGCCTAGAGACAGGATATTAAACGTGCATATATAGTTATCAATGGGGGGTGGATGCAATAGAGGGACAGTTTTGGTTAGTAGTTTTGGAAGCAGAAAAAAAGTGTTTCTCAATGTTTGGTCAAAGGGAGGGGAGGTGACATCTCCACTAGAACTCCAGTTCTATGAAGGGTGGCAGAGGGCATCTTCATCGAAGAATCCCCGAACTGTTTCCCAAAGCACCACCTTGCGGCATTTCTCCGTGCAGAGGGCTAGGTGTTCAAAGGTGTGGATGTTTTTCAGTGAGAGCGCCGACGACCGACGGACAGTAGTGTGCAACCTGTGTCGCACCAAGATCAGCCGGGGAGCCACCACTACCAGCCTCACCACAATCAGCTTGTGCAGGCATATGATGGCCAAGCACCACACTAGGTGGGACGAAGGCCGTTCACCGCCTCCGGGTCACACCACTGCCTCTTCCCCTGTGCCCCAACCTGTCAAACAGATCCAATCCACCTCCCAGGACACAGGCACGAGCGCCTATCGGCCTGCACCCACACCCTCGCCTCCACTGTTCTCCACTCCATCCAGCAATGTCTCTCAGCACAGCGTTCAGCTGTTGCTAACACAATCATTTGAGTGAAAGTGCAAATACGCCGCCACGCACCCGCATGCACAAGCTTTAAATGTGCACATTGCCAATTAATTAGCCTGGAGATGCTGCCGTACAGGCTTGTTGAAACGGAGGCTTTTAAAAACATGATGGCTGCGGCGGTCCCACGCTACTTGGTCCACAGTTGCCACTATTCTTCCCGGTGTGCTGTCCCAGCCCTACACCAGCACGTCTCCCGCAACATGAATCGTGCCCTCACCAACACGGTTACTGGCAAGGTTCACTTAACCACGGACAAGTAGACAAGTACTTGTGGGCAGGGCCACTATATCTCCCTGACGGCACATTGGGTTAATTTGGTGGAGGTTGGGACTGAGTTAGAGCCTGGGACCGCTCACGTCCTACCCACAGCCAGAATAGTGGGTCCTACCTCGGTGCTGGTATCTGCGGCGTTTCATGCCACCTCCTCCGCCACCTCTACCTCTCAATTAAAAAGTGTGAGCACGTCGCTAGCAGTCAGTATCGCGCGGCGCGGCAGCACAGCGGTGGGCAAGCATCAGCAGGTCATGCTGAAACTACTCAGCTTAGGTGACAAGAGGCCCCGAACTGTTGAAGGGTCTGACAGAGCAGACCAACTTCTGGCTTTCGCCGCTGAGCCTCCAACCGGGCATGGTCGTGTGTGACAACAGCCATAACCTGGTGGCGGCTCTGCAGCTCGGCACTCTCACACACGTGCCATGCCTGGCCCACATCTTCAATTTGGTGGTTCAGCGGTTTCTTAAAAACTACCCCCACTTGTCTGACCTGCTCGGCAAGGTGCGCCGCATCTGCGCACATTTCCGCAAGTCCACCACGGACACTGCCACCCTGAGGACCCTGCAACGTCGGTTCCAGCTGCCAGAACACTGACTGCTGTGCGACATGCCCACACGGTGGAATTCTACACTGCACATGTTGGCCAGGCTGTACGAGCAGCGTAGAGGAATAGTGGAATACCAGCTGCAACATGGGCAACGTAGTGGTAGTCAGCCTCCCCAATTCTTTACTAAGGAGTGGGCCTGGATGGCAGATATCTGCAAGGTCCTCAGAAACTTTGATGAGTCTACCCAAATGGTGAGCTTCGATGCGGCAATCATTAGCGTTACCATCCCGCTGTTTTGCCTGCTGAGAAGTTCGCTGCAAAGCATAAAAGCCGACGCTTTGCAGCTGGAACAGAAGAAGGGGGATGACAGTATGTCACTTGATAGCCAGACCACCCTCATGTCTATATCTCAGCGCGTTTTGGAGGAGGAGGGGGAGGAGCAGAAGGAGGAGGAGGGGGAAGAGACAGCTGGGCACACTGCAGAGGGTACCCATGCTGCTTGCCTCTCATTTGTTCAGCGTTTATGGGCTGAAGAGGAGGAGGAGGAGGAAGAGGATCCTGAAAGTCATCTTCCTAATGAGGACAGCGATGTGTTGCATACTGGTACCCTGGCACACATGGCTGACTTCATGTTAGGCTGCCTTTCTTGTGACCCTCGTGTTAGATGCATTCTGGCCAACACAGATTACTGGGTGTACACCCTTCTCGAACCACAGTATAAGGAGAACCTTTCTACTCTCATTCCCGAAGAGGAAAGGGGTAAGAGAGGGATGCAATACCACAGGTCCCTGGTGGAAAAAGTGATGCTAAACTTCCCATCTGACAGCGCTAGTGGCAGAAGACACAGTTCCGATGGCCAACTAGCAGGGGAGGAGCGGGGATCAGGCACCATGTCCAGCACAGACAGGGGTACACTCTCTAAGGCCTTTTCCAGCTTTATGGCTCCCCAGCAAGACTATGTCACCACTCCCCAGTCAAGGCTGAGTCGGAGGGAGCACTGTAAATAGATGGTGAGGGAGTACGTAGCCGATCGTACCACCCTCCGTTATACCTCTGCTCCATACAACTATTGGGTTTCAAAGCTGGACACGTGGCACGAACCTGCGCTGTATGCCCTGGAGGTGCTGGCCTGCCTTGCCGCTAGCGTCTTGCCAGAGAGGGTGTTTAATGCAACTGGGGTAATCATCACGGATAAGCGTACCCGCCTGTCAACTGCCATTGCCGACATGCTGACACTCATAAAGATGAACAAAAGCTGGATTACCCAAGACTTCTCTTCTCCACCGGCGGAGAGCAGTGGAATCTAAAGATTCTTTTCGCTGCAACAGGAGAAATAAGCATTCTCTATCCCTGGAAAAAAGAGGGAATTAGCTTTGTCAATCACTCTCTGATATTATTACTCCTCCTCCTCCTACTCCTCCTCCTAAAACAGCATATCATCACGCTGAACTGCCAATTTTTCGGCGGCCCAAAAGGCTCTGCTTATAATTTTTTTACAATCTTTCAAAGTATTGATACTTTAACAGAAACCAATTTTTTTCACAGGGCTGCCTCCAGGCTCTGTTACAAATTAAGTAATAGCGAGCTGTATGTGAGCGGAATTGTGTAATCCAATGCGATTGATCTGCTTATTAACGCAGATCAGATGCATGCGGAATCCATAATTCCTATCCGGTCATGTGAGACCCGCCAAAGGTAGATCGCTACCTTTTTATCCCCTTTTTGTCACTGCTCCAGGCTCTCGGCGACCATTGGTCGCTGGGAGCAAGGAGATTTTAAATTTCCTGGGCTCCCCGCCTCCTGCGCATGTGTCCCGTGTTTTGCCGGCAGTCGCATGTGCAGAATCCGGAAAAGTTCACGGAGGAAGATCGCGTCGGGGTGCAAATACGGAGGCCTCCGGTTAAAAGTTTCATCTCATCTCACTGATCGCATCGGTTAGGGGAGATGAAGCTTCACCTTTTTTTTTTACTTTTACATGATCACCATTATCCATTGGATAACGGCGAACACGTGATCAGGAAGTGCTCACCGCGGCCCCCCGTGGAATCTCCAGGCTCTCGGCTAAGTTTTGTAGCCAGGAGCAGGGAGATTTTAAATTACCCTGGCAATCCACGGCTTCTGCTCATGCGCCTGCCATTTTGGCGATGGGCGTGTGCGCAGAAGCTGGGGTAAGGTCCGCGGATAAATCTGGGGGCCTTGGGTATGTCATTTCATCCTCCCTCACGGATATGATCCATGGGGGGAGATAAAACGTCAGCTTTTTAAACTTTTTTTAAACTTTTTAAAACTTTTTTTATCTGAAATGATCACTGTTACCCATTGGATAATAGTGATCATGTCCCCGATGAAATCTCTCTGCTCCTGGCTACACATGGTAGCCAAGAGCAGAGGGATTTTAAATTTCCCAGGGCTCGAGACCCTCTGTGCAAGCATCCGATGCTTGACATCAGGCGTGCATGCGCAAACGGGGACTTCGGGTCCCGGAACACCGGGGACATCGGCGGAGGACCCGGGGTAAGTATTTTCACTTCCTCTCATGGATCGGATCCATGAGGGGAAGTAATACTTGAACTTTTTTTACTTTTTTGAACTTTTTCGCGATCGCCGCTATCCACTGGATAGCGGCGATTGCGGGCCCAGGGACCGCTCAGTGCAGTCCCCGGTAACATCGCCTGATTCCCAGCTACCTTCAGGAGTGATATTAAGGAATTTATTCAGGCCCAATGGTCATTTATTCCCCAATATAAATCCAGTGATTGTCCTGTCAGCCTTCTGCACTAAATCTACCTCAGAAGAGGAAAGGCGCTCATAGACACCAGGCGTAGGGCAGTGTCTAAGAATCTACCTATCACAACTGAGAGTTTATGGACAAATCAGTTGTCTATGCTCACACAGAGCCCAAATAAAGGTCAGAAATGCCATAAGACCACCATAGCTAGGTGGCTGGGAGACCCTATTATCACTTCATGCAAAAGTAAACGTCTTCATCCAGAAGATGTCGATGCTCGCTATACCAGAGCCATAGCAACATCAAGGGCAGAACATGTGGCAGCTCTAGCTCAGAGCACTGGCACATGGGGCACACAAAATACCTTCTGCGTAAGAAGAACCTCTTGATGAAGAAGAATTTTCCTACGGTGATTCAGTTTTTATTTCTGGTATCTCCCACCATTAATAAATCCTGCAACACCCCCATATGTATGTGTGCTGCTGTGTTAGGAATCATACCCACTTGCGTTTTTTTTAACTCTGCGATATCGCTGTGTTTTTTTAACGCAAATTTAAATAGGACTTTCTAATGTTAAAAACGCAAGTTTGTGCTTTGCGATTTTTGTGCGATGCGTTTTTAACTTTAGAAAGTCCCATTGACATTTGTGTTAAAAAAAATGCAGCTATATCGCAGCTTTAAAATAACACATGTGGGTAGGAGCCCTTAGGCCGAGCTCACATGGGTGCATGATTTTATATGCTGTGAGCGAGCCAGCTACAAGTATGCATGTGCATACATACTTTCTGGATGATTCCTGCATAGTCCAATCCCCATAGCCTATATTGGCTTGTATTTGTGTGTTATACATGCCAAGATAGGATATGCTGTGTTTTTTTTGTGTGTGTGTGAAAGAAAGTAAGTGTGAGTGGCCCAACTGAAATAAATGGGCTTTTAGCATTGTGTATTACGAATGTGCCTCATAAACTGAGAATATACCTGTGTGAGAGCGGCCTTGGGACACCCAAGAAAGGCAGAAGTTATGCTATTCTTCTTTTCCGTAGACCTAACAGCAGCACACATCTACCCAATCAATAATGTATTATTCTCTACATCTCTTTGTAGTGTTTAAAAACTAACAAGGAGTAAGGGCTGAGGCTCTTCTTTTAGGGTTAGTTTAAAATTTGAGTTGCCTGTCCAAAGCACATAGTGGGGAATAGATCCCATATCTCTATGTGCTGCTGTTTAGGCCTACAGAAAAGGAACAGGAAGGGGGGGGGGACTTGTTATTTGTATTCCACAGCACTATCAGGTACTTTATTTTTTACCCATAGCAAGCTGGTTACTCATTTTACCGACCTCGGAAGGATGCAAGGCTGAGTCAACCTTGAGATGGTTGCCTGAACCATGCGTGGATGTAGGCAAAAGCCTAGGTCTGCATACTGATGCCTTAACACACTGTGCCACACAAGGCTGGAAATGACTACAGGAAATAAGAACAGCTTAGTTACATTGACTGAAACAGGTCAGTGTAATGTAAGTGTGAAGTAAGTTTCCAACACGCAAAGCACACGGATGTGAGAACTAGTCTGTCTGCATAAGCCCTTTAAGTAATCCTCTATGACCTTTACACATCAGCAGTCCTCCTATTACTCCTGTTCTAGACTCCTGGTTGTTTCATTGTAACAAACTGCTGCTGTGTGAGCCAGACAAGGTAATGGCTTCTTAGCCGCTGAATATCAATGTTTTTATTTATTTACAGAAAGCAGAGATCTTGAAAACCGTAAGGAAAAACAAAACATATGAGGACGTTGTACAAGCTTTATTTCCATAAGACTGACAACCTCTTGTAGGTCCGTGTAGATACCGGCGGATACTTTCTCATCTTAGATTTAGTAATTTGCTGTGCCAGGCTTCTTGCAGAATCCTGTGTTTGTGCCGATCCCGCTTCTATCCTATATAAGTCCATTCTCAATTGGGTAGTCATCGAAGATATTAGTAGCCTAAAGAAAAATACATAACTGGGTTAATGAAGACATTTGTGGCTACTATCCACACCTGCCTGTAACATGTAAGATCAGCGGTGGGAGACGCAGCGTGAGGCCCGGGGGTCCAGTTACCGAGAATGTCCAGTCTGACGCTGCATCTCCCACCTTACTGGATTTTACACCAGAATAGGCTGCCTTCACTTGTCGAGTGGGATGAAAGTGCATTTTACATCAGATTTTGTTCACTTTTTGTACTTTTAACACACAAGTGTCATCAGATTACAATTCATTTTTCACATTGGTGAAATAAATGGAAGGTGGCAAAATTGATGTAATTTAAAACTCTGTTTGAAGTCAATGGCTACATGAATAATACAGAACATACTCACACCCCATGTAAGTGCATTGGGTTTCTTAACACACCCATTGATTTCAAAGGGTGATTCTGGCCATAAAAAAGCCTGTTATCTCTGCATGTGTCTGTACTGTTCCATACGTTTGTGATGCATCTGCCATTTCTTTTGTGCATTTTGCGTACACATTCATTGTGTTTTGCACCCGTGCCAAAAAATAAGTGCAAGGATGTTAATCGATGTTACATATTTCCGCACTGCTTCCTGGCAACAATTGTAAAATAAAGCAGAGACCAAGTAATTCTGGATTTGCTGCTTTTTTACACAATGAGTAATTTTGGTCTGTGAATAACGCTGAAAAAAGGACAAGCGTTTTTTCTTTTATGCACATCAAATATGTAAATCTAAATACACCATTGAAAATCAATTATGTTGTAGGGACAGAAAATATGCCTGTGTGTATGGCCCCTCATTGGTCCAAGTTCTGTCAGCTTGGACAGAACTTCAATAATAAAATCATCTGTGTGAATAAGCCCTTATTGAAGCTTTTTCAATGCAGTTTTTGGCTGCGCAGCTTGTTGAAATGGAACATGAGGTTTTAGGGTGCATGAAAAATTGTGGTAGTTTGCAGTACAAGCTGATATCACATCACTGCGGAGTGTAGAAGTACACCGAAATGTATTCATTCATATACTTCCAGGATGAATAAAGGAGGAACAGCTCCGTGTAGAGCTCCAAGAAAAGATGCTGAAGGATTTTTATATGGTGGGTAATGCAAGTATGTAGTGAAGCAGACATATGAGGAGAAGTGACAGCACTCCAGGATCCACACATATGTGAGGCTGTATTCACATGGCCAATATTCCCATATGAGTTCTGCCCATGTATGAGTCTGACAGAACAGGTGCAAGAGGATAACGCAATGTTGCTTTATATCTTTGCCTGCTGTGATATGTGGTTCACCTGTCTCTTTAATAGATAGACATCATAGAACCTGGAAGGCTAAAGGGATAGCAGGGGTCTCAGGATGTGTTATCTCCTGCTCTGGGGTCCTGTGTTCTATGACCAGATTCCAGAGAAAGGCTGTGTAGGTGTAACAAGCTTAAGGAACTGTGTGAGGAGAGACAGAGTAGAGAGCAGCTCAAGAGGCCACAGAGGAACAGTGGAGCATCTTCATTAGAGAAGGGACAGCCTGTGAACTGTGTGTGATGGTTGACAGTGCCTGAACCATAGCTCTTTCATCTATAGTTGTCTCCAGTAAGTAATGTTGTGCGTGCAAGGGCTTTTACTCACTAGCATCTTCTTTTTAACCCCTTAGTGACCAAGCCTGTTTGCGCCTTAATGACCAGGCCAAATTTTGCAAATCTGACACGTGTCAATTTAGCATGGAAAAACACCAGAAAGGTTTTGCATATCCAAGCGATTCTGACATTGTTTTTTCGCCACATGTTGTACTTCATTTAGGTGGAAAAAATAGACCGATAGAAATTGTGTTTATTTATTAAAAGCGCCAAAATTGGGAAAAGTTTGAAAAATTCGTCATTTTTTCACATTTCCAACTGCAATATCTCAAATATGTGCAAACATAATATAGAAATTTTTGCTAAGATATATATTTCCATCTGTTTACTTTATTTTGGGTGCACATTGGAAAAACTTTCGTTTTTTTTTTAACCATTTAGGAGACGTACAAATTTAACATTACTTTTCAGCATTTTGAGGAACACTTTGTTTTCCTACACCAAGCCAAGATTGGAAAGGCTCATAGGAGTCAAAATGATAGATACCCCCACAAATGACCCCATTTTAAAAACTACACCCCTTAACGTATTCACTGAGGGGTGTCATGAGTGTTTTAACCGCACAGTTTTTTTTTTAGGAGTCAATGCAATTTAGAAGAGAAAAACAAAAAATTTCATATTTTTGCAAATATGTCATTTTAAAGACAGGACTTTTTTCTATAGTATGCATGAAAATAAGGATTTGCACCCCAGAATAGATAAGCCTGTTTGTCCCGTGCTCAGAAACATACCCATTGTGGCCCTAGTATTACGTCTGTATGCACAATGGGGCCCAAAATGAAGGGAGCAACCGGTGGCTTTCGGAACAGAAATTTTGCTTGAAGGAGATTTAGTCCCCATTGCACACTTGTAGAGCCATTAAGTGACCAAAACGATGGAGAACGCCCACAATTGACCCCATTTTGAAAAGTAGACCCCTTAACGAATTTATCTAGTGGTACGCTGACTTTTTTGACTTCACAGCTTTTAAATGAATCTAAGCCAAGCCGAAGGAAAAAAATTACGATTTTCATTTTTTTGGTAATTCTGTCATTTCAAAAGCAGTTTTTTTGTACAACACATATATAAATGAAGACTTGCACCCTAAAATGGGTACCCCTGTTTGTCCTGTGCTCAGAAACATACCCATTGTGGCCCTAGTATTACGTCTGTATGCACAATGTGGCCCAAAATGAAAGGAGCAACCGGTGGCTTTCGGAACAGAAATTTTGCTTGAAGGAGATTTAGTCCCCATTGCCCACTTGTAGAGCCATTGAGTGACCAAAGCGATGGAGAACCCCCACAAGTGACCCCATTTTAAAAAGTAGACCCCTTAACGAATTTATCTAGGGGTACGATGACTTTTTTGACTTCACAGTTTTTGAATGAATCTAAGCCAAGCAGAAGGAAAAAATTATGATTTTCATTTTTTTGGCAATTGTGTCAATTTAAAAACAGTTTTTTTTGTCCAGTGTAAATAGGAATGAAGACGTTCACCCCAAAATGGATACCCCCGTTTGTCCTGTGTTCATAAACATACCCATTGTGGCCCTAATTTACTTAAAGGAAACATGGCTAGGCCTATAATGGAAGGAGCACCCATTGGATTTCAGGGTACAGCGGAATAAATTCCAGGCCCCATTGCCCACTTGTAGAGCCATTGAGCGGCCAAAACAATAGAGAACCCCCACGAATGACCCCATTTTGAAAACTAGACCCCTTAATGAATTCATCTAGGGGTGTACTGCGTATTTTGACCCCACAGTATTTGAATGAATCTAAGCAAAGCAGAAGGAAAAAATTACGATTTTCATTTTTTGGCAATTTTGTCAATTTAAAAACAGGTTTTTTTTGTACAGTGTACATAGGAATGAAGACTTTCACCCCAAAATGGATACCCCCGTTTGTCCCGTGTTCAGAAACATATCCATTGTGGCCCTAATCTACTTACAGGACACATGGCTAGACCCATAATGGAGGGAATGCCCGCTGGATTTCAGGGCAGAACTGAATAAATTCCAGGCCCCATTGCTCACTTATACGGAAAAAAAATTGACTTCCTAAAAATAATCCCCCCCCCCCTTCCCCCACCATCGCCATTTTTTGGCATTCCCTAAATATTAGATAAAGGTAATAATATAAACTGTGTTTTATGTCCGAAGACAGGGGTAATTACGGAGGCTGGTTGGGATGGGCCCATGGGGCAATAAAACCGTGTATCCCCCCTCCTCTCATGCTTTTTTGGGGGTATTTCGTAACCTAAGCGGCGGGGATGGGGTATAAAAAGTGGCGCTCTGTGAGGCTTTGTAATCTTGCTGCGGTGCAGCGGTCTCACACAGAAGGCGCTCAACAAGGTGCTCCTGGAACTGCATGAAGGCGAGCGTTCCCGGGGCTTCTTGTAAATTACGTATTACAGGTAGCGGTCTGAATAACGCCGGGCTCACACGGCCGTAGGTGGAATCCGCTTGCGGAGGCCCGCAGCGGATCCCATCTGTGAGCCGGCCGTGACCCTGCGTACGACCACGTAATGTACTGCGCATAACTGTCTACTCACACAGGCGGTCATGCGCAGTACACTGTTGTTTGTTTTTATTTCCCGCGCCGTCGCTTAGAGATGACCTGGGTACCCGCAGCCCGTACACAATGTGTTTGCATATGGGCTGTGGGTATATCCGCGGTCATAGAGCACAATGGGCTCTAGGTCGCGGATATCCGCGGTAAAATATAGCATGCCGTGTTCTGTTTCTGCGAGTGGATTATGTAATTCCGACCCGCTAATTGGGGGGAATTGTGTAATCCAATGCATGCGATTTATCTGTGGATTACCGCTGATCAAGCGCATGCAGAACCCATAATTCCTCTCCGGTCATGTGTGACCGGCCTAATGTTAGATCGCTACTTTATCACGTGACCGGGGGCCGCTCAACGAGGCCGCCGGTCACTGCTCCAAGCACTCAGAGCAAGGAGATTTAAAATTTCCTGGGCTCCCCGGCTCCTGCGAATGTGTCCGGCATTTTGCCGGCGGGCGCATGCGCAGCAGCCGGAAGGGTCCATGGAGGATAATCGCATCTGCATTCAAATGCGGAAGCCTCCGAGAAGATGTTTCATCTCGTCTCACTGATCGCATCGGTGAGGGGAGATGAAACTTCCACTTTTTAAAGAACTTTTACGTGATCGCCATTATGCATTGGATAACGGGGATCATGTGACCAGTAACCGCATACCGCAGCTCCCCGTGACATCTCCAGGCTCTTGGCTACCTTTGGTAGCCAGGATCAGGGAGATTTTAAATTTCTTGGGCAATCTTTCACTTTTGCGCATGCGTCCGCCATCATGCTGATGGGCGCATGCGCAGAAGCTGGGGTAAGGTCCGCAGATGAACATCCCATCAGGGAGCAAATCCGGGAACCTTGGGTACGTAATTTCATCCCCCCTTACAGATATGATCCGTAAGGGGAGATGAAACTTTAACTTTATAAACTTTTAACTTTTTTTTTTTTTTACTTTTTAACTTTATATGATCACCGTTATCCGATGGATAACGGTGATAATATGACTGGAAACCGCATACAGCGGTCCCTAGTCATATCTCCCTGCACTCGGCTAACTGTGACAGCGGGAGCAGGGAGATTTTGATTTTGAGGGGAGGTGAAACTTTTCTTGTTTTAAACTTTTCTTTACTTTTCCGCGATCGCCGTTATCCATTGGATAACGACGATCGCGGTACCGGGAACCGTTCACCGCGGTCCCCGCTGACATCTCCTGCCTCCTGGCTACCTACAGGAGTCGGGAGCCAGGAGATTTTAAATTTCCCGCACCGCCGGGCCTTCTGCGCATGCGGTTGACGTAATGCCGCCTGGCGCGCATCCGCAGAAGGACGGCTACGGGGCCCGGAGCATCGGGAGAGCGGGGAGCAGTGTGCCAAACCCGGGTGAGTAATTTCAGCTGCCCCGATGGATCCGATCCATCAGGGCAGCTGAATATGTAACTTTTTTCAACTTTTTTTTACTTTTTTGCGGTCGGCGCAATGCCGGGGGGGGGGGGGGGGGGGGGTCCATACAGCCCGGGATGACAGCTCCATGCTGTCGGCTACCTGCGGACACCGACAGCATGGAGCTGTCACGTCCACAGCCCAAGGGGCTTTATTCTCTGCAGGAGACGTGTTTTTACGTCCTCAGAGAATATAGCCCACTTCGGCAGGACGTAAAAACACTATGGGCTGGTCGTTAAGGGGTTAATGCTGTGATATCGCTGCGTTTTTTTCCATGGGACTTTCTAATGTTAAAATCACATTGCACAAAAATTTATAAGTTTGCGCTTTTGTGATTTTTGTGCGATGAGATTTTAACATTGCAATTTCCCATTGAAAAAACGCAGTGATATTGCAACTTAAAAAAAAAAAACGCTAGTGGGTAAAAGCCCCAAGGCTGCAAGAGTCCAAACTGCAAAGGTAATAGCTAGAGGGGCTGCTGTTGAAAGCACTACAGGGAGCTACACATCATTTCACAGTTTATTGGATCAGAGATTACTAATGAACTAAAGGAGTCGCCTCCCCTATATCACCATACAGAGAACTAAAGGTCGTAAGTGAGGAGCAGCCTTAAAAAAAGAAAGTGTGCACATCAACATTAAGACTAATGAAAAAGAAAAGGAAGCCTGCTAATTACATATTATTCAGAATACCCTTAGGGTGAGAAGCTGAAACTCCTCTGTTTACAGTTGAGAGACGTGTCTTTGGAAATCCACAGCGCACACCAAAGTGTCCCTGCGCAGCCTTCAGCTGCCCTCATGCCACACGCTGGCCTCATAGCCACACCACCCTCATGTCTATTTATAAGTGCGTCTGCCATGAGGAGGTACCGCAGGCACACACTACAGAGGGTTGGCACGGCCAGGCAGCGACCCTCTTTAAAAGGGGCGGGGCGATAGCCCATAATGCTGTACAGAAGCAATGAGAAATCCAATCCTGTGCCACCTCCATCAGGAGCTGCACACGCGGGCATAGCAATGGGGAACCCATGTGCCACACACTATTCATTCTGTCAAGGTGTCTGCATGCCCCAGTCAGACCGGGTTTTTTTATAAATAGTCACAGGCAGGTACAACTCCGCAATGGGAATTCTGTGTGCACCCACAGCATGGGTGGCTCCCTGGAACTCACTGGCGGTACATAAATGTATCCCATTGCAGTGCCCAGCACAGCTGAGGTAACGTCAGGTTTAATGCAGGTGGGCTTCGGCCCACACTGCATGCCCCAGTCAGACTGGGGTTCTTTAGAAGTGGACACATGCAGTTACAACTCCATGTGGACCGACAGCATGGGTGGCTCCCTGGAACCCACCGGCGGTACATAAATATATCCCATTGCAGTGCCCAGCATAGCTGAGGTAACGTCAGCTTTAATGCAGGTGGGCTAACAATTACTAGGATTACAATGTAGGCGAGGGCCCAAAAAAATTGGTGTACCAACAGTACTAATGTACTTCAGAAAAATTGCTCATGCCCAACCAAGAGGGCAGGTGAAACCCATTAATCGCTTTGGTTAATGTGGCTTAATTTGTAACTAGGCCTGTAGGCAGCCCAGTTAAAATAAAAATTGGTTCAGGTGCAAGTTTCAATGCTTTATTGAATTGAGAATTGAAACGTATAAACATTGTTTACAAAAGTTATATGACTGAGCCTTGTGGGCCTAAGAAAAATTGCCCGTTCGGCGTGATTACGTGAGGTTTCAGGAGGAGGAGCAGGAGGAGGAGGATAAATATAATAAAAAGATAGATGAAGCTAAAAGGTCCCCGTTTTTTATGGTGATAGAGAACGATGCTTCCATCCGCGGGTGCAGCCTACGTATTGTTTAGGTATCGCTGCTGTCCGCTGGTGGAGTAGAGAACTCTGGGGAAATCCAGGCTTTGTTAATCTTTATGATTACAAGCCTGTCGGCACTGTCGGTTGACAGGCGGGTACGCTTATCCGTAATTATTCCCCAAGCCGCACTAAACACCCTCTCTGACAAGACGCTAGCCGCAGGACAAGCAAGCACCTCCAGGGCATACAGCGCGAGTTCAGGCCACGTGTCCAGCTTCGACACCCAGTAGTTGTAGGGGGCAGAGGCGTCACGGAGGACGGTCGTGCGATCGGCTACATACTCCCTCACCATCCTTTTACAGTGCTCCCGCCGACTCAGCCTTGACTGGGGACCGGTGACACAGTCTTGCTGGGGAGCCATAAAGCTGTCAAAGGCCTTGGAGAGTGTTCCCCTGCCTGCGCTGTACATGCTGCCTGATCTCCGTGCCTCCCCTGCTACCTGGCCCTCGGAACTGCGCCTTCTGCCTCTAGCGCTGTCGGATGGGAATTTTACCATCAGTTTGTCCGCCAGAGTCCTGTGGTATAGCAGCACTCTTGAACCCCTTTCCTCTTCGGGTATGAGAGTGGAAAGGTTCTCCTTATACCGTGGGTCGAGCAGTGTGTACACCCAGTAATCCGTAGTGGCCAGAATGCGTGTAACGCAAGGGTCACGAGAAAGGCATCCTAACTAGAGATGAGCGAACGTACTCGTCCGAGCTTGATATTCGTGCGAATATTAGGGTGTTCGGGATGCTCGTTACTCGTAACGAGTACCACGCGGTGTTCCGGTTACTTTCAGTTTCCTCTCTGAGACGTTAGCGCGCTTTTCTGGCCAATTGAAAGACAGGGAAGGCATTACAACTTCCCCCTGTGACGTTCAAGCCCTATACCACCCCCCTGCTGTGAGTGGCTGGGGAGATCTGATGTCACCCGAGTATAAAAATCGGCCCCTCCCGCGGCTCGCCACACATGCCTTGTGACTTAGCTGAGGGAAAGTGCTGCTGCTGGTGCTGCTGTAGGGAGAGCGTTAGGAGTCAGTGTAGGCTTCAAGAACCCCAACGGCCCTTCTCAGGGCCACATCTACTAGTGTGCAGTACTGTGTTAGCACAGTATTTTTTATTTTTTTGTCCAAAATTGGATCTGCAGAGCATTGCGCCCTGCAATAGGGACAGAAGTGGGGGTTAGGCAGGGAGAGTGTTAGGAGTTAGTGTAGGCTTCAAGAACCCCAACGGTCCTTTCTAGGGCCACTTCTATCTGTGTGCAGTACTGTCCAGGCTGCTGTTAGCAGTGTTGCATTTTTTTTTTTTTTCTCAAAATCGGCTGTGCAGAGCATTGCACCCGGCATTAATACTACAGGGATAGAATTGTGTAGGCAGGGCCAGAAGACATTTATTATTCATTGAATACACACAGTGGGGTCTTCCCTTTGCTAAAAAGGAAAATTAAAATTAAATTTGGCCTGCCTGTGTCAGTCCTAAGGTCTCCGTGTACGTGTGTGCTGCGTGTACAACGTACAAAAATCAGATGCAACCAGCTACGCTTTACTGCAGCCTAGCGCCATTGTCTTTCCTGACTGGCAAATACCTGCTCTGCTAGAGTTAATAACTCTGCTACACTATACTTGTGTGACACTTTTTGAGGGCCACACCACAGATATTAAACTTCTTGTTCATTGAATATACGCAGTGGGGTCTTCACTAAGCTAAAAAGGAAAACAATTATATTTGGCCTGCAGGCTTGCGCCAATTTATTTCCTGCCTGGGAAATCAAATCACTGGTAATACAGCATGCTGAGTGGTAGGGGTAAGCCTAGAGGACGTGGACGTGGCCGAGGACGCGGAGGGCCAAGTGAGGGTGTGGGCACAGGCCGAGCTCCTGATCCAGGTGTGTCGCAGCCGACTGCTGCGCGATTAGGAGAGAGGCACGTTTCTGGCATCCCCACATTCATCGCCCAATTAATGGGTCCACGCGGGAGACCTTTATTAGAAAATGAGCAGTGTGAGCAGGTCCTGTCCTGGATGGCAGAAAGTGCTTCGAGCAAGCTATCATCCACCCACAGTTCTGCGCCGTCCAGTGCTGCAAATCTGAATCCTCTGTCTGCTGCTCCTCCTTCCTCCCAGCCTCCTCACTCCACTACAATGACACCTGCTCAGGAGCGGGAACACTCCCAGGAACTGTTCTCGGGCCCCTGCTTAGATTGGGCAGCAGTGGTTCCTCTCCCACCAGAGGAGTTTATCGTCACTGATGCCCAACCATTCGAAAGTTCCCGGGGTCTGCGGGAAGAGGCTGGGGACTTCCGCCAACTGTCTCAAGAACTTTCTGTGGGTGAGGAGGACGATGACGATGAGACACAGTTGTCTTGCAGTGAGGTAGTAGTAAGGGCAGTAAGTCCAAGGGAGCAGCACACAGAGGATTCGGAGGAAGAGCAGCAGGACGATGAGGTGACTGACCCCACCTGGTGTGCAATGCCTACTCAGGACAGGTCTTCAGAGGGGGAGGCAAGGGCATCAGCAGGGCAGGTTGCAAGAGGCAGTGCGGTGGCCAGGGGTAGAGGCAGGGCCAGACCGAATAATCCACCAAGTGTTTCCCAAAGCGCCCCCTCGCGCCATGCCACCCTGCAGAGGCCGAGGTGCTCAAAGGTCTGGCAGTTTTTCACTGAGAGTGCAGACGACCGACGAACAGTGGTGTGCAACCTTTGTCGCGCCAAGATCAGCCACCACCACCAGCCTCACCACCACCAGCATGCGCAGACATATGATGGCCAAGCACCCCACAAGGTGGGACGAAGGCCGTTCACCGCCTCCGGTTTGCACCGCTGCCTCTCCCCCTGTGCTCCAACCTGCCACTGAGGTCCAACCTCCCTCTCAGGACACAGGCACAACCGTCTCATGGCCTGCACCCACACCCTCACCTCCGCTGTCCTCGGCCCCATCCACCAATGTCTCGCACCGCACAGTCCAGCCGTCGCTAGCGCAAGTGTTGGAGCGCAAGCGCAAGTACGCCACCACGCACCCGCACGCTCAATCTTTAACCGTCCACATAGCCAAATTTATCAGCCTTGAGATGCTGCCGTATAGGGTTGTGGAAACGGAGTCCTTCAAAGCTATGATGGCGGCGGCGGCCCCGCGCTACTCAGTTCCCAGTCGCCACTATTTTTCCCGATGTGCCGTCCCAGCCCTGCACGACCACGTCTCCCGCAACATTGTACGCGCCCTCACCAATGCGGTTAGTGGCAAGGTCCACTTAACTACGGACACGTGGACAAGCACAGGCGGGCAGGGCCACTACATCTCCCTGACGGCACATTGGGTGAATTTAGTGGAGGCTGGGACAGAGTCAGAGCCTGGGACCGCTCACGTCCTACCCACCCCCAGAATTGCGGGCCCCAGCTCGGTGGTGGTATG
This sequence comes from Eleutherodactylus coqui, assembly GCF_035609145.1. Classification (NCBI taxonomy): domain Eukaryota; kingdom Metazoa; phylum Chordata; class Amphibia; order Anura; family Eleutherodactylidae; genus Eleutherodactylus; species Eleutherodactylus coqui. The sequence continues at coordinate 516,730,819 of NC_089837.1, forward strand.
TTCGGCGGTGTATGCTTCTTCCACTAAAGCACCCTCCTCCTCCTCCTCCTCAACCTCTGTCTCGCAATCTAGATGTGTCAGCAGCAGCAGGACGTCGCCAGCAGTCGGTGTCGCGCGGCGTGGCAGCACAGCGGTGGGCAAGCGTCAGCAGGCCGTGCTGAAACTACTCAGCTTAGGAGATAGGAGGCACACGGCCCACGAACTGCTGCAGGGTCTGACAGAGCAGACCGACCGTTGGCTTGCGCCGCTGAGCCTCCAACCGGGCATGGTCGTGTGTGACAACGGCTGTAACCTGGTGGCGGCTCTGCAGCTCGGCAGCCTCACGCACGTGCCATGCCTGGCCCACGTCTTTAATTTGGTGGTTCAGCGCTTTCTGAAAAGCTACCCACGCTTGTCAGACCTGCTCGTAAAGGTGCGCCGGCTCTGCGCACATTTCCGCAAGTCCCACACGGACGCTGCCACCCTGCGCACCCTGCAACATTGCTTTAATCTGCCAGTGCACCGACTGCTGTGCGACGTGCCCACACGGTGGAACTCTACGCTCCACATGTTGGCTAGGCTCTATGAGCAGCGTAGAGCTATAGTGGAATACCAACTCCAACATGGGCGGCGCAGTGGGAGTCAGCCTCCTCAATTCTTTTCAGAAGAGTGGGCCTGGTTGGCAGACATCTGCCAGGTCCTTCGAAACTTTGATCAGTCTACCCAGGTGGTGAGCGGCGATGCTGCAATCATTAGCGTCACCATTCCTCTGCTATGCATCTTGAGAACTTCCCTGCAAACCATAAAGGCAGCCGCTTTGCGCTCGGAAACAGAGCCGGGGGAAGACAGTATGTCGCTGGATAGTCAGAGCACCCTCCTGTCTATATCTCAGCGCGTTCAGGAGGAGGAGGAGGAGGATGAGGAGGATGAGGAGGAGGGGGAAGAGACAGCTTGGCCCACTGCTGACGGTACCCATGCTGCTTGCCTGTCATCATTTCAGCGTGTATGGCCTGAGGAGGAGGAGGAGGAGGAGGATCCTGAAAGTGATCTTCCTAGTGCGGACAGCCATGTGTTGCGTACAGGTACCCTGGCACACATGGCTGACTTCATGTTAGGATGCCTTTCTCGTGACCCTCGCATTCAACGCATTCTGGCCACTACGGATTACTGGGTGTACACACTGCTCGACCCACGCTATAAGTAGAACCTTCCCAGTCTCATTCACGAAGAGGAAAGGGGTTCGAGAGTGTTGTTATACCACAGGACCCTGGCGGACAAGCTGATGGTAAAATTCCCATCCGTCAGCGCTAGTGGCAGAAGGCGCAGTTCCGAGGGCCATGTAGCAGGGGAGGTGCGTAGATCGAGCAGCATGTACAGCCCAGACAGTGCAACAGTCTTTAAGGGCCTGGCCAGCTTTATGGCTCCCCAGCAAGACTGTGTCACCGCTCCCCAGTCAAGGCTGAGTCGACAGGAGCACTGTAAAAGGATGGTGAGGGAGTACGTAGCCGATCGCACGACCATCCTCGGTGACGCCTCTGCCCCCTACAACTACTGGGTGTCGAAGCTGGACACGTGGCCTGAACTAGCGCTGTATGCCCTGGAGGTGCTTGCTTGTCCTGCGGCTAGCGTCTTGTCGGAAAGGGTGCTTAGTGCGGCTGGGGGAATCATCACAGATAAGCGTACCCGCCTGTCAACCGACAGTGCCGACAGGCTAACACTCATCAAGATGAACAAAGCCTGGATTTCCCCAGACTTCTCTTCTCCACCAGCAGACAGCAGCGATACGTAAGCAATACGTAGGCTGCACCCGCGGATGGAAGCTACGTTCTCTCTCACCATCCAAAACGGGGACATTTCTGCTTCATCAATCTGTGTCTAATATTCCTCCTCCTCCTCCTGCTCCTCCTCCTGAAACCTCACGTAATCACGCTGAACGGGCAATTTTTCTTAGGGCCACAAGGCTCACTCATAATTTTTCTAAACAATTTTTAGATGTTTCAATGCTCTGAAAAGCGTTGGAACTTTAACTTGAACCAATTTTTCGTTAAACTGGGCTGCCTCCAGGCCTAGTTACCACTTAAGCCACATTAACCAAAGCGATTAATGGGTTTCACCTGCCCTCTTGGTTGGCCATGGCCAATTTTTTTCAGGTACATTAGTACTGTTGATACAGCAATTTTTGTGGGCCCTCGCCTACAGTGTAATCAAATAAATTTTTAGCCCACCTGCATTAAGCACGACATTACTACCTCAGCTGTGTTGGGCAATGCAATGGGATATTTCTATGTACCGCCGGTGGCTTCCTGGCACCCACCCATGCTGTAGGTGCACACAGAGTTTTTACTACATCTGTACACTTGAACAGAACCCCAGTCAGACTGGGGCATGCAGTGTGGGCCGAAGCCCACCTGCATTAAGCACAACATTACTACCTCAGCTGTGTTGGGCAATGCAATGGGATATTTCTATGTACCGCCGGTGGCTTCCTGGCACCCACCCATGCTGTAGGTGCACACGGAGTTTTTACTACATCTGTACACTTGAAAAGAACCCCAGTCTGACTGGGGCATGCAGTGTGGGCCGAAGCCCACCTGCATTAAGCACGACATTACTACCTCAGCTGTGTTGGGCAATGCAATGGGATATTTCTATGTACCGCCGGTGGGTTCCAGGGAGCCACCCATGCTGTAGGTGCACACAGAGTTTTTACTACATCTGTACACTTGAAAAGAACCCCAGTCAGACTGGGGAATGCAGTGTGGGCCGAAGCCCACCTGCATTAAGCACGACATTACTACCTCAGCTGTGTTGGGCAATGCAATGGGATATTTCTATGTACCGCCGGTGGGTTCCAGGGAGCCACCCATGCTGTGGGTGCACACGGAATTCCTATTGCGAAGTTGTACCTGCCTGTGACTATTTATAAAAAACCGCGGTCTGACTGGGGCGTGCAGACACCTTGACAGAATGAATAGTGTGTGGCACATAGGTTCCCCATTGCTATGCCCACGTGTGCAGCTCCAGATGGAGGTGGTACAGGATTGGATTTCTCATTGCTTCTGTACAGCATTGTGGACTATCAGCCCGCCCCTTTTATGGGGGGGTCGCTGCCTAGCCATGCCAACCCTCTGCAGTGTGCCTGCTTTTCCTGTGGCAGACGCACTTATACATAGACATGAGGGTGGTGTGGCATGAGGGCAGCTGAAGGCTGCGCAGGGACAGTTTGGTGTGCGCTGTGGGGGGGAGGGGGGGTTGGGCAGCTTGTAACCCAGGAGAAGTGGCAGCGGAGTGTCATGCAGGCAGTGATTGTGCTTTGTTGGAGGTAGTGTGGTGCTTAGCTAAGGTGTGCATTGCTAATGAGGGCTTTTCAGAAGTAAAAGTTGTTGGGAGGGGGGGGGGGCCCACTCTTGCCGGTTTTGTGGCTTAATAGTGGGACATGTGAACTTGAGATGCAGCCTAACATGTAGCCCCTCGCCTGCCCTATCCGTTTCTGTGTCATTCCCATCACTTTCTTGAATTGCCCAGATTTTCACACAAGGAAACCTTAGCGAGCATCGGCGAAATACAAAAATGCTCGGGTCGCCCATTGACTTCAATGGGGTTCGTTACTCGAAACGAACCCTCGAGCATTGCGAAAAGTTCGTCCCGAATAACGAGCACCCGAGCATTTTGGTGCTCGCTCATCTCTAATCCTAACATGAAGTCCGCCATGTGTGCCAGGGTACCTGTACGCAACACATGGCTGTCTTCACTAGGAAGATCACTTTCAGGATCCTCCTCCTCAGGCCATACACGCTGAAAGGATGACAGGCAAGCAGCATGGGTACCATCAGCAGTGGGCCAAGCTGTCTCTTCCCCCTCCTCCTCATGCTCCTCCCCCTCCTCCTCCTCAACGCGCTGAGATATAGACATGAGGGTGCTCTGACTATCCAGCGACATACTGTCTTCCCCCGCCTCCGTTTCCGAGCGCAAAGCATCTGCCTTTATGCTTTGCAGGGAACTTCTCAAGAGGTATAGCAGAGGAATGGTGACGCTAATGATTGCAGCATTGCCGCTCACCATCTGGGTAGACTCATCAAAGTTTCCAAGGACCTGGCAGATGTCTGCCAACCAAGCGCACTCTTCTGTAAAGATTTGAGGAGGCTGACTCCCACTACGCTGTCCATGTTGGAGTTGGTATTCCACTATAGCTCTACGCTGGTCATAGAGCCTGGCCAACATGTGGAGCGTAGAGTTCCACCGTGTGGGCACGTCGCACAGCAGTCGGTGGACTGGCAGATTAAACCGATGTTGCAGGGTGCGCAGGGTGGCAGCGTCCGTCTTGGACTTGCGGAAATGTGTGCAGAGCCGGCGCACCTTTACGAGCAGGTCTGACAAGCGTGGGTAGCTTTTCAGAAAGCGCTGAACCACCAAATTAAAAACGTGGGGCAGGCATGGCATGTGCGAGAGGCTGCCGAGCTGCAGAGCCACCACCAGGTTACGGCCGTTGTCACACACGACCATGCCCGGTTGGAGGCTCAGCGGCGAAAGCCAGCAGTCGGTCTGCTCTGTCAGACCCTGCAGCAGTTCGTGGGCCGTGTGCCTCTTCTCTTCTAAGCTGAGTAGTTTCAGCGCGGCCTGCTGACGCTTGGCCACCGCTGTGCTGCAACGCAACACCGACTGCTCGTGACGTGCAGCTGCTGACACATCTTGATTGCAAGACAGTGGTTGCATAGAAGGAGGAGGAGGAGGGTGGTTTAGTGGAGGAAGCATACACCACCGCAGATACCAGCACCAAGCTGGGGCCCGCAATTCTGGGGGTGGGTAGGACGTGAGCGGTCCCAGGCTCTGACTCGGTCCCAGCCTCCACTAAATTCACCCAATGTGCCGTCAGGGAGATATAGTGGCCCTGCCCACCTGTGCTTGTCCACGTGTCCGTTAAGTGGACCGTGGCAGTAACCGCGTTGGTGAGGGCGCGTACAATGTTGCGGGAGACGTGGTCGTGCAGGGCTGGGACGGCACATCGGGAAAAGTATTGGCGACTGGGAACCGAGTAGCGCGGGGCTGCCACCGCCATCATGTTTTTGAAAGCCTCCGTTTCCACAAGCCTATACGGCAGCATCTTCAGTCTGATCAATTTGGCTATGTGCACGTTTAACACTTGAGCGTGCGGGTGCGTGGCTGTGTACTTGCGCTTGCGCTCCAAAACTTGTGCTTGCGACGGCTGGATCTCAGTGGCAGGTTGGGGCACAGGGGGAGAGGCAGTGGTGCAAACCGGAGGCGGTGAATGTCCTTCGTCCCACCTTGTGGGGTGCTTGGCCATCATATGTCTGCGCATGCTGGTGGTTGTGAGGCTGGTGGTGGTGGCTCCACGGCTGATCTTGGCGCGACAAACCTTGCACACCACAGTTCGTCGGTCATCTGCACTCTCAGTGAAAAACTGCCACACCTTTGAGCACCTCAGCCTCTGCAGGGTGGCATGGCGCGAGGGGGCGCTTTGGGAAACAGTTGGTGGATTATTCGGTCTGGCCCTGCCTCTACCCCTGGCCACCGCACTGCCTCTTCCAACCTGCCCTGCTGCTTCACTTGCCTCCCCCTCTGAAGACCTGTCCTCAGTAGGCTTAGCAAACCAGGTGGGGTCAGTCACCTCATCGTCCAGCTGCTCTTCCTCCGAATCCTCTGTGCGCTCCTCCCTCGGACTTACTGCTATTACTACTACCTGAGTGATAGACAACTGTGTCTCATCGTCATCGTCCTCCTCACCCACTGAAAGGTCTTGAGACAGTTGCCGGAAGTCCCCAGCCTCATCCCCCGGACCCCGGGAAAATTCCAAAGGTTGGGCATCGGTTACGACAAACTCCTCTGGTGGGAGAGGAACCATTGCTGCCCATTCTGGGCAAGGGCCCGAGAACAGTTCCTGGGAGTCTGCCTGTTCCTCAGAATGTGTCATTGTAATGGAGTAAGGAGGCTGGGAGGAAGGAGGAGCAGCAGCCAGAGGATTCAGAGTTGCAACAGTGGACGGCGTAGAACTCTGGGTGGTCGATAGATTGCTGGATGCACTTTCTGCCATCCACGACAGGACCTGCTCACACTGCTCATTTTCTAATAAAGGTCTCCCGCGTGGACCCATTAATTGTGAGATGATTCTGGGGATGCCAGAAACGTGCCTCTCTCCTAATCTCGCAGCAGTCGGCTGCGATACACCTGGATCAGGAGCTCGGCCTGTGCCCACACCCTGACTTGGGCCTCCGCGTCCTCGCCCGCATCCACGTCCTCTAGGCCTACCCCTACCCCTCAGCATGGTGTATTATGAGTAGAGCAGAAACAGAACGCTGTAATTAAATGTGCCGCTTATTGGCCTGTGGTTGGAGGCTGACTTCGCTTACGGAACGCACAGCAGAGCCAGGAAACAATTTTGCGCACGCCTGTATTGAGACGTAGGTGCGTATCACTGAGCTAGTGGAATTTACAGCTCAGAAGCAGTCAAGTGGCCAAAGGCCAGTATTAGGCCTTAAGTATTTTGCTTCTATTTTTTTAAATGCTGAGCTGATACAGCAGACAGATACTGTGGGCAGCGTATAATATTATGTATACTGTTTCCCTCTGCCGGGATGACGGCGGTGATGTAACGGAGACAGCAGAGCCAGGAAACAATTTTGCGCAAGCCTGCTGTAACGCTTAGCTGCGTATTAATTAGGACTTCTACCCCCAGCAGACAGATACTGTAGGCAGCGTATAATATTATGTATACTGATTCCCTCTGCCGGGATGACGGCGGTGATGTAACGGAGACAGCAGAGGCAGGAAACAATTTTGCGCAAGCCTGCTGTAACGCTTAGCTGCGTATTAATTAGGACTTCTACCCCCAGCAGACAGATACTGTAGGCAGCGTATAATATTATGTATACTGATTCCCTCTGCCGGGATGACGGCGGTGATTTAACGGAGACAGCAGAAGCAGGAAACTATTTTGCGCAAGCCTGCTGTGCTGTAACGCTGAGCTGCGTATTAATTAGGACTACTACCCCCAGCAGACAGATACTGTAGGCAGCGTACAATATTATATATACTGTTTCCCTCTGCCGGGATGACGGCGCTGATGTAACGGAGACAGCAGAGGCAGGAAACAATTTTGCGCAAGCCTGCTCTAACGCTTATCTGCGTATTAATTAGGACTTCTACCCCCAGCAGACAGATACTGTAGGCAGCGTATAATATTATGTATACTGTTTCCCTCTGCCGGGATGACAGCGGTGATGTAACGGAGACAGCAGAGGCAGGAAACAATTTTGCGCAAGCCTGCTGTAACGCTTAGCTGTCTATTAATTAGGACTTCTACCCCCAGCAGACAGATACTGTAGGCAGCGTATAATATTATGTTAACTGTTTCCCTCTGCCGGGATGACGGCGGTGATGTAACGGAGACAGCAGAGGCAGGAAACAATTTTGCGCAAGCCTGCTCTAACGCTTATCTGCGTATTAATTAGGACTTCTACCCCCAGCAGACAGATACTGTAGGCAGCGTATAATATTATGTATACTGATTCCCTCTGCCGGGATGACAGCGGTGATGTAACGGAGACAGCAGAGGCAGGAAACAATTTTGCGCAAGCCTGCTGTAACGCTTAGCTGCGTATTAATTAGGACTTCTACGCCCAGCAGACAGATACTGTAGGCAGCGTATAATATTATGTATACTGATTCCCTCTGCCGGGATGACGGTGGTGATGTAACGGAGACAGCAGAGGCAGGAAACAATTTTTGCAAGCCTGCTGTAACGCTTAGCTGCGTATTAATTAGGGCTACTACCCCCAGCAGACACGCAGTAAACTGTACACGGTCACAGGCAGCCCAAATATAGTATTTTTTCCCCCCAATTTTTTTGAAAAAGCAGACTGCCTATATAGCCTGTATATCTCTTTCCCTGCCTCACCAATACTGGCCCTATACTCTGTGCAATGACTGCAGACTGAGGACGCAATGCTCTGCACGCCCGATATACAAAAAAAAATAATTGTGCAACACTGCTAAAAGCAGCCTCAACAGTACTGCACACAGTCAGATGTGGCCCTAAGAAGGACCGTTGGGGTTCTTCAAGCCTAAAATAACACCTAACACTCTCCCTATAGCAGCAGCAGCATCAACAGCACTGTCCCTGATCTCTGTCAGAATGCATCTGTGGTGAGCTGCGGGAGGGGCAGATTTATATACTCGGGTGACACATGATCTCGCCAGCCACTCACTGCAGGGGGGTGGTATAAGGCTGGAACATCACAGGAGGAAGTTGTAATGCCTTCCATGTCTTTCTATTGGCCAGAAAAGCGCGCTAATGTCTCAGAGATGAAAGTGAAAGTAACTCGAACATCGCGTGGTACTCGTCTCGAGTAACGAGCATCTGAAGTACCCTAATACTCGAATGAGTATCAAGCTCGGACAAGTACGCTCACTCATCTCTATTTATCATTTATTCCTTGGTTGAAGTGCAGGAAGAATATTGTGGTTACAAGTGGTTAAACCATTGAACTGAGATACTCGTATTTGTGCTATTAGTGATAGGATTCAGAATTAGAACGGTATCTGTTATGGGATTTTTCTCATCTGCACCTACATAACCATTTTTCTTCCATCACTACCTATTACATTAAGAGTTTATATATTTTGTACTCTGGTGTTCACTAGAGATGAGCGAACACCAAAATGTTCGGGTGTTCGCTATTCGGAACGAACTTCCCGCGATGTTCGAGGGTTCGTTTCGAACAACGAACCCCATTGAAGTCAATGGGCGACCAGAACATTTTTGTATTTCGCCGATGCTCGCTAAGGTTTTCATGTGTGAAAATCTGGGCAATTCAAGAAAGTGATGGGAACAACACAGCAACGGATAGGGCAGGCGAGGGGCTACATGTTGGGCTGCATCTCAAGTTCACAGGTCCCACTATTAAGCCACAATACCGGCAAGAGTGGCCCCCCCCCCCTCCCAACAACTTTTACTTCTGAAAAGCCCTCATTAGCATGGCATACCTTTGCTAAGCACCACACTAGCTACAACAAAGCACAATCACTGCCTGGATGACACTCCGCTGCCACTTCTCCTGGGTTACATGCTGCCCAACCGCCCCCCCTCCCCCCCACAGCGCACACCAAAGTGTACCTGCGCAGCCTTCAGCTGCCCTCATGCCACGCCACACTCATGTCTATTTAGAAGTGCGTCTGCCATGAGGAGGAACCGCAGGCACACACTGCAGAGGGTTGGCACGGCTAGGCAGCGACCCTCTTTAAAGGGGGCGGGGCGATAGCCCACAATGCTGTACAGAAGCAATGAGAAATAGAATCCTGTGCCACCGCCATCAGGAGATGCACACGTGGGCATAGCAATGGGGAACCTATGTGCCACACACTATTCATTCTGTCAAGGTGTCTGCATGCCCCAGTCAGACTGGTAATATGCACCTTAACAGTAACCGCGTTGGTGGTAATGTGGTGGTGACTGCGGACCTAGTAGCACGGTTGTATTTTGTTGGTTTTCGGAATGCGGCCAGGATTAAGTGGGCCGTGGCGGGGGGGGATGGTGTGGGGGCTCTCTTGTAGTGTCGGTAAAGGTGAAATTCTTTGACTGCCACCAGACGAACCAATGCAAAGGTATTTGCCAAGAATGTTTTCCCTGCTGGAGGAGGAGGGGGATGTTTTTGAGGCACTACGTGTCTTCTCCATGTGTCCGTGGTAATATGCACCTTAACAGTAACCGCGTCGGTGGGAAATGGCCTCGCCGCCATCATGTCTTTGGGAAGCCTCTGTTTCCACACCCCAGAGACATACCATTAGCAGCGGTATAGGCAGAGCCCAGAATTCATAACATTTCAGCCGTAGCATTAGGACAGGCCCCACTAACATATCAGTAGCAGCATTATAGGAGGAGCGCAGTCTTCGTTCCATGTCAGCAATAGTAGCACTCAAGACAGGCCCCAGTAACAATTCCGAAGCAGCAGTATAGCGGGAGCGCAGTCTTCGTTCCATGTCAGCGATAGTAGCACTCAAGACAGGCCCCAGTAACAATTCTGAAGCAGCAGTATAGTGGGAGCGCAGTCTTAGTTCCATTTCAGTAGCCTTAGTATAGCCAAGGCACAAGTTACATTTATGTAGCTAAAGTGTAGGCCAACCCCACACACCTTTCTGTACCATGAGTGCAGGCGAAGAACATAGAAATTACTATGATTACACTGTAGGTGAGGGCCCCAAAAAATTGGTGTACCAACAGTACTAATGTACCTCAGTAAAAATTGGCCATGCCCAACCAAGATGGCAGGTGAATCGCTTTGGTTAATGTGGCTTAAGTGGTAACTAGGCCTGGAGGCAGCCCAGTGTAACGAAAAATTGGTTCAAGTTAAAGTTCCAACGCTTTTAAGCGCATTGAAACTTATAAAAATTGTTCAGAAAAATTATTTGAGTGAGCCTTGTGGCCCTAAGAAAAATTGCCCGTTCAGCGTGATTACGTGAGGTTTCAGGAGGAGGAGCAGGAGGAGGAGGAGGAATATTAGACACAGATTGATGAAGCAGAAATGTCCCCGTTTTGGATGGTGAGAGAGAACGTAGCTTCCATCCGCGGGTGCAGCCTACGTATTGCTTACGTATCGCTGCTGTCCGCTGGTGGAGAACAGAAGTCTGGGGAAATCCAGCCTTTGTTCATCTTGATGAGTGTTAGCCTGTCGGCACTGTCGGTTGACAAGCGGCTACGCTTATCTGTGATGATTCCCCCAGCCGCACTAAACACCCTCTCCGACAAGACGCTAGCCGCAGGACAAGCAAGCACCTCCAGGGCATACAGCGCTAGTTCAGGCCACGTGTCCAGCTTCGACACCCAGTAGTTGTAGGGGGCAGAGGCGTCACCGAGGATGGTCGTGCGATCGGCTACGTACTCCCTCACCATCCTTTTACAGTGCTCCCGCCGACTCAGCCTTGACTGGGGAGCGGTGACACAGTCTTGGTGGGGAGCCATAAAGCTGGCCAGGCCCTTAAAGACTGTTGCACTGCCTGGGATGTACATGCTGCTCGATCTCCGCACCTCCCCTGCTACCTTGCCCTCGGTACTGCGCCTTCTGCCACTAGCGCTGTTGGCTGGGAATTTTACCATCAGCTTGTCCGCAAGGGTCCTGTGGTATAGCAACACTCTCGAATCCCTTTCCTCTTTGGGAATGAGAGTGGGCAGGTTCTCCTTATAGCGTGGGTCGAGCAGTGTGTACACCCAGTAATCCGTTGTGGCCAGAATGCGTGCAACGCGAGGGTCACGAGAAAGGCATCCTAACATGAAGTCAGCCATGTGTGCCAGGGTACCTGTACACAACACATGGCTGTCTTCACTAGGAAGATCACTTTCAGGATCCTCCTCCTTCTCCTCCTCCTCCTCCTCAGGCCATACACACTGAAAGGATGACAGGCAATCAGCCGGTGTACAGTCAGCAGCGGGCCAAGCTGTCTCTTCCCCCTCCTCCTCATCCTCCTCATGCTCCTCCTCCTCCTCCTGTACGCGCTGAGAAATAGACAGGAGGGTGCCCTGACTATCCAGCGGCATACTGTCTTCCCCCGCCCCCGTTTCCGAGCGCAAAGCAGCTGCCTTTATGGTTTGCAGGGAATTTCTCAAGATGCATAGCAGAGAAATGGTGACGCTAATGATTGTAGCATCGCCGCTCACCACCTGGGTAGACTCCTCAAAATTACCAAGGACATGGCAGATGTCTGCCAACCAGGCCCACTCTTCTGAAAGGAATTGAGGAGGCTGACTCCCACTGCGCCGCCCATGTTGGAGTTGGTATTCGACTATAGCTCTACGTTGTTCATAGAGCCTGGCCAACATGTGGAGCGTAGAGTTCCACCGTGTGGGCACGTCGCACAGCAGTCGGTGCACTGGCAGCTTAAAGTGATGTTGCAGGGTGCGCAGGGTGGCAGCGTCCGTGTGGGACTTGCGGAAATGTGCGCAGAGCCGGCGCGCTTTTACGAGCAGGTCTGGCAAGCGTGGGTAGCTTTTCAGAAAGCACTGAACCACCAAATTAAAGACGTGGGCCAGGCATGGCACGTGCGTGAGGCTGCCGAGCTGCAGAGCCGCCACCAGGTTACGGCCGTTGTCACACACGACCATGCCCGGTTGGAGGCTCAGCGGCGCACGCCAGCGGTCGGTCTGCTGTGTCAGACCCTGCAGCAGTTCGTGGGCCGTGTGCCTCTTATCGCCTAAGCTGAGTAGTTTCAGCACGGCCTGCTGACGCTCGCCCACCGCTGTGCTGCCACACCGCGCGACACCGACTGCTGGCGACATGCTGCTGCTAACACATCTTGATTGCGAGACAGAGGAGGAGGAGGAGGGTGCTTTAGTGGAGGAAGCATACACCTCCGCAGATACCAGCACCGAGCTGGGGCCCGCAATTCTGGGGGTGGGTAGGACGTGAGCGGTCCCAGGCTCTGACTCTGTCCCAGCCTCCACTAAATTCACCCAATGTGCCGTCAGGGAGATGTAGTGGCCCTGCCCGCCTGTGCTTGTCCACGTGTCCGTTGTTAAGTGGACCGTGGCAGTAACCACGTTGGTGAGGGCGCGTACAATGTTGCGGGAGACGTGGTCGTGCAGGGCTGGGACGGCACATCGGGAAAAGTAGTGGCGACTGGGGACTGAGTAGCGCGGGGCCGCCGCCTCCATGATACTTTTGAAGGACTCAGTTTCCACAACCCTATACGGCAGCATCTCAAGGCTGATGAATTTTGCTATGCGGACGGTTAACGTTTGAGCGTGCGGGTGCGTGGCGGCGTACTTGCGCTTGCGCTCGAACACTTGCGCAAGCGACGGCTGGACGGTGCGCTGAACTACACTGCTGGATGGGGCCGAGGACAGCGGAGATGAGGGTGTGGGTGCAGGCCATGAGGCGGTAGTGCCTGTGTCCTGAGAGGGGGGTTGCATCTCAGTGGCAGGTTGGGGCACAGGGGGAGAGGCAGGGGTGCAAACCGGGGGCGCTGAACGGCCTTCGTCCCACCTTGTGGGGTGCTTGGCCATCATATGTCTGCGCATGGTGGTGGTGGTGAGGCTGTTGGTGGTGGCTCCCCGGCTGAGCTTTGCGCAACAAAGGTTGCACACCACTGTTCGTCGGTCGTCAGTCGTCTCTGTGAAAAACTGCCAGACCTTAGAGCACCTCGGCCTCTGCAGGGTGGCATGGCGCGAGGGGCACTTTGGGAAACACTTGGTGGATTATTCGGTCTGGCCCTGCCTCTACCCCTGGCCACCGCACTGCCTCTTGCAACCTGCCCTGCTGATGCCCTTGACTCCCCCTCTGAAGACCTGTCCTCCTGAGTAAGCGTTGCACACCAGGTGGGGTCAGTCACCTCATCGTCCTGCTGCTCTTCCTCCGAATCCTCTGTGTGCTGCTCCCTCGGACTTACTGCCCTTACTACTACCTCACTGCAAGACAACTGTGTCTCATCGTCATCGTCCTCCTCACCCACAGAAAGTTGTTGAGACAGTTGGCGTAAGTCCCCAGCCTCTTCCCCCGGACCCGGGAACTTTCGAATGGTTGGGCATCAGTGACGATAAACTCCTCTGGTGGGAGAGGAACCGCTGCTGCCCAATCTAAGCAGGGGCCCGAGAACAGTTCCTGGGAGTGTTCCCGCTCCTGAGCAGGTGTCATTGTAGTGGAGTGAGGAGGCTGGGAGGAAGGAGGAGCAGCAGACAGAGGATTCGGATTTGCAGCAGTGGACGGCGCAGAACTGCGTGTTGACGATAGGTTGCTCGAAGCACTTTCTGCCATCCAGGACAGGACCTGCTCACACTGCTCATTTTCTAATAACCGTCTCCCGCGTGGACCCATTAATTGGGCGATGAATGTGGGGACGCCAGAAACGTGCCTCTCTCCTAATCGCGCAGCAGTCGGCTGCGACACACCGGGATCAGGAGCTCGGCCTGTGCCCACACCCTGACTTGGCCCTCCACGTCCTCTAGGCCTACCCCTACCCCCTCAGCATGCTGTATTACCAGTGATTTGATTTCACAGGCAGGAAATAAATTGGCGCAAGACTGCAGCCAAATATAATTTTTTCCCTTTTTTGAAAACGAAAGGCCCCACTGCCTCTAGTGAATGAATAATCTAAGTTTAATATCTGTGCTGTGTCCCTGCTAATGTGTCACAGAACGTGAGGGTAGCAGAGTTATTAACTCTGGCAGAGCAGGTATTTTTTTTTCCCAATTAAGGAAAGCAAATGGCGAAGCCAGGAGTAAAACGTAGCTGGGTGCGTCTGATTTTTAAACGTTGCACACGCAGCTCACACGTGTCCACAGCCCTTAGGACGGACAGAGGCAGGACAAATAGTTTTTTTTTCAGTTTTTTTCCACCAAAAGGCAGCACTGCGTATATTCAATGAACATGAGAAGTTTAATAACTGTGCTGTGTCCCTGCTAATGTGTCACAGAACGTGAGGGTAGCAGAGTTATTAACTCTGGCAGAGCAGGTTTTTTTTTCCCAATTAAGGAAAGCAAATGGCGAAGCCAGGAGTAAAACGTAGCTGGGTGCGTCTGATTTTTAAACGTTGCACACGCAGCCGACACGTGTCCACAGCCCTTAGGACGGACAGAGGCAGGACAAACAGTTTTTTTTTCAGTTTTTTTCCACCAAAAGGCAGCACTGCGTATATTCAATGAACATGAGAAGTTTAATAACTGTGCTGTGTCCCTGCTAATGTGTCACAGAACGTGAGGGTAGCAGAGTTATTAACTCTGGCAGAGCAGGTATTTTTTTTCCCAATTAAGGAAAGCAAATGGCGAAGCCAGGAGTAAACCGTAGCTGGGTGCGTCTGATTTTTAAACGTTGCACACGCAGCCGACACGTGTCCACAGCCCTTAGGACGGACAGAGGCAGGACAAATACAATTATTTTCAGTTTTTTTCAACCAAAAGGCAGCACTGCGTATATTCAATGAATAATAACTGTGTTGTGGCCCTGCCTACACAATTCTTTCCCTGCAGTATCAATGGAGGGTGCAATGCTCTGCAGAGGCGATTTTGAGAAGAAAAAACATATGCAGCACAGCTAACAGCAGCCTGGACAGTACTGCACACGGTTAAATATGGCCCTAGAAAGGACCGTTGAGGTTCTTGAAGGCTACACTCACTCCTAACACTCTCCCTGCCTATGCAGCACTTCTGTCCCTAATGCCGGGTGCAACGCTCTGCAGAGACGATTTTGAGAAAAAAAAAATTGCCACTGCTAACAGCAGCCAACACACAGCTATCAGTGGCCCTAATAAGGACCTTTGGGGGTCTTGAAGCCTACACTAACTACCAATTCTTTCCCTACAGCAGCTCCGGTACAAACAGCACTGTCCCTCATCTAACTCACCAGGCATCTGAGGCGAGCCGCGGGAGGGGCCGACTTTTATATTAGGCGGACACCTGATCTCCCCAGCCACTCACTGCAGGGGGGTGGTATAGGGCTTGAACGACGCAGGGGGGAGTTGTAATGCCTTCCCTGTCTTTCAATTGGCCAGAAAAGCGCGCTAACGTCTCAGGGAAGGAAGTGAAAGTAACCCGAACACCGCATGGTGTTCGTTACGAATAACGAACATCCCGAACACCCTAATATTCGCACGAATATCAAGCTCGGACGAACGCGTTCGCTCATCTCTAGTGTTCACTTCGTATCCAGGAACCTGTGTCGCCTGCCAATTATCTCACTTGCATGGAAAATGAACCTATTTATTTGTATGTGTTCATTCACCTGAGTGATTTGCCACTTGAACCAATGGGCTGAGTCTGAAAAATCACAATATGTTCTATTTTCGTGTGACTGTCGCACAAGAATGGGACAAGTAATCTGCAGTGTTCTGCACATCACACAACGCAGAACACTGCGTGCTGTACCCAAGAATATCGGATGCGACTCGTTCTCAAACATGAATATGGCCGAAGAGAGAAACCAGAACTGCAGCCACTTACAGGTACTCAATAAACTCGTGCTCTGCTTTCCTGCACAGCACGGTTAGAACCTTGGCTTTGTCTCTTGGCTAAACCCACTCCTACATATATGTATTTTGTCCTAAATTTAAAAGAGAGGAAATAAATGTTCTGTGGATTATAATTCTCTTCATAAGGTTTGTTTCTTTATCATCATGACGGAGATAGACCACAATTATCACTTCGATACGAGGAAGGAAAGACTATTACAGACAATTCAGACAGTCCTTTTTCCATCTGTTTGCCATTCATGTATTTCACAGCACACGGACACATATTTGCCAATTAGGCAATTCGAATGAGCGTTATTTCACGTGGATTCTGGTCCGTGTCATGGCTGAGAGTAGGATATGTAATGTCCACTATCTAGCCACTCAGACAGGCTGGATATGTATGTCCTAAATTCTGGGGTACAACCCGCAAATGATCATCTGAACACGGCTTTACACCTCACTCACACAGAACGTTTGCCTGCATTTCAAGTGTTTTAATGGCACGATTTATTGAAAAACAAACACTACCATAAATGGGTAAGAGCTGTATGAAAAAAAGCACACATATGTTTGTGTTACAGTATTTACACCCCCATTAGTGACTGTACGTATATCATTTTTCTGTTTTATTCTGGCCTTTAGCAGGTGTTCATCCAATATAAGCCCCTTTATATGAAGCTGCATCGGAAGCCTGGCCTGGGACCAGAGCGAGTATTTCAGTACCCCCATCTAATTTCTGCCAATATCATGCAGAACTTATCATCATCTGGTGGAATCAGCAACAGATTATTGTGGTTCTCAAGGCCAAAGAATTCCAACTTATTACTAGATGGGGGTCTCTAACAAAGTGGCCATTCAGTGTATATTTATAAACTGATGGGTATTGTGTGTCAGGGCTCTCACACAAGCGTTTACCTCAATCATTGCTATTGCTGCATCCCCATAAATCCCCATACACTATTTGGTATGCATGAATGCGTAATACATGCACGCTATGTGAGACAGGCACAATCCAAAGTAATATAAAGTGTTCACCACGTATTACACGGTAGAATACGCGGACATGAGAGAGCCCTTATATTGGTATGGTACAGCATTATTATTTCTATATAATGTAGCACTAGAAGCGGCACAGAATGATTTTATGCAGAGTTGTCTGCATTTCAAGTTACTTTCTGGGGACACTTTTGCCCTGATGACGTGTGATTTATTGCAGTGTAGCTCGTTATGGGGTGGTTTGTCAGGTTGTGGCTCACCGACAGATACAGGGGAGAAAAATGTGTATTTTGGCAAAGTATTTCCTTTATAAGGATAACTGTAGGAACATGTCACCAAGAGAAGAATATCAAACCGAAGACTCGGTGCTGTGTGTTATAATGTGACAATTGTTGCCACCAAAAAGTATTAATCAAATTTACTCTGTGGTGGTAATAATTATCACATGCCTTCCAATCTTCTCGGATCGTTTGGGACAGTCCTGAATTGTGGGCGCTGTCCCACCATCCCAGGAGGAATGTAAAATGTCCCATTCAGTGGAGACGAAAATTGATGACTGAAGGAATAGTGACACAGCATCATGTGACACAACGGGGCGAAGAGCGTAGAGAAGTTATAGATGCTTTTTTAGGACAAGAGCTAAGAGCCAGGGAAGTATTGTAGTTCTCTAATGTTATACCCCTATTCTTGTAATAGTCTCTGATGTCATAATAGCCTGGATATGCTAAAAGTTGTAGTTCTCCAGCGTGTATATTTTTTTTTGGGGGGGGGGGGTGGATAACTGGGGTTATTATGCAGGGATAGCTAAGATTTCCTTGCGCTAAATTACCAAACATGTACCCATTAAACCTTCCCTTTCTAAAATCTTCATGGCTGTGCCCACTAAGACTTTTTGCTGTTCTAGACCACCAAAGTTTTTCTGCCTGTTAATCTCCTCTCTGCCTTAGACCACAGGGATGTGCCCTTCACTGCCCAAGACCACTAGGAATCTAGCCATTAAGCCTTTTTCTGCTCTAGACCAACACAGCACTTCTAGCTACTAGCCAGCCAGGCCATTAACCGTTTCACTACCTTTCCAGTGTTTCTGATACTTGTGGTGTATCTCTATTGTCCAGTAGTTAAAATAAGAATGAACAAAACAAAAACAAGCAAAAAATGTCCTTATGATGCAGTGAAAATGCATTGGTCTTTGATTACAGGTTGGCAGCGATGACATGCAGTACTTACTCTTTCCACTGCTCAGCAGTGAATACTCTTTTATTTTAGAATATTTGCTGATTCTGTTTTGAACTACTAAACAAAACCTTTACAGGCGTGTGTCATGTATGATAGATCCAGTCTGTGTCCCACATGCCAAGCCAGAGGGTTAGCCACAGCTAGGACATAGGCCACCAAGTGTTCCCTGGGCATTGTTCTTGGTCACAGAGCTACACTGTGCCTTTCTTTGCACACAAAACATTCAGAAAGAAGCTGAGGAGGTGAAGAGAATATCTACAAGGACGGCAGAAGAAGCTGGAGGGACTCTTCCTCACAAAGTCTGTGTTTAGATTTCTTTGTCGTCTGTAGTGCATTTTTCAAGGGGGAGGCATCATTTTATTTGCCCCAGCGCATTAAGATGTCAATACCACACTTGACAGGTAAAACCACAACTTGACCAGTTGACTTGTTCATATTTTGTTTGAGTAACGTTCGATTGGTTGCAAGTCTAAGCAATGATTCTCATGACTTTCCTTCCCTATTTGCCCACATGAATATATTGTTTTGATTTCATGTTATTACCATTATTAATTAATATTGTCAATACTCAATAAAAAATATTGTTTCATAAAAAAAGATGTCAAATCCATGTTGGAAAAATGTGGTGGGAAATCTGACAGTTCAAAGCCCGTGAGAATGCTACCTATACTGTATGTATGGAGGAGAGACAGTATGACAGCTGGTAACAGGTACTCACCAAACCAGAACATTCCTGATTTTCTTCTTTCGGTCCACATTGACCAAAGTTTCCGTAATAGAGAATCCTGTGACAGCACCCGCTATTACAATCATCACTAGAATAACAGTAATCTCCATTGTTCTAATTGTAAAACAAGAAAGAAAAGTTATGTGAATTGATTTATAAGGTTTCTCATTTATCTCACATCATTTTTAGAAGAAGCACTTATTTAGGTCATACAGTTTTGATGGCTGGGGCTGTGAATGCTGAGACCTCACTGATTCGTAGAGTAAAGCAGCTGAAGCACTCATCCCAGCGCTGTCACTGCTTATTAGCTGAAGATGAGCTGGTCCAAATTTAAGAGAAGTGTACAGAAATCACTGACACATGACACAGTCTGTATAATCCAATAATTAAAGCTCTTTATTACACAGCAGACAATGTATATATACGTTCCTTTACATATGATCAGAAATACATGCCTCCTGTAAACATAAGAACTCATGGTTGGCTCTAGGTGCTATTACATATGTTAACACCTCAAGGCATGTTAGCCTAGGCTGATGTGAGAAACATGCATTATTATTATTACTATAACACCTAATTACCTTTCTTTTTGGCACACTTTTGACCTCTCCCCACCCCAATAAATATAAGAATGCCGCATAATCCAAACTAGGGTCTGACACAGATCTGAAAAGGAAGAGCAAAGGCAACAATTATAAAATTTACATTTTGCTTATCCATCAAATGAATATTACCGTTTACAAAAAAACCCCCTACAATCTCATTACACCAACTGCGGTCTAACGTAAGATTTAAACCTTCCCAACTCCCATCTCTTAATTTTCTTAATTAGCTCAACCTCATCTTGCTGCTTCTGTCGCCGCCCCCACCTTAAAAGAATGGGACCCGAAAATGATAGTATCCAGGCCAAGGTTGGATATGGCCTTACTAAAAACTGCCATAAATTGATACCTGGATAAAAAAGACCAATCTGCATGCAGTAACAATGGCCCAGCCCTTGCCCTGGCCAACTCAACATATCGCTTACAACACCCCACTAGGCACATATGCGCCCCTTGATCCTGTCCAAATAAAACCCTTCTTCCTTTTCCCTTCTGATCTGTCCTAGACCTTCACATAACAAACTCGCACATCCTCCACTAATAATCCCCCACCTATTTTCTTACTGCAATGAACAATTTTGACCAACCGTAATGCCCCAAAGAATACCAGCCTAAAAGCTAACCGAAACAAAACCAACTCAAAAACACCCACACAAATTATTTCCAGTCCAATTCCCAACTCTTGCAATAATTAAAAAGACACTGGCCTATGTTTATCCGGGCTGACTTTTTCCCTTTAAAAGCCTCTTATGGCCTGCCTTACAAAGAAACATTTTGTCACCTCACCAAAACCTCCTAAATTTGAAGCCAAAAGCCAGCCCGGCCATAAATCAGTTTACCTTAGCTACTGATACACCTGACCTATGCGCATTCCCAAACCATTGCAATACCACACCTTGTTAATCCTCGTCAGTTCTTTATCTCCTAATGACACAACCCACTGTTTCCATTCCCTCCACACTGCCTCGTATGCACCAATGATCCACCTATCAAATGCTCTGCTGCTTGACGACCAATTTCCAAAGCTGATCTGGACTATTCTTTCTACTTTAGCCCCCAGGGGCCACCAATCGGAGTTGCTCCCACTGAAATCGTGAGAGAGCATCCGCTATTGAATTCTGTATGCCTGGCATATGCACTGCTACCACCCACATATTTAATAACAGTGCTTGTAACACCAGCTGTCGTAATAAACTTACCATCATGAAAAAATATGCTGTTAAATTGTTAATGGCCTGAACCACCCTTAATTATCGCAGTGAAGACGCACAACTCACCCCACAATGACATAGCTACGACAATTGGAAACAGCTCCAAAAATAACAAATTCTTTACCAAACTCGACTCTTTCCATTCCTCCGGCCACCTCCCTGCACAACATTGCACTTGAAAATAGGCCCCAAAACCCATGTTGTCCGCTGTATACATAAAAAGCTCAGAATAAATACTCCTGAAATCATCAGCGACTTTCCATTGTATTGCTCCAAAAAAGGATAACCAAACTTCCAAATCCTCCTTGTGCTCCCTACTCAAACAAAAAAATGTGGCCATGGGCATAACTCATCATACAAAATTAAGCTTAACCAAAAGTGACTGTAATTCCCTTAAAGTAATCTTGATAACCTGCCTAGCCAGCTGTAACTCACTCCGCAGGTCCTGTGTCTTTTTTTCTGGCAACCTGTATTCCATCAACTCCGAATCAATGGTAATGCCCAGAAAATCCAAGCATTTCACTGGTCCTTAAGTTTTCTCTGGGGCTAACGGCATCCCAAAACGTTGTGCCACCCATTCAACTGTCACTAATAACAAGGAACACATTGGCGACATCGCCTGATCGACACACAAAAAAAGCGTCTAAGTAATGAATCACTGAGTCGATGCCCTGCTGCCTCCTTTATCACCCATTCCCAAAATGAACTGAAGGCCTCAAAGTATGCACATGAGATGGCGTTTCCCATTGGCAAACACCTATCTGCAAAATAGCTTCCTTCCCCAAAACACCCCAACAAACAACAGCTGTCAGGATGCATTAGTAAAAGGCGAAAAGCTGACTCAATATCGTTTTTTGCAACCAAAGCTCCCTTTTCATACTTTCTCACCCAACTCTCTGCCACATCAAATGATGTATAAACCGCCGAACAAAGTTCCAAATCAATGCCATCATTGACTGACGGACCCTTTGGGTATGACAAATGATGAATCATCTGAAATTTATTCAGCTCTTTTTTAGGTAAAACTCCCAAGGGTGAAACTATAAAATTCAACAATGGAGGGTCCTGAAAAGGCCCTGACATCCTACCTAGATGCACTTCCTTCCCCAGTTTGTCCAAAACAACGTTGGAATACATCATGGCGGACCAAAAATTCCTAGTACAAAGAGGAACGGTTACGCCATATTTTCTCCTTCACCTTTTTTTTTTTTAAATGTGCCCCCAATGGACTTTCATAACAAAAATAACCTCACCTTTCACCCTATTATCCAAGCGAATACCTTCTCTATCCTTCTCTGTGTGTACTACAACCGTCACCCCAGAAAATTGCGCGCCCTCTGTCCCCACTGCTGAGCTCCTGCATGCAATACTCACACCCAAAGGCGACACTGATGGTGTAAACTAAGCCGAAACTAGAGAAGATTCGCTCTGCACCCCTGTCACAGACTCCCTCTCACATCTGGCTAAAAGTTTCCTCATGCACCCCAAAATGGTGCTGACAATGCCTCTCACACGGCTCGCTGGAGCCAGGCTCCACCTCAGATGGCTGCAGCAGCCTGCAATTCTTCCATCAGCCAACCACTAGATCTCCATCAGGTAAGTACAAATGTTCTCCGTAGACTTCCTTCTTCTCCTGTTTGTTCTCCTCTGCTCTCAGTGATGTAATGTTAACTGTTCTTCCCGCACTTTCCTTGTTCCTCCTTCTCTTCTTTAACCCCTCCTTGTTTTTCTCATTAACTCCATTATATCCCCACTCCCTGTTAACCCTGTTGTGTCCGGCCCCTACTTTTTAGCTGGCTTGTTCCAGATATCCATGCAGTCTCAGCACTCAGATCCCCAGAGATCAAATCCTTTGACAATTCCAAATCTAATGGCAAGGCTTTTAAAAGTGCTGCTAGGGGCCATTCCCATCTGTGCTTAGGTCTTCAGTCGCAATTCCGCTTCACTAATTTTTGGAGCAGAAATTAAATTGAAATAATCCGCTGCATTTTTTTTCGCACTGGGTTATTCAAAAAAATTAAATCAAACGAAAGCTGTGTTTGCTTCCATATCTACTGTTTTCTCGTGGCCATTACGAATGCGGTGATGCCACATGTGGGACCTTTCTTTTTTACATAGTAAAGGGGGGAAAGGTAAGGTTTTGATGTTTTATTTTAATTTTTTTTCCAATTTTTTAACTTTTTATTTTTGCCCCACTACGGTGCTTGATTATCAGCATCTTTTATCACTCTTCTTATACACTACTATGAAGCTGAGCCTCATAGGCGACCATGGCTTGCAGATCCGGTCGCACTAACTGTGGCTTGTAAAAAGTTGAACAACCAGAATCAAAGTTTTTTTGCTCCCTGGTGTTAGAACAAGTGCCCGGCTGTCACCGGGCCAGGCTTCTAATGCAGCACCATCACAAGATAGCGCTACAGAACAAAGCTCCTTAAAGGCCGCCGTCAAAAACCATATGGGCGGTCATTAAGGTATTAAAATGGACTGATGCAAAATGGAAAACTGTTCTGTAATCAGATGAATCAAAATTTAAAATTCTTCTTGGAAACCATGGACCCCATGCTCTGTGGACTCAAGAGGAGAGGGACCATTCATACTGTATCATACTGCATCCATCACAACAGCATGGCTTCACAGAAGAAGAGTCCGGGTGCTGAACTGACCGCCTGCAGTCCAGACCTGACACCAATAGAAAACATTTGGCACATTATAAAACAAGACATCCTGCAAGACGACCCAAGGCTGTTGAACAGCTGGAATCCTACATCCCACAAGAATGGGACAACATTCCTCTCCCAAAACTCCAGCACTTGGCCTCCTTACTTCCCAGACATTTACAGACTGTTTTAAAAGTAGAGGCGATGCTAAATAATGGTAGACATGGTCCTGGCCCAACTTTTTTGAGATGTATTGCAACCAATCTTTAAATAAGTTACGTGTTTTAAATGGAAAAAAAGTCTCATTTTCCCCTTCTGATACATGTTATATGTTCTAGTGTGAATAAAATATGGTTATATGAGATTTCTAAATCATAGCATTTTTTTTTACATACATTTACATTTTACACAGAGTTCCATATTTCTTTGGAATTGGGGTTATATTACCCTGGCTGACTCATTGGACTCTCTTCTATGGGGACACTGCACTATTCTGTGACATCACACCAGGAACCAGCCTGTTACCTCAACCGCCAACACCCCACTGTAGTGTAGTCAGGAGAAAGTTATATCATAAGAGCCGCTGTGACCCTAACCTCCCACTCCAGCACAGGGCTACATTTGCCACAAGTGTAGTGTGCAGAAGTCCCTCTCCAAGACGCAACAACTGTCTGAATAATGGCGGGAATCAGCAATTGAACATGGCCGCTGACAGGCACTGAGCAATCATTTGCTTACTAGTTGCCGGTTGTTCCGTTGCAGCTCACTGAAAGAATAGTCACTGGTTGATCAACAGTCGTCTTGTGTAAACTTTGATCTTCTTGCATGAACGATTTCTAAAGTAATTTATATGGAGATCGCCTACTACAATATGTCAGCAAGGAAGTATTGAACAATAAGCGATCTGCATAAATGCAAATGACTGCTGAGCATAGGCTACAACAACCTTTCTGAACTGTCTGAGAGACCGCTGCTCAGTGTAAAGATGCCTTTAAGCTTCATAGACTGTCATGTATTTGTATTTCAGACTATTTTGTCTGAAATCGTTTATTTTTAACCCCTTAAGGCCTTAGTCAGACGGGCGTCTCACTGGCTCAGCGCTGAGCCAATCAGGGGGCAGGTCTGACTCACACCCCCTTCACACCCCCTGCAGGCCGGCCGCACGGAACTCCGACTGCCGGGAGCAGGTGAGTATGTATATATTTTTTATTTTAACACTTTTCTGGATGAATTGCAGGGGAAGGGCTTATATATTTAAGCCCTTCCCGACAATTCATCCTGCGCTCGCCGGCAGCCCATTGCTTTCAATGGAGGCGGCTGTATTGCCGGCTCCATTGAATTCAATGGGCTAACATCGTTCTTCTCTGACACAGCTGTTACAGCTGTGGCAGAGAAGAATGATTTGTCTTCTATATGTTCTCAATGGGGTCGGCGCTGCTGCCGCCGGCCCCATTGAGCGCATATAGAGGAGAGAACAGGAATCGCAGATCGCAGATAGGTGCGATCTGCGATTTCTGTTCTATAATTTATCGGACGAGCGCATAAAAAGCGCTCATGTGTCCGATACCATTGCAAAGCAATGGTTTTATAAAGTCGCCGGACGCATGCGCATGCGCAAATCGCGGCAAAAAACGCCCGTCTGACTAAGGCCTAAGGACGTAGTCCTTTTTTATTTCCATTTTTTTTCCTCCCCCCTTTTAAAAAAATCGGAACTGCTTTATTTATCCATCCACGTCGCTGTATGAGGGCTTGTGTTTTGTGGGAAAAGTTGTGTTTTTCAATGTTGCCATTTAATGTACCATATAATGTACTGAAAACATTTAAAAAATTCTAAGTGGAGTAAAATGAAAATACAATGACATTCCGCAATCTTTCGTTGCATCTTGTTTCTACGGCGCACAAACTGCAACAAAAATCACATTATAACTTTATTCTATTGATTACTACGATACCAAGCTTGTATAATTTTGTTTTTGCTGTACTACTTTTATTTTTTTTCAACGACATTTAATTTTTAAAATTATTTTCTGCCGCCATCTTCTGCACACAATAACTTTTTTACTTTTCCATCCACGTAGTTGTGCGAGGGCTCATTTTTTGCAAGACATCACATAGTTTACGTTCGTACCATTTTGGAATACATACGACTTTTTGATTGCTTTTTATTGTACTTTTTCTGGGTGACCAAAAAAGTGCATTTTTTGGCGTTCTTTTTTTCTTCGTAAGCTGTTCACCGTGCGGGATAAATAATGCACTACTTTGATAGATTGGACTTACCGACACGGCGAAAACAAATATGTATTTTTGTTTTATGATTTAGGGTTTTTTTTATTATAGATATGGCAAGTAGGTGCAGCCCACGGACTGTAGCTCTCTCTAATAATATCTTTATTTTTTATATTTTGTATCATAGTCTTAACTTGCTGATACGAAGCTGGGGGTATAGGTCAGTATCTCTCTTTGATGGGTGGAAGACCGTTAGTAGGAATGATAGATGTTCTGAACTTGTCCAAAATCGGTGTCATACTTGGTAAATACAGCTTCTTTTTCTCTGGCTACTACTTGCACTCCTTGAATCTGTTCTGACATAATCCAGTCATTGCCGATGTGGATCTCATCTATCCAGGACTTGGAGCTTTCAGAGGGAGCTTGTTTTGATTAAGAGTTCTGCAGAGCCTCGCGAGAAGCCGAAGTAAGTAGATCTTTGGGCTGAAGTAAAGACATCTGGGCTACAGCCATATATTTCTTCAGCTGTATGGGGGGGTTTTCCCAATATTAATGAGCCTAACCAGAACTCTTCTGGTGGACACAAGAACAATAGTTCTAGCGGCCATAAGTAAAGGATGCCCATCAATTGGTATTGGTTCCACTAGAGCTTCATAATTTTTCCCTTGAAGTCCTGGCCTAGTTTGCCACGACAAAATAAATTCGGAGTCAGGAGGGATCAGAATTGGCTTTATGACCTTAATATGGGCTCGGCCTACATGGCCTTGAGAATTAGCAAATTTTTGCTGAGCCGATAGTGCTTTTATAGTGCACCTCAATATGGTTTGCTGAGCTTGTGCAAGGATTTCCGCAGGAACAGATCTCTGGGGAGCTTCCAACATCTCATCATAACAATTTCTCAAAATATTAATTCCTAACACAATGGGAGCATTCTTCTTGTTGGCAACGTCAACTACCAGGATTCCTTGTTTAACCAGCTCGGCTCTTCCTGTGTGGACAGTAGGTTTCCAGTAACCTATTACTGGTACTGGCTCCCCATTACTAGCAATCACATTCATTAATGGGTTGGGTGGGCATGATATCTTCAGGCCAATATTTTTCAAAAGACGATCTGCAAATGGTTGTCATTTGTGACCCAGTGAGAAAGGTATGCGGTCCACAAAAATCACAACTTCCAGGCCAACATATTTGGACAACCATTTTGAAGGAGATGGACCTACTGGTTGATTTCCCGGAGATCGGTCCTCTTCCCCGGGGGATTTCCATTTAAAGCCCAACATGTAATCTCTTTGGGTCCATAACGCCGACAGTGATGACAGTATGACCATTAGGTTTTTGGAAAACCATTTGTAGTACGTGACGGACGCTAAAGAGGTGTCTCAGGTTCAGCAGTGGCTGGAGACATTAGAGACAGCTGACTTTCAAGTGCCCCATTTTTTTACATGGGGCACTATATTGCTGGCTAGTTCAGCCAACTGTTTCTTCATTTCCTGTAGAGGTTCTTCCTCAGACGCTTCTACTTGTACCTCCTGACGGTACGTTTCTCTCTTCTTGGTGGACACGGGTTTCTCATCTTCTGAGTATTCAGGAGAAGTCTTATTATCATCCATATCACTGGAATGGGAGTCACTACCCAACACTCGAATTGATAATTCTTTAGAATCAAAGAAATCAGCATTAGGGTGGTGTACTGACAACATTCTCAAATGACTGCGTTGGGGCTCTGTCTGTGTTCCTTCAATGAATTGCTCTCTCAGGGTTTGATTATCTCCATCAGCTTTCCTAGGGTCAACCGGAATAACGGCTTTTATTATTTCCTGTAAAGATAACCCATAGTCTCGTAAGGACTCTCCAACTTGCTGTTTACAGTTAATGAACTTCTTTACTGTTCTGATACAGTGTGGATTTCGAAGATCCCTCATAAATTTGCTTGATTGTTCTCTTTTGAGAACAAGGCCACATTTTAACTTCACGGGCAGCTGCCCCCTCAAGCTGTCCTATTAGAATCTCAACTTGTTGTTCAAGAGTCAGAAAATACAGACGAAACATAGCTCCCATGTTTGTCTTGAATTCACCCAGAGTATGTTTTGCTCCACTGTAGTGGAGGAGCCAAGGAGCTCCGATGTAATAAGGCATTGTTAAGGGTGAACACACCATAGACATAGAACTTGAACTGTAAGTTGGGGGTGTTGAGAGTGAAGCAGTCTGGGAACTACCTTGTTCGTGGTCGGTCATATTTGAAAATGTTTCTCAGAAGTCCCAGAAGTAATTTTAAAATTTTTATCAATTGGATGCTGGCCCTTTAAACTTTTTAATTTTGCAAAAGAATGCCAAATCTTCCTAAAAGTCACAGAGGTATTTATTGTCCTGTTCGTGACGTCAATTTTGAGTTGGCTGCAGAGTGCAAAGCCTTGCGTGCGAACTGCGCAGGTGTCTGGAGCAGAGCAGGTAGTCACTAACCTTGTCACGGGGCAATAACACACCTGGGCCAGTAGGTTCGCACAAGCAAGGCTCAAAGGATACCAATCAGGAGTGGGGTTTGTAATATAAAATTAAGTCACTTGTGATGCCAGCCCCTTTGTTAGTGTGAATAAAATAAAGAGGTAATAGCAAATTCAAAAGGTACAAATTTGTACTATGCTTCTTCTGTTGGTTTGTGAGGTAGATTTTCTTCACAGCAATTACAGAGGAGTATAGGACATTGGCATAAGACTTGTACTGGTATATATGTAGTATTTAGCAATACAAGGGAGAAGAGATTCAAGTAGCTATGCTATGTGTGGCCATAATGGACTAAAACTGACTAAATAGAAATGCTAAAATACTGCTAAGATGACATTCACTCTCTGAGGCACTTGGTCGCGCTCGCACCGGAGCACAACCACCAGCATCCAGTCAGGACGGCGTCTCCTCACCAAAACCCCTGCGCACTTGCGGTCCATGGCTAATCTCTCTGCCCATTAAAGCATTGCACTCGCTAGCTCCTCCCCCCTAGCCTGCTCAACGACACAGAAACTTCTATGCACTGGTCTCCCGGCAAGCAATAAGTAAATCTAAACGCAGTGCTGCCGGGCAAATTATACATTAAAGAAATAACGATGCTTTACACAAAGCACAGTCGCAGCAACAGAATATAACAGAATATAACATGTTTAATTGCCTGTGGTCCCTGCTGCACTACGCTCCGGGCCACTACAACTCCCTGCATTGTTCAGGGCATTTAAATGCCGCTGCCAGAACTGATAGCGGTATGTAAAGGGTTAATAGCACTGATCAGCCATGTGGCTGGTTGCAGCTATTACCCCCACGCTGTAGTTTCCATCTATACTTAGGGCTGTTCATCTGGTATCTTATATTCCACGCTGGGTTTGGCTGTCAGCAATGCTGGAGCAGAACTTTACCTGCCCAGTAGGTTGACACAGTGGTTCCACATCCACAGTCCTAACACTCGCCATAATCTTTAAAAATTCCTCAAGAACAGGAGAAATCCCAGTGAATTGGAAAAGGGCAAATGTTGTCCCTTTCTTCAAAAAAGGAAAAAAGGTGGATCCAGGAAACTACAGGCCTGTGAGCAAGACTTCTATACCAGGAATGGAGGAATTGGGCTAAGCAGCAGCAAATGTGAAAAAGACTTGGGTATACTAATAGATCATAGACTGAACATGAGTCAAAAATGTGATGCAGCAGCCAAAAAGGCAAACACATTTCTGGGATGTATTAAGAGAAGCATAGAGTCTAGACCATGTGAGGTAATTATCCCCCTTTACTCTTCCTTAGTCAGACCTCATCTGGAATACTGTGCCCAGTTCTGAGCACCCCACTTTAAAAAAGACATAGACAAACTGGAGCAAGTTCAGAGAAGAGTTGCCAAGATTGTGAGTGGTCTGCACATCATGTCCTACGAGGAACGGTTAAAGGATCTGGGAATGTTTAGCTCGCAAAAAAGAAGGCTGTGAGGAGACTTGATAGCTGTCTACAGATATCCTAAGGGCTGTCACAGTGCAGAGGAATCAGCCCTACTCTCATATGCACAGGAAAAGACTAGAAGCAATAGGATAAAACTGAAAGGGACAAGACACAGATTAGATATTAGAAAAAAAACTTTCTGACAGTGAGGGTGATCAATGAGTGGAACAGGTTACCATGGGAGGTGATGAGTTCTCCTTCAATGGAAATGTTCAAACAAATGCTGGACACTTATCTGTCTGGGATGATTTTGTAGATCCTGCACTGAGCAGGGGGTTGAACCCGATGACCCTCAAGGTCCCTTCCAACTGTACCATTCTAGGATTCTATGCAGACACGACATCTGCTGGGAGGACACAGATTTGTCTAGCTGACAGGAGCTGAATCCATGAGTGTGCAAGAAACTCCATGGCAGAATACCAAAGCTCAGCCACAATATTCCAACGAGGATTTAACGATCAGATCTACGTGGATAAATCTAATGTGGGACTGACAGTTTATAGTCCATGTGAATCGGACCTTATACTGTATGTGCGGAATCGAAGCCAGTACAACAGCTGGATGCAGGTACTCACCGGACCGACACATTTCCCAAATTTTGGATGCTTTTGCACACATATGGGGGGGAGCCCCAAACCACCACAACACCCGCTGTTACATTCCTCACTGTAATTACATTGATCTCCATCGTTCTTGATTTAAAACACAGGAAATAAATGTTTAGTGAATTTGTCGATAAGGTTTCACATTTATATCACAGGAGAAAGAAAAAACTGTTACAAACGTGTCAACTCTCTTGTAACATCCACAAGACTCCCAGGCAAAAGAGAAACCTGATTACTGGAATAGTTGTTAAATCTGCCGTATGTCACTGAAGATTTTTGGTAGGGAACCCTATACAAGAATATTCCTCTACTCTGGCTGCTACATGTATGCCAGGCAGCCAGGAACATGCCGACTTCCTGTCAACCTTGCCTACACATAAATCCTGCCCTCCCATTGGAGATCAGTGGCGCCCCTGTAGTCAGAACCCATAGATACACCATTGCTTCATCATGATGAGTGAGGCAGAGGCCCTCAGTATAGGAGGCGGTTCTGGGGACATGAAGGTGTAGTAGAAGTGTGCTTTTTTCATGCCATATTTGGGCACAAACCTGTCAGTAAATGAAGGCAGTAGCATCTCCAAGACAGATAAGGGGGGAAAGAGAATTAAGGATATCTAGTAGTTTCTTATGTAGGCGGCAGTAGGGAGTCTCAGAATTTAAGTGTATAATCACTAATACGGGGATTCCTACATAGATTTCATTCTTTTTCAAGGTATCATTTGTAACATGTAAAATCATCAGTGGGAGATGCAGCGTGAGGCCGGAGGTTTAGTGAGAATGTCCTGTCTGACGCTATATCCCCGCCGCACACGGTTTTACTTCAAATTGTATCAGTTTTTTAATGCAGTTAAAATTTGACATTTCAATTCTTAATCACAGAGGCAAAAATCTATTCAAGTAGTAAGGCCCTCCACAGTATAGATTAAATAATTAAAGCTAAATTATATTATAATTCATTAAAATACAACCCATAGGGCACACCAAACAAAAAAACTAACAAACATTTGCAGGGCTATGTGTTCATGTTATTCCCCCGTTTTGTGCATAAGGAGAAAAAACTCTAATCAGTAGGCCACCCTGATTTATATTAGTGGAGCAAGATCAATTATTTTCCAACATCCCACTTCTGGGAAAGTTATACTGATTACTGGTTATTAAGCGTTTGGGTCACCTCCCATCACTTATATCAATTCTTCATGAACGTGGATAGTGGATTTTCTTTTTCAAGAAGAAGTAGATTTTATCCTTCATAGATAACTGCCACTATTCTCCCATGGGTGCTACTGATATAGCTTTTTGTCTCACGAAACGGCAGTTTCTGTACTTCGTGTCTCACTTCATATATATCCTCTGTATTTCGTATCAAGCTTCATATATACCTTCTTTATACCTTCGACGCGTTTCCCCTCTAGTTACGCGGTTCATCAGGAAGTATATTTATTCCCTTATAGACGGGTTTAGAAAATAAACACAGAATATATTTCTAATAGATAGTATTTTCTTAATCAACACATATAGGTTGTTTTGCTCAATCGACCATAAGATGGATCATGCTTAATATTCCACTTAGTCACTTAAATGTTATTGGGAGCAGTATAATGCCTAATTTGGTAATATGGCTCATCTCTTTCTTACAGGAGGAGGGGGTTTATATAGTGTGAGGGTGAAGTCACACGAACGTATATCGGCTCGGTTTTTACGCCGAGCCGATATACGTTGTCCTCGTGTGCAGGGGGGGGGGATGGAAGAGCCAGGAGCAGGAACTGAGCTCCCGCCCCCATCTCCACCTCCTCTCCGCCCCTCTGCACTATTTGCAATGGGAAGAGGTGGGGCAGAGGCGGGGCTAAGTTCTGAGAATTAGCCACGCCCCATCCCACCTCTCCCCATTGCAAATAGTGCAGAGGGGGGTTTATATAGTGTGAGGGTGAAGTCACACAAACGTATATCTGCTCGGTTTTTACGCCGAGCCGATATACGTTGTCCTCGTGTGCAGGGGGGGGATGGAAGAGCCAGGAGCAAGAACTGAGCTCCCGCCCCCCCCCCTCTGCCTCCTCTCCGCCCCTCTGCACTATTCGCAATGGGAAGAGGTGGAGCGGAGGCGGGGCTAAGTTCTGAGAATTAGCCATGCCCCCATCCCACCTCTCCCCATTGCAAATAGTGCAGAGGGGCGGAGAGGGGGGCGGGAACTCAGTTCCTGCTCCTGGCTCTTCGATCCTCTCCCCCTGCACACGAGGACAACGTATATCGGCTCGGCGTGAAAACCGAGCCGATATACATTCGTGTGACTTCACCCTAAGGGTGGACCATGAATAAACTAATTTTGTGTATGACTAATTAGTCTCCAACTGGTCAATCCTCGGACATATTTATGGATTTTATCGCTTAAACCACTCAATTCACCAATATCCCCCATTAATAGGTGTCAGTTCCTCTGTTTTTTCCCAGAAGTGGGATGTTGGAAAATAATTGATCTTACTCTACTAACATAAATCAGGGTGGCCTACTGATTAGAGTTTTTTCTTCTCATGCACAGAATGGGGGAATAACATCACCACATAGTCCTGGAAGACTGCAAATTTTTGTTAGTTTTTTTGTTTGGTGTGTCCTATGGATTGTATTTTAATGAATTATAATAAAATTTAGTTTTAATTATTTAATCTCTACTGTGAAGGACATTTCAGTTCTAATGATGAAACCACATCAGACGGCTGCAGATGGATTTGTCCCGTGACAGAGGTTACATCCACATGAGAGTGTGAACAAAAATCTACAGCAGAACTCTAGATCTGAGTCTCAGAGTTCTGCCTTGGATTAAATTGTCAAAGTCGCATCAGGAAAAATGGTGCCAATTCCATGGTTTTTAAGTCCGTGTGAAGGAGGAGTTATACTGTGGGCAGAGGAGAAGCCAGTATAACAAGTGCTTACAAATACTTACCGGGCCGTGACATAAGTGATGGAAGTTTTGGACACATTTACCAAAGCCCTTCGAAGATAATCTAATGCAACAGCTGCTCATACATTCGGTACTGTTCATACACGGACTGTCCATGCACTAAATGTAAAACAGGCAATAAATATTCAGTAAATTTATTTATAAGGTTTCACATTTATTTCATATGAGGGAGAGTAAGATGATTCATACTTGTCAACCGGGAACATCCTAAGGCTAACTTCACATGGACAAATGCGATATCAAGCTGTGATTCACGGTCTGATATCACGCTCACCAACATGTGATTTCACCGCAGATGTGAGGTGTTATTATATCAAAACCGCCTTGCAACACTTTGGATCGCAGAATGTCTCCAATTGTTTTCAATGGGGAGACCTCGCATGGCACAAATGTGCACCCAGCACAAAGATGCTGCCTCTGGCTCAATTGAAAACAATAGTCGATGTGCCCAAAGATAAAATGTGATGCAATTTTTTTCCCTGCATTTCATCATAGTGCAATGTTATGTGGGGAAAAGAAAAAAAAATGGCTTATGTCCATGACCATGACGCCATTCAAAAAATTCATAATCTTGAATTGGACAAATCTTATACAAGAATCTTGCTTGTGTGATGCCGGCCTTAAAATTCTCAGAAAAAGGGGAGACCTCCTGGATTCCTGGTTGTTAAAGCTACCGCATGTTCCTGAAGTCTCTTGGAAGGAAGCCTTTTGTAGAAGATTTAGACCCTGGCTGCTGGATGTATGGCAGGTGGCCCAAAACATGCTGGACTTCCTGCTGACCTTCCCTCCACATAAATCCTGACCTTTCTGGAGATCAGTGGCACCCATGCAGGCAGACATCATGAAAACACATTGCTTTTGCAAGATGGCTAAGGCAGAGTCCTGCAGAGGAGATGCTGGTGCTGTGGGGCCCGAAGGTGCAGTAGGAGTATACTCGTTACATGCCATGCTTATAAACTTATCAGTAATTGAGGGTAGCAACAGATCTCCAAACTGGAGTAGCATCCCCAAAAAGGATAAAGGGGCAACAGGGAATAGAAGTGTTGGCATCCAGTCGTCTAAATAGTGTAAATCCCCTTTGTGTTCCCATGTGCAGTATGAAATATGCCTAGAGCAGTGAAGGCAAACCTTTTAGAGACTGAGTGCCCAAAACCCACTTATTTATCGCAAAGTGCCAACACATCAGGGGACGGGCTTATCACAACATATGATTTTACCTCCATCCTTATAAAAAGGACAAAGGTGTTTCAAAATAGACAGGGTGCAGATTTTGACTGTGGAAATGCTGCGGTTTTTTGCCACGGAAATTTCTGCTAAGGACATTCTGCCGCATTTCCGCCATGTGTAAAAATACCACAGTAGTAATAGTAATCACAGGGGCCTCAGCAGTAATAGTGACCCCCATAGTGGCCTCAGTAGAAACAGTGTCCCCTATATTGACCCCAGTAGTAATAGTGACCCCCACAGTGGTCTCAGCAATATTTGTGACCAACAAAGTGGCATAAGTGGTAATAGTGACCGCCATAGTGGTCTCAGCAGTAATAGTGACCCCCACCGTGGCCTCTAGAATTAAAACTGACCCCCCCATAGTGACCTCAGTAGTAATAGTTTTCCCTACAGTGGCCTCAGCAGTAACAGTGACCACCAGTGGTCTCAGTAGTAATAGTGACCTCCAAAGTGGCTTCAGCAGGAATACTGACCCCCCACAGTAGCCCCAGCAGTAATAGTGACCCCCTCCACAGTGGCGGAAGTAGTGATAGTGACCCCCATAGTGGCCCTCATAGTAATTCTATTACTTTTGGGGCTAATATAGGGGATAATATTACTAATAGTATCCCCTATAACAGCCCCAGTAGTAATAGCTTCCTCCTGAGACCAATATACTTGCCCTCTCCTCGTTGAAGCACCGGAGCTGATCGCAGGTGCTAAATGTGACGTCAGAGTGTGTGTCTGGATGCCTCCTCCCCTCTGCTGTTGTGGTACCAAGGAGGAGACATCAGGGGAGGAGGATCTCGGGTGCACACTGATGTCATAGTGTGTATCTGGGATCAGCGCCGCCGAGTGAATACCGGCAGTGGATCCGCGGCCCCCGGCCAGTATTCACTACTTTGGTGAGCAGCCGCCAGTGCAAGTGCCAGCAGGGAGGGCTCTGCATGCCGCCTCTGGCACGTGTGCCATAGGTTCGCCACCACTGGTCTAGAGCATTCAGCATTAAGGAACAAAAAACTGTCATTGCAAAACGGACAAAAAAAAATTCACAAACAAAAACACAATGGAGCATATTTGTTATGCCCTTAGTGACCAAGCCCATTTGTACCTTAACCCCTTCATGACGTGGCCCCTTTTTTTCTTCCATTTTCGTTTTTTCCTCCCCCCTTTAAAAAAATCGTAACTCCTTTATTTATCCATCGACGTCGCTGTATGAAGGCATGTTTTTTGCGGGACGAGTTGTAGTTTTTAATGATGCTTTTTAAAGTACCATATAATATACTGAAAATTTTTTTAAAAATTCTAAGTGGAGTAAAATGAAAAAAAAAACGACATTCCGCCATCTTTCAGTGTGTCTTGACACCTGCGCGGCTCCCCCGATCTTACTGCGGGGTGGCCGTGTGGGACCCCTGAACATCGTTCAAGGGATTTAAATGCCGCTGTCATACATACCCCGACGCTCCAGGACGTAAATGTACGTCCTGGAGCGGGAAGGCGTTAATGACCAGGCCAAATTTTGGAAATCCGACATGTGTCATCTGACATGTAACATAAAATAACTCCGTAAAGGTTTTGCATATCCAAATGATTCCGATATTGTTTTTTTGCCACATATTGTACTTTATTTAGGTGGTAAAAATAGACCAATAAAATTTGTGTATATTTATTAAAAGCGCAAAAATTGGGAAAATGTTGAAAAAATTGTCATTTTTTTTACATTTTCAACTGCAATATCTCAAATATGTGCAAACTAACGGTACAATTTTTTGATGAGATATATATTTCAGTTTACTTTTTGCTGGGTTTTTTTTACCAATTTTTATTGAAAATTTTCCATTTTGCAAAGGAATATAACATTGAGATAATGTATGTAGGCGTACAAGGCTTGCTGGGTTAGTGGCAGTAGTATAATTCTAATTCGTTATAGCCAGATTCTTCTCTGCTTTTCATTGTTGTTTTTGTCATAGAAGCATATCAAAAACCTCAGTGGCCTTGCCAACACCAACTTTCAGAAAGGGAAAAGGAGAAAGGTAGGCAGGTATTTGGGTAGGGTAGGTGGGGGGAATTCTTCTCTCATGGGGCAGCAACCCAAGGGGGTAGGGATTCCCAAGGTTAGCTTTCGGGCTTTGTATTTATAATGCAGTTGAGATGTTGGCCTCCACTGTAGGTCAGGTGTAATCTATCCATGGGGTCTGATATTTAGAAATCTGTCGTACCTGATATTGATGTTAATTTCTCATTAATCAGGTACCAATTCATTTAGTGTTTAACCTCAGAGAAGTCCAGTGAATTTTTTTGACAAGATCGAGCTATAGTTTGTTTTGTGGTTAGGAAGAAGAACGAAACCAGCTTTCTAGAGTTTGGAGATATATTTGTAATCCTTTTGTTCAGTAGGGCTTCCTATGGGTTTTTACGCAGGTTATGATTAGTTACTGTATATATAAGGAAGTATACCCTAATCCAAAGTCTATTGACTCAAGTGCAGGACCACGATATGTGGAAAATATCTCCAGGGGAGGAGCATCCCCAGAAACAGTCTTTAGAGTTACCTGGAACCGCGCTAGCAATTCTTGTAGGGACTAAGTACCAACGTAATATGATTTTATATGAGGTCTCGAACATCAGTGTATTGTGGGTACCAGAATTGGTTGATCTCCAAATCTGGGACCATTTGTCGTCTAGAATGTTGCCTATATCTCGCTCCCATTTTGCTAGATATGGTAGTTGTGAACAGTACAAGTTATGTACAAGGCCCGAATATATTTGTGAGATAAGGCCTTTTGCTTGTGGGTATTTGAGACAGAATGTTTCGAAGGAGGTTGTTTTGTAATGGGGAGTTTGTGTTTTTGAGAAGAGAGAATATAAAATTCTTGGGCTATAAATAGCGGAATATTTCAGAAGATGGTAGGCCAAACTTTTCCTGAAGATCAGGGAATGTAATTATACCATTTAACGAAAGTAAGTGGTTTATTTTGGATATGCCCTTGCTTGTCCAACTCTTAAAAGGATAGTGAGGAGTCAAGACCTGGTCAGAATAAGGAGTTATGCAAAAAATGGTAGAAGGGGTAAGTGAGATGAGATTAGTTTCCTGCAGTACTTTATGGAATCCCAGACTTTGAGGTTAGAGATAGGGGGTCTATGAGTCAGAGGAGTCCACAAAATTGAGTCCACTGTGAGAGGGTATACCTCCATGGCATTTATAGCAAGCCAAAGAGGCGCTTTGGTTGTGGAATGAAGGAAGGGCAGTTGGGCCACCTGGGCAGTTTGGTAGTATTTTAATATATTTGGGTCTCCCAATCCTCCCTGAAGTCTACGTCTGTACAAAGTAGAGCGCGTCACCCTAGGAATGGAGTTATTCCAAATAAAGGGGACGGTCATCTGCTGAAGTATCTTCAGGATGTGCCCAGGTACATGTACCAAAAGAGCTCTGAAAACGTAAAGTAGTGTAGGCAAAATTTTCATTTTTAGCGAATTCACTCTTCCAATCTATGAGATGTGGTATTGGTCCCAGCTTTCCAGAAGTAGTCTGAGTTTACGGAGGAGTGGCATGTAATTTAGCGCATATATCAAGGTGTAAGAGCTTGTTAAATTAATGCCCAAGTAGCCCAATGTCCCCATTATCCATTTAAAGGGGAAGTTGGCTTGAAGTAGGGAGACCGTATCTGGGGGTAATATGAGGTTGAAAGCTTTTGACTTTGCGCTGTTGATAATAAGGTCAGACAGAGACCCGAACCTAGACTGTTCCACCATTAGGTTAGGGATAGTGGTATGGGGAGAAGATATTATAGCCAATATATCGTCATCAAATATGCTAATTTTATGGTGAATAGAGGCAATTTCAATTCACCTGATGTCAGGGTTGTTTTGAATTTTAATCGCTAATAGCTCTATGGCTAGAATAAAAAGGAGGGGGGACAATGGACAGCCCTGCCTTGTGCCTCACCGGATCAAGATGTTATCTGAGCAAAAGCCCTTGTAACAAACAAAGGGAAGAATATAAAATACATAGCCATGTGAGGAATTCAGCAGGAAATTTCCAGTGTTCCAGTACTGAAAACATATAGGGTGCTAAATGCCTTGTACACATCCAAGGAAAGCAACATTGCAGAAATGCTCCTGTTTTGACAAATGTGGGTGAGGTGGGTGATTCAACATATGCTGTCTGGAGCTTGTCACCCGGAAAAGAACCCTACTTGGTCCTTACCTATTAGTGATGGTAAAGCTGCATTTAAGCAAGAAGCCAAAATTGGTGAGAAGCTTCATGTCTACATTAATTAAGGATATAGGACGGTAGTTCTGTTTATCCAGAAACTCTCTTTCAGGCTTTGGTAGCATGGAGATGGCTGCCAAGAGAGAAGTCTAACCTATTTGCTGTCCATCTCGGATGGCATTAAAGTAATTTGCAACATATGTGTGCAGAATGGGGGAACATTTTTTATAGTAAGAAGAAGAAAAGCCATACGGTCCTGGGTGTTTATTAATTTTCAATGTTTTTATAGTTTCTGTGACTTCTCCTGGGGTGATTTTTGCCACCAAGTGTTCTAAGAATGTGCTAGGAAGCATGGGAAATGTAATGTCATGAAAGTAAGAGGTTAGCTGTTCTGGGTACAGGTGATGTGACTGGGAGTAAAGCTTATCCAAAAATTGTCTGAACTCTGATACTACAGTGAGTGGGTTTGCCGTAATTTATATTATGCCTTGTGCAGAGCCTGAAGAAAGGGCTTATTGTGGGGCTGGCTCATAGCCTGTGGGCTAAGGCAGTAGACGGTTTGTTATTTAACACATAAAAGCGTTGGCGGGACCATCTAAGTTTGCACTCAACAAGTTCTGAAATACATAGTTCTAGTTCTGTCCTAGCCTGAGAGATTAATCTTAAATTTTCCCGAGATGGGTGCTTTTTGGCCTTGTCTTCTAACTGTAGAACCTTTTGCTCTAATTCTAGTTCTTGGGATAGTCGCTCTCTCTTTTGCCGGGCTGAAATTTGGATGAGGGCACCATGGAGCACTACCTTATGCGCCTCCCACAGTGAGATGGGCGAGGAGGTGGAGGGGCTATTTATAGCAAAGTATTCTTCTAATTGTGGTGTTATCAGAGACAGTACCCCAGGTAGTGCTAGAAGGGAATCATTAATGGCCCATGTGGTATTAGTGGGCTTTGACATTAAAGAGCTGCATGATATTGGGCTGTGGTCCAACCAAGAAACGGAAAGAATTTTAGAACAGGTTATTTGCGGCAGGGAGGAGACGGCTTTTAGAATGTGGTCTATTCTCCTATATAGAGAGTGTGGGGACGAAAAATGTGTAAAATCTTAGGTAGTGAGGTTGGTTTTTCTCCAGTAGTCGACTAGGTGGTGCTGGGTGAGCAATACTCGATAGTTATGTGATAGGGATCGCTGGGGCAGCAGCAGAGGTGTTGGAAGAATTATGGAGTTTCTGTCCAGGCCCGGGTCCAAAATGCAATTTGAGTCCCCGCACGGTATGACCATCTCATGTTTGTTTGTCTCTACCAGTTCAAACTATTTTGTAAGGAAATCGATTTGCCTGGTATTCAGGGTATAGTATGAGACAATTGTTACCGAGACATCTTGAATTATACCCATTAATAATAGATAACAGCTTTCAGAGTCGGAGATAGTTGATGTGTGGATAAAGGGGACTGCCGGCTGAAGCATATTGTGACCGTTTTTGTTTTGGATGAAGCAGTTGATAAGTGGGGTAATAGGTAGAGAGATAATGTGGGGAGAAATTAGTGGAGAAATGAGTTTCTTGTAAGCATACAATATTGGCATGGACTCTTTTATAATAGCGGAAAGCGCTTTAGATCGTTTATTGGGGGAATTAAAACCCCGAACATTGTGCGAGATAATTTTTAAAGTCATGGGTGGTTATATAAGGAGCTATAAAGATTGGATAACTGGGAATCCCAGCCCAACGAGAGAAAAATAGGGGGAGAGAGCGAGGGGAAGGGGGGTGGGAGGGATATAGAGAAGGTGGCCAACCTGTAAATTCAACATGGTAGACATTTAAGACATTACAAGTAACTAGCATGATAAGAGCTGTTTAGTTGGTCCTAACAGCAACTACTCATTGAATGACACACCGCAACAGTGCCAAAGAGGCACTCTTAAGCTTCATACAAAATATGCAGAGGAGGAGATCCAAGTGCATGGGGAGGTGGGGGGCATAAAATAAAAAATTGAAGAGAGGAAAGGTAGAAGCAGAGGAAAGGAGAAATTAAAAATAAAAATAATGTAAATAAGAAAAAGGGGGGGGGGAGAGTTAGAAAAGGAGAGGTGGTTTGTAGCATAGGGCATATAGGCCCCAAGAACTAAACTCTAGAGTCCATTAACCAAAGATAAACGGAATCCCAGTCCATGGGTAGTTTCTGGCAGACCCTTCTATTTTCCTCATTCCAGTCCTTTTTTAAGTCATTTTTATTTCTATTAGCGAAGTCCATAAGTGATAGAGGTATCGCTGCCAAGTTGCCCACGTCAATCATGCATTTCCCATTCACATTATTAGGCTATAAAGTTTGCCTGTGGAACATAGGAGTTGACAGGGCCTTGGAAGAACGGGAAATATAACATGTCTGACAATGTATTTAAGGGTGTTGGAGACTCTTCAGTTGGAGTTGAATATTTTTCTTGGAAAGGCACCCTCAAGGTCAGTCCGACTTGAATAGCCGGAGGGAGCACCTCCCAAGATTATGGCTTGCAGTTGCTCGTTGGTCTCCGGGGAGATCTAGAGAGTTGCGATGACCCTGGTGAGCCTGGTTGCTGGGTCGGGAGCTCGAAGCACAGGTTTGTGAAGCAGCACCGAGCTCCTTCCAGGGACAGGATAGTATAAGTCTTAGCTTGGAAGAGGAATGTCAACTTAAATGGGAAGCCCCACCTATAATGGATGCGCTTTTACTACAAAATTTCCAAATAAAGCTTGAGGACTCTCCTTTTAGCAAGCATTGAAGGGGCCAGGTCAGGGAATAATTAATAATCGTGACCCTGGAAGGAGAACTTTGATATGCAGTGAGACGTATTAATTAGTTGCTCTTTAGTTTGGTGGTAGTGCATTTTCTGGACGTCTCTTGGTGGGCCCCCAGCCTTGCGGGCTCTCAACGCTCTGTGGACTCTGTCTGTTTCCATAGGAGTATTGGGGCATAACTCTCCAATACAATTGGAGAGTTATGCCAATTATAATTCTCGGAACTTAGCTCCGCCTCCGTCCCGCCTCCTTTCATTGCAAATAGTGCAGAGGGGCGGAGATGGGGTGGAGATGGGGTGGAGAGGGGGCGGGAGCTCAGTTCCTGCTCCTGGCTCTTCCATCCCCCCCCCCCGCAGATGAGGACGACGTAGCCGATATGCGTTCGTTTGAATCCAGCCTTACGCTGCCCTTTAGATTTAACTAATTTAAATTTAATTTATTTTGAGTATTCTGTGTAAGTTTGTGCAAGGGAGTCATTTTGTCTCAAAATGGGTAAATTATTGCGTACTATCTTAACGATATTCACGGAGGGGTGTCATGAGTATTTTGACCCCACAGATTGTTTTCAGGGGCTAATGTAGATTTTATTGGAGAAAAAAATAAAATTTCATATTTGCAAATTTTAAATAAAGTTTTTTTTTTCTGTAGTTCACATGAAAATGAGGATTTGCACCTCAAAATGGATACTCCTGTTTGTCCTGTGTTCAGAAACATACCCGTTGTGGCTCTAATCTTATGTCTCTATGCACAACGGGGCCCAAACCGTAAGGAGCAATAAACTTCAACTTTTACGTGATGCTTGTTATCTATTGGATAATAGCGATCACGTGGCTAGAGACCACTCACTGCTGCCCTTGGGCACTGCTGCAGGCTCTCGGCTACCCTTTGTAGGAGATTTAACATTTTCCAGGCCCTCCCCAGCTTATGCACTTACATCGGACATGTTGCCGATGTGCGCAAGTGCCAAAGTTGGGGAGAGGTTCTCAGAGAAAGATCCTGTCGAGGGACATCACTGGAGGCCCAAGGTAAATAATTTCACATCCACTCATAGTTC
This sequence comes from Eleutherodactylus coqui, assembly GCF_035609145.1. Lineage (NCBI taxonomy): Eukaryota > Metazoa > Chordata > Amphibia > Anura > Eleutherodactylidae > Eleutherodactylus > Eleutherodactylus coqui. The sequence continues at coordinate 516,773,165 of NC_089837.1, forward strand.
GGATCTGTGACGGGAGATGAAACTTTAGCTTTTTTTATATTCACATGATCCATTGGATAAAAGCGATCATGTGACCAAGGACCGTGTACTGCCGTCCCCCCATGAAATCTCTAGGCTTTTGGCTATATTGGTAGCCAAAACCAGGGAGATTTCAAATTACCCTGGCAATCCACAGCTTTCGCACATAAATCCGCCATTTTTGCAACAGGTGCGTGCACAGAAGCCGGGGTAAGGTCCGCGGATAAATCCAGGAGCCTTAGGTACGTAATTTCATATTCCCTAATGGACATGATACATGAGGGAAGATAACACTCAAACTTTTTAAACTTTTTTTCGTGCTTTTACACTTTTTTAAAAATTTGTTTTATTTTAAATAATCGCCATTATCCATTGAATAATGATGATCCTGGGACCAGGAACCGCATACAGCAGTTCCCGGTGATATCTCTCTGTTGTGGGCTACTCAAAGTAGATATTTTAAATTTCCCGGGCCTCCCACACAGCATTCATATTGCAGGGGCTTAAAGGGGTTGTCCAGCGCCGAAACGGGGTTTTTTTTTTTCAACACCCCCCCCCCCCGTTCGGCGCGAGACAACCCCGATGCAGGGACTTAAAAAAAAAACCGCTCAGCGCTTACCTCAATCCCCGGGCTCCGGTGACTTCTATACTTACCGGTGAAGATGGCCGCCGGGATCTTCTTCCTCCGTGGACCGCAGCTCTTCTGTGCGGTCCATTGCCGATTCCAGCCTCCTGATTGGCTGGAATCGGCACGTGACGGGACGGAGCTACACGGAGCTACACAGAGCCCCATTCAGAAAAGCAGAAGACCCGGACTGCGCAAGCGCGTCTAATTTGGCCATTCGACCATTTTAGACGGCGAAAATTAGACGGCAACCATGGAGACAAGGACGCCAGCAGCGGAGCAGGTAAGTGAAAAACTTTTTATAACTTCTGTATGGCTCATAATTAATGCACAATGTACATTACAAAGTGCATTAATATGGCCATACAGAAGTGTATAGACCCACTTGCTGCCACGGGACAACCCCTTTAATGGATGACAGTGGGAGCATATTGGCAGTTTCTCTGGTCCAGACTGTGAAGGCACCACTTCTCTACCTTGGGTGTCTTGTGCAAGGCTTCCTATGTTGCGCAATAAAAAGAAGCATTAATTAGAAAAAGGCCCCTTTATGACCACAGTAAAAAAAAAAAACATATGGTTGGCTTCTAATGGGTTAAGGAATTTAGGTCAGCTCTCTGCAATCTGTCATTATTAATACAGTAAATTTGTAGAGACATTCGTATGTTCCTAAAAACCAACAGCAAATATGAAAATAACCTAAAAAAGCAGATAAAAGCACTAATTGGAGGAAGGATTTATTAGGAGGGAATTTTAGTTAGTTTTGCTGGAGGCAACATTGTTATTATCTACAACGAATTTTATCAAAATGTTGTACAATACTGATAAATTTGTAGCATCTTTAAATGTCTAGAAATGTTTCTCCAGTTTTTGCACCACCCATCTCCTGTGAGATCGGTGAGATTGTACAAAAATGTAGTAGGTTTTAAAAAGTAGCAATTCATAAATTTCTCTGAATCCCATCCAATCAGTAAGTCACACCCACTTGTCACTCCAGTTTTGAAAAGCCACACATACCTTTTTATTATTGGTGCAAATGGTTAATTAATGTGCCCCATAGCAGATTAAAGATTGGGAGCAAAATACCACAGAAGAAAGGTGCAAATACATAGATGAATATGAGCTTAGCATTTATACACTGATTTTGCTGCACATTTATTACTGCTGATGAGCTAGAATTGTCGTGTAGGTCTCACTTTATGGTGCATATCAATTAAGACAAATTTAGTATTGATTTGCACCAAAAAGAAGATATGTCACATTACTTACTCTACTTCTCAAAAGGACTAGAATATGGGGACAGGGTTTGATTGGAGGGAGGTTTTTTAGAAAGATTTAAAGTGGCCATCTGAATTAAGGGAAAAGCCTGTTAACAGGTCAACCATACATGAAAATGACAAGTCAGCAGTTACTCACCTCTTCTGTTTACAGGCAGCTGTGATGTCCTTTAAACCTGCTGCAGCAGCCAATGACAGCACTCAGCCATGATCACTGAATGCTGTTATTAGCTGCCGCAGCTTGTTTATACACAGGCTCAGCCTGACAGTTGATGTCACAGAGAGACCGAAGCCAGAGATGGATGATGAAGGAGCGAGCTGGGAGAGGTGAGTAACTGCTGATTTGCTATTTTAACTTATGGGGCATACAATGACAGGAGTTTTCCTTAACTCGGACCATCTCTTTATAATCATTAGGTATGTATCATTCAGCTGAGAGCTGCCCCTGATTGGTCCCTGCGCTGAGCCAATTAGAGGCAGCACTCACTCACCCATTCATGAATTCATGAATGGGTGAGTGAGAGCTGCCTCTGATTGGTGAGGCTGTGACCAATCAGAGGCAGCTCATTCAGCAGGCAGGGATTTTAAATCCCCACCTGCTGAATACTACAGAAAGCAGTTCAGGAGAACTGCCGGCCAGACGCGGCTGAACTCCGGCTGCAGCGGAAAGGTGAGTATACATGTTTTTTTTTTTGTTTTTTTTACACATTTTAGGATGATTTTCAGGTAAGCGCTTATATTTTTAAGCCCTTCCCGAAAATTCATCCCGCGCTTGCCGGCAGCCCATTGCTTTCAATGGAGACGGCTGTATTGCCGGCTCCATTGAATTCAATGGGCTAACATCGTTCTTCTCTGCCACAGCTGTTACAGCTGTGGCAGAAGAGAACGATCTTTATGCTGACAGTGCGGGGGGGGGGGGGCTGACTCTTGCCACTATTGTGGCTTAATAGTGAGACCTCGGAGCCGGAAATGCAGCCCTGCATGTTGCTCCTCGCCTGCCCTATCCATTTCTGTGTTTTTTACATGACTTTGGTGATTTGCTAAGATTTTCACAAATGAAAACCTTAGCGGAGCACCAGTCATATACAAAAATGCTCGAGTCGCCCATTGACTTCAAAGGGGTTCGTTACTCGAAACGAACTCTCAAGCATCACTGAAAGTTTGACTCAAGTAACGAGCACCCGAGCATTTTGGTGCTCGCTCATCTCTAATTATATCCTTTCAATGCCAGGGAACCTCTCATTGGACCTTTTTGGATCCAGCATTATTAGATGCATGGACACAAAGCCCAAGAGACTGTATAAAGAAATCTAAATGCAATATACTGAGCCCCCTATGAAGCTCCTATGTGCCCCTGTGCTGCCATCTACATCTCACACAGACCACTTCAATATACAATTTCTACTATCAAAACAGGTTTCCAAGGGACACCATACTAGTAAATAAGATGTTACAGAGCAACACAAGTATAGGAATTTGGTCCATTTAGGAATGCTTCTCTATTGTTAACATAGAGAGAAGTCAGATATAGAAGCCTGAAATATCTACATACATACAAATACAATACATAAAATACAATCTGAAATATAACTAATGTTACCTTTAATTCAGACTGTGCAACGTTGAAACCGAGAGATAGACACAAAAACAGCAAGATGGTCATCATCCTAAATTGTGTCATTTCTGTAGTGATGAAGCCAATGGTGGACGACGAACACAGTGAGCCAGCAGGCAAAGAAAGGAATACTGGGTATACATGGCTTATATATAATTTCCCTCAACCTCATGAATGTCAGAAAGTTTTATGATCAAAGAAGAAAGTGAAACACCTAGAACGTAATGTTCCTTAAATGTTTAATGTTTGACCAGGTGCAGTTACATCACACAGTCAGCATATTAGGATGACAAGTAATATGCAAACATGTAAATAAGATGGAACAATACTTCTGCAGCGCCACCTATTGGATGGCAGCATCATTTTTCAAATCAATGCTTCACCCTTTATACAGGTCTGTTGAGCAATGATTGGGAATTAAAAACCAAGCCAGAAGGAATGGTGCCATTCAATAAGTAGTGCAGCAGAGGTATTGTTCCATCTCCCTTATTTACATATTACCGAGAGGAGCATGGATGGCCATATAAGTCTCCTCATGCACCTTCTTGGTGCTCTCACTAAGGAGTAATGTTTTCCCTCCTGATCCATGTCACAGGCCTCTTACTAGCCAAGCCAGAATCCTTCTGCATACTGATGAGGAGCAACCACCCCAAAACAGTTATCTGTGTATGCATTCTAGCTTGGTTTTTAATTTCCAATCATTGTTCTACAGACCCGTATACAGCGTTAAGCATTGATTTGAAAGAATGTTGCCATCCAATAGGTGGCCCTGCAGGGGTATTGTTCCATCTCCCTTATTTGCATATTACCCAGAGCAGCATGGATTGCCTTATAATTCTCTTCACTTACCATCTTGGTTCTCTCCCCAAGGAGTGATGTTACCCCCCCCCCAACCCAAATAATATAAAGTTACATAGGAAATCACATATATGACACAAAATCCATGAACCAGAGCTGAATAATTTGGCCAGCACGCTGCTCTCCTCCTGCTGCTGCTGATTTGAGCTCTGTTGCTTAGTGTCCTTCTTCCACTGTTATCTCTAATACAAACTATTATCCTTGGTCTCTCAGATGGCCAGTGCACACTAGTTTAATTCTTCCTCTGCCATCTCCTCTCTTATCAGACTACTTAGGATGTTTTCCCCCATCGCTCCAGTACCTGAGCAATATCTTCCTTAGGCTCTAGAAGTTTCCTAAACTGCTGCTTCTGTTAGTGTATCCTGGTTATATACTCAGCTACATTACTGACCTTGTCCTTCTCTCTTTCCTATCCTACATATTGTAATACCTTCATCAGCCCTTACCTTCTGCCTGTTCGTCTGCGTATTCTGTTTCCTGATTTGGGGCTGCAAACTGGCCTCCTCAATCCAATCTGATGTTAGCTATTGCTAACAGACAGTACTTCTGTATATTTGCATGAGGATTCAGTCCAGACCTCCTTTTAAGGGTTAAGCCTTGTTCACACGAACACTGTTTTATTGCACTATAGGTGCATGAAAAGAGTGTTTCTATACGAATCAATGGTTTCCTATTGAAGTCTGCATGTGAAGAAATTTTAGAGGCGCTAAATACTTGCACCAATCAAAGATAGGACATGCGACTGCAAAGCTCACATCTGTGGTTCGTGTTGTGAGAAAAGATAGGACCTGACCTATCTTTAGTTCGTGCTTTCCAAAAACCTCTATGGGAGCTGGAAAACACGCACCATGCACCGCCGATCGTGTTAACGGGCAATTTCACGTCGGGACTTGAAAGTTGAAAATCACAGATTCATGAGATCTTTAGTGCAGTATAGCTGCAATCTTTTCACATGCCTATGCTGTGCTAAAACAGCACTCGTGTGATCGAGGCCTTAAGGCTAAGGAGCACATATTCCATTGGAAACCACTCCCCAGTTTAGCCTTAAGCCAAATCGACTCAATGTCTAAAGAGTCCACTACTCAGGTGCGCCTTGTTATAAGTGTAGCTACTGTGGTAAGGGTTAGATATTCTATAACTGTGGGGTGCTGTTGCTATAAGAAATGTTGCTAATATATAATGTTATTCTATAGACACTATAAGGATAGCAAGACAGAGTGTGTGTGACAGGCCAAAGCTATTAGTATTGTTTCTTACCACACCATGTTGTAGTTGATAGAATAATATACCCAGCAGGAGATCACTTGTCATAGAACCCAGAAGGAGAAATCTTCGTGAGCCAAATGAGTCCTGGGGCTGGTGCAACAGCCAACATTTTTCTATAAATGCAATGGAAATGCAATTTTAAAAAATATATACTCACCCCTTTTGCTACTCCCAGTTGCTACAATCTGCATTGCTCTCATAACTTTTGTACATAGCGATCCCATGATGAGTATGCATGATTGGTTACGTGAAGTTAGCGTGGAACTAGTGCGACGTGAAATGCAGAGGCTGGGAGGAGCAACAGGAGGTAAATGTGTATTATTTAATATGTGAAGGCATAACAAATAAAGAGCAATAATATTACTAAAAGGGAGCCTCCTGGGGCATTATAATTACTAATTGGTGGCTAAGAGGGGTATTATTAGTTAATGGTAACATGAGGGGCATTATTATAGAATGGTGACCATGAAGGGCACTACTACTGAATGTAGGCATAAAAGTAGCCCCATTACTATGTGGGGGTACCTAAAACTTGTAATTAGTGTGGGGCCTACAGGAAGTACATAAATATGAATATCATTACTGTTTGTGATATATGGCATTATTGCTATCTGGTCTACTATAAGTGGTCAGATTGTGTAGGGGTGGGGAAAATGATGGCAGGTGGCTGGAAAATTGAGAAGTCAGAGGTCTATGTTTCAAATTCTGCAGAGACAAGTTGTGACCAGAAGAGTTTGTGGTGGTGGTCTAGGCCAGATGGAAAAGAAACAGTGAATGATTTTGTTAGGTCCAGTAGACCGAGGCGTCATCCTGTCTCCTGAGTCTGCTTCTGTTTACTCCAGCATTCACAGGGTTACTGTGTCTGGCTCCTCCACCAAGCCTGTGGGGATGTGCAGTCAGCTTCCTATTTAAACCCACCAGACCTCTCTCACAATGCTTACTGTTGTTTTTCAATTCCCTTTTGACTGCATACAAGCTACTGGTACAGCCATCTGATCTGTTCTCAGTTCTTTATGTATCCTTTACTAGTTCATTCCATGTTCTTGAGAACCACAACAGGAGTACGTAAACTAATATTTAAAGCCTATGCGACATAACGCTCAGCATGGCTATGCTCAGCATGGCAACAGAGGAGGTACACACTGCTGGAAATAGATACACACCATGCTATGTTGAAAGGTAACACCCCTCCAGGGAGAAGGAAGTCTGGCCCTAACCTAGCAGAGGGTAAAGGGTCGCTGCCCAGAAGCGGAGTAATCGCCTCGATAGAGGCAGCTCCATGGTCTTCTTCCTGGTCCCTGATTGTCCTTATAGAGGGCACTGGAGAGATGAAGCAATACAGAAATGAAAACACTAATACAACCAAATAGGAAACTGCAGAAACCTATCTGGAAGTAGTAGCAATACACCCAGCACAAAGGAGCTCCACTCTCCACTACTTCTCTATGGAGCTGAATAAGCAGCATTGAGCAAAGGGAGGGGTGAGAATATAAAGCAACTCCACACCTGAGGACTGGCACAACAATTAGAGAAGCACACCTTCAACCTTCTCCCAGACATGACTAATCCAGCATGCATCATGCAGCAATGAGAGACAGCACCCAGCAGTTTCTGCACATGATGCATTAACCTTTGTCTTGCATAACAAGGTGACAGGTCTTGGCCTGCATTGAAGCCACCATGCCACAAAGCTGTTGCGACACTCTACTTTTCAAAACCTCTACAATATGGGAAGGACTTTGATTGGAGTGAGGTTTTTTTAGACAGATTTAAAGTGGTTGTCTGAATTAAGGGAAACCCCTGTTCACGGGTCCCCCATACATGAAAATGCAAAGTCAGCAATTAGTCATCTCTTTCTGTTCCCCTGTTCATCCTCCGCTGCCAGCTCCAGACTCTGCTGGATAAATTGAGAAGAGAAAAGTTGCCAGAAAACTTCCCTTGATGATACGTACTCCCCATTCTCCTGAATTAAGACACCATAAAACTATAAAGCAGTTACTGCATCAAATATATCAAAGTGGTGCATGCTAAATAATACATTTTGGGCATATCACTGGATGTGTTAAACACACTTCCTTCCTTATGGCCACATCTTTGTTCATGTAACGCCAATGTTTTTCTAGACACTTCAAAACTGTAATGCATGTGTGCATATATAGGAGAAAGCCCTGACTGACTGACTCGCTACTAATTCTCTAACTTCCTGGTGTCACATGAACATGAAATTTGGCACAAGCATTTTTCAGATCCTAAAAAGGAAAATTAAAGAGGTCACAACTAGAGATGAGCGAGCCTACTTGGTAAGGCAGTTACTCAAGCGAGCTTGGCTCGAGTAGCTGCTTAGTGATCCGAGCAGGCTCGAGTGGGCTGCGGAGGGTGGGGGTAGTGGAGCAGGAGGAAGTGTGAGAGAGATCTCTCTCTCTTCATTCCGCTCCGCTCACCCACTCTCGCCCCTGCTCGCCCCCGGAGCCCACCAGAGCCAGCTCAAATCACTAAGCAGTTACTCGAGAAGAGCGATGCTCGCTCAAGTAACTGCCTTACCGAGTAGGCTCGCTCATCTCTAGTCACAACTCAATTATTCAATGCTAAGTGCAAAAGTATTGGCACCCCTATGTAATGTAACTTCCCGATGTTGTACAAACATGAAATTTGGCACAGCCATTCTTTAGGTCCTGGATTGGAAAAGTAAAGGGTTTACAACTCGATTACCCTATTCTAATTGTAAAAGTATTGGCACCCTGCGTAAAGTACCAAATCTAATTCTCTAACTTCCCAGTGTCGTACAAATATGAAATCTGGTGGGAGTATTCTTTAGGTCCAAAAATAGGAAAAGTTAAGGGCTCACAACTCAATTATTCAATGCTAAGTGCAAATGTATTAGCACCCCTATCTAATGTACCTAATCTAACTCTTTAACTTCCCGATATCGTACAAACATGAAATTTGAGATGACCACTCTTTAGGTCCTAAATAGGAAAAGAAAGGGGTCACAATTCGATTATTGAATTCAAATTGCAAAAGTATTAGCACCCCTATGTAATGCAATTTTGCGGTGTCGTACAAACATGAAGTTTGGCACAACCATTCTTTAGGTCCTACATAGGAAAAGTAAATGGGTCACAACTCGTTTATTCAATGTTAAGTGCAAAAGTATTGACACCACTATATAATGTACCTAATCTAATCTAATTCTCTAAGTTCCTGGTGTCATGCAAACATGAAATTTAGCATGACCATTCTTTAGGCCCTATATAAGAAAAGTAAAGGGATCACAACTCGATTATATAATGCTAAGTGCAAAAGTATTGGCACCCCTATGTAATGTAACTTCCTGGTGTTGTACAAGCATGAAATTAGGTGCAAGCATTTTTTAGGTCGTAAATGAAGAGAGTGGGATGGGTGGCATATTCTGCAGAGAAACATCAGTACATGCAGCCTGAGGAGAATCTGAAACTCCTACATGTTTATACATATTTTATTCCTTGGTTACTCTAAAGTATCTTTGACTTCATAAACTTTTCTGTGCAAACAACATGTAAACAACTGTATCAAATTAACTCAGGTGAGGCCAGGTATATCAGCTAATATATATATATATATATATATATATATATATATATATATATCCTTTTATATTTCCTAATCTCCTCCATCTGACATTGCCTTCTACAGTAAAAGTCTATTCAAGTATGAGAGACTCTTTCTTCACCAGTGATTACTTCCTTTCAATGCAAGGGAAGCTCTCATTGGAACTCTGTGGGGTACTGTTGTACCTTGTCTCCACCAGAAGTATGGGTGGAGACATGCATCAGTGACAGGGAGAGCCCTGCTCACACCCCTACTTGTGGATTGGCTGCCACATGTTGACTTCAGGATTGTGTATAGCCACTGCTCGCGACACAGAAAAAGGAGCTATCACAGTGGCTGATGGGGGAGCAGCTTCTGGAGAGTTGCAGATACATAAGCCACTGAACCTAATCATAACCCTTACCCTAACTGTGGGGGTCGCAGAGCACCTTCCATGTGGCGGGACAAATACCTAACCCCAAGCCTTAGGTTTAGGGGTATGGCTAAACTTGGGTTTAGTGGCTTATGTATTCGCTACTGTCCAGAAGCAGCTCCCTCGTCAGTCGCTGTACTCCTCAACATTGCGACTTACACATTGCGGTGGAGGGAGGTGTGTGACGGTAGCACAAGACACAGCACATATCTGACGGTGGAGGGATCTCTGACGCTGCAGCGCAGCAGCATCAGACACCCACTAGGGCAATGTCAGCGACTGCGACAGCTCAGCTGGGAGCGCGCATCTCAAAATGCCAGGGAGTACTTTAGATCCGAGGGGCACAAGTGTGCCAAAGTGGCCCCAGCAGCAGACCCTCACATTGACGGGAGAGGAGCAAAGGAGGTCACTCACTGCGGTGGCATCTAATCCTTTTATTAGACACATGGACACAAAGTTCAAGAGACTGTATAAGGTAATCTAAATGCAATAAATGGAATCCCCCCTGAAGTTGCCTGGTGCTCCTGAGCTGCCATCTACCTCTCACCCAGGCCCTTCAATATACAATTTCTAGCATCAAAACATGTTTCCTAGGGACACCATATCAGCAAATAAAGTGTTACAAAGCGACAAAAGTATAGGAATTTGGTCCATTTAGGAATGCTTCCCTATTGTTAACATAAAAATAAGCTGGTTATAGAAGTCTGAAATATCTACTAAAGACAAATACAATGCATAAAATACAATGGCTTATATATAATTCCCATAACCACATGAGTGTCAGAAAGATTTAGGATCACAGAAGAAAATAAAACACCTAGAACTTAATGTTCCATCCTGGATCCGGGATCCTATTCCATTTAATATTTGTTTTTTCTCACTAAGTACATGTTAGATAAACAAGCACATGAATTGCCAGATCAGGTGCAGTTACATCACACAGTCAGCATAGTAGGATGCCAAATATAAAGTAACACAAGAAATCACATATATTACATAAATTCCATCAACCAGAGCTGAATAACATGGCCAGCACGCTGCTCTTCTCCTGCCGCTGCTCACCCGGGCTCTTTTGCTCAGTGTTCTTCTCACACTGAGATCTCTAAAGCATTCTAGGATTCTTGTTCTCTTAGGCCTCATGTCCACGGGGAAAATCAGATCCGCTGCGGATTTGTAACGCAGATTTGGGCTGCGGATGCACTGTAATTGTTTTTAGTTTTTCATGCAGGAGATCAATTGAGCTATGTGCTCTATGAGCTCCCGCACACGTGATCCGCACTAAAATGGAGCATGTCCATTTTTTTTCATGCTCCAGAAATGCGGGTATACAACTACCCACAGGTGGTCAATGCATTCCTATGGGGCGCAGATCCGCGTGTGGGAAAAACGCTGCGGATTTTAATTCTTATTTTCCCCGTGGACATGAGGCCTTAGGCCGCCTGAAGACAAATGGATTTGAATAGCGGAATCCTTAATAATCGCCTATTAGAAGGCACTAATATCCATAGCTTCGAGCAGATGTGCGAATGTGAATTGTGATTTTTCTTCAAGCGGAAAAAAATCGCAGCGTGATCTATTTTAGCATGAATTCCTGTGCGGACGAGCTTCATTGATTTCTATGGCAGCATTCGAATCTCAGTGCATTTGCAATTGCATTAGGCCTGGATTTTGTAGGTAGATATAACACAGGTTGCTAGAAGACCAGGTAACAAAATGAGTAAAAGAAAGCAGGAATACTGGGAAAATCAGCTCAAGACAATTTTTTTTTTTTAGATCTGTACACACCATTATCCAGTGCAGTAGCAATAGAATTTAATATGGGCAGGTTCATTGCTCTCAGCAAAGAACATGACTCTTCAAAAAAGTAGTATGCAATAGCCAAGCCAAGAGAGCTGTATCCTATTCTGAAGACATGGTTCTAAGGGCAAATGCAGCAGCTCTCCCCATGGCAAAAAAGCACAAGAGAATGTTGTCTGGGCATTTGCCTTCACATAAAAGGGTTGAGAAACTTTCTAAGGAGTTGGGCAACTTTCTAATGCGCTGGTGATTTTTTTCCCACACAGATGATATGCTGGACATCTGCGCACATCCGTGCAGAAAAACGCTCGCATCCGCGATCATATGCAACCATTCACAATTTATTTCCGCAATGAGTCGTAGGTCTTCCTCACTGGAAATCTGCTTATGGAATCTGACCTGTTCATGTGTTCAGGCGGCCTTTGGATTCTTTCCCTCATCGCTCCAGTGCCTGAGCAATATCTTCCCTAGGTACTAGTTGGGTTTGCTAAGCTCCTTTTGTTAGTGTATCCTGGTTATATACTCAGCTACATTACTGACTTCATCCTTCTTTCTATCACCTATCCTGAATTCTTGCCTGTCCTACATATTGTAAGACTTTCATTAGCCCTTACCTTATATCTGTTTATCTGTGTACTCCGTGTCCTGATTTAACACTGCAAACTGGTCTCATCAGTCCAATCTCTGTTAGCTGTTGCTAAAAGAGACTATTCCTGTGTATATGCCTGGGGTTAAGGTTACTTACCCGAATCCCGTCTCTGCAGCTTCTTTCTTCTTTGCAGCCAAGATGGCCGCCGGGATCTTCACCCACGATGGACCGTGGGTCCTTTCCCATGGTGCACCGTGGGCTCTGTGCGGTCCATTGCCGATTCCAGCCTCCTGATTGGCTGGAATCGGCACACGTAACGGGGCGGAGCTACGCGATGACGAGTAGGAGGGGGCGGAGCCAGAACCTCGCTCATCCGAGACCCAAGAGAATGGAGAAGACCCTTCTGCGCAAGCGCGTCTAATCGGGAGATTAGACGCTGAAATTAGACGGCACCATGGCGACGGGGACGCTAGCAACGGAGCAGGTAAGTGAATAACTTCTGTATGGCTCATATTTAATGCACGATGTATATTACAAAGTGCATTAATATGGCCATACAGAAGTGTATAACCCCACTTGCTGCCGCGGGACAACCCCTTTAAGGGTGCCTTCACACTGGCAATAAGATTGAGCAAAACAAAGTACAAGATAATAGCAAGTATGGTGATGTTTCTGAGAGAAAAAGCAGCGCTGCAGCTAAGAAATCACAGAAAAAACATGCGATCTTGCCATGATTTTCTCACGGCGATATTGTGTTCGCCAGTCTGAAGGAACCCTAAAGAACACATATACTATTAGACAGTGCTCCCTGGTTTAGCTTTAAGCCAAATCCACTCAAAGCCTAGAGAGTCCACTTCAGGTGGGCCTTGTTATGTGTATCTACTGCAGTAAGGGTTAGTGATCTTGTAACTGCGGGATGTTATCACTATAACAGATTTTGCTAATATATAAGAGATGAGCGAGCACACTCGTCCGAGTGCGAAGCTCGTTTGAGCATTAGGGTATTCGAGATGCTCGTTACTCGAGACGAACACCACGCGGTACTCGATTCAATTGCATTTCCCTCCTCGCATGTTTAGCATTATTTTCTAGCCAATAGACATGCGGGGAAGGCATTACCACTTCCTGCTGTGACGTGCCAGCCCTATCCCACCCCCCAGCAGTGAGTGGCTGGCAAGATCAGGTGACCGCTGAGTACTTAGAGCGGTTCCGCCTGCGGCTCGCCTCAGAGACATGCTGGCAGAGGTTAGGGATAGTGCTGCTGCTGATAATGGTCCTTCTTAGGGCTACTCTTCATAGTGTGCATTACGGTTGTGGCTGGCTGGGAGCAGTAGTGCACCAATTTTTTTTTTTTTTTAAAGCATCTCGGGCTGTGCAGGCCATTTCAACTATAGCGTTCTCAGTCTGCAGTGTATTATGCAGAGTTTAGGGAAACGGCTGCTTATATAGGGAAAGTGTTAGAGTAGGATCCTATCTTCAAGAACCCCAACGGTACTTCTTAGGGCTACATCTGACCGTGTGCATTATAGTTGTGGCTGGCTGGGAGTAATAGTGCATCAATTTTTGTATTACGCATCTAGGCCTATTCCCAGCCTTTCAGTAATTGTGCTCTCAGCCTGCAGTGCTGTACAACCAGCTCTCACCGTGAAATTGCTCTATAATATTTCCTAGCCTACTGCGAACGACTTCAGTTATACCATTCTGTGTCTGCAGTGCATGAGACAGAGGTCTCACCGCTAAACAGTACGTAATATTTCCTAGGCCACTGCAAAGTATTTTAGCTCTGCCGCTGTGCAGAGCATCTCACAATACCCTTTCCTTGGTGGGGTTGAGATAGCCGCAGTTACCAGCACTATCCACTGGCTTTAGAGTCTTCTCCAACTCCACACAGCCTCTATTATCTACAAGTCTCTGTGAGCGGAAAATTACCCCTAGGAATCAGTGCAAGACAGCAGGTTAATTTTTTCAAGTCACAGCATAGAGCCTCCGCTATCTACAAGTCTCTGTGTGCGGTGAATTAAGCCACAGTTCTCAGTGCTGTACAGTGGGGTAATTTATTTGGGCCCTTCTCTATTCTTTATCTGCCATAATGAGGAGTAGGGGTAATGTCGAGGACGTGGACGCAGACGTCCAAGTGAGGGTGTGGGCACAGGCCGAGTTCCTGGTTGTGGTGAATCACAGCCAGCTGCTGTGGGATTAGGAGAGAGGCAAGTTTCTGGGCTCCCCAGCTTCATATCACAATTTACGGGTCCACGTGATAGACCTTTATTACAAACAGAGCAGTGTGAGCAGGTCCTGTCGTGGATGGCAGAAAATGTGTCCAGCAATGTATTGACCACCCAGTCTTCTACGCAGTCCACTACTCCCGGCCTAGGGACTGCAACTCTGAATCCTCTGGCTGCTGCTCCTCCTTCCTCCCAGCCTCCTCACTCCATGAAAATGACATATTCTGATGAGCAGGGGAACTCCCAGGAACTGTTCTCGGGTCCTTGCCATGAGTGGAAAAAAATGGTTCCTCTCTCACCTGAGGAGTTTGTCGTGACCGATGCCCGAACTTTGGAAAGTTCCCGGGGTCTGGTTGATGAGGCTGGGGACTTCCGGCAACTGTCTCAAGAAATTTTTGTGGATGAGGATGATGAGACACAGTTGTCTGTCAGTGAGGTAGTAGTAAGGGCAGTAAGTCCGAGGGAGGAGCGCACAGAGGATTCAGAGGAAGAGCAGCAGGACGATGAGGTGACTGACCCCACCTAGTTTGCTAAGCCTACTGAGGACAGGGCTTCAGAGGGGGAGGCAAATGCAGCAGCAGGACAGGTTGGAAGAGGCAGTGGAGTGGCAAGGGGTAGAAGCAGGGCCAGAGCGAAGAATCCCCCGACTGTTTCCCAAAGCACCCCCTCGCGGCAAGCCTCCGTGCAGAGGGCGAGGTGTTCAAAGGTGTGAATGTTTTTCAGTGAGAGCACAGACGACCGGCGAACAGTGGTGTTCAACCAGTGTCACACCAAGATCAGCCAGGGAGCCACCACCACCAGCATGCGCAGGCATATGATGGCCAAGCACCCCACAAGGTGGGACAAAGGCCATTCACCCCCTCTGGGTCACACCACTGCCTCTTCCCCCACAGATCCAATTCCCCTCCCAGAACACAGGCATGAGCGCCTCCCGGCCTGCACCCACACCCTCACCTCCACCGTCCTCCACTCCATCTCTCAGCGCAGCGTTCAGCTGTCGTTTGTGGAAACAGAGGCTTTCAGAAACATGATGGCGGTGGCGGTCCCACGCTACTCGGTCCCCAGTCGCCACTATTTTTCCCGGTGTGCCGTCCCAGCCCTACACTAGCAAGTCTCCCGCAAGATAAATCGTGCCCTCATCAATGCGGTTACTGGGAAGGTCCACTTAACCACGGACACGTGGACAAGTACTGGCGGGGAGGGCCACTATATCTCCCTGACGGCACATTTGGTGAACTTGGTGGAGGCTGGGACCGAGTCAGAGCCTGGGACCGCTCACATCCTACCCACACCCAGAATAGCGGGTCCTACCTCAGTGCTGGTATCTGCGGCATTTTATGCCATCTCCTCCAAACCCTCCTCCTCCTCCGCCACGTCTACCTCTCAATTAAAAAATGTGAGCATGTCGTCAGCAGTCAGTAGCGCGTGGCGCGGCAGCACAGCGGTGGGCAAGCGTCAGAAAGCCGTGCTGAAACTGATCAGCTTAGGTGACAAGAGGCACACAGCCCCCGAGCTGTTGCAGGGTCTGACAGAGCAGACCGACCTCTGGCTTTCGCCACTGAGCCTCCAACCGGGCATGGTCATTTGTGACAATGGCCTACCCTGGTGGTGGCTCGGCAGCCTCACACACGTGCCATGCCTGGCCCACGTCTTCAATCTGGTGGTTCAGCGGTTTCTGAAAAACTACCCCCACTTGTCTGACCTGCTTGGCAAGGTGCGCCGCGTCTGCGCACATTTCCGCAAGTCCACCACGGATGCTGCCACCCTGAGGACCCTGCAACGTCGATTTCAGCTGCCAGAGCACCGACTGCTGTGCGACTTGTCCACATGCTGGAATTCTACGCTGCACATGTTGGCCAGGCTGTACGAGCAGCTGCAACATGGGCGGCGGAGTGGTAGTCAGTCCTTCGCAATTCTTTATTGAGGAGTGGGCGTGGATGGCAGATATCTGCCATGTCCTCGGAAACTTTGAGGAGTCTACCCAGATGGTGTGCGGCAATGCGACAATCATTAGCATTACCATCCCGCTACTTTGCCTGCTGAGAGGTTCGCTGCAAAGCATTAAGGCTGACATTTTGGAACAGGAGACAGGGAATGACAGTATGTCGCTTGATAGCCAGACAACCCTCATGTCTATATCTCAGTGCGTTTTGGAGGAAGAGGGGGAGGGGAAGGAGGAGAAGGAGGGGAAAGAGACAGCTGGGCACACTGCAAAGGGTACCCATGCTGCTTGCCTCTCATCTGTTCAGCGTGTATGGGCTGAAGAGGAGAAGGAGGAAATGAGGATCCTGAAAGTCATCTTCCTAGTGAGGACAGCAATGTGTTGGGTACTGGGACCCTGGCACACATGGCTGACTTCATATTAGACTGCCTTTCCCGTGACCCTCTTGTTAGACGCATTCTTGCCAACACGGATTACTGTGTGTACACTCTTTTCGACCCACGGTATAAGGTGAAGTTTTCCACTCTCATTCCCGAAGAGGAAAGGGCTACGAGACTGATGCAATACCACAGGGCCCTGGTGGAAAAAGTGATCAGGCAGCATGTCCAGAGCAGGCAGGTGAACACTCTCCAAGGCCTTTGCCAGCTTTATGGCTCCCCAGCAAGACTGTGTCACCACTCCCCAGTCAAGGCTGAGTCGGAGAGAGCACTGTTAAAAGATGGTGAGGGAGTACGTAGCTGATCGGACCACCGTCCTCTGTGATGCCTCTGTTCCATACAACTATTGTGTGTCAAAGCTGGACACGTGGCACGAACTTGCGCTGTACGCTGTGGAGGTGCTGGCTGGCCCTGCCGCTAGCGTCTTGTCAGAGAGAATGTTTAGTGCAGCTGGGGGAATCATCACGGATAAGCGTAACCACCTGTCAACTGCCAGTGCTGACATGCTTACACTTATAAAGATGAACAAAGGCTGGATTTCCCCAGACTTCTCTTCTCCACCGGCGGAAAGCAGCGGAACCTAATGATTCTTTTCGCTGCAACAGGAGAAAAAGAAGCATCCTCTATCACCACAAAAAAGGGGGAATTAGCTTTGGCAATCACTCTCGGATATTATTACCCCTCCTACTCCTCCTCCTAAAACTGCATGTCATCACGCTGAACTGCCAGTTTTTCTGCGGCCCAAAAGGCTCTGTTTAAAAGTTTTTAAACATTTTTCAAAGTTTCAAAAGTATTGATACTTTAACAGAAACCTATTTTTTTCACAGGGCTGCCTCCAGGCTATGTTACAAATTAAGCTATATCTTTAAAAAATGTTAACTAATATTTACGGCCTTCGCCTACACTCTTGGTACAGTAATGTTTCAGGGGTTCGCCTACACTCTTGCTACAGAAATGTTACTGGGGTCTGCCTATACTTTTGCTACAGAAATGTTACAGGGGTCTGCCTATACTCTTGCTACAGAAATGTTACTGGGGTCTGCCTATACTTTTGCTACAGAAATGTTACTTCGGGCTGCCTATACTTTTGGCACAGAAATGTTACTGGGGTCTGGCTATACGCTTGGTACACCAATGTTTAAGGGGTTCGTCTACACTCTTGCTGCAGAAATGTTACTGGGGTCTGCCTATACTTTTGCTACAGAAATATAACAGGGGTCCGTCTATACTTTTGCTACAGAAATGTTACTGGGGTCTGCCTATACTTCTGCTACAGAAATGTTACTGGGGTCGCCTATACTCTTGGTACACCAATGTTTCAGGGGTTCGCCTACACTTTTGCTACAGAAATGTTACTGGGGTCTGCCTATACTTTTGCTACAGAAATGTTACAGGGGTCCATCTATACTTTTGCTACAGAAATGTTACTGTGGTCCGCCTATATGATTACTACAGAAATGTTACTGGGGTCCGCCTATACTTCTGCTACAGAAATGTTACAGGGGTCTGCGTATACCTTTACTACAGAAATGTTACAGGGGCTTACCTATACTTTTGCAACAGAAATGTTACAGGGGTCTGTCTATGCAGTTTCTACTGAATGCTTTAAGGCGCTCGCCTATACTTTTGCTACAGAAATGTTACTGGGGTCAGAATATACTTTTACTACAGAAATGTTACTGGGGTCCACCTATACTCTTGCTACAGAAATGTTACTGGAGTCTGCCTATACTTTTGCTACAGAAATGTTACTGGGGTCTGCCTATACTTTTGCTACAGGAATTTTACTGGCGTCCACCTATACCCTTGGTACACCAATGTTTCTGGGGTCTGCCTATACTGTGGGTGCACAAAGACTTCTCATCGCCGTGCTTTACCTATCTGGCACAAATACACTAACTGGCTAGGGCAGAAATGTAGGTCGAGGCCGAGGTCCTTGGCGGGTTGAAACTCTGCCATGTTTGGGCACTCTGATTTCTTTCGGTATAATACCATCTTTGTGCACTGACAGCATAGGCAAGCCCAAGGAACTCAAAACTTCCCCTTGCGGTGTTGAGCTATCTGACACCTACACAGAATGATTAGTGTGTGGACACATGGATTTCCCATTGCAATTGCAACTCGCGGCACCTTGGGTGACACAAGGTTGAGGCTGGGACCGAGCCTGACCCAGGGCCTGCTCACGTACTTCCCACACAGATTATTGCGGGTCCTACCTCTGTCATGGTTTCTTGGCCTTGTTATGCCACCTCCTCCTCCTGCTTGGGGTCTGAGGATCAGCGCTAGGCAACATGTATTTTCTCTCGTATTACCACAGTTACCTGAGACACTGGTTTAGGCCAAACAAAAGGAGTGTTACTGCATTAATAAGACATTCACAACTGCACTAGCATCGGGGTCCGCTTTATGCATACAATTACTGAGGGTGTGAGCCGAGGTTGTGGTCCTTGGCTGGGTGAAACTGCCTTGTTTCGGCGCTCTGATTTCTTTATGTGTAATACTTTCCTTGGGTTCCAGGGGCTCATCTATGCTGTGGGTGCACAAAGACTTCCCATAGCGGTGTTTTACCTGTCTGGCATAAATAAACTGACTGACTAGGGCAGAAATGTGGTCCGAGGCTGAGGCCCTTAGCAGGGTGAAACTCTGCCATGTTTGGGCACTCTGATTTCCTCATGTGTAATACCATGCTTGAGTTCCTTGGGCTGGCCTATGCTGTGAGTGCACAAAGAATTCCCATAGTGGTGTTTTACCTTTCTGGCACAAATACACTGACTGACTAGGGCAGAAAAGTAGGCCAAGGCCCATAGCAGGGTGAAACTCTGCCATGCTTGTGTCAGGGTAATAGAATTCTAAATACAGCACCAATCGGGCCCACCCCACTTGCCCCGTTGCCGGCGGTAAGAAGAAAACACCACACACACAGAGGTCTGGTATAATTCCTCACACGGGACATGGCTGCGCTTTGCCGACGTGCTTTATTACAGATTACATGAGATCTTATACCCTTTGTCCCATCCCCATCAGGGGGTGATGGGCTCATAACCATATATGGGCAGTCCGGATTTCCGGCCTGAGACACTGAAAATCATATAACAGTCATTATCTTGATACTGGCGCCTCAGGCTTACGTACAGAAAATCACGTATTCAATTAACTCCAGTGCAAAGAATCACCTACTCAATTCTAAGAAAACGGCCAAGCATGCATTCTCCATATATGGGAAGTCCAGATTTCCGGCCTAAGACAGTGAAAATTATGTACATAGTGGAACATCTTGATACGGCACTTCTGGGAAAACGGCCAAGTACATGCGGCCTTCATGTCTGGTTCTTCTTTGCTGTGTTTAAGATACATTTTGTTCAAGATACGTTTTTGTCTTCGCCTGGCAAGGCCTCTTGGAATATCTGATGTAAGGCGACATATAAGTTTTTTTCATTTGGAATTGAATAGAACTTGCATACAGGTATAAAGCATAAAAAAAACATATGGCAATATATATATATATATCCTCACACTTGGGCATTCTGATTTCCTCATGTGTAATACCATGCTTGAGTTCCTTGGGCTCGCCTATGCTGTGAGTGCACAAAGACATCCCATTGTGGTGTTTTACCTGTCTGGCACAAATACACTGACTGACTAGGGTAGAAATGTGGGCCGAGGTCCTTGGCGGGGTGAAACTGCCATGTTTGGGCGCTCTGATTTCTTCTTGTGTAATACCATCTTTGTGCACCGACAGCATAGGCGAGTCCAAGGAACTCAAAGACTTCCCATTGCAGTGTTGAGCTATCTGACACCTACACAGAATGAATTATGTGGGGACACATGGATTTCCCATTGCTATGTAACTGACGGCACCTTGGGTCACCAAAGGTGAAGGCTGGGACCGAGGCTGACGCAGGGCCTGCTCACGTGCTTCCCACACAGAGTATTGCTGCATTGTGGAGATGTGTAGAAGTGCTGGCACCTGAGTCCACTTTATGCCCATGTTTGCAGCTCCTGACAATTTTGTGACGGACGTGGCAATTGATTGGAATGATGATCGTACGTCAATTTATCATCATTTCTCAACAGCATTGTGGGCTATCGCCCACACTTTCAAAGAGGGTCGCTGCCTAGCCCTGCCAACCCTCTGCAGTGTGTGCCTCCGGTTCCTCCTCTTCCAGTATGCACTTTTAAATAGATATGAGGGTGGTGTGGCTACGAAGCGAGCGTGTGGCATGAGGGCAGCTGAGCGCTGCACAGGGAAACTTTTGTGTGCACTGTGGACACTGGGTCATGCGGGGGGGGGGGGGGGGTTGAACAGCAATGGCAGCATGTAACTCAGGAGAAGAGGCAGCGGTGTCACCCGCAGGCAGTGATTGTCCTTGGTTGAAGATAGTGTGGTGCTTAGCTAAGATGTGCCAGCGCGTGTGCCTTGCTAATGAAGGTTTGTCCAAAGTAAATTGTTAGGGGGGTGACGCCAGACTCTTGCTACCATTTTGGCTAAATGGTGTGACCTCAGAGCCTCAGATGCAGCCATGCATGCTGCCCCTGCCCTTCCCTATCCGTTGCTGTGGTGTTTCCATGACTTTCTGATGTTTTCTGGTGTTTCATAAGTCATGACCTATGCGGAGCATCAGTCCCATACAAAATCGAGTCGCCCATTGACTTCAATGGGGTTCATTACTCGAAACGAGCTCTCGAGCATTACGAAAAGTTCGACCCGAGCAACGAGCACCTAAGCATTTTGGTGCTCGCTTATCGCTAGCCATTACCCTTTATTTAGTCTCACCAGGCTAGAAAAATCACAATACATTTGCTTGTTCATTTGAATAATGTTTTCGGATGCACAGTACAGCAAATAATTATTCCTCATGAATCGGAAACTGCAAAGCAATTAGCCTGTGTTAAAGGCTCAACCTAATGCTGGGAGACTGTTCCTAGAGCTATGGCTGCTATAGTGACTCATCAGCGTCTCACAGTTCCATTTTTAGAGGGTTAATGAGAACAGAAAGATCTTCATATTGACCATGGCATTAAGAGATAAATTTTGGAATTAGAGTTTACTCTGATCCTCCCCATTACTATAGAAGGCTGGCTGTCAACACACAGCTCTTGCGATGACCATATGGGTGCAACACACATAACATAAATGTCCATCATAGAAGCTTAAGGCAAGCCAGTCTATGATGTTCATTTACTGTAGGATATTGAGGCTTAACGGGTTACAAATAGGTGACACCTTAATGTTTACCTCCATGAATTGATGAAGACTCTTTGTCTGCTATTCAGCGCACATCAGTACATGCATCTAATTTGAGGCAACTGCAAGAAGTTGTCTTTTCCACATGGGCCAATAATCCTGCAAAACAAATTCATCACCTAGTGAAATCTATGCCACATCAAATTCCTCTTTTTCTGAACTTCAAAAGTGATTAAACAATGTGTTGGTGAATAGAGGTCTCTGTAGTGCCCATTCCATGCATAGAGTTCCCTCAATGAAGGTACAGATAAAAATGTATGAACCTCAGTGAATGCAAAAAGATAAAGGCTTCAGTGATTTTGTTACATCCTGGATTCCATTTTATTTTTACTTTCTAATAAAATACAAAGATTTATGAACCTCAATGAATGCAGAAAGAAAAAGGCTTCAGGCATAATGCTATATCCTGTATCTGGGCTTCTTTTCAAATTTTATATTTATTTTTTGAGTACATGCTGTATGTGCTGGTTAAACAGGAACACGTTAAGCCTCAGGCAGAAATGAAGTCATACCACAGGTGCTCATTTTATTCTGACACACAATACAATTCATGATACTAATGGGTGGTCAATTAATGCGACCAACCCCAATATAATTAATGCCACCATCCACTCCCAATAAAATTTACACCCTCAGAGTCTGCAAATTTATGGCAGATGTTAAAATCTTCAACCAAACCTCAAAATTTGATATTTCCTCATAAAATCCAAACCAAAGGGGAATTAGACTTAGGGAGGGGAGGATCTATAACTCCTGAATTTGTACATATTTAATTAGAGGCGACTCTTCTTTAACCCCTTAAAGACCGTCCCCTTTTTTTTCTTTTTTGTTCCCCCCCCCCTTAAAAATTCATAACTCTTTTATTTATTCATTGATGTAACTGTCAGAGGGCTTGTTTTTTTGTGGGACGAAGGGTCAGGCAATCCTTCTGTCAGCAAGCGCATGTGAATCCGCTTTGCCACTTACTGGTATTCACACTTCACGCCTCAAAAGTATATAAAGTAATTATGCTTTTATCATTGCAACGGGCTTTTAGTGTTATGGATTTGCACTACATGCAAGTTTCTTTTCTGAATGTGTTTTTTGCGGCCACTGTATTTTATTTGCATTTGCACACCATATTAATTCATGATACTAATGGGTGGTCAATTAATGCGACCAACCCCAATATAATTAATGCCACCATCCACTCCCTAATAAAAATTTTGCAACCCATCTTTTTCTTTCCATTTTATGTTTATCCAGACACCTCAGTAAATGTACTATTTTAATGCTGTGACTATATTAATAATAAACAGTTACTTTTTGTGGTAGTTAATGACTACACTTTTTTTCACCTTATTACACAAAATCTGCACATATGTTTATAAGAACAAGCATTATGTTTTTGTAAAAACACACTTTTTATAACACCCTCTATACATGCAAATCGTCCCACCTCCAGTCATGGACATGGACCACCTGAGCCCCGAGTCATGCGGTCTTTCAGCACCGCCCTCCAGCATGTGCTGACTTCAGTGACAAAGGAAGGAGCCAGAATGCTGGAGGGGCTTGATGAAACACTGGACAGCGTGACTCAGGGCTCTGGTAGTCCGCTAATAGTAATGACAAACACAGGAATGCTGGAGGGATTTGATAGAAGGCAGACCGTTTGACTGGAAGTGAGCCAATTTGTACATTTCACAGAAACTATTAAAAGGGAGTTTTTGCAAAAAATATAATACGTGCTTATTTTTATAAACATATGTGCAGGTTTTGTTTAATACAGCAGAGAGAGCTATGGGGACATGTGAAATGCATACTCCTGGTGACAGAATCCCTTTAGAGAAAGAATTCAGTTTCTGCACTCTTAATACTTGTATACATGGTGAAAACTAAACATTTTCAATGAAAATCTGTGTCCGCAGTCTGCATAGTTGCTGTGGATTTCTGCCATGGATTTTCATTTGAAGATACCACACATCCAATGGCACCCCGCTCACGAGACAAGATGAGTTTGCTGCCTCAGGTGGCATCCCCTAGAAGGTAGGTGAGGGGGTCGGTACAGCACATTGAAAAAGGTTAAGGATCTTCCCTGATGTGGAATCATTGACTAATGAGCTGTGATAATGTAACAAGGGGTGAAGCTCAGTAGTACAGGTTAGGCTGTGGTTCAAGGACCTGTAATGATGTCACGATGGGTGAAGCTCAGCACTGGGGATTCTCTGATAAAGGATTTTTGGGTGAGCTTTTATGGCCACGGAAATGTTAGAAATTGTAGTTCACTTATTTTCTACTTTCTGATTCCCATTATAATAGTCTGGATAGGATGGGAGTTGTAGTTATTTTATACTCCCTATATTGTCTTCTAATATCACATAATGACAGCACTGACACGGTGGGACTTTTAGTTTCCCCTCTTATAATGCCCCATTCGAATTTCCTCTGTTAACCCATGTATACTCCTGATGATAAAAAATCTTTTTGAAGAAACAATTTAGTTTCTGCGCTCTAAGTCCTCATACACACAGTGAAAACTCTGCATTTCTAATGATAATCTGTGTCAGCAACTAGCCTTATTTTGTGAGGACATTTTGTTTGGGACATTTCATATCTCTTCTAGGGTTCTGGAAGTCTCCATATTTTCTTCCTAGGCAATCAGGAGAGCTTACAAGTCCCTATTTTGTTTAAGTTGAGCTGTTACTAAATAATACTGACCTGCAAGTATAACAGATACTGGATAGTAAAGACAATGGTTCCCCAAGAGAGAAAATCATCAACTTTTTAATTGTCCTGAACATGCTGGAAGTTGTAGTTCTTTCCTTTAATACAATGTGGATGGGTAACTTGGAAATGTGCCTAAGGCCAAGCTATGATTTCTCTGCTCTAGACCACCAAAAATGTATCCCATTAAACCTCACTGGTCAGCATCACATCATAGGTGAGCCCATTAACCCCTTATCTGCTCTAGGCAACCAGATTTTTGCCAATGAACCGATTCCCTCCTTAAGCAACCAGTGATGGGGCCACCAACCCTTTCAGTGTTTCTGAAGCGCAGAGTAAGTCTCCCTTAGGGCTCGTTCACATGGGCAACAAAGTTGCGTGATTTTATCAGGTTGCAACAATGCAAAAAAAGTGTGTTCGTTCAGCCCATGTTTTCCAAAAGGTTGATTTACATGTGCAATGTTTTGGAGTGTGCAACATCCCAACACAAAAGCCTTACAGTTTTTTCTGCAGCTAGGGTGTATTTTCAGGGTATGGCTTATTTTAAAAGCAACACCCCCCCCCCAACCTCCTCGAAAATCCTTGCATGTGGTGCTACAAAGTCGCGCGACTTTGTGGCACTATAAATTGTGGTATCACCACGAGAAACTGCAGTGATATCGCATGGACCAGCAATGCGATATTGCTGGGATTTGCTTGCGATGATGCCGTGTCACCTGTGTGAACGAGGTCTTAGGGTATGTTCATACATGATATACAGGTATGTTCCTACCTGTGAATTTTTTGCAGCAGATGATCTGCAGCATAATACAGCAGAGGCAAAGTGCAGGGAAGTTTGAGAGCTCCTGTTCACATGTTGCTGAAGAAATCCGCAGCATATTTTGACTTGCGGTGCAGATTTTAAATCCTCAGCATGCCAATATTTTGACTGCTGATTTTCATTGTATGTATAACCTCTGTAAAAGAGGGTGTGAAATCTGCAGATCTGCACCAGATCAACCACATGTAAATATAGCCTTAAAGTGTCTATCCTCTAATTAAAGAACAGATAATGTCCTACAGCAGTGATGGCAAACCTTTTAGAGACCGAGTGCCCAAACTGCCACCCAAAACCCCACTTTTTTATAGCAAAGTGCGAACATGTCAGGGGTGGGCCTTGTAGTCATGTATGATTTTTACTTCCGTCATTATAAAAACATCATTTCAAAATAGACAGAGAGGAATGCTGTGTGTTTTTTGTTAGCTGGAGCATTGGCAACTGGAGTACCATTGCTGCGGATTCTGACTGGAAATCAGTTGCATACCTGCAGCTGATTTCACACTACGTGGCGCTCCCCTCAGCTCTTCCAAAGGCTTCCAGCTGTCAGTGCTCCCCGACATCTGGTTCTCAGCAGCCTGTAGTGGCCTCACATGACTAAGAGAAGAAGCAGAGAGAGAGAGACCGCTGACAGAGGAAGCAAAGAGAGAGACAGCTGACAGAAAAAGAAGAGAGAGACACAGCTGACTGAAGAAGCAGAGAGAGACAGCTGACAGAAGAAGCAGAGAGACAGCTGACAGAAGAAGCAGAGAGAGACAGCTGACAAAGGAAGCAAAGAGAGAGACAGCTGACAGAGAAGGAGCAGAGAAAGAGACAGCTCACAGAAACAGAGAGAGAGACAGCTGACAGAAGAAGCAGAGAGAGAGACAGCTGACAGAAGACGCAGAGAGAGAGACACACACCTGACAGAAGAGGCAGAGAGAGCTGACAGAAGAAGCAGAGAGAGACAGCTGACAGAAGAGGCAGAGAGAGAGACAGCTGACAGAGAAGAAGCAGAAGGAGAGACAGCTGACAGAAGAAGCAGAGAGTACGACAGTTGACAGAGAAGAAAGTGAGAGACAGCTATAAGAAGAAGCAGAGAGAGTGACAGCTGACAGAAGAAGCAGAGAGAGCTGACAGAAGAAGCAGAGAGAGACAGCTGACAGAAGAGGCAGAGAGAGACAGCTGACAGAGAAGAAGCAGATGGAGAGACAGCTGACAGAAGAAGCAGAGAGTGCGACAGTTGACAGAGAAGAGAGTGAGAGACAGCTAAAAGAAGAAGCAGAGAGAGTGACAGCTGACAGAAGACGAAGCAGAGAGAGAGAGACTGCTGACAGAAGAAGCAAAGAGAGACAGCTGACAGAAGAAGCAGAGAGAGAAACAGCTGACAGAAACTGATCACTTAGAAGAAATAGTAGGACCTGACGTTAATGATCAACAGGCTCCACATGTCGCCAGCTCGAGTCCTGTCTCTGCATCCCCGCCTGAGGTACCAAAAGACGATCAAACATGGTTTCTTCTCTGGCATGACAGCAGAATCTTCGGTGAGCTTCAGGAATATTTGTTGTCTGGTACCATTCCAAAAGGCATTGTCAGAAAATCTGTGGATCCAGAACTTCTGCACCTTTGCTAACAAAGAACAAGACTGTACAAGAGATAGCTCAAACTACTATACCCGATCTTATAACAACTACACTAAAACCTAAAAGTCGTTTTTACCCCTTAGATAGCAAAGGATGCTATATTGAAACTTTTTATCAGAAAGTATTGAAAGATCTTACCATACTCTGTAATGCAAAAGAATCAACATCTGGATATAAAAATATAAAACAAAAAAGTATACTCCTTAATTTGGCCAATAATGATCAAATCGTAATTAAAAAGGCAGATAAGGGAGGAGCGACAGTGATCATGGACGTTGACTATTATGAAAAAGAAGCTAGCAGGATCCTAGAAGACACTGAATATTACACTAGATTATATGAAAATCCCTTGAAGAAAATATCCCATAAATTATATGAATTGATAGATGGAGCGTTAGAAGAACAATGCCTCATGAAAGAAGAGAGAAATTACATTTGCAACAAAGAACCTGAAACCCCATATTTTTACTTCTTACCGAAAACGCACAAAAATAAGGAAAACCCCCCAGGACGCCCAAGAATTGCAGGAATAAATTCGATAACGTGTGCATTATCGGAATATGTAGACCATCAGCTACAAAGAATTGTAATAAATCTACCAGCATATATAAGCGACACCAGCGACTTTCTGAAAGCCTTAAAAATTAACAACTGGCAAGAAAATTATTGGTTATGCACCTTGGATGTAACATCTTTATATTCGAACATCCCACATGAGAAGGGCATAGCAGCAGTCAATCATTTTTTAACTAGAGATACATCTATGCCAGACCATCAAAAAAAGTTCATCCTTAGAGCAATTAGATTCATCTTGCAGAACAATTATTTTTCCTATAAAGATCGATTCTATATCCAGAATAAAGGAACTGCTATGGGCACGAAATTCACGCCGGCGTATGCAAATTTATTCATGGGGGCCCTGGAGGAAGAGATAAAAGAAAAAAATATCATTTTTTATCGTCGCTTTATTGATGATGTGTTTTTTATATGGGGAGGAGAAGAATATGAACTAGAAAACTTTATAAAAAACCTAAACTTGAGGGAGTGGGGACTCGAGTTCACAGGAAGTTTCAGTCAAAATAGTATAGTCTTTTTGGACGTCGAAATATTTATTGATAAAAAAATAATCAATACAAAAAATTACTTCAAACCTACCGATACAAACAGTTATTTAAAGTTCACTAGCTGTCACGCGAAATCGTGGAAAAATAACATCCCATATGGTCAGTTTGTACGTATGCGCCGGAACTGTACCAAAGTCGAAGATTTCATCACACAATCAGGAATACTAAAACAACGATTCCATGAAAAACGATATCCAATACAACTTGTAGAATCGGCCTACAAAAAAGCGTTGGCAAGAACAACTGAACAAGGAATAGGTGATCAGGAACGAAAAAAGAAAACGGTAAAAAAAGAGAACCATACCCTCCAATCAAGATTTATAACAAAATACAACACACAACATGGAGGAATTCGAAATATTTTGCAAAAACATTGGAATATTTTAAAAGATGACCCTTTTTTACAAAAAGATCTATCTGAAAGACCAATAGTAACGTTCAGAAGAAACAAGACATTAAAAGATATACTAGCCCCTTCCTGTCCTTTCAAAAAACAAAAAAATAAACAAAATAAAGTCACAAACGACGCGAACCAATTCTTAAAACCCATTCAAGGTGCATATAAGTGTGGGATATCCAGATGTAAATGCTGTACACATATTACACATGGAAGAAAAGAGATACCATTTTCGATAATATCTCCAAAAAAAACACATAAGATCCAATCTTTTCTAACATGTAGCTCAAAATTCGTGATTTATCTTCTGCAATGCCCTTGTGGATTAAGATACATAGGACGCACTATCAATCCTTTACGAACATGTATCAACAAACATCGCAATAACATAGTGAATGGCTTCGAGAAACACAGCATCTCAAGACATTTTAAAAAAGAGCATAATAAAGACGCCAGAGGTTTAAAAGTCACACCACTAGAGAAAGTGAAACCTGAAATATTTTCTCTCCTCAAAAAACGGGAGATGTATTGGATTTTCCGATTACAAACACTGAATCCAATAGGTTTGAACGAAACTCTGGAAAAAAACTTTTAAACTATAAAGTTTTTTTTTAATTGAACAAAACATAGCCGCGTTTTAGTATTTAAAGGAGATGTCTCGAGGAAGCAGTTAAATTTTTTTTTTGCCCAGTCCCCCCCATTAAGTACACATTACTAAGCCCCCCTGTAAATGACATTTCTAGCTGGTTTGTACTTACCGTTCCAGCGTTTCAGCAACTTATAAAGTTTTCTCAAGATGGCCGCCGGCTCTTTCCCCGTCGCTCGCTGCAGCCCGACGTGCGCGCTCCCGAGACGCCGCCAGCTGTGTCTCCATGGCAACCGGACGCATCGCAGCCGCCGACCAGACGCCCCGCAGCCGCCGACCAGACGCCCACCGCCAGGCAGCAGGTAAGGCGCTAGCCCCCGGCTCCCCAGCGCTAGACCCTCAGCCCAGGTGAAGGCCCCGGAGCCCAGCGCTAGTTCCCCCGGCCTAGCGGCGGCCCCCCCCCCCGACCTAGCGGCAGCCCCCCCGGCCTAGCGGCAGCCCCCCCCGGCCTAGCGGCAGCCCCCCCGGCCTAGCGACAGCCCCCCCCGGCCTAGCGGCAGCCCCCCCGGCCTGGCGGCAGCCCCCCCGGCCTAGCGACAGCCCCCCCCGGCCTAGCGGCAGCCCCCCCGGCCTAGCGGCAGCCCCCCCGGCCTAGCGGCAGCCCCCCCGGCCTAGCGACAGCCCCCCCGGCCTAGCGCTAGTTCCCCCGGCGCAGCGACAGCCCCCCCGGCGCAGCCCGGCGCAGCGGCAGCCCCCCCATCGCAGCGACAGCCCCCCCCCCCCCGGCGCAGCGCTAGTTCCCCCGGCGCAGCGCTAGTTCCCCCCCGACCCATCACTTACCTGGGACGCTTCTCCGGGGTTGCTGGGCTGGGCTGGGCTTCTCCGCTGGGCAGCTCCAGTTTCTGCACCTTCCTCTAACAGAGGAAGGTGCAGAATGGCCGCTGCAGCGCGCTCCCGAGCAGTGACAGCTCGTCTGCGCATGCGCAGAAGAGCTGTAGCGGGGAGCACACTGAAGCGGCTCGTGCTGAATAGAGAAGACCGGACTGCGCAAGCGCGTCTAAAAAAGCAAGCTGCCGGCGAATTTAGACGGAACCATGGAGACGAGGACGCTAGCAACGGAGCAGGTAAGTGGAATAACTTCTGTATGGCTCATATTTAATGCACAATGTACATTACAAAGTGCATTAATATGGCCATACGGAAGTGTATAACCCCACTTGGTTTCGCGAGACCACCCCTTTAAGGATATGTAATGGCAGTAAAAATGTTTTGTTGTATGTACGTTTATAATCTATATTTTATGAATGATATATAATTTTATTGTAGACAAGTTTTTATGGTGAACGCTTGATGCGGGTGTATACTAAAAATATTGTCCTTTTTGCAAGTGCAAACTGTGCAACCATTTGAATAAGCCTATAAATGTACTGTGTTACTAGTAAAATAAGAAAGACCATATTGATATGTATAGATAGTACATAAATACCATAATATTTTGCAGGATGTAGGTGTATCTTCAACGTACTGCATGACAGAGAGAATGAAGTCAGTTTTATCGATATGGTATTATTTTTAACTCAGAGGGTAAGGTCCGAATAGAGGTTGATTTTATGACCCTAACGATGTATGACATACTAAACATGACTTTAGTAATCTTTCAAACACTCTTCTGCCTTTCTAAGGTGGTATGTCAAAATGCCGATCATGTGACCAGCGTTAGTGAATGGTAAACCCTCCACCAATATGGCCGCTATCACCGAGAGACACTAATAGTAATGGTACGTCGGAACGCTGGTCATGTGACCAGCGTGATGACGTGGGCTTGTTACAACACGCCCCTAATATGGCCGCTATCACCAGGTCTTACTGGCAGGGGCAGAACGTCATTCGCGCTGACTACGTGACCGGCGGGATGACGATGGATGAAAACACGCCCCCAAATATGGCCACAACCACCGGGAGACATGAATAATGAGGTACATCGGAACGCTGGTCAGGTGACCGGCGCGATGACGCGGGCTTGTTACAACACGCCCCCAATATGGCCGCCAACACCGGGCCCCACTGGCAGTGATAGAACGCCATCACGCCGTTCATGTGACCGTCGTGATGACGCTGGTAAATTGAGACATACCTCCAATATGGCTGCGACCACTGAGAGACACCAGCAGCATGCAATGTAAGTGACCCATATACTATATATATGTAACGATCATACTGTTTTATTATGGCTTGAGAAAAGTGCCTGTGCGCACTGAAACGCGTTGCCCGTTGTTTTAGTGAAGTCTGAAAATAAAAGGTGTTATTATTTCATCTCTTAAACGTGTGGAAACATCTATTTGGAGACAGAAGGAGATATCACTTCAAGGAGGGGGCTCATGGTCATCATACCCCCCTCCTCCCCAGTAAGTGTAACTCCTATGTATTTTTCTTTGACAGATTATTATTTGTGGATGCACACTATTTTTTGAGCGCAGAAAATATTTTGTTTGCTGATAGCTTTTTTGCATTTTATTCCTTTGGGACCACTCTCTTATGAGAGACCCCAATTATTTCTGCAGCTCTCCCCCTTGCATTGGAGGATTAGAATAGTGTCGTCTTCCACTGAATGACAACCTTGAGGCGCTATCTGGCTACATCTTCTTGAGGTACCAAAAGACGATCAAACATGGTTTCTTCTCCGGCATGACAGCACAATCTTCGGTGAGCTTCAGGAATATTTGTTGTCTGGTACCATTCCAAAAGGCATTGTCAGAAAATCTGTGGATCCAGAACTTCTGCACCTTTGCTAACAAAGAACAAGACTGTTCATCAAGAAAGAACTCCTCATACGCAATTCCCTATCTCTGTGAACCGTGTTCATCAAATCCTTATTCCGCGACAAGATGCTAGCCAGGTTCTTGCCGCTTATCATGACAAGTCTCAACAGTTTGGAGTCCATAAAACCGAGAGCACCAACCACCATCTGTTCTACTAGATTGGTATATGGACTGAAGTTGAAAAATGGTGCCAGGAATGTCCTACCAAAAGATAGGACTTGTCCTATATTTCTCGCACATAGTTTTTCAACTTGCTGATTGGTGGGGGTCTCACTGCTGAGATTCCCATTGGTCCCCTGTTGTCGTCACTGTGGGGTCACTGCACTCATTACAGTGATAAAGAGACTGATGAAAGCATCAGTCACACACGTGCGAGCGAGGAGGTAACTGCTGCAGTGATCAGCAAAATGGGAACTAATAAGTGATCTATGGGCCTCGACTGTCAAAGAGATCTATCTATCCTTCCAAGAGGATAAAGTCATATTAAGGACTCTGCCTTTTTTGAGGTCCAATAGTCCTTTTTCCCGAATGTGAATCAGGTAATTGTCCTGCCGACCTTCTGCATTGAACCTACCTCAGAGGAGTAAAGGTGCTCATAGACACCAGATGTGGGGTACTGTCAGAAAATCTACCTATCACAACTGAGAATTTTTAGACAGATCAGTAGTCTGTGCTCACACAGAGCCCAAAGGTAGGGGATAAATCCCCTAAGCCCACCATAGCTAGATGGCTGAAAGACTCTATTATCACTTCATACAAAAGTGAAGGTCTCCATCCAGAGGACGTCAGGCTCGCTATACCACGGCCACAGCAGGAGCCTGCAGCAGAATCCACCCTGTGCCCAGCAGGCATCCGCGTGTACCTGCTTTCTTCTCTCACATACTGCCCTGTGGATGATACACATGGTAAGCGATTGGACATGCGCAGTACTTTTTTTTTTTATCCCGTCTTTTCTAGTGTCGTCACTAGCCAAATACGCAGGATTTGCGACCATTACGCAATATTATTATTGCGGAGGGGCCACAGGTCGGATGGCTTCTATCCACACAGAAATAGAGCATGCTGAGATTTTTCATCCATGAGCAGAAAATCACAATTGATTTTCACTCGTGTAGAGGAAAACGCATTTTGCCATAGCATGTTATGGGTGGTATTGGCTGCAGAATCTGGAGGCGGACACACGCTTTGGACTCCGCAATGCAAATCCACCTGTGTGCAGCCAGCTTAATGAGAAGACTTTTCCTCTGGTCCTTCAGTTTTATTTCTGTGACCTCCCAACCTTAACCCCTTAAGGACTTGACCTATTTTGGTGTTAAGGATGTAGCAATTTTGGGAGGATTTTCATCTCCACTTTCAAAAGCCATGACTTTTTTATTGCTTAATCGATACAGACGTGTGAGAGCTTGTTTTTTTGTGTGCTGAACTATAATTTTGATTGCTACTAGAGATGAGCGAGCATCAAAATGCTCAGGTGCTCGTTACTCGAGTTGAGTTTTTTGTAATGCTCAAGAGCTTGTTTCGAGTAACGAACCCCATTGAAGTCAATGGGAGACTCGAGAATTTTTTAAGGTGACTGATGCTCTGCATAGGGGAGGGTGTGTGATTCACCGGAAAACATTAGAAAGTGATGAAAACACCACAGAATCAGAGAATGGTAGAGTTGGAAGGGACCTCCAGGGTAATCGGGTCCAACCCCCTGTTCAGTGCAGGATTTACTAAATCATCCCAGACAGATATTTGTCCAGCCTTTGTTTGAACATTTCCATTGAAGGAGTTTACACCACCTCTCGTGGTAACCTGTTCCACTCATTGATCACCCTCACTGTCAGAACATTTTTTCTAATATCTAATTTGTGTCTCCTCCCTGTCAGTTTCATCCCATTGCTTCCAGTCTATCCTTGTGCAAATGAGAATAGGGCTGATCCCTCTGCAGTGTGACAACCCTTCAGATATTTGTAGACCGCTATTAAGTCTCCTCTTTTTTGCAAGCTAAATTTTCCCAGATCCTTTAACTGTTCTTCATAGGACATGATTTGCAGACCGCTTACCATCTTAGCAACTCTTCTCTGAACTTGTTCCAGTTTGTCTATGTCTTTTTTAAAGTTAGGTGCCTGGAACTGGACACAGTATTCCAGATGAGGTCTGACTAAGGAAGAGTAGAGGGGGATAATTACCTCACATGATCTAGACTCTATGCTTCTCCTAATACATCCCAGAATTGTGTTTGCCTTGCATCACATTGTTGACTCATGTTCAGTCTATGATCTATTAGTATACCCAAGTCTTTTTCACAGCTAGCTCCAGAAGTTACACGCAGATCATAGCAGCACCACATAGTAAATGGTACACTTCAATACAGGTACTCGCCTTGCAAGCCTCAATCCGGACCCGGACACCAGGGATCCACTTATCCAAAGCAAACTCATCCACAAGGAAAGGCAGCAAAGCTTGACAAGGGCCATAGCGATCTTGGCTGAAACGTTGCTGTTGTAAGATGCCAGTTTTTATTTAATAAAAGTGGGGAGGTTACTTTTAACCCGACTTTTTCATGTTTTCTGGATGAGAGATCCCATTCACTTGCTGCCTTTCCTTGTGGATGAGTTTGCTTTTTCACAGCTAGCTGCCTAGCTCAATTCCTCCCATTCTGTATGTGCTTTTTTCATTTTTCTTGCCCAAATGTAGGACTTTGCATTTCTCCTTATTAAATACCATACTGTTAGTCACTGCCCATGGTGCAAGCTTTTCTAGATCTTTTTGAATAATATCTCTCTCTCTCTTCCCTAGTGTTAGCTATTTATCCTAGCTTTGTGCCATCAGCAAATTTGATCAGCTTCCCATCAATTCCCTCCTTCAGATCATTTATAAAAATGTTGAACAACACTGGGCCTAGGACAAAGCCTTCTGGTACCCCACTTGATACATTGTTCCACTTGTATGTGCAGCCATTTATGACCACTCTTTGAGTATGATCACTCAGCCAGTTCTGAATCCACCTAACAAGTTGTCCTGTCAGTCCCATATTTGGTCATTTTTTTCAATAAGTATAGTATGAGATACTTTGTCAAATGGTTTAATAAGGTCAAGAAAAACTATATCCACCGCATTTCCCTGATCAACCCAGTCAGTGATACTATCATAGAAAGAAATTAGATTTGTCTGGCATGACTTATTTGTTACAAATCCATGCTGGCTCTGGTTAAGTTCTCCATTTTCATCCAAGTACTTGCATACATGCTGTTTAATAATTTGTTCAAAGATCTTTGCCGGTATAGAAGTCAGGCTCACGGGCCTGTACTTTCCTCGATCCACCTTCTTCCCTTTTTCGAAGATAGGGACAGCATTTGCCCTTCTCCAATCTTCTGGGACTTCTCCTGTTCTCCAGGAATTTTCAAAAATTATGGCGAGTGGTTCAGCCATTACCTCTGCTGCTTCCTTTAGTATCCTAGGATATAATTCATCTGGACATTGAGACTTGAATTCATTTAAACGGATAGGGAACAGCAGGGGCAGCATGCATGGATGCATCTTAGGCTCCCAGGTCACATTATTAAGCCAAAGTTTGGGCAAGAGCCTCTAACAGTTTAGTTGGGCCAGTCCATAATCAGCAAGGCACACGCGCTGGCACATCTGAGCTAAGTACCCCTCTAGGTGGAACGAAAGCCATTCACCACCTGCGGGTGACACCACTGCCTCTTCTCCTGTGTTACATGCTGGCATTGCTGTCCAATCCCCCCCAGGATGAGGGACGAGCCTGAGTCCACAATGTACTGACATTTTTATGGAGATGTGTAGATGCGTCCAGCTGTCCCCATCCCAGGCGGGATAAGGCACACCCCTTCGCCTACTCAGTAGTCCACAGCGTACTGAAATTTTTCCCAGTGCAGCATTCAGCTGTCCCCATGTCACACGGTCGCTTGATAGCCACACCACCCTCATGTCTATTTATAAGTGCGTATTAGATGAGGAGGAACAGGAGACACACATTGCAGAGGGATGGCAGGGCCTGGCAGTGACCCTCTTTGAAATTGTGGGCGATAGCCAACAATGGTGATGAGAATTGCTGATAAATTAACGTATGATCGTAATTCCAATCCCATGCCACCTCCGTCACAAAATTTCATGAGCCATACAAGTGGGCATAAAGGGGACTCAGATGCCAGTACTTCTACACATCTCCATACTTCAACAACCCATTTTAAAACAAAAGATTTTTTTACTCAGAGTGCAGGTGAACCCCTGAAAGATTTGTTTACCAATACTGTAGGTGCACCATTGAAAGATTTGTTTACCAAGAATACAGGTAAAAACCTGAAAGATTTTTTAAGCGACAGCTCTTACTTGCTTAATGGGATTAAAGTGGCGGTCCACTGACAGGCAAGCTGCCGCCTGTCCCAGCCCCTGCCTCTTCCCGAGGGGCTTGTTAACCAGTGTCCCAGGGAAAGACAGCATGAACTGTAAAGAAATTAGTGGCCAAAGATGGACACCGCACTAGGATATGTTTCCGCACATCATGTGACCCTTTTAAAATTGTGCTTCATAGCTGACAAATCGCAGACAAATTAATGTATAATTATAAGTGCCCTCCCATGCCACCTCTGTTGCAGCATTTCATTAGCCACAAACACCAGCATAGGGGGGACTCAGAGGCCAGTACTTCTACATTTTTACTGAAGAAAACAACCCATTTTTAAAAGAAGAAATTTTACCAGAATTGCAGGTGAGAACCTGAAAGACTTTTTGAGCGAGAGTGCAGGGTATTTGTTTACCAAGAGTATAGGTGAACTCTGGAAAGATTTGTTTACCAAAAGTTTAGGTGAACCCCTGAAACATTTGTTTACCCAGAGTGCAGGTGAGCCCCTGAAATTTTTTTATAACATAGAGCTCGTACTTGCTTAATGGGATCCAGATGGCAGTCCACCAATGGGCAAGCTTCTGTCTGTCCCAGCCGCTGCCTCTCCCCGAGGGGCATTGTAACCAGTGCCCCAGGGAAAGACAGCACGTACTATGATGAAATTAGAGTGGCCAAACCAGGCATTGTTTCACCTCACCCAGGACCTCGGCCTCTGCCCTCAATCTTATTCGGACGTCCACATCAACGTTCTTGTCCTTGACCCTTACCCCTAGTGTTGATCATGTTGTATAATTCACTGTGTCAAAATGCTACGCAAACTGCAAGATATTTTGCGTTCTCTTTAAGCCAAAAATAGGCAGTGTAAAATGTGATTAGTTTTGCTATATAGTGCGGATCGAGAGAACACACAATAAGGATATTTTACGTACACTTTAAGCCAAAAATAGACAGTGTAAAATGTGTACAGTCTTGTTATATAGTGCGGATCGAGAGGACACACACTAATGGTATTTTACGTCCACTTTAAGCCAAAAATAGACAGTATAAAATGTGTACAGTCTTGTTATATAGTGCAGATCGATAGGACACACACTAAGGGTATTTTACATTTGCTTTAGGCCAAAAATAGACAGTATAAAAAAGGGAAAGTTTTGTTATATTGTGCGGATCTAGAGGACACACACTAAGGGTATTTTAGGTACGCTTTAAGCCAAAAATAGACAGTGTAAAATAAGTACAGTCTTGTTATATAGTGTGGATCGACAGGACACACACAGGGGTATTTTGCGTACACTTTAAGCCAAAAATAGACAGTGTAAAATGTGTACAGTCTGTTACATATTGCAGATCAAGAGGACACAGGCTAAGGGTATTTCACATACGCTTTAAGCCAAAAATAGATAGTGTAAAATGTGTACAGTCTTGTTATATCTCTGCACCCTTCCTCCAAAACATCACTAACTGTCTGTCCGCTGTCTCTAACACCATGTCCTCTCTCTACCTAAAACTAAACCTCTCTAAAACTGACTTACTGGTATTTCCACCCTCCACTAACCGACCTCATCCTGACATCTCCATCTCAGTGTGTGGCGCCACCATAACTCCTAGACAACACGCCCGCTGCCTTGGGGTCATATTTGACTCTGATCTCTCTTTTGCCCCCTACATCCAATCTCTTGCCCGAACATGTCAGCTGCACCTCAAGAACATCGCAAGAATCCGCTCTTTTCTCACTGTGGAGACGTTAAAAACGCTTATTGTCGCCCTCATCCACTCCCGGCTCGATTATTGCAACTCGTTGCTGATCGGCCTCCCCTGCACCAGACTCTACCCTCTCCAGTCCATCCTGAATGCGGCAGCCAGGCTCATCTTCCTGTCCAGCCGCTACTCGGACGCCTCTGTCCTGTGCCGGTCACTGCACTGGCTGCCCGTTAAATACAGAATTCAATTCAAACTCACTACCTTCATCCACAAAGCCCTCCACAGTACAGCGCCACCCTATATCGCCTCCCTCATCTCAATCCATCAACCAGCCCGGGCTCTCCGCTCTGCTAATGAAACCAGACTGAGCGCCCCTTTAATTCGAACTTCTCATTCCCGCCTCCAAGACTTCTCCAGAGCAGCACCAGTCCTCTGGAACGCACTACCAAAGGTTACCCGAGCAATCCAGGACTCGCAGAACTTCAGGCGTGCTCTAAAAACGCACCTCTTCAGGGAGGCATACCGCATTCCCTAAACAAACCTCTCTGTACTCCGCCTGATAACATGCTCCCTGACCTACTGACTGCAATCCCTGCTAGCCATCATAAACCGCTCCTGCAGTCACACCGTTTCTGCCGTCACACGGCTAAATGTCTGACCATTGTCTATGTGTATAGCATCGCTCACTCTCCACCTCGCCATACTGTGCACATCTCCAGCCCCTTTACCCTCTGTATCACCCCATTACTTGTAGTATGTAAGCTCGTTGGAGCAGGACCCTCACCCCTATTGTTTCCATTAACTGATTACTATATGTAACCGTGGTTCTGTAATGTTTGTATTTTGTCTTTCTGTATTCCCCCCTGTCTATGTAAGCGCTGCGGAATATGTTGGCGCTATACAAATAAAGATTATTATTATTATTATTATATAGTGTGGATCAACAGGACACACACTTGGACCCATTATGCAAATGCTTTTAGCCAAAAACAAATACAAAAGGGAAAAATCAGAGGAGTTTTGTTAGTTACTACATAGTCTGCGTACAACAGTAGCAGTATACTGTATAGAATCGGTAACAATATGCAGTATATAGCAGGGATGCTTGTGAATGCTTTGTGCGCACTACTGGTCCCAGCCAAACTGATGATGCACAAAACTGGAGTTGTAGTCCTAAAAAGGACTGTTGGGTTCCAATAATTCCAATCCCATGCCACCTCCATCACAAGATTTCATGAGCCACAAACGTGGGCATAAAGGGGACTCAGATGCCGCTACTTCTACACATCTCCACAATTGAACAACCCATTCTAAAACAAAAGATTTTTTTGCCCAGAGTGCAAGTGAACCCCTGTAAGATTTGTTTACCAAGAGTATAGGTGAACCCTTAAAAGGATTTGTTTACCAAGAGTATGCATGCACCCTTGAAAGATTTGTTTACCAAGAGTGCAGGTAAAAACCTAAAAGATTTTTTGAGTGACAGCTCGTACTTTCCTAATGGGATTCAGGTGGCGGACCACCGACAGGCAAGCTACCTCCTGTCCCAGCCCCTGCCTCTCCCCGAGGGGCTTGTTAACCAGTGCTCCAGGAAAAGACAGCATGAACTGTAAAGAAATTAGTGGCCAAAGATGGACACCACTCTGGGTGTGGTTCTACATTTTTAATGAAGAAAACAGCCCATTTTAAAAAGAAGACATTTTTTTTTAACAAGATTGCAGGTGAGAATCTGAAAGATTTTTTGAGCGAGAGTGCAGGGTATTTGTTTACCAAGAGTATAGGTGAGCCCCTGAAAAATTTGTTTACCACAGGTATAGGCGAACTCTTGAAACAT
The DNA here is from genome assembly GCF_035609145.1 of Eleutherodactylus coqui. Lineage (NCBI taxonomy): Eukaryota > Metazoa > Chordata > Amphibia > Anura > Eleutherodactylidae > Eleutherodactylus > Eleutherodactylus coqui. Next base: position 516,813,007 of record NC_089837.1, read on the forward strand.
TTGTTTACCAAGAGTATAGGCATCCCTCTGAAAAATTTGTGTACCAAACGTATAGGCAAACCCCTGAAACATTTCTATTACAAGAGTATAGGTATAGAGTACAGGCTAACCACTGAAACATTTATTTACCAATAGTATAGGCGAACCCCTGAAAAATGTGTTTACCCAGAGTGCAGGTGAACCCCTGAAATATTTTTTTTAATATACAACTTGTACTTGCTTAAAGGAGATGTCTCGAGGCAGCAGTGAAATATTTTTTTTGCCCAGTCCCCCTTCTTCAGTATACAATACTAAGTACCAATGTAAATGGCTTTTAAAGCCGGTTCCTACTTACAGTTCTGGCGTTTCATGAACTTATAAAAAGTTTCCCAAAGATGGCCGCCGCTTCTTCTCCCTGCGCTTGCTTCAGCCCGACGTGCTCGCTCCCGAGACGCCGGTCACGCTTCGTATTAGCAGGGAGCTGTCCAGTGCTGATCCTTTCCCCCTGCACAAGTAACCCAGGCTTCGTAATAGCAGGGAGCTGTCCAGTGCTGAATTCTCAGCAGAAGGTACTGTAATGCCTCCCTGCAATTCACTTTCCACTGTTTTAGATGAAATAGTTTTTTCACCTAAATATATATGTGTGTGTATATATGCGTGTACACATTTTATATATATATCTATATATATATAGATAGATATATATAGTATACGTGTGTATGAGTATACGCATACGCGTATTCGTGAGTGTATATATACACACACATTATATATATATATATATATATATATATATATACACCCACACGTGTTTGTATATGTGTGTGTATGTGTGTGTGTATATATATATATATATATATATATATATATATGTGTGTGTATATATATATGTGTGTGTATATATATATGTGTGTGTATATATATATATGTGTGTATATATATATATATATATGTGTGTATATATATATATGTGTGTGTGTGTATGTGTATGTATGCGTGTGTGTATATATATGTGTGTGTGTGTATGTATGCGTGTGTGTATATATATATGTGTGTGTGTGTATGCGTGTGTGTGTGTATGCGTGTGTGTGTGTATGCGTGTGTGTGTGTGTATGTATGCGTGTGTGTGTGTATGTATGCGTGTGTGTGTGTATGTATGCGTGTGTGTGTATGCGTGTGTATGCGTATGTGTGTATGTATGCGCGTGTGTGTGTGTGTGTATGTATGCGCGTGTGTATGTGTATGTATGCGCGTGTGTGTGTGTGTATGTATGCGCGTGTGTGTGTGTATGTATGCGCGTGTGTGTGTGTGTGTGTGTGTATGTATGCGTGTGTGTGTATGCGTGTGTGTGTGTTTGTGTGTATGCGTGTGCGTGTGTGTAGGCCCCGGCGGCAGGCTCCGGGGGGCAGCACGGCGGCAGGCTCCGGGGGCAGCACGGCGGCAGGCTCCGGGGGCAGCACGGCGGCAGGTTCCGGGGGGCAGCACGGCGGCAGGCTCCGGGGGGCAGCACGGCGGCAGGCTCCGGGGGGCAGCACGGCGGCAGGCTCCGGGGGGCAGCACGGCGGCAGGCTCCGGGGGGCAGCACGGCGGCAGGCTCGGGGGCACGGCGGCAGGCTCGGGCAGCACGGCGGCAGGCTCGGGGGCAGGGCGGCAGGCTCGGGGGCAGGGCGGCAGGCTCGGGCAGCATGGCGGCAGGCTCGGGGGCATGGCGGCAGGCTCGGGGGCAGGGCGGTAGGCTCGGGCAGCACGGCGGCAGGCTCGGGCAGCACGGCGGCAGGCTCGGGCAGCACGGCGGCAGGCTCGGGGCATGGCGGCAGGCTCGGGGGCATGGCGGCAGGCTCGGGGGGCATGGCGGCAGGCTCGGGGGCACGGCGGCAGGCTCGGGCAGCACGGCAGCAGGCTCGGGCAGCACGGCGGCAGGCTCGGGGGCATGGCGGCAGGCTCGGGGCAGGGCGGTAGGCTACGGGGCAGGGCGGTAGGCTACGGGGCAGGGCGGTAGGCTAACACATCACCCCCGACCCCTCACTTACATGGGCGGCTTCTAGGCAGGGCTTCTCGGCTGGGCGGCTGGGCGGCTGGGCTTCTCGGCTCCGCTCGGATGGGCTGGGCTTCTCGGCTGGGCGGCTCTGCACCTTCCTCTAACAGAGGATGGTAGCAGAATGGCCGCTCCAGCGCGCTCCCGAGAGGTTACAGCTCTTCTGCGCATGCGCAGAAGAGCTGTAGCGGCTAACACACTGAAGCGGCTCGTGCTGAGCAGAAGACCGAACTGCGCAAGCGCGTCTAAAAAAGCAAGCCGCCAGCGAATTTAGACGGAACCATGGAGACGAGGACGCTAGCAACGGAGCAGGTAAGTGAATAACTTCTGTATGGCTCATATTTAATGCACGATGTACATTACAAAGTGCATTAATATGGCCATACGGAAGTGTATAACCCCACTTGGTTTCGCGAGACCACCCCTTTAATGGGATTCAGGTGGCCGTCCACCAAGAGGCAAGCTTCTGCCTGTCCCAGCCCATGCCACTCCCCGAGCGGTGTTTTAACCAGTGCCCCAGGGAAATAGAGCATGTACTATGAAGAAATTAGAGTGGCCAAACCAGGAGAATTCATTCTGTCTCGGTCAGATAGCTGGACACTGTGCTGGGATAGATTTGTGGACTCTGTGGGCGTATGAAGCTGGAACCAGCACGTTTGCTGAACACTAGTGGTGAATTATTTGGACAAAGCGTGGAGGCAGGCCTCTGAAAAAAATAGTTTTTACAGAGCCTTTTAGCCCTCTGAAGAATTGGCTGTTCAGCGTACTTACATAATGGTTTAGGAGGAGGAGGAGGGGAAAGATCAAAGAAGGATAGGCCAAGCTACTTCTACCCTTTTTTGGGGTGATGGAGGGTGCATGGTTCACCAGTTCCAGCCTAAAGATACTTTATGTAAAGCTGCTTTCCACTAGTGGAGAAGAGAAGTCTGGGAAAATCCAGGCTTTGTTCATCTTAATAAGTGTAAGCCTGTCAGCGTTGTCAGTTGAAAGGTGGGTATGCTTTTCCGTGATAATCCCCCCAGCAGCACTAAACGCTCCCTCTGATAACACGCTAGCGGCAGGGCAGGCCAGCACCTCTAAGGCGTACAGCGCAAGTTTGTGGCACATGTCCAGCTTTGACACCCAATAGTTGTTTGGAGCAGAGGGATCACAGAAGAAATTGGTATGGTCGGCTATGTACTCCCTCACCATCTTTTTACACTGTTCCCTCCTACTCAGCCTATACTGGGGAGTGGTGACACAGTCTGGCTGGGGTGCCATAAAACTGGCAAAGGCCTTGGACAGTGTTCCCCTGCCTGCACTGGACATGCTGCCTGTTCCCCTCATCTCCCATGCTAGTTGGCCCACTGAACTACGTCCTTTACCGCTAGCCTTGTCAGATGGGAACTTTAGTATCAGCTTTTCCACCAGGGCCTTGTGGTATTGCATCACTCTTGTACTCCTTTCCTCTTTGGGAATGAGAGTTGAAAGGTTATCCTTATAGGGTGAACACCCAGTAATCCGTGTTGGCCAGAATGCGTCTAATGCGAGGGTCACGGGAAAGGCAGCTTAACATGAAATCAGCCAGTATGCAAGAGATCGCTGTCCTCATTAGGAGGATGACTCTCAGTCTCCTCTTCCTCTTCCTACTCTTCAGCTCAAAAACGCTGAACAGATGTGAAGGAAGTAGCATGGGTACCCTCTGCAATGTGGGCAGCAGTCCCTTACCCCTCCTCCTCCTCCTCCTCCTCCTCCAATACACGCTAAGAAACAGACCTGAGGGTGGTCTGGCTATCAAGAGACGTATTGTCATCCTCCATATCCTGCTCTATCCGCAAAGTGTCGGCCTTAATGCTTAGCAGCGACCTTCCCAGCAGGAAATGCAGTGGGATGGTTATGCTGATAATGGCTGCATCGCCGCTCACCATTTGTGTTGACTCCTTAAAGTTTCCTAACACCTAACAGATGTCAGACAGCCATGCCCACTCTTCTGTGAAGAACTGCGGAGGCTGACTACCACTCCAACAGGCATGTTGCAGCTGGTGTTCCACAATGGCTCTACGCTGCCTGTAAACCCTTGCCAACATATGCAAAGTAGAATTCCAGCGCGTGGGCACGTCGCACAACAGTCGGTGCACTGGCAGCTGGAAGCAATGTTGCAGTGTCCTGAGGGTGGCAGCATCTGTGGTGGACTTTCTGAAATGTGCGCACACCCGGCGCACCTTGTTGAGCAGCTCAGACAAATTGGGGTCGTTTTTAAGTAAGCTCTGAACCACCATATTGAACATGTAAGCCAGGCATGGCACGTGTTTTAGTCTGCCAAACTGCAGAGCCGCCACCAGGTTACGCCCATTGTCACATACGACCATGCCTGGTTGGAGGATCAGCAGCGAAAGCCACAGATCTGTCTGCTCCGTCAAACCCTGTAACAGCTCTTGGGCAGTGTGCTTCTTGTCACCTAAGCTCAGGAGTTTCAGCACGGCCTGTTTACGCTTCCCCACAACAGTGCTGCAGTGCCTTGAGCTACCGACTGAAGGCAACGTGCTCACAGATGGTAATTGAAAGGTGGAGGAGGAGCAGGAGGGGGGGGGGGGTTGAAGGAGGTGGCATAATAAGCCAGAGAAACCATGACCGAGGTAGGACCCACAATCCTCGGTGTGGGTAGCATGTGAGCAGACCCAGGGTCAGACTCGGTCCCAGCCTGCACCGGGTTAACCCAATGTGCTGTCAGGGAGATGTAGTGTCCTTGCCCGCCAGCACTTGTCCACGTGTCGGTGGTTAAGCTGACCTTCCCAGTAACCGCGTTGGTGAGGGCACAGTTGATATTCCGTGACATGCTAGTGTAGGGTGGGGACAGTGCAATGTGAGAAATAGTGGCGACTGGGAACCGAGTAGCAAGGGACGGCTGCCGCCATGAGGTTGCGGAAAGCTTCAGTTTCTACCAGCCTATATGGCAGCATCTCCAGGCTCAGCAGTTTGGAGATATGCACATTTAGCGATTGTGCATGTGGGTGGGTGGCTGCATATTTGCACTTGCGCTCTAATGCTTGTGTTATGGACAGCTGACCGTTGTGCTGGGACACATTGGTGGAGGCGGGAGATGCTCATGCCTGCGTCCTAGGAGGAAGATTGTATTTCATTGGCAGGATGTGACACAGGGAGGCAGTGGTGTGACCTGCAGGCGGTGAATGGCCTTCATTCCACCTCGTCGGGTGCTTAGCTATCATATGCCAGCACATGCTGGTGGTGGTCAGGCTGTTAGTGGTGGCTACCCTGCTGATCTTGGCATGGCACAGGTTGCACTCCATTATTCGTCGGTCGTCCGCGCTCTGATTAAAAAACCTCCAGACCTTCGAACACCTAGCCCTCTGCACAGGAGCGAGGAGGTGCTCTGGGGAACAGTTGGGGAATTACTTTATCTGGTCCTGCTTCTCCCTCTGGCCACCCCACTGCCTCCTCCAACCTGTTCTGGTGATGCACTTGACTTCCCCTCTGAAGCCCTGTCTTCAGTAGGCTTACCAACCCAGGTCAGGTCAGTCACCTCATCATCCACCACCTCTTCCTCTGAATCCTCAGTCTGCTCCTCTCTCAGACTTACTGCCCCAACAACAACCTCACTGACAGCAGACAACTGTGTCTCATCATAATCATCAACAAATACCCCTTGAGACACTACTTGGAAGTCCCCACCCTCATCGCCCTGAGACTGTGAAAGGTCCAAATTTTGGGCATCAGTCACAACAAACTCCTCAGGTGGCTCCTTTTCCTGGAGTGACTAGGCTGGGAGGAAGAAGGAGCAGTGTGAGGATTCACAGGTCCAGTCCCTTGACTAGCGTGAGTGTACTGCGTGGAATACTGGGTGGTGGATAAATTACTGGACATGTTATCCGTTATCCACGTCATCACCTGATCTCACTGTTGTGCTTTTAATAATGGTCTACAATTCGGACCTGCAAAATGTGAGATGAAGCTAGGAAGCATAGATATGAGGCGCTCTACTTCTCCCTCAGCAACAGGCACTGTTTCACCCCACCCAGGACCTCGGCCTCTGCCCACACCCTCATTAGGTCGCCCACGTCCATGTCCTCGACCTTGACCCTTACCCTTAGTCTTCATCATGTTGTATAATGCACTTGGTCAAAATGCTACGCATATTGAAAGGTATTGTGCGAACGCTTTAAGCCCGAAATAGACACTGTAAACTGCATTCAGTCTTGTTAGATAGTTTGGATTGACAGGACGCACCCAGGGGTACATAGCGTATGCTTTAAGCCCAAAATACACACTGTAAACTGCGTTCAGTCTTGTTAGATAGTATGCAAAGACAGGACGCACACAGGGATATATTGCATATGCTTCAAGACCCCCAAAAAACCTGGAAACTGCGTTCAGTCTTGTTAGATAGTATGCATCGACAGGACGCACACAGGGGTATATTGCGTACGCTTTAAGCCTGAAAAAAAAACTGTAAACTGCGTACAGTCAAGTTAGATAGTATGCATCGACAGGATGCACACGTGGGTATGTAGCGTACACTTTAAGCCCAAAATACACACTGTAAACTGCGTACAGACTTGTTAGATAGTGTGCATCGACAGGACACATCCAGGGGGATTTGGCGTACGCTTTAAATGCAAAAATGAAAAATGAGAGGAGTTTTGTTACTTCCTATCTACTCTGTGTACACAACTAGCAATATATTGCATAGAATCGGACTTAGTTCCACCTCCATCCCGACCCCTCCCGTTGCAAATAGTGCGAGGGGTGGAGAGGGGACGGGAGCTTAGTGCACTGCTCCTGGCTCTTCCAGCCTCCTCCCCCTGCAGAGGGACACCATATATTGGCTGGGTGTGAATACTCGGCCCCATATACGGTCGTCTGAATAAGCCCTAAATGACATGATACTTTTTTTTTTTACGATGACAAAAATATGATTTTTTTTAGGTTTTTCCACTTTTGCACATTAAAACCCCTTTTTGGCAATTCTAATTATTTTTACATCACGTATTCGAAGTCCCAGAACTTTTTTAATTTTTCCATGGACGGAGCTCTGTGAAGGATTGTTTTTTGCATCACGAGCCGTAGTTTTCATTTGTACCATTTTGCGATAAATACAGCTTTTTTATCACTTTTATTGCACTATTTGGGAGGTAAAATGAACAAAAGCAGCATTTTGCCTTCAAATTTTTAATTCCATTTTTTCCTGTGCAGGATTAATAGTATGTCAAATTAAAGTGCATGCCATTATGGACACGATGATACTAAATAGGGTTTTCTTTTTTTTTTTTTTACACCCTTTATGTCCCTAAAGGGGACCTGAACCATAGCAGCTATGATCACTATGATAAGGCATTAAAGGACTTCTGTCCAGCAATACCTTATTGCTTGTAATAGCGATTATAGGCAATGGCAAAGCAGGACAACAGAATCTGGCCATGGCAACCCGTCGGCTGTCCGAGATTACATCGCAGGATCGATGATGTCACAGATCGTGCCATGTAGGGGGTTGACAGTGGGGGTGCTGTCCTCATGTATTCCCGCTATTAGTAAGAGCCAGCTCCTGCTGACAGATGGCATGGGCTCACCTCTGAACCCTCGCCATCCACATGACGTAAGGTTACGTCCAAGAATACAAAAGTCCAAGAACAGCATGGATGGTGCAAACAATAGCATCAGTTATGATGTATCTTTATTTCTCCACATTAAAGACACGACGTTTCGACCTCATAAAGATCTTTATCAAGTTGAAAATACACTGAAAAGACAAACATAATATAAAACACAGTGTCCAATCATAAGAACACCATTAAAACTAACCTCCTTCTCTGAGGTGCAGTGAGGTTCATCAGAAATTGTAACCGGTGCGTAGAAATGGCATCCAGGGTGTTCTCATGAAAGACCAATCAAGGCATAATTGATCCGAGTGTACTTGCTCACCTACAGTCTCATAAGTAATGCCACTAATCGGTACCAGATGAGTATCAAAGTGTTGTTGAATGATGCCCTCGAGAGGGGATCATCGATCAACAATGAAAAGAATTTTTATTTGTGACCTAGCCCATTGTGCCAGTTCTCTACATGTTGCCAAGATCCTATATTCATGACACAACAGACTTTTTATTGAAAATCAGAGATATTTCGGTAACGCACAATCCTACTTTGGGATCTTTTCATAGTATGTCTTTGTACACTAATATTAGACAAGAGAGGGGCCTTGAGACCACTCGTAACCACCTGGTCACCTCCGACCTATTAAATAGTTGCATTCAATTTATATTGGCGCTTATTGACATAGTCCCAAACAATAATTTCCTTTTGTTTGGAGACATGTTCTACTGCCAGCACCAAGGAACGAAGATAGGGTCAAGTGTGGCCCCTACATATGCAAACATTTTCATGGATTTTCCTCTATAGCTACCCATCTTGGACGAAGGTCCAAGCATGGTGGAGGTTTATTGATGACATTTTTATCATTTGGGAAAGTACAGAAATTGAACTCCACAACTTTCATTGCGAACTCCCGAAATTAAGTTTATTCTGACTTAAATTGAGAAATGAAGTCCACTTTTGAACATCTTGATTTCCAAGTGCTGTGGTCAAATAAAACTGACTTGTATACAAAACCTATTGACAAAAATAATGTGTTGTTGTATAACAGCTGCCATCCCCCCAGAATGCTTGACTCCCTGCCATGGAGCCAGATGCTGAGAGTGTGACAAGTGTCGATGATCAGTTCATCAACGTTTATCTCCAACAAATGTGTGACAAGTTTCTTAAGAGAGGCTATCCAGAGAGGTTTGTTAAGGGACTTAGTATGAAGGCCCGATTGATGGATCGTGAATAGAGATGAGCGAACGTGTTCGGCCCCGCCCCTTTTCGCCCGAACACCGAACTTTGCGAGGACTTCCGTGCTCGGGCGAAAAAAGTTCGGGGGTCGCCGTGGCAGCGCGGGGTGGTGCGGCGGGGAGTGGGGGGAGAGGGAGAGAGAGAGGGCTCCCCCCTGTTCCCCGCTGCTGCCGCCCGCGCCGCCGCGCCTCTCCCCGCCCCCCGGCGCCCCCCGAATCTTTACGCGCGAACACTGAAGTCCTCGGAAAAGCCGGTGTTCGGGTGCGTAAGTCCTCGTTAAGAACACGTTCGCTCATCTCTAATCGTGAACTATTGTTGACCACTACTAATCGAAAAGGAGAAGTTCCACGTATTCTGTTCATCTCCACTTTTTGTCCATTAAGCAGTAGGTTTTTCCAAGTCATTAAAAAACACTGGTCACTTTTAACCAAAAGCTGCCTGAGTATAGTTGAGTTTAAAGCACCTCCTATGATGGTCTACCGAAAGGGCCCAAATCTTAAGGATAGGCTTGTGCACTCGGGTCAGAGAAAACTCGACAACGTTTTTTTTTGCCACCCAAGAAAGGGAAAAAGAGATAAATGTTTTCATTCCCTAATAGGCAATGTGTATTATATAAAGGACAGGTTTACTTGTGCCTCCTCACATGTGATCTTCATCATCACATGTTCAAGTGGTCTCCTATATGTAGAGGAGACAACGATTGGCCAGAAGTCGCATTACAAAACACAAAAGCACTAACCGTACTAAAAAGGTTGAGTTGCCAAGCATTTTGTGGAGAAGGGTCACCCTGTTAGTCACTTGCACTTTCGTATAATATACAATGTGCCCCCAAATAAAAAAGGGGGGACAGGGTAAAAAATTTGAAGCACAAGGAGTTAAAGTGGATATTTGAATTGGATGCTGTCTCCCCGACAGGTTTAAACTTGGAGTACAATCCATTGCCATCTGTCTAGCTACAGATCCGTTGTGTCATCCATCTCTGAATAGACTAGTGTATATTATCTTTTTAGAGATACATTTTTTTAACTTGATGTCTGTTTTTATTATAGGTTCCTCTGGAGTTTGTAATGAGTTGCGTGGATGTGGCATAGGTGTTCTCAAATACGACGTATTGGAGGAGAGCCATTGAAGACAGTCTACATATACTCTTCACCAGTTATTTAATGTGCTGCTATAAATCATTTTTTCCGCTGTATTATGGGGCTTAATTATTACGCCCCTCTCATGGTGTGTATTTTTGTATAAATGAAGTATATGTAATTGGTGATCTGACAGTATGGTTTTCATTTCCCAATAGGTGGCACTTCATGGCAGAGGAGTTTTTAGTAGTATCTCCCCTCGTTGTTTATCAGTTTTACACATTAGTATAAGTCTGCTTCTTTACATATGATTCTAGAGGATATGCTACGGGTGAATACTAGAGATGAGCGAGCGTACTCGTCCGAGCTTCATGTTCGTTCGAGTATTAGGGTGTTCGAGGTGCTTGTTACTCGAGACGAGCACCACGCGATGTTCGTGTTACTTTCACTTTCATCTCTGAGACATTAGCGCGCTTTTCTGGCCAATAGAAAGACAGGGAAGGCATTACAACTTCCCCCTGCGACGTTCAAGCCCCATACCACCCCCCTGCAGTTAGTGGCTGGCGAGATTAGGTGTCACCTGAGTATAAAAATCGGCCCCTCCCGCGGCTCACCACAGATGCATTCTGACAGAGATCAGGGACAGTGCTGCTGCTGCTCCTGCTATAGGGAGAGAGTTAGGAGTTATATTAGGCTTGATGAACCCCAACGGTCCTTCTTAGGGCCACATCTGACCGTGTGCAGTACTGTTGAGGCTGCTTTTAGCAGTGTTGCACAATTTTTTTTTTTGTATATCGGGCGTGCAGAGCATTGCGTCCTCAGTCTGCAGTCATTGCACAGAGTATAGGGCCAGTACTGGTGAGGCAGGGACAGTGGGAAAGGTGAAAGAGATATACTGTCTATATAGGCAGTGGGCATTTTCAAAAAAATTGGGGGAAAATACTATCTTTGGGATGCCTGTGACCATGTACAGTTTACTGCGTGTCTGCTGGCGGTAGTAGTCCTAATTAATACGCAGCTAAGCGTTACAGCAGGCATGCGCAAAATAGTTTCCTGCCTCTGCTGTCTCCGTTACATCACCGCCGTCATCCCGGCAGAGGGAAGCAGTATATATAATATTATACGCTGCCTACAGTATCTGTCTGCTGGGGGTAGTAGTCCTAATTAATACGCAGCTAAGCGTTACAGCAGCCTTGCGCAAAATTGTTTCCTGCCTCTGCTGTCTCCGTTACATCACCGCCGTCATCCCGGCAGAGGGAAACAGTATACATAATATTATACGCTGCCTACAGTATCTGTCTGCTGGGGGTAGAAGTCCTAATTAATACGCAGCTAAGCGTTACAGCAGCCTTGCGCAAAATTGTTTCCTGCCTCTGCTGTCTCCGTTACATCACCGCCGTCATCCCAGCAGAGGGAATCAGTATACATAATACTATATGCTGCCTTCAGTATCTGTCTGCTGTATCAGCTCAGCATTTTAAAAAAATAGAAGCAAAATACTCAAGGCATACTACTGGCCTTTGGCCACTTGACTGCTTCTGCGCTGTGAATTCCACTAGCTCAGTCCTACGCACCTACGTCTCACTACAGGCGTGGGCGAAATTGTTTCCTGGCTCTGCTGTGCATTCCGTAAGCGAAGTCAGCCTCCAACCACAGGCCAATAAGCGACACATTTAATTACAGCGTTCTGTTTCTGCTCTACTCGTAATACACCATGCTGAGGGGTAGGGGTAGGCCTAGAGGACGTGGACACGGGCGAGGACGCGGAGGCCCAATTCAGGGTGTGGGCACAGGCCGAGTTCCTGATCCAGGTGTATCGCAGCCGACTGCTGCGGGATTAGGAGAGAGGCACGTTTCTGGCGTCCCCACATTCATCTCACAATTAATGGCTCCACGCGGTAGACCTTTATTAGAAAATGAGCAGTGTGAGCAGATCCTGTCGTGGATGGCAGAAAGTGCATCAAGCAATCTATCGACCACCCAGACTTCTACGCCGTCCACTGCTGCAACTCTGAATCCTCTGGCTGCTGCTCCTCCTTCCTCCCAGCCTCCTCACTCCATTACAATGACACATTCTGAGGAGCAGGCAGACTCCCAGGAACTGTTCTCGGGCCCCTGCCCAGAATGGGTAGCAATGGTTCCTCTCCCACCGGAGGAGTTTGTCGTGACCAATGCCCAACCTTTGGAAAGTTCCCGAGGTCCGGGGGATGAGGCTGGTGACTTCCGGCAACTGTCTCAAGAGCTTTCAGTGGGTGAGGAGGACGATGACGATGAGACACAGTTGTCTATCAGTGAGGTAGCAGTAAGGGCAGTAAGTCCGAGAGAGGAGCGCACAGAGGATTCGGAGGAAGATCCGCTGGACGATGAGGTGACTGACCCCACCTGGTTTGCTAAGCCTTCTGAGGACAGGTCTTCAGAGGGGGAGGCAAGTGCAGCAGCAGGGCAGGTTGGAAGAGGCAGTGCGGTGGCCAGGGGTACAGGCAGGGCTAGACCGAATAATCCACCAACTGTTTCCCAAAGCACCCCCTCGCGCCATGCCACCCTGCAGAGGCCGAGGAGCTCAAAGGTCTGGCAGTTTTTCACTGAGAGTGCAGATGACCGACGAACTATGGTGTGCAAGGTTTGTAGCGCCAAGATCAGTTGTGGAGCCACCACCACCAGCCTCACCACCACCAGCATGCACAGACATATGGGACACAAGGTGGGACGAAGGCCGTTCACTGCCTCCGGTTTGCACCACTGCCTGTCCCCCTATGCCCCAACCTGCCACTGAGATCCAGCTCCCCACTCAGGACACAGGCACTACCGTCTCACGGCCTGCACCCACACCCTCACCAATGCTGTCCTCGGCCCCATCCAGCAATGTCTCTCAGCGCACCGTCCAGCCGTCGCTAGCGCAAGTGTTTGAGCGCAAGTACGTAGCCACGCACCCGCACGCTCAAGCGTTAAACGTGCACATAGCCAAATTGATCAGCCTGGAGATGCTGCCCTATAGGCTTGTGGAAACGGAGGCTTTCAAAAACATGTTGGCGGCGGCGGCCCGGCGCTACTCGGTTCCCAGTCGCCACAACTTTTCCCGATGTGCCGTCCCAGCCCTGCACGACCACGTCTCCCGCAACATTGTACGCGCCCTCACCAACACGGTTACTGCCAAGGTCCACTTAACAACGGACACGTGGACAAGCACAGGCGGGCAGGGCCACTATATCTCCCTGACGGCACATTGGGTGAATTTAGTGGAGGTTGGGACTGAGTCAGAGCCTGGGACCGCTCACGTCCTACCCACCCCCGGAATTGCAGGCCCCAGCTCGGTGCTGGTATCTGCGGCGGTGTATGCTTCCTCCACTAAACCACCCTCCTCCTCCTCCTCCCCCTCCTACGCAACCTCTGTCTCGCTATCAAGATGTGTCAGCAGCAGCACGTCGCCACTAGTCGGTGTCGCGCGGCGTGGCAGCACAACGGTGGGCAAGCGCCAGCTGGCCGTGCTGAAACTACTCAGGTTAGGAGAGAAGAGGCACACGGCCCACGAACTGCTGCAGGGTCTGACAGACCAGACCGACCGCTGGATTTCGCCGCTGAGCCTCCAACCGGGCATGGTCGTGTGTGACAATGGCCGTAACCTGGTGGCGGCTCTGCAGCTCGGCAGCCTCACGCACGTGCCATGCCTGGCCCACGTCTTTAATTTGGTGGTTCAGCGCTTTCTGAAAAGCTACCCAAGCTTGTCAGACCTGCTCGGAAAGGTGGGCCGGCTCAGCGCACATTTCCGCAAGTCCAAGACGGACGGTGCCACCCTGCGGAACCTGCAACATCGGTTTAATCTGCCAGTGCACAGACTGCTGTGCGACGTGCCCACACGGTGGAACTCTACGCTCCACATGTTGGCCAGGCTCTATGAGCAGCGTAGAGCTATAGTGGAATACTAACTCCAACATGGGCGGCGTAGTGGGAGTCAGCCTCCTCAATTCTTTACAGAAGAGTGGACCTGGTTGGCAGACATCTGCCAGGTCCTTGGAAACTTTGAGGAGTCTACCCAGATGGTGAGCGGCGATGCTGCAATAATTAGCATCACCATTCCTCTGCTATGCCTCTTGAGAAGTTCCCTGCAAAGCATAAAGGCAGACGCTTTGCTCTCGGAAACGGAGGCGGGGGAAGACAGTATGTCGCTGGATAGTCAGAGTACCCTCATGTCTATATCTCAGCGCGTTGAGGAGGAGGAGGAGGAGGGGAGGAGCATGAGGAGTTGGGGGAAGAGACAGCTTGGCCCACTGCTGAGGGTACCCATGCTGCTTGCCTATCATCCTTTCAGCGTGTATGGCCTGAGGAGGAGGAGGAGGATCCTGAAAGTGATCTTCTTAGTGAGGACAGCCATGTGTTGCGTACAGGTACCCTGGCACACATGGCTGACTTCATGTTAGGATGCCTTTCTCGTGACCCTCGCGTTACACGCATTCTGGCCACTACGGATTGCTGGGTGTACACACTGCTCGACCTACGGTATAAGGAGAACCTTTTCACTCTCATACCCGAAGAGGAAAGGGGTTCGAGAGTGATGCTATACCAGAGGACCCTGGCGGACAAATTGATGGTAAAATTCCCATCCGACAGCGCTAGTGGCAGAAGGCGCAGTTCCGAGGACCAGGTAGCAGGGGAGGCGCGGAGAACAGGCAGCATGTACAGCACAGGCAGGGGAACACTATCCAAGGCATTTGCTAGCTTTATGGCTCCCCAGCAAGACTGTGTCACCGCTCCCCAGTCAAGGCTGAGTCGGCGGGAGCACTGTAAAAGGATGGTGAGGGAGTACATAGCCGATCGCACGACCGTCCTCCGTGACGCCTCTGCCCCCTACAACTACTGGGTGTCGAAGCTGGACACGTGGCCTGAACTCGCGCTGTATGCCCTGGAGGTGCTTGCTTGTCCTGCGGCTAGCGTCTTGTCAGAGAGGGTGTTTAGTGCGGCTGGGGGAATAATCACGGATAAGCGTACCCGCCTGTCAACCGACAGTGCCGACAGGCTTACAATCGTAAAGATGAACAAAGCCTGGATTTCCCAGAGTTCTCTTCTCCACCAGCGGACAGCAGCGATACCTAAACAATACGTAGGCTGCACCCGCGGATGGAAGCATCGTTCTCTATCACCATCAAAAACGGGGACCTTTTTGCTTCATCAATCTGTGTATTCTATTCATCCTCCTCCTCCTGCTCCTCCTCCTGAAACCTCAAGTAATCACGCCGAACGGGCAATTTTTCTTAGGCCCACAAGGCTCAGTCATATAACTTTTGTAAGCAATGTTTATACGTTTCAATTCTCAATTCAATAAAGCGTTGAAACTTGCACCCGAACCAATTTTTATTTTAACTGGGCTGCCTCCAGGCCTAGTTACAAGTTAAGCCACATTAACCAAAGCGATTAATGGCTTTCACCTGCCCTCTTGGTTGGGCATGGGCAATTTTTCTGAGGTACATTTGCACTCTTGGTATACCAATTTTTTTGGGCCCTCGTCTACATTGTAATCCTAGTAATTTTTAGCCCACCTGCATTAAAGCTGACGTCACCTCAGCTGTGCTGGGCACTGCAATGGGATATATTTATGTACCGCCGGTGGGTTCCAGGGAGCCACCCATGCTGTGGGTCCACAGGGACTTCACATTAGGGATTTGTACCTGCCAGTGTCTATGTATTAAAAACCCCGGTCAGACTGGGGCATGCAGTGTGGGCCGAAGACCACCTGCATTTAATCGGACGTTACCTTAGCTGTGATGGGCAATGCAATGGGATTTATTTATGTACCGCCGGTGGCTTCCTGGGACCCACCCATGCTGTCGGACCACACAGAGTTGTAACTGCATGTGTCCACTTCTAAAGAACCCCAGTCTGACTCGGGCATGCAGTGTGGGCCGAAGCCCACCTGCATCAAACATGACGTTACCTCAGCTGTGATGGGCAATGCAATGGGATTTATTTATGTACCGCCGGTGGCTTCCTGCGACCCACCCATGCTGTCGGTCCACACGGAGTTGTAACTGCATTTGTCCACGTCTAAAGAACCCCAGTCTGACTGGGGCATGCAGTGTGGGCCGAAGCCCACCTGCATCAAACCTGACGTTACCTCAGCTGTGATGGCAATGCAATGGGATTTATTTATGTACCGCCGGTGGGTTCCAGGGAGCCACCCATGCTGTGGGTCCACAGGGACTTCACATTAGGGATTTGTACCTGCCAGTGTCTATGTATTAAAAACCCCGGTCAGACTGGGGCATGCAGTGTGGGCCGAAGACCACCTGCATCAAACCTGACGTTACCTCAGCTGTGATGGGCAATGCAATGGGATTTATTTATGTACCGCCGGTGGCTTCCTGGGACCCACCCATGCTGTCGGTCCACACGGAGTTGTAACTGCATTTGTCCACTTCTAAAGAACCCCAGTCTGACTGGGGCATGCAGTGTGGGCCGAAGCCCACCTGCATCAAACCTGACGTTACCTCAGCTGTGATGGGCAATGCAATGGGACTTATTTATGTACCGCCGGTGGGTTCCAGGGAGCCACCCATGCTGTCGGACCACACGGAGTTGTAACTGCATGTGTCCACTTCTAAAGAACCCCAGTCTGACTGGGGCATGCAGTGTGGGCCGAAGCCCACCTGCATCAAACCTCACGTTACCTCAGCTGTGATGGGCAATGCAATGGGATATATTTATGTACCGCCGGTGGGTTCCAGGGAGCCACCCATGCTGTGGGTCCACAGGGACTTCACATTAGGGATTTGTACCTGCCAGTGTCTATGTATTAAAAACCCCAGTGAGACTGGGGCATGCAGTGTGGGCCGAAGACCACCTGCATTTAATCGGACGTTACCTCAGCTGTGATGGGCAATGCAATGGGATTTATTAATGTACCGCCGGTGGCTTCCTGTGACCCACCCATGCTGTCGGACCACACGAAGTTGTAACTGCATGTGTCCACTTCTAAAGAACCCCAGTCTGACTGGGGCATGCAGTGTGGGCCGAAGCCCACCT
Source organism: Eleutherodactylus coqui (assembly GCF_035609145.1). NCBI lineage: Eukaryota > Metazoa > Chordata > Amphibia > Anura > Eleutherodactylidae > Eleutherodactylus > Eleutherodactylus coqui. The sequence goes on from NC_089837.1 coordinate 516,829,939, forward strand.
GCATCAAACCTGACGTTACCTCAGCTGTTATGGGCAATGCAATGGGATTTATTTATGTACCGCCGGTGGCTTCCTGGGAACCACCCATGCTGTGGGTCCACAGGGACTTGACATTAGGGATTTCTACCTGCCAGTGTCTATGTATTAAAAACCCTGGTCAGACTGGGGTATGCAGTGTGGGCCAAAGCCCACCTGCATTAAACCTGACGTTACCTCAGCTGTGCTGGGCACTGCAATGGGATACATTTACGTACAGCTCGTGGGTTCCAGGGAGCCACCCATGCTGTGGGTGCACACGGAATTCCCATTGCGGAGTTGTATCTGCCTGTGACTATTTATAAAAAACCCCGGTCTGACTGGAGCATGCAGACACCTTGACAGAATGAATAGTGTGTGCCACATGGGTTCCCCATTGCTATGCCCACGTTTGCAGCTCCTGATGGAGGTGGCACAGGATTGGATTTCTCATTGCTTCTGTACAGCATTATGGGCTATCGCCCCGCCCCTTTTAAAGAGGGTCACTGCCTGGCCGTGCCAACCCTCTGCAGTGTGTGCCTACGGTTCCTCCTTATGGCAGACGCACTTATAAATAGACATGAGGGTGGTGTGGCTATGAGACCAGCGTGTGGCATGAGGGCAGCTGAAGGCTGCGCAGGGACACTTTGGTGTGCGCTGTGGACACTGGATCATGCGGGGGGGGGGGGGGGTTGGGCAACATGTAACCCAGGAGAAGTGGCAGCGGAGTGTCATGCAGGCAGTGATTGTGCTTTGTTGGAGGTAGTGTGGTGCTTAGCTAAGGTATGCATTGCTAATGAGGGTTTTTCAGAAGTAAAAATTGTTGGGAGGGGGGGCCCACTCTTGCCGCTATTGTGGCTTAATAGTGGGACCTGGGAACCTGAAATGCAGCCCAACATGTAGCCCCTCGCCTGCCCTATCCGTTGCTGTGTCGTTCCCATCACTTCCTTGAATTGCCCAGATTTTTACAAATGGAAACCTTAGCGAGCATCGGCGATATACAAAAATGCTCGGGTCGCCTATTGACTTCAATGGGGTTCGTTAGTGGAAACGAACCCTCGAGGATCGCGAAAAGTTCGTCTCGAGTAACGAGCACCCGAGCATTTTGGTGCTCGCTCATCTCTAGAGACTGTAAGACACCAGTTTTAGTGTTAATAAAAGTAAAGTTGGAATAAGCATAGCTGTTTTTATAGCTATTAACATCATTGTTCCACATACATGTGTTCTATTCAAGCTGGGGCAGTTATGCACACAAGTATCCTTTTTATTCCTTTAGAATACAACTGTAGTTGTGGATAATACAATGTGATCAAATATAAAGGTTTCTTCTATGTAAATTATGATTTTCTGTATAAAAAAACATATATAGTGCCCAACATTAATATGTAGTATGGTTGGTAGACAAAGGAGTACCATGGTGTTGGTTTAGTTCTTCCAACCTCAAATGGATTCATTAACCTGATAGCCACAAACAATTTTTTTGATTATTTTGTACCTCTTGTGTGCGGCATCTGTGTGAATGCCGGAACGCTGACCGGAGTCTAAAATAATGTGGGGCATTTGGTTGGGATAGTGCAGCAGTTGTGGGATCTGAAGCATGTGCATTGGAAACTTGTGCGATAAAAAGTGGTTCTCGCGCATGCGCAATGCAGTTTTTCATGCCACTGGGACTCGGTGACGTTGGTACAGTCTTGCGGGAGAGCCACAGTCCAATGCGTGCACGATACGGAGAGAGGGACGCTCCTATGAGACTGTAGGTGAGAAAATACTCTCGGATCTATTATGCCTTGATTAGTTTTTTATGAGAACACCCTGTATGTTGTTTCTGCGCACCTGTTACAATTCCTGATGTACCCCACTGCACCTGAGAGGGGGAGGATAGTTTTAATTGTGTTCTTATGATTGGATACTGTGTTTTATATAATATATGTCTTTTAAGTGTCAACTAAGCCCTCTAAGTAATCCTCTATGAGCTCCACACATCAGCAGTCCACCTATTACTCTTGTTCTAGACTCCTGCCTGCTACATTGTAACAAACTGTTGCTGTGTGAGCCAGACAAGGTGACGGCTTCTCAGTCCCTGAATGTCAATGTTTTCATTTACTGACAGCAAGCAGAGATCTTGAAAATTTTGAGGAATAACAAAACATATAAGGAAGTTGTAGAAGCTTTATTTCCATAAGACTGACAACCTCTTGTAGATCCGTGTAGATACCAGCGGATACTTTCTCAGCTCTTCGATTTAGTTATTTGCTGTGCTTGGTTCCTTGCAAAATCATAGGTTTGTTTCGGTTACACTTTTATCATATGTAAGTCCATTTTCACACGGGTAGTGAATGTAGATATATATAGCAGGCTGAGGAAAGAGATGATAGGGTTAATGAAGACACTTATGACTCCTAACAACATCTACCAGTAACATGTAAGATCAGGGGTGGGAGAGGCAGTGTGAGTCCGGGGGTCCAGGTACTGAGAATAACCTTTCTGGGGCTACATCTTCCACTAAACATGGTTTACACCCAAATAGGCTGCCTTCACACATCCAGTGTGCTGTTAGTGCATTTCACATCACATTTGTGTTTACTTTTTGTGTTTTTAACACACAAGTGTCATCTGATTACAATTCATTTTTCACTCTGGTAAAATAAATGGAAGGTGGCAAAATTGATGTAAAAGTGCAGAAAGTCTAAATAGTAATTAATAGCCCTTCACAGATTAGACTTGTTAAAAGATCACTATTGATACTCTTTACTAGAACCTACTAAATACATACACACTAAGGCTAGACAGCTGGGGTGGGGTATCCAGATGTAGTAGGAAAACCGCAACGCTCCAGCGATAAGACAGACAAAAATCAAAAGAACTCAGACACACATAAAGCGGAGAGCGACAGCTCAGATATAGAGTTAAGAACCCTGACAGACTCAAGGTGTCTACTATGGAGGCACCGAGAATATAGTACTGTCCACTCAATGGTTCAGATAATTCCGATTACTAACGCTGCCTACTTGTTGCAGCTCCTCTAGCACATAGTTTTGGTTGATAACACTGCCAACTAGATGCATTGCTCCTCTAGCTTTATGTGTTTCACCACAATATGGCAGATCTTCAGGAGATACGGGAGCCTTGATGAGGCTGACAGACTGAATTAAATATCAATCGAATATGTATTGTAAATTGAGAGGAAAAGTCGTGTTCAAGAGAATACACAACTGGTGACGAATGAATGACGTCACCCCCCCTATATAGTCTCAGTCCGGTAGCGGGCCAAATTGCACAAATAGGTTCCCCGATAGGTGACCCAAAGCAATACAGGGCTAAGGGTGTATTAGTAGCTTTGTAGCTTCAACAAACGCCTCAGGACGATCCCTAATGGACTGCACAACTGTCGTTGATGCCCCTAGCAAGCGTCAGTCCTGCCTCTTTGTTTAATTTATAGAGAGAATCCTCCCGCTAGAGAACAAAAATAAATAAAACAGCAGCACCTCTGGCCTTAATGGTAGGTCATGGGATGAATGTTGCCTGTGGCTAGCCATAGTATACATAGCACCCGGAGGGTATCTTCCCCTAGCTAATGCTAGATACTCTAAACCGATCACTGAGCATATAGAATTGTAAACACTGCTTATACATAGATGTATCCGAGCAATCAGACCCCTAAATCAGAATACAGCCACTGCCATAATTGGTGCAGGGGTACCTAGACCCACATGACCGGTAGGTATAAAGAGAAGAATTCAGGTTATCTTACCCGATCTACCAAGGCAATACAGCGTGAGTGTGGAAGTGCACAAAGCATTGTCATGGTGCCCACCAATTACTTCCTGTATCCAATGACTTAGCACATGGGGAGTGGGAGTCACGTGGGGTCAGCGTCAAAATGACAAGCCCCCAACTGTGACGCAATATGCATGCTCAATACAGCAAGAATCATGTGACAGCGACATCACAAGAACACGTCCTCCTTCCCACTGAGCCCGAAGGAAAGGGCTGGAGCGTCACAGACAACTTGTCCCGGTTTACCACATATCGCAGGAGCTGGGCATTAAAGTAAGGTCACGTGACTCAGCCAGCATTGTAAACACCATCTTTGAAATTGGCACTCCAGCAATGCGCTGAAGACTGAGGCATTTGGCTCATTTAAATCCCTTATATTGGAGCAGGAGCCCGGTTGTGCAGACATTAAGATGTTGTTGCTGATTAAATAAAGAATCTATAGGAAATAATTTATGTCATGAATTAGTCATTACTCCCTATGGGGATGATCGCAAATATGTTATGTATCGATTGCAATAGACTTGTAAGCACAGAAACAAGGATGGAGGGGGGAGGAACATGCGCTATCGATTTTGCCATCACCACGTCCTCAGGCAGAGAGTTCCACAGTCTCACTGCTCTTACAGTAAAGAACTCTTCTGCGTTAGTGATAAAACCTTTTCTCTAACCATAGAGGATGCCCTTTTGCTACCGTAGCAGTCCTGGGTATAAACGGATCATGGGAGACATCCTTGTATTGTCCCCTCATGTATTTATACATCATTATTTGGTCGCCCCTTAACCATCTTTTTTCCAGGGTGAATAATTCCACGATGGCTATGTATAAATAGATTAGAGAAGGGACAGCCTGTGAACTGTGTGTGTTGGCTGACACTGCTTAACTATAGCTGTCTCTAGTAAGCAATGCTGCGAGTGTAAGGATGCAGGAGACCATACTACAGAGGCTACAACCAAAGGGACTGCTGCTGAAAGCACTACAGATAGCTACACGCCATTTCACAGTTTATTGGATCAGAGATTACGAATGAACTGAAGGAGTTGCCTCACCTATATCACCATACAGAGAACTAAAGGTCGTAAGTGAGGTGTAGCCTTAATAAAAGCCAAGTGTGCACATCAACATTAAGACTATTAGGCCGCCTGCAGACGAGCGGGTCGGATCCGGCAGCGAGAATTCTCGCCGCGGGACCCGACCCGAGAGCCTGCAGGGACGAGCGCGTACTCACCCGCACCTAGCGGCCCCGTCTCTTTCATGTGCCGGCTGCCGGTCCGCCGGCGCATGCCAAACCGCGGCCGTCTGCATAGGTGTGCGCATTGTAATGCACTCCTATGCAGGCTTTCAGTGGCGGAAATCCCGCGGGAAATACCACCGCGGGATTTCTGCCCGTGTGCAGGCGGCCTTAAGAGAGAAAAGCAGGCCTGATAATTGCATATCATTCAGAATACCCTTAGAATAAGAGACCGATCTCCTGTGTTTACAGCTCAGGAACATGTCTTTGGGAACCTTTAGCAACATCATGTTCTTTAAGTACTGTCTTCAGACAAACTGTGTGCAGCAAGCTGCTATTGTTGGGTTACCGCGTGTTGTTCATATATTTACAATTTATTCCTTGGTTGAAGTGCAGGATGAATATTGTGGTTACAAGCGGTTAAAATTAATACTCGTATTTGTGCTATTAGGAATAGTTAGGATTCAGAATCAGAACTTTATCTGCTATGGGATTTTTCTCATCATCTGCACCAACATAATCATTTCCTTCCATCTCTTACTGTTACATTAAGAGTTTATGTATTTTGTACTCTGGTGTTCACTTCGTATCTTGGAGCCTGTTTTACCTGTCACTTATCTCGACACTCGCATGGAAAATGAACCCATTTATTTGTATTTGTTCATTCACATGAGCGATTTTTCACTTGAACCGCATGCTCTTTTCTTGTGAGTGTCGTACAAGCATGGGACATGTATCCTGCGGTGTATCGCACATCGCAGAACGCACAGACAGGGTAACCCAGTGATGCATGCTGCAACCGATAATATCGGGTGCAACTTGTTCTTAAACGTGAATTTGGTCTGAGGGAGAAACCAGAACAGCAGCTGCTCACAGTAGGGTTGGGACATCCACACAAAAATATTGATAGTCGATAGTATCGACTATCGCTGAACACACTATCGATTATTGTAAAATATCGGTGGAAAACTATTGATATATCGACTTTTTTAAATGCCGTATGAAAATAAAGCAGGTCGAGGGTTAATAAAGCAACAATCAGCAAAACAAATTATAGTTTTCTTTTAAAACTTTAAACTGTTGAATTTATTATTAACTTCTAATTATTAATAACAGGAAAATAAATTACAGATAAAACATATAATTAAAATCAGGTTTATGAGAAGACGTTTTTTATCATTGGCCCCAATAATCGTTATTTAATGAGCCAAGAAATATTAATGTGCTGGCCTGCTCTCCCTTCACATGACCAGGAGTGCAGAAGATGATTGGAGGTTTTTTCAAGTTGCTGCTGAGGGACCAATGGTCTCCATGGCAACTTGTAAACAATGCAGGGCCTGGTAACGCGAACGCAGTGCCCTGAACGCAATTGTAATTCTGTTAGATGGGTCTCCTATCTTTTCTATGGGCACTGCGTTCGCGTTAGACGCTGAACGCGTGACATGTCGCGTCTCCTTTTCTGGACGCGACCTTCGTGCGTTCAGCGCAGCCCTCCATCTGCATGTGGAAATGCTTTCATTTGGAAAGCTTTGCCCACAGCCATTGCGTTAGACGCAAGCGTTCAGAGCCTGTGTCTAACGCCATGAACAAACGCACGTGGAGGAGGGGCAGAAGACCGCACTATTTCTGAGTCGTTTTGCCTGCAGCAAACCTTAT